>NC_064920.1:742285906-742980906 GCF_023897955.1 Schistocerca gregaria | reverse complement strand
TTTCTTCTAATGTGTTGAGAAAAATACTTGCAATACTTAATAAATAAGATTGTCTACTGTTATCTATATAGATTGATGGAAACAATACAGACATCAATAATATCCATCAAGCAATGAACAACCTCCATCCCAGTATCAAATTTACTACGGAATTGATAGTGGACAATTCAATTAACTACCTTGACCTAACAATTAGCAACAACCACTACATATTTGATACGTATAGGAAGCCAACCACCATGGATAATGTCCTAAATGCCACCTCTTGCCAACCTAAAACACAAAAAACATCCCTTCTTCAAACTCCATGATTAGTAGAATAATCAATTTAACTATAGAACAACAAGCCATACAAAAAGAACTGAAAAGAATCTGTTACATAGCCTACAACAAATATTTTGATCCACATATAGTAACAAAATTGCATTAAAAAAAAACACACGAGTGAAACCCATCATGATACATAATGACATACATCTTACCAGAGCAACCTTAACAAAACATAGAACAACCTTATTACCTACAGTTTACCTGGATGAATATCAAATAAGATAACTGCACTATTTAAATCCACACACAAAAAACGGGGTTTCCATACAAACAACAATCACACAACAAATTTATATTCAGGCACAACCAAAATCTCAGAATATGCCACTTCTGCAATATACAAAATCAACTGTGATGAGTGCAAAAATTTCTATATTGGTCAAACTCTACGAAATTTTAACACCATATTTAAAGAACATACTAGAAACAGTGATTGTAGTCCATCAACCTTTTATTTACACCTGCAAACGCAACACCACGGACAGGAGAAAATTGAATCTGTGCTAGAAATATTATACAAACAACCAAAAGGACTTATTATGAACATTTTCGGAGAACTGGAAATTTGTATTCGTACAAGGAAATATCAAAACAAAATTCTAAATGAATACACAGAATTTAAACGTAAATACTGTCTACAAAACTTTACTGATATAATAGAACACAAAAAGACAGAGTCAGATGATAAACAAAACTTACATGGACAATAGATAAAATTAAAGGAAAATAAGAAAGACGATAGGTAACATCATCTGTGTAAGCTGTATATACTTTGAAAATGTATAGCATCATAGTAAAGAACTGTCAAAACTGAACTACCAAAATATCTAACAAAAACATCTTTCTATGTTTCGCAATTACAAGAACTATTACACATATCGAGGCATGACAGAAAGACTTTACTGTTGATGCAATATGGTCATCACTTCCAACAAGTTGTAAATACCAGTTCAGATGTAAAAGTAAAACAGCCTCAATTTATGTACAGATAACCTTACTAATGTTATTTTGCAGCTCACTGTATAATGACAGTAAGCCAAAACAGGCCTGTTGTGTAAACTATTAGAAAACATATTATCTTACTGCAAATGGTTTGGAGCATTCATTTTTATAATGTCTTATACTGACATATACGATACTGTGGGTCCATCAGAAAAAAAAAAAATAATTTATTAACTGCTGATTGGGGAGGAGGAAATGAGAAAATAACTACAAGAAATGAATCTTTGAGTTGAACATAATGATCAGAGTGTATTGCATGCATCTGTGTGTCTTTTTGATGATCAGTAGATACACTGAAATGTCAGACATGTACAACAATTTTCCTCTTACCACAACAGGTGTCTTGCCCTCCCTTTTTTAAATGTAGACACATTTGCATCAGAGACTTTGAAGTGCTAAAGTGATAGGTGTGTGTGTGTGTGTGTGTGTGTGTGTGTGTGTGTGTGTGTGTGTGTGTTTTGGAGAGAGAGGGGAGAGGGGGGGGGGGGGTGCTGGATCCATTTCAGTTTGATTTCATTGCTGATGGAAACAGTAACAACTATTATAGGTATGAGTGGTGACTGTTCTGTGGGACATGTTGAACAGAACACATACCATTTGTATCCGTAATTCTATGGGCATAGTAGCTGTCTCATGAAAAATTTTCATTGTGGATGCACAACCAATGTCCAAACCTCTACGGGGATAAGAAACCTGCGAGAGGTGGGTTAACGGGCAGGGAGGGGTCTTTGCAGTATATCAAGAAAGGAGCTGGAATTTTTGGTGTGCTGAAAAATGTGTCTGGATGGCCAAGGTCATTAAGGTAACTGTTCCAGAGAACAGGAGCATTCCGGTTCTAGTTCTGGTCCAGCACAAATTTTCAAATCTTGCCATCGCATTGCTGTGATACATTGTGCAACTGGAAGTCATTATTTCCTTCCCATCACTTTCCCATCCTGTATCCTTTCCTTTCACCACAATTATTTGGGTAACAACTGTAAAATTGCTAAAAGTAACTGCCCAGAGTGACCTAATGTGCAATGACTTCATAAAGGTTGGAAGATCTAATGGGACCCTGCCTACCTGTAAGCCATGTATTGTTAAATAACTGACAAAATAAAGTTCAGTTACAATTATGTCAGGGAGAGTTTAATTGACATTGAATTGTTTCAGTTGGTTGCGGAATGAGGAAGCTAGGACAAATTTTGTTAACACCATTCATCACAAAGTGTTCATAATTAAAACAATACTCACCTTTTTGTGTGATGTTGCAGTTACTGTTGCTGTTATTGTAGCTCATTGTTCTTTTATTTAATTGGGTTATAATCTTGCCAAAAGGTTACCTTGGTATTGTAAGTGTTTAATGATAGTATATTACTCTTCTTTTATACACAAAGTTGCTGTGCTCCCAAAATAACGTAAATAAGTATTCTTCACTTTCAACTAGTCAAAAAATAACTTTTCGGCATTTCTTGGTACATTAGCAATATATCCCACTTTGATTCAGTGGAGACAGGTTAGGTTACGATTACAGTCTTCCACAGCATAACACTGACTCTCCACTGTTACTGCCTGCAGCAGCATAAACATAAACCACAGATGACAGCTCACAGAGTATGATTCACACCAATAAGTACACTGAAATATATTTACATTTTCTTTGGTTTGAGTAATAGACATGAATTTTATCCAATGATTTCACATAGAAAAAAATATGCATTCTCAAAGTTAAGAAATATAACAGAAATAGACGTTGTAACACAATATGCAATTGATTTGTGGCTATGTCACCAGCTACAATTCTCCATGATTGCCTGAATAAAATCCCATTATAAAGAGCACATACCTACCTGAGATCTTTGGAAAAGTCTGAAGGAAATGGACTTCACCTACAAAAGAAGTGGCTCACAAAACACTTGTGATTCTGGTTCTTTTGTATTATTTATCAATGTGGGACCCCTACCAGATTGTGTTAATAGATACGAGCCAACAAAGAGAAACTTTTTACCATGCAATAATTTAATAACTGTGCGAGCATATGGAGATGCCCAGGAAACTGTAAGTGTCAACAGTAGTGGGGAGGCATTGTGTTAAGTTACTACTACATCTCTGGAATGTTTGTTTGTAGAAGAGACAAGAAACATATTACTTCCTCCTATATATGCCTCATGAAGTTACAGTGAGAAAATCAGAGAGATGACAGCTCCTATGGAGGTTTGCTGACAGTTGTTCTTCCCATGAACACCGAAAGGAGGCTTGCAGAGTTTAGAAGAAGAGTGGTAGGATGCTTGAAATAGAATGCACTTAGCCCTGTGAGGAGCTACTACATCTACATCCACAGACATACCTAAACGATTGTGAAGTGCATGGCATCACATGTTAGGGTTTCTTCCTGTACTAATAATGAATGGAGTGTGGGAAAAATAACTGCTTAAATTGCTCTGTGTGTTCTGTAATTAGTCTGATGTCATCTCCATGATCTCTACAGGACTGATGTGTAGAGCAATGAAGAACATCATTAGATTTTTTACTTAATATTGATGCTTGAATCTATGTAAGTAACCATTTGCATGGTAATTGGTGTCTGCCTTAAAGCATATACCAATTCACGTTTTTCAGTATTTCCATGGCACTCCTGCAAATCAAACAGACCTGTGACCATTTTTGCTGTCCATCTATCTGAATGTCTTCCTCATTAACTCTATTTTATTTTGAGTAATATTCTAAGACAGACAAACAAGTGATTTTTAACCAGTGTTCATTGTAGACAGCTACATTTTCCCAGTGTCCTGCCAATGAAATGAAGTCTGCCATCTTCTTTATCTATGCTTATAAAGTTTTGGCTGGATGGTGATGAAGCTTTGTCAGATAGGAATTTATGGCACATCTGTAAAAATCTGAGGTTGCTATTGTCTGTCACATCATTAATGTACAATATGAACCACAAGGGTCCCAACTAATTTCTGTCAGTGACTCTCCATCCAAAGTAACTGCTGCATCCTCTACACCAAGAAACCCTCAATCCAGTCACAAATTGTGTTTGATGTCTCGTATAATTCTCCTTTTGTTAATAGCTTTGTTAATGCTTTTCAGAAGTCAAGAAGTGCAGCATCCACCATATTGTTTCAGGATGCAACATGAGAAAAGCACAAATTGAGTTTCACTTGATCAGTATTTTCAGAATTCATGCTGGATATCATGAAAGATGTAATTATGTACAAGTTCAGAATATGGTCTAGGATTCTACAACAGATGGAACATGTTTTTATACCCTTCTTGTACTAGGGTGTGGCCTGTGCTTTCCAACCACTGGAGACGGTTTTCTTGTTAAAGGAATCTGCAGTATACTGTTATTAAAATGGGACCCAACACACGCTGAGAATGTATACAGGATGTCTCAAGGGGAATGGTCACCATTCAGGGATATGATGGGAAAATTCATTTGAAGCAAAAAATTTCATATGGGCATGTGGCCTATTCCAAATGCTTTCCAAGATAGAACAACATAATGTACATTGTTGTTTATTTTCTTTATTATTCAGTACAGTGTCAGTTTTACACAGGTACAACAGTTAGTCAGTATTACCATATGCAGTTTAGAAAATATCAATTGAAAAATTCACATTTGTAACATATTCCGTAAGCAGTATCATCCACGTCACATTACAGCTGATGAACATTTCACATACAAATTTGAATATCCCACAATCAACTTCAGCGCACTTGGGCACTCGTGGGAGAACATATTGTGTTGCTTGTCTGAGAGGCTCTGCACAGTCCGTAATGAGGGCAGAAATGTCAGTAATGTGACTAAGCAGTTCATTTGACATATTCAACTTTCATTTGTACCCGTCAGACTTCATTCAAAAAAATCCAGTGGTGTTAGGGCTGGCGATATGGTCTGGCAATATTGGCAGCCGGTTAATCATACTACCATGACCAATCCAGTGATTAGGCGAAGTGCGGTTGAGATGTTCCTTCAAATGTCTGATAAAATGTGGAGCAGCTGGAAGTACATTGCAGCCTGCATGGCCAAAGGAATGTCCTTGAAGAGTCCAACAAACGAATTTGCCAAAAAAATTAAGTAATTCTTTCCCTTTATGTGCTCTTCTAAAATGACTGTCTAAAATTACTGGACCTATCAACCTTACCAGTCATGAATTTTTCTGTACTCACAAATGATTATTATGTATGTTGTTGATTCCATTCCATGTAAATGTGGCTTCATCTGTGAATAGTGCTAATGGAAGCAAATGACAATAGTTTTAACCAGTGACAAAATTCAAGTCACAAGGCATTGTCGCCAATGTGGAGATTGTGGACACACATGTGTAATGGGTACAAGTTTTCCAAGTGTAATGTTCACCATGCACATATTTGTGGGACATTGATACGTGCAGTAAGTTGCTGTATGCTGGTAGTGGGACTACGCTGCACACATTTCAGCAATGTGGTGCTGTTCCGGCACAGGTTGTTGGATTATCTTTCAGAAGAAAAATGGGAAATTGGAAGAATACCTATTTCAGGCATGTGCTGAAAACTGGAAAACCTCAACAATCAGTAGTTCAACATGTCGGAAAGCCCAACATTATTCTTCAACAGCGGCAGAAGCACTACCTTCACTTAAGGTGTAAACATCTCCCACATATGCATATTCTTCATTAGTGTACATGCGTGTGGCATTTCAGCCAGCACTTGCACAGACACAATTAAGTGATGCTTCTGATACACTCTCAATCCCAGCAGTACTACACTCATAATCTGCCATGGGCAACTGCACATTGAATGGGGTAATTTAATGGCAGAAATACATCCTGAGCAAAGAGGTTGAAAGCAATGAGGTAGGAGGTGCTACAATAATATGTCAAAGAGGTTGGGTGGGTAAAAGATGTATGTGTGTGCCACTAGTCTAGAAGCAGCTATGTTCTGTCTAGGAAACCATTCGGAATAGAACATATGTCCATATGAAGTTAATTGCTTCAAATGAGTGTTCCTTTTGTGCTTCAAATGAGCGTTCCTTTTGTGTACCTGAATATTGACCATTCCTCTTGGAGCATCCTGTAGAGTGTGAGAAGGATTTCATGGGACACTGGAGCCTTATTTAAATAAATGATTTTTATTTGTTTCTATATCACTCATTTTCAAAGTAGTGTGAGAAGTAATATAGGCGGTACTTCTATATTTTCCTTTGTAGATGAACATTTTTAAATGAAATTCAGCATACCTACTTTTGCTTTGCTGCTTGAAAATTCAGTTCCTGTCATCCATGAATGTACCAAAACAAACTTTGGTGCCACCTTTATATATGATTTGAATTTTTTTGAGTTTTTGAGAGAAATCTTTTGAAAAGATTTTATTGCAAGAGTAATCAAAGTCTTCAGTTGTTGCCGCCTCGAAAGTCAGAATCATTCTATTCAACATCTCCCTCTTTACGCTAGCTGCTTTCCATGGATGTTCCCTTCCATCGTGAACTGTTCTTCTAGATACATGTCTATCAGTGCACGGTCAACTATTCTTCCAGATTTGCCTCTTTACCTAGCATACTGAACATGTAAATCTGTCAATGTGTTCTAGCTACCCTTTGTACTTTAGTAATCATTGTTGATAAATTACATCATAGTCACTGGTACCAGTTTCAGGATGGTCATCCTCAAATAACTCAGGTCTATTTGTTGAAAGTAAGTCTAATATATCACTCTTATGAGTGAGCTAAAAGGCACTGAGGGATGTTTTACATGATGTATTGTCATGTCCACGGCTTGCAAAACTGTAATTAACCCAGTCAGTTATTGAATGAGTAAAGTCTTTTGCAGTGTTACAGTGTGACTGGAGCACATACGTACTGACAAACCTTGGTTTTCTCTATAGTTTACCTTTACATTTGGGTTAAGTCTGGTGATCAGTGTACTGATTCAATTACACTTTTATGCTTGATGTTGATACTGAGTGTTATCCAAGCAATCTCACATGTAGCTTCAATTTTTATCTTGGTAGATTCAAGTGTCTTGTCTACTAGTGCAATAGATACTCCACATCCATTTCCCATTACCCTATCCTTTTAATATACACTTAAATTTATCACAAAATATCACTGCTTTCAATATCAGGTTTTAGCCAGCTTTCAGTGCTCAGTATTTATGTAAGCTCCACTGCCTTTTAGGATTGCTTCAAACTCTGAGCTTTCATTTCCCAAGTATTCCTTACAATTTTAATCTTTAAATGTCCTTTGCACATGTCACACACAATCAGCCACCTGACTAACATCCTCTGATTTTTAGTGCAACCCTGACCCATGTAAGGGTACTCAACAAATCATAACCCTATACCATACATTTAGGAAGTCACAGCCTAGTTTGTCGTGGAACCTTCAGATTCTTTGTTTCAAGCCTTCTACTTGTCCCAGAACCAGGGGAGCCTCAATCTAGAGGCATTGTTGCAGATGATGAAATTCTGTTAAAATCCATGTGCAAACCTGGTTTTGTCAACCCTCTTTTCCAGTTGCTGGAATTTTCCAAATGTGAACTTGGACCAGTTTCATCATTTATTCCAGTGTACACTACAATCTGCACTTGGATGCTTCTTATTCACTTAATGGCAATGAGAACAGCCTCTTAAATTTGTTTAGTCAGCCTTCGATTACCAAATCTTTGAACTACCAATGATTAGCAGGCCCCTACCCTTTTACATTTCCTTCCTCGTGACACATGTCACAGCAAAGTTTACAGCAGGTGAAATAAGCCTCACTGGCTCAGGTTCAATGGAAGACAGCACATCAAACTTGTTGGTGAGGGGCCTGGATGTAATATCCTCTGCTTTCCCTGATCCCTGCCTCCCTTCGCAGTTCCCCTAGTCCTACTACTGGCACAGTGTTCACAGTCAAATGGCCAAGTGGTGGTTGATTATGTTCTTTCTACAGATGAGAAGTGTCTGTAGGAGGGGATGGTACTTGAGCCACACTGGTCTCTCTCTCTCTCTCTCTCTCTCTCTCTCTCTCTCTCTCTCTCTCTCTCTCTCTCGCTGTATTTTGCCCAACACACCCATTTGAAGAAGCATCCAGTCACCTGACAGCAGTCAGGGATTTCCAGCTGGTTATGAAGAGCAATTAAATAATTAAATCATTCTGTGCCCAAGTACAGCATTGTCCGTGGAGCTGCATTCTGACGGATGCATTTTTATCTGAACACTAAGCAATTAATTTTAAATTAATTGCACATACAATAAGATGACAAAAGTCGTGAGATACCTCCTAGCATTATATCAGAGCTCATTTTGCCTGACGTAATGCAACTCAATGTGGCATGGACTCATCAAGTCATGGGATACCTCCTAGTATTGTGTTGGAGCTCATTTTGCCCAGTGAAGTGCAGCAACTCAGTGTGGCATGGACTCAACAAGTAGTGCTCACATCCATAAAAAAGGGCTACATACTCTTA
The DNA here is from genome assembly GCF_023897955.1 of Schistocerca gregaria. NCBI lineage: Eukaryota > Metazoa > Arthropoda > Insecta > Orthoptera > Acrididae > Schistocerca > Schistocerca gregaria. The sequence goes on along the minus strand of NC_064920.1, from coordinate 742,972,162 downwards.
ATGGTTTCGGCAACAAGAGAAATGGTGCAAAGATGGATTGCAAACTTCACACTTCTCTTACTACACTTGACTTACATGAAACTTTTAGCTGACCCTCTTTTCTGGATAAGCGTCGATCTCCAGAACTTGTTCTCCGAAGAAATAATGCTGGTTAGAGGAGCTAACAAATTCTCTCTCTCTCTCTCTCTCTCTCTCTCTCTCTCTCACTCTCACTCTCACTCTCATACTCACTCACTCACTAGAAATAACTCGGTAACCTCATACTTTCAGTTCAGGTGTATTTTCATCTCCACAAGTTTCACATAAACATACAAATTCATGTAAGTCAACTACGACGACACCCATTAGATACAATTAAACTTAATCACAATTGCTTGGTTTTAACAACCAAATAATTTATAGACGTCGCATCGTTCAGAGCTAAGATATGAAGTAAGTTAAAAGTCTATATTCAAATGTTCATTTTTTTTTCAACAATCTCATTTATTAACACAGCAAAGAGTAGCATTTAATTACTCCGTGTCCTCTCCTACAGTGCCTGTGGCACTTGCGGCAAACACTTGTCAGTTCCGCTCGTCTGACGCAGCTCCTGTCTTCCCATGATAAACGTCAATCCTGCACACACAGACATGTTGCGCAGTAAATAGTCTTTCTCTAACACTTATCTTTAAAATATCATGTGTTCGAGGTGTCAGAAGGTCGAGTGGTTCCAGAATTTACGTGAAAATTCTCGAAGTGATACAGTACAAAACGTGTAACCATTTTAATTTATATTATATCAGTAGATGTATCAGCACATCCTAGGAAGTGCTCATCCTATGTGTAATTAATGAACAGACCCAAACCTTCCATCCTGTCTCTTGTTAATCAGTCTGGTGTTTACAGCAGGCACAAAGGTGGAATACAGAATGTTGTTCCTTGCAATACAGTATTGTTGCCATATAGCTACAGGGAAACGTAATTGACTTACAGCCTCACATTGTTTAAATACCTTGGAGTAATACTACACACACACACACACACACACACACACACACACACACACACACACACACAGAGAGAGAGAGAGAGAGAGAGAGAGAGAGAGAGAGAGAGAGAGAGAGAGAGAGAGAGATATGGGGGAGGGGGTCACATCATAGCCCAAGGTCACTGCTATGATCCATGGAACATGTAAATAACGAAACTAAAGTATGAAATTGAGTAGAAAAGTGAAACCACTAATTAATGGACCAGGTGCATGGAAGACAGGATTTTTGGGAGGATCCAGGGAAAGTGCATACAAGATGCTAGTACACACTATACCTGAGTACTTCTCCAGTTTTTAAGTCTTGTAAAGTAGATCTAACAACAGACATTGAAGCAGTTTGAAGACTGCTACTAGGATATTAACAGGTTTCTATAGCACATTGGAAATTGTGAAGATATCTCCAGAGTACTTAAATGGAAAAAGAGAGATTAATACATACAGAGAGATACACAGTATTTTTCCACCTTGATTCATTTGAAAATGGAATAGTATGTGAATGGCTAACACTGGTAAAAAGTACCATCTGCTATACACTGTACAGTGCCTTATGGTGTATGTATATGTAGCTGCAGAAGCTGTTATAGAAGTCTATTAGTAACAGATTGATTGTTGAAAGCTTGCTTTCATTGCTGTTAATTAAAAATGTTGATCGTTTATTACCAAAATCTGTCTTCCGTGGTATTTGTGTAAAGAGGCATAGGAAATAAGCTAAATATCCATTCATGCGGGCTAATGTATCACACTTTTTGACTGCAGAGGCTTTATACACCAAAAAATGGGGTATCTGCTGAAATTACCATTGAAGCCAATTTGACTTTCAGTTTTTTCCCCCTTTGTTGTAGTAGTATATGTTAGGAGTGTAGTTACAGATGTAATTGCAGAAAACTTTATGCCTAAATTTATTGTAGCTTTGAACTAACTGTGGATATTAACAATAATAAAAATGAGAAAAGACGGCTGGATCACTATCATAAACTTTGTAAAACAACAAAAATATGAAGTACCATGCTGATTACTAGTTTATAGTATTAGGAGATTATTGCAAAGGCAAACAGTATATGAAAGATGTTAGTAGATAGCCACCTAAGTACAGAGCAGAAATCTTAGCCCACAAAATATTACAGGAAAGCATGCTTCAAAAAGCATCCTCATAGGAGTTTATATGTGTGTTTTCATAATACAGTTTTATTTTCCTCCCCTGTACAAGTGTTTTACTGTATGTGCTGAACTTGGTCAGGATGTGAAAATGAATGATGTCAGGAGAACACCTTTGGAAGAAAAGATGTTTCGATTCACAAGTGGACATTTTATTTCTCCAAAAGTCTATGCCTAAGGGATACACTACTTAAACTTGCTACAGTAACAAGAGGCTGGCACAGTTAAATTGAGAGATATTGCACCCCTAAAGGGACGAACTAGCAGACATGTCCAGCTGCAGACTGGGCTGGCAGGCAAGAGAGCATTCTCAGTACAGATGCACTCTCACCAACCTGTCCAGCGTACCCCACGTGGCTGCCACCCATTACTCTTATTGGTGGGCAGAGGGTGCTTCAGTGGGTATCCCTCCATCAGCGGTACTCAACATAGCTTTCTTATTTAGTAGTATTACCATGGGACAATGTTCATTGCGCAAACATCCGGTACTGTGCCGACCTAGGCTCACCCACTGTCTTACTAAAGAGGCAGTACGATTTGTCACATGAAAAATAACTAAAACTGAAATTTTGAAAACCTGTTTTCTCCTCTCAATAAAACTACTCACCACACATACATCATACAGTGATAATGTGCATAAATATGGCTACAGAATTTTATGCTTCATATTAAAGAATTGTGTAAGAAAAAAACGATTTCGCTTTTAACCCTGATTACATTCATGTGCAGCGTCATACAAAAATTATGGATGCATCTATATTCACAGATAATAGTCCCTTATCCTCCTCCCTCTCCTCAACTGACCCACCCTATTTTCCACCTGTAATTTTGCTTTAGAAATGTAAGTTGATTTGTTTCTTTGTAACCTGCCACAAACCAACATAACCTGCTTTTGAAAACTTTTCTATGAAGAACTTGTTTATGAGTTTGTTTAATTATCCAGAAGTGGTTCTCAAATATTGGTGTTTCGTGTGGTATCACTGTGAATGGAGACTATTGCAAAGATAACTTGACTAGATCGAGGGATTGTTTGATATACACATTCTGAGGTGTGAAGGAACAGTTTGTTAATTGAGGGAAATGTGGAGGTAACAATTGTGACAATCGTGATGTCATTATTAACTGTCTCTTATTTTCCTGTGAGAGAGCTTTGTAGTACTTGTGAATTATAGCTATTCTCATTTTACCTTGTGTCTCATTGTACTCATGTACATTAATATTAAATCATTTACTTTAATTTTTTGAGTGTGTAATATATGTATACTGATGCTAATGTTTCAGCTACCAATGAGGCCAAGGTTGAAACGGGTGAACCTCAGAGACCTGCTTTTCCTGCTGGAACAGGAGAAGGAGACTTGCCGAAGTACTCTTCTGTATAAATCTTTCCTCAAGTGATTGTTGTTCTCACTTCTTGAGTGTTGCGATAGCCATGATTGTCATTGGCGTAAGTGCTGTGAATCTAAAACTTCTACTGGTGTCCTGATCCCTATTCTTCTCAGAGCTTTTATGAGATAATGACACTGTGAAAAAAGTGTGCAATGTTGGGTGAAATCAAATGTCTTGATTTAAAACAGGCAAGTCTTTCTTACTAAGTGTGAAATGCTGAACTTATACTTTGTGTAAATAAACGTAAGAAGAGTCATGGATGGGTTATTTGTTGAGTATCTTATGATAAAAGTGACAAAGTGCACGGCATCCCACTCCCAGGCGAACTTAATGTGTAATGAAATCTTCCTTTAAACTGATGAATGAATGTACTAACTTTTACATGAAGTCTAATTGTTACTTTCAGTACAAAGGCAGCCTTAAACACCAAAATTTTCATATCTTTTTTTCTGTGTTCAGAAAAAAATACTTTTCTTGTTAAATTTTTGCTTTAAATTGACTAGTGCACTGCTATTTAGTAATGTGCTAATGTGAAACTTGGTGTACTATACTGTCATTTAAGATACTGAAAATCTTCCAGATTTGTAGCAGAATATTGCTAATACATTAAATTTTGTATTTTTATATAGTTAAAGACATTGCCTCAAACAATAGTGCACAATAGATTGAAGCTCCTGTTTCTTTTACAGTCTTGTGTCTTACTGATTTGCCTGTTTTATAATTGATGTACAATTTTAAATGACTTGAGACTAGTGTAGTAAGTCCAGTGTCTTATTGAAACAAATAAAAAAATGAAAAAGAAAAAAAACGAAATAGGGGAAAATGAGTCATATGTATGTGTTGTTTCTGTAAAGTATAGGATAGTCTGTTCTACAGAGGAATCTAAGTCTTACCCTTAAGTTACCATGTATTATTATTTTTTATTTGTTGTTGAGATTACTGTAAATTGATAGTGAAATTATATGTGGTATGTTAACTTTAACTGATTGCCCAAATTAAGCTAATCAGTTCAATATGGCTACCCTACTTTTAATATTGCATCAAAACTGGCTTGACACTCGTATGTGTTAAATATTTTTAATTTTTTGTTTTAAATTTCCATGGATTGATCAGTAACTAGATTTATACAGATTTTTTAATCTTGTGCTGATGACTCATCTGTCTTACAAAAATGTGCAGTGTTTATTGTGATTAAATTTAAGAGCCAGATAATTTCACTGTACCTGAAGCATTTAAAATGTTATTTGTTACTGTTTTTTATAGATCTGGCTCTTTGCTTATTTCATGTGTGTTACTACTGATGCACGTATACAGAAACATGCCTGGGAGTATAGAAAAATTGTAAATCCTATTTGCTAAGAGAGATTATTTGACAAAATTGTGTTCAGATTGGCACTGTTGTAATTTTCTTTAACGTGAGTTACTGTACATTTGACATTTAAGGCTTTTATGCAAGTAATGGACATCTTCCTTATAACCATTCATTTTATATTACTGAATGAATAATAATTGTCAGTGATATAACAACACTTATTATGCAAATTTGCGGTTATATACTAGCTATTTTTTTGGAGTTTCAGAATGTGATTATTTCTTTGAGTTTCCTTTCAGTGCAGATGAGCCTTAGCCAGAATAGTATCCTCTCTGACATAACAGAAACAATACTTCAATTAACTTTCTTCATATAATTTTGCTTGAATCATGACATAGAGGTTCAAGAGAGAGAGTGCTGCTGCAATAATAGTAATACTTTGCTGAATTACTTTCACTGTCCATCCAAGATTATGTGTGTGCTGCAGGAATGAGAAACTTCGATGCAAGTGGTTTTTGTAATTTGCGGAAGCCTTTAAATTCAAGAAACCCTATCTCGCAAATTATTTCCAAACAATCTGCTATTCTCATGTATTCCGATTATTAGTGTTTATGTTCTTGTGTCAGCACAATTACTGAAGAGTCTACAGTCTCAGTAGTCATCACATAAGGAAATTAATTGAATGAAAAAGTTTTTCGTATCTTACTCTATTACTCAATCATCTTATTTATTTGGTGTGAATACATGTTTTTTTGCCGAACAAGATCTCTGCCGGAATTCTTAAACCCTAAAATAAATTCCAGTCTTATGTAACTCACAATATATTTTTAATGATTGAGGCTTTATCACACACGCTTAGGATTGTTATTCCCTCATGTAATTATGAAAAGTTTGTAACAATGTTTTTATACAAAAGAAGCAGCAATTTCTTTCATTATCAGTTATATTTTTATATTTGAACTGAGTAGTGTCAGAATAAGTGTAGCATCAGCCTGATGCACAGTTGGTTTCTTCCTGTAATAAGTTGATTAGTAGAACAAGAAATATCCTTGCACTGGGCGCCATAAAGCACACAAGTGATAAAATAAAAGTACTGTTTCTGTATACTTCTAAAACAGCGCATACCGAAAATAACAGCTGCTGACCCACTAGCCACTCTTTCAGATGCTGACTCTGTTCTGAAATTGTGGTAGACATTTGCTTATGTTATTTACAGATATTGTTTCTCTCAGAAATATGCAATGTTCATTACTTGCTTGAGACACTTAAATGTCAGCTGTACAAGAGCTGTGTCACTGGTAATGCCTCCTAAGTGCAATTGTGCCTAGGCTGTTTGAGCCTGTAAAATTTCAAGGAGAACTTTGTGCTGTGCTACGTAGTGTAAATATATATATGTGTGTGTGTGTGTGTGTGTGTGTGTGTGTGTGTGTGTGTCAATTTTGATTGTTACCTGTAAGTGCCTATGGATTTGGCTCACAGTTGTCATCTTTCATGGCTTGATAGTGCCACTGTGGTGCTTTGTGAACTGAACAGAGAGAAAAAAATGTTATGAGATAAGTGAACTCTGTTTTGTTGTTTATCAAGTCCAAAAAGTTTGTAATGAAGGTATGCTAGAACTATATTTATAGTTTTCATAAACTGAATATGTGGTGCATCTGCAGTGGCTGTTCACAGTTTCTAACTCTGTGGATATAAAGAACAGATTGCACGTTCAGTTCAGCAGTTTTCATGTAAATAAATAGAAGTTTAGTATGTTGTACATAAACATGTAAATAATTGAACTGCGTATTAGTAATTAATTAACAATAGAACAGTTGTTATTTTCTATATTTCATGGGGCCATTTTGTGAGAATAGGTTGTTTTAATAACGGCAAAATACTTTTCTTTGTAAAATTGCTTCTTTGTGTGAAGTTACATTATTTGCTTATGTCGTATGTAATTTATCCGGTACCAAACGACTGAGACACCTTACGAATGTTTGCACTTGTGCAACACATCTCATTGTCAGTATTAATGTTGATTTGTTTTTCTGAGTTTTTAATCTAGAGAGGATCTGAGGATATATGTACATACTATTTAACATTTTTACATCCCAGTACAGTGACAGTGCTAGATAGTTTTAGTGATTTGTTCATTTTAAATGATGTAATTAAATGTGAACATATAATTTTGTCAAGGGATGAAGTTGCTACTTTGTTTGTTATGCCTAAGACATATGTAATAAGTGCATATGTTTAGAACATTTGTTGTTTCCTACTTCAGTGAAGCTCATAATCATGGCAACTATTAGGGCTCATATTGAGTTTATATATAGTAAATTTATATAAATATATACATATATATATATATATATATCTAACAGAGTTACAAAGGAAAAAAGTAAATTTCGTAATGAAAGTTTTAAAAGATGTCCTTATTGCATACTAAATATTTTTCCTTTACATGTGTTACATGTTTCCTATTTTTTTCCCCGTTAATATTTAAAGTGTAACAGTGCACATTGTCATTCATCTCAAGAAAAGTTTATACTTTGTTGGTGTTGATAAAAGAATATTTTTATAGATCATTGTTGAACAGATACTGTTAAGCACACAGTAAAGAAGTTAGTTTTCAGAGAAATGATGAATCTCCACTAATATAGTGGTTTTCTGTGCATACATAGTTCCAAGAAGGCTGGATTATCATTGGACTGGATACACAGGGATAACAACTGCTGGTTCTTGGTGGGATGGCGTGAACAACAGAAAAATTTATACTGCGTTTTCTGTATGTCTTTATATTGTTGCATGGAAAAAAAAATGAAAGAGAGATGCTGCACATTATTCATAACAGAAGTTTTCTGTGATATGAAACAAGAGTGTGTATTGAAACTCAAACTAATTACCTGTCATAGATCAAAATTTTTTTTATCATCTTGCAGTTTGTAAAATGACAACTTGATAAAGAATTCCAAAGCTGCAGATTGATTATCAGTAGGTAGATTGATTAATGTTATAAGTGAACCATCATTTTTCAGCAACATTTTGAATGTATAGACTCATGCTGTGTTTCTTCCATATGTTTGTTCTTCTAAAGTAGAAATTGTGGAATATTTTGCTGTTGGTATGCAGATAAGCATATGAAGACAAAGGTTCATGCTTTACCCCTTTTTTTCCTAGTATGTTTTCTGTCTGTTAACATGCCTTTTTTTATCACTGAAAATTCTTGGTGTATACGGATACAAAAGTCACATTTTGGTTGAGATTTCTCTATAGTAGATCCCAAAGTAACTGGTTGGGTGTACTGGTTCTCAGGTCAGAGGAAAGTGAGGGCACTCCAATTCCAACAGAACTGTGAGTCTTGTGGCAATCTTGAATCCAAACTAATGTTTGGATTGATGACAGATTTAATTGTGTGAAATGTCTTTTTCCCTGTATTGACTTGATACACAAGACAATCATTTAACATTGTTTTATTCCGTTGCCATTCAAGGAATCTAAACAAACACAGCATTTCTTGGAGTTCAGTTTCAACATGAAATGTTGACATGTTAAAATGCTCAACCGCTCTTTGCCTATTGTGATGTACAATTAAAAATGTATTTTGTTTTAAATATGCAGTGGGGAAGATTGGGAATGGTAGTCTTGCTTTTATGAAACAGAAACAAAATAACTACTGCAGGAACCTCTGCTATACACAAGTGCTGCCAGTTTTAGTGCAGCAATCTCAGGGAGTTTTACTCCAGAGTATATAAGACCTTATACGTTATGAAATACTAGGAGATAAATGCATGAGCCTTTCAGTTAATCTAAAGCCAGAAAGAGTGTAAAGGGGAAGATCCAAAAATGTAACTTTTTCTTTTGTAATGCTCTGGATTGTTCTTAAATTTTATATTTTTTCTGATACAGGTGCCCTTCATTCTGTATAGGCGTAATACAGTTTCTTATTTATAATAATGGGCTATATCCATCTTGTACTTTTGGTCATCAGTTAAAAAATTACTTTTTGTTTAAAAAGTCCGGCATAACTTCCCACTGAGCAACTGTCAAGAGATGTCCATAGGACTCCGACATGTGGTGCATAGTGTGATGTAATACTTTACCTTCAATGGTACTTTTGCCTGTCTTTATGGCTATATAGTTCTTTTATGCTGTATCACACACATACACAATTAACAGTGAAAAATTGATCCTGTATTTCATTGCCACGTGAATTTTTCCATTTACAGCTGTCATTTTGAGGTTCCTTTCATATTATTCCTGTCTCTTGTAGTGTACATGTCTCACATAGCAAGACTTGCATTTTAATTAATTGTGTTTGCTATCCTGTTGTACTCTTCCTGGAACTTTGTCATTAATTACGCTATGATTGTAGTCATTATATTATGATGTAAGGACTGGGAGAAATCAATGCAATATTCAAGCATTTCTGTGATTTCACAGTGTTTTCTGCAATAGTGTAGCAATGCTGGGTACAGGAAACCTACAGGGGAAGGTTAGTAGCAAATATACAAGATTTAAATAAACAAGAGAAATTGTGAAAGTACTGAAGAAGAGTTCAAATAATGTACATTTATGTAGCTTTGGATAATATGAAACTGAAGAACTCAGTTTTCTCTGTGGATCAAGGAAACAAATTATCTCAGTAAGTTGGCATGTCAAATGAATTCTAGCTATATAGGCTATGTACTTTCCAGGCATTGTTCAGTGAAATTCATGACATCATCTGTTCTTACACATTAACAGAAGAAAAGAAGAAGAAGAATAGAAGGCTAGTATAATTGGGTGGCCTTTGCATGACATAACATAAATAAAATGGTAAACAACTTATTTGAAATGTGTGACAGGCTAACCAGTTGTTATGAATCCACCATGAAAGAATGATACACATTGTATGTGAAATGCTGAAACAGCCATCACAGAGAGGAAATTAGATGAAACTATTGCATGTAAGGTGCAGAATACCTCCTTCCAAATGACCATGCTACATTTCTTTCTTTCTATCGTGAAAGAGTAATGAATTACTTTGTTAACACAGAAGGTAAGTAGCTATCGGTGGTAAAATACCTCAGAAAAGAATATAAGAAACCATAATTAATGTGAAATTTAGTGCCATTGATTGGCTGGAGAAAAGACAAATGTGATGTTGCAAAATCATCTGCAGTTTTTCACATTTGTGGATATGGTGTTCGCATGTTTTTGACTAAGTGCACTTTCTTACTGTTTTTACTCTCAGTAACCTTAATAGTACTTCCTACTTTAAACCTACTCTACATGTTGCAAAGGAAACACTTCTTGTTACTGTCCTCAGGTACATTGCACTAATATCTGAGGCCGACAGACATTTATATTTGGTGTTTTCTTGTTCTCCCAGTTATTGCTTTACTCTCTTATAATGCATGTGTCTGTCTACTGCTTTCACAGTTATGAAGCAATTCAGGTTTCACGTATATATTTTTGGGGGCTTGGTTGCAACAATGTTTGTGGAAATTGAGTCACAGAACTACTGTCAATGTCCAAATGTAAATATGTCTGTTACTGAGATTTTATTCTTTTGCCCAAGAAAAAGTTAACATGCAACTGTGATCTTTGAGCTGTTATTTAAAGCTATTGGCCCTACTGATGCCAGTTTATTGCTTTATTGAAGGCTATTCTGCACTTTTCAGTGGCAGTACTTTTTTTTTGTTCCCTTTGAAATGTAAATTAAAATAATGTTAATTGGTGCAAACATTCGATAAGGTCATCTAAAGACCATTATTTGTTATGTACGTTCGTAAAATGCTAGTATTCATTGTTACCATGTTGATCAATTAATAGATTTATCATGCTTATTTGTTCTGATCATTTAAAAGTGTGTACACATCATTTTAATTTATCTTAAACACCAATATTTATATTATTTTTAATGCTAGGTATAAAGCATTGTATAATTAACATTTCCTATCAAGGTCAATTATTATTGTACAAAACATCAATTTTTATAAACATATTTCATATTACCCAACTTCTCTCATAGTTACTTACAAAAATTCCTTCAATACCCGGAAACTGATGTCGTGGTATATCTGTCATCAGTTTCATTAAAACAGACATTATTCCCATAAAGTGCACAGTTTTGATTCCAACAGGGAAGTGGTAACAGTAAGTTACGGGAGAAAGAATGACATGGCATTTCACATCACAAGGCTAGAAGAGAAAAAAAGTCTTTATCTTAAAATAAGCTTTTGTAGAAATGCAGAGAGATAGACGTGAGAAAGGAGAAATATGAGTGGAGCAGTATTGCAAATGAGATGGAGGTATAAAGAGAGACCAAGTGACTGATGATGAAATGCCTCAGTAAATCTATCATCTACAACAAGTATGCCTCCTACAAGACATCTATTTTTAAGAAAATACACCATTGAACAACAGGAACTTCATTATAAATTGAAAGGATTTTCACACAGAACTAAATACAGTGTTATGGAACCAACAATTGTTTCATAAAAATCGATTAAAAGGTGTCCAAGTAATTGGGAAGTATACTTCTGTACAGCACTCAAGAGGAAAAAGTATTAATAATTGTTACCAGAATGGGTAAACTTGTCCAAGATTGGCAGGATAACGATGGTTCAGTGTAAACACAATTGTTTCCGTAACAGAATTGAGTTGGGAAGATTATGAAATAGAAGACACTATCAGCAGAGTGTAAGAGAAGTGAAGTTGCAAACAAAAGACACCAACTAGTGAATCCAGGACAACAGAAGCATCTTTGTCCATGAATGTTCTGCAGAATTCAAAATGAGTCACCGGGCTATATACATATATATATATATTCATAACGAAATCCCTGACCCGTCACTGTAAGTCAGTCCTAGAAGATAAAGTGTGTGTCTGATAGTACTGTCATTTTGTAGTGTGTTATGCAATTATCTCATCATTACTACTACTGCCAACACTGCCTCTGCCACCTGGAATATTCCAAAATAAGCAATAAGTTTTGAACAGGTTAAATGGGAACCTAAGAAAACAAATATTTTGGTCGCAGCAGTTTGATGACGTTCTTATACGGACAATATTTTATTAAAATTGTGAGTAAGTAGATGACATGAGAAATTGGAAAAGTAGGAGAAGATATACCACTCAGGGTGGCCCACAATATTCAGAAGGGCCAAAGCTTTGATCATAATGGAGTCTGTTTCGGCCTCTCAAAACCTAGCATTTTCACAAATTAAGACAGGCTCTCTACTGAGCCATCTCAACTGAAGAAAATGCCCCACCTCTCCACCCACCTCACACCCCTCCCTCTTGTAGAATTTTTACTTTTATTTTACTTGCACATGTGCATTCCAAAGACCAGTCCATGTTTTATAAAATGCATCATGCTGCTCATTGATACAAATGAGGATGGTCCTCGCCATGAAAAATATGTCAGCGCCTTTCCACATGCCATTCGTTCATTGTGTTTGATAGACGTGAAGCAAAACTGCCAGGGGTGTGGAACTACACACGATGTACAGTAATAGAGAGAAATAGTTGTCAGAAACTGGTTCTTAGCATTGTATTAAGTATTAATGACCATTAAAGGCTGTACACCAATCAGCAAAAACATTATGACCACTGACCTACTAACAGTGCAAACCCATCCAACTGATAACATTGTCACCTGGCAAGGAATGAAAGCTAGTCAGACACATGCATAGCGCATGTAGTATTGGTGAGCGTGCTGTCCGTGTGTAGAATGGGGAAGGTGCACAATCTATATGAGTCTGACCTTTTGCCTGAAGCCTTGGCACAAGCACAACTTGTCGGGCATTTGATGAACGCTGTTATGAGTGTCTTCAGCAGGTGGTGAAACCATGTTCAGATGATGTGGGCTTGGGTGACCACCCCTCATTACAGATGTCAGATATCATAGGCTGGGCAGACTGGTGAAACAGGACAGGTGGTGAACTGTGGTGGAAGTAATATTGGACTTAAATGCTGGGCAGAGTACAAGTGTGTCCGAACAAGCAGTACACCGAACACTCCAAGAGCCTCTGCAACTGACGATCCAGGCATGTGCCAATGTTAACACCACATTATCTGACTACTACTATTGAGATGGGCATGTGACCATTGGCACTGGACGTTGTGCGATGGCAGGGTTTTGAATGGTCTGATAAATCCAGATACCTTTCTCATCGTACCACTGGGAGAGTGTGAATCCGTTTTCTTCCAGGGGACAGCTCCTTGACACTTGCACTGCAGGGTGGAGACAAGCTGGCTGCAGCTCCATTATGCTCTGAGAAATATTTACGTGGGCATCCACGGGTCCAGTGGAGCTCGCACAAGGCACCATTATGCCAAGGAGTATTGTAACCTGGTTGCAGACCATGTACACCCCCGCCGACGATCAGTTTCCCTATGATAGTGGCATTATTCAACAAGATAACGTGCTGTATCAAATGGCCAGGAGTGTGATGGTGTGGTTCAAGGAACCTATGGCAAGTTCCAGTTATGCTGTTCTGCCAACTCTCCAGATCTTGATGCAATCAAACACATCTGGGATGTGATTGAACATGCTGTTGGAGCTCATTGCCCCCTCCCTAGACTTTATGGGAATTAGGTGACTTGTGTGTGCAGATGTGGTGGCAGCTCCCTCCAGGGACTTACCAAGGCCTTGCATGCCATGACACATCACCGCACTTATAATCCTGATGGTGGACGTACTAGCTATTAGGCAGGTGGTCATAATGTTCTGGCTGATCTGTGTATAAGAGGCATAAACAGTGTCAGTCATTGACCGATCACTGTGCAGGATAGGGGATGCCTTGTACTCACGTGAGACACCATTTTCAGCACTTGACCAAGACTTTAAGGAGCCTTATTGTGGGTCTTCATTTGACTGGCTGGTTGAATTGTGCAGTATCCAGATTTGTGGAGCATTTGGATGAGGTAGTGACCCAATATTGGACTGCATGGGAATGGGATGGCAGGCATACTCATTATCAAGGTTCCATTTGACCACTTCGGACCACTTTGAGGGAGGATTGCTGTACTTTGCGGTAAGCACATTGTAACCCCTTCATATCTGTGCATATCATCTACTAACAAGTAGTGGACATTCTGCAATATTCTGTCATCACGCCCCATTAGCAGCAGCTAGTCTAGGAATTACTGACTCACGTGTAGCCTGCCATTAACACCACTACAAAAATTACTGTGTTTGGATTGGTGTCATGACCAGGAAGCATGGACTGCTGATGAAATGCGTCACATTATTTTCAGTAATTAATTGTGGTTGTGCACTAGAACCAGTGACTGTCGCCAGCGAGTATAGCAGTTGCCTGAGGAGAGGCCTCAGTATTCCAATGTTTTGGAGAGGAACAGCGGTGTTACTCCATGCCTATGGTGGTGGGGATCATCAGATATGGCTTCAGGCCATGGCTGCATATCACTTAAGAGCTCTAATTTAATCTCTTCAGTGCTGTAAAAGGCTTTGCAAGTCAAGGCTTCGAGCACTGTGAGAAGGTGGCTGGAGTTCTGAGTATGATGTCCTAAAACTTATGTAACTACCTTGAATTATAAGAGCTGAGCATGGCACCGATGTGGGATGCCAGTCCAAAAAGAGAAGTACAAGGTTGCAGCCTTGTTCTGGTAATGTATCCTATCACATCAAACAATAATTCAAGGCTTAACATCACCTATTCCATCAGTCCAAACAGTTTTGTAAGTGGATTAACAAAAGACTAGAGAAACATTAAGGTGGTGATTTTAATGCTCCAGGTGTTCTATGTAGTCATCCTTCGCTTGAGTACAACACACAGACTGTTCATACTACCGTCTGAAACTGGCAGATAAGTCCTTCTTTGGTATGTTGTTACGCCTGCACTTCATATTGGCTTGGATGTCGGATTTATGGTCAGAGCGTTGATCCTTCATTCAAATTTCTGCACTTGATAGTTTTGTAGTGGTCCGTACTGATAGCACCAGGTCTTGTCACCCACGATAGCTGTTTACAGAAAAGAATTATCTGATTTTGCACTTCAATCATCACGCAGTAACGATCTCCTCGGATCGTTAACACTTAACTTAAATTCCATTTGCCTGGGATTCATTAATGATTGAAAACAAAAGTTTCAAGCTTCACAAAATTTATTTACATTAGTTGATAACTGAACTACACACTCCACAAGTAAGCAAAACACTGGCTGACCAACCAACCTCTCGAAGTATCACTGCGTCGCTTTACATAGAATTTTAACAATAAATTTCAAAATAACACATTATTAATTTTGTGCAAATTTGAAGTTACAATTAAAATCTACAAAACGTAAGGAAACTGATGTTACAGGTGAATAAGGTATAAAATACAATATCAAATGACATAATTTTTGTAGTATTACCTGTAGTTTTCCATAAGAAAATCAATCTGAACATTGTTAAAATAATATCTCTTATATTATTTTAGTTATGTAATTAATTACAGTTTGGATTTGGTTACTAACATTCAGTGACACTACAGAACTCATGCTCTATCCAATTACATGTGTAGAATTCACAAATAAGGCCTCAAATTCTGGAAATTGAAAAGTTTTTTGATGCAAACAACTGGAGGGTTAATTAGAAATGTAATTACAAAGAATATTAATTACTGAGAAGGGCGTAAAAATAGATAACAAATGAAAATACATCACTTGGTAATAACTTTTAAGCTGTTACTTAAGATAATGAAGTTTTCTGTGTTAACTCATTGATCAAGTGCAATTATGGTAATTAGAGGTGTTAGTTATTTATGCCAACATTTCCACAGCTTCTTAATATTTGTTGTTATATATTATTACTTCAATTTCTCTATTAGATATCTGATATAGCATTTGTATATAATTTTGTTAATGACAACAATCTACTGACAATTACGACAATATGCATCATTCCAGAATATTCTATATTGGATATTCTATTATTGGATTAATTCATACCCATAAAGGTACACAAACAAGGCCTTAGGAAGCACTTAATCGTGCAATAACACTCCAGATGCATATAAAAAAGTGGTATCAGACACTTCATATTAATCTTGGGGGAGGCTGTATCATTGTACACCCCTCACCCCCCAGCCACTCTTTCAAGTATTACTTGTATGAATGGCTACTAAATACATATATACAATCCGGCACATTTATATTTTCACAGAAAAAAATCGAATTTTTTTCTTAGCTGTCACTCCAGTCACTGGTTCAAAATGCATATCTTAAGGAATTGGCAGCTCACAATCATCAGTCCTTTTGCGCTGTCCATGTTGTGTCTGCAACCCCTCTTTTTCTGGCAGTCCCTATGCTGCAATAGCAAAGTCCACTATTAGTTTTACAATTTTTTAATTTATTTACTTCCAGGTCAGGTTAGGATCTTGGATATGGTTCTCTACGTAGGAACAGGGATGAACTCATTACTCAAGGTACTCGTGTAGGTTATAATTAAGGTCACATCAGGTATGTTGTTGTGGTTGTGGTCTTCAGTCCTGAGACTGGTTTGATGCAGCTCTCCATGCTACTCTATCCTGTGCAAGCTTCTTCATCTCCCAGTACTTACTGCAGCCTACATCCTTCTGAATCTGCATAGTGTATTCATCTCTTGGTCTCCCTCTATGATTTTTACCCACCACGCTGCCCCCCCCCCCCCCCCCCCCAAATACTAAATTGGTCATCCCTTGATGTCTCAGAACATGTCCTACCAACCGATCCCTTCTTCTAGTTAAGTTGTGCCACAAGCTCCTCTTCTCCCCAATTCCATTCAATACCTCCTCATTAGTTATGTGATCTGCCCATCTAATCTTCAGCATTCTTCTGTAGCACCACATTTCGAAAGCTTCTATTCTCTTCTTGTCTAAACTATTTATCGTCCACGTTTCACTTCCATACATGGCTACACTCCATACAAATAATTTCAGAAACAACTTCCTGACATTTAAATCTATACTCGATGTTAACAAATTTTTCTTCTTCAGAAACGCTTTCCTTGCCATTGACGGTCTACATTTTATGTCCTCTCTACTTTGATCATCATCAGTTATTTTTCTCCCCAAATAGCAAAACTCCTTTACTACTTTAAGTGTCTCATTTCCTAATCTAATTCCCTCAGCATCACCCGACTTAATTCGACTACATTCCATTATCCTCATTTTGCTTTTGTTGATGTTCATCTTATATCCTCCTTTCAAGACACTGTCCATTCCGTTCAGCTGCTCTTCCAAGTCCTTTGCTGTCTCTGGCAGAATTACAATGTCATCGGCGAACCTCAAAGTTTTTATTTCTTCTCCATGGATTTTAATACCTACTCCAAACTTTTCTTTTGTTTCCTTTATTGCTTGCTCAATATACAGATTGAATAGCATTGGGGATAGGCTACAACCCTGTCTCACTCCCTTCCCAACCACTGCTTCCCTTTCATGTCCCTCAACTCTTATAACTGCCATCTGGTTTCTGTACAAATTGCAAATAGCCTTTCGATCCCTGTATTTTACCCCTGCCATCTTCAGAATTTGAAAAAGAGTATTCCAGTCAACATTGTCAAAAGCTTTCTCTAAGTCTACAAATGCTAGAAACGTAAGTTTGCCCTTCCTTAATCTAGTTTCTAAGATAAGTCGTAGGGTCAGTAAGGCCTCACGTGTTCCAATATTTCTACGGAATCCAAACTGATCTTCCCCGAGGTCAGCTTCTACCAGTTTTTCCATTCGTCTGTAGAGAATACGCGTTAGTATTTTGCATCCGTAACTTATTAAACTGATTGTTTGGTAATTTCCACATCCGACAGCACCTGCTTTCTTTGGGATCGGAATTATATTCTTCTTGAAGTCTGATGGTATTTCGCCTGTCTCAAACATCTTGCTCACCAGATGGTAGAGTTTTGTCAGGACTGGCTCTCCCGAGGCTGTCAGTAGTTCTAATGGAATGTTGTCTACTCCGGGGGCCTTGTTTTGATCAGGTCTTTCAGTGCTCTGTCAAACTCTCCACGCAGTATCATATCTCCCATTTCATCTACATCCTGTTCCATTTCCATAATATTGTCCTCAAGTACATTGCCCTTGTATAGACCCTCTATATACTCCTTCCACTTTTCTGCTTTCCCTCCTTGGCTTAGAACTGGGTTTCCATCAAAGCTCTTGATAATCATGCAAGTGGTTCTCCCTTCTCCAAAGGCTCTTTAATTTTCCTGTAGGCAGTATCTATCTTACCTCTAGTGAGATAAGCCTCTACATCCTTACATTTGTCCTCTATCCATCCCTGCTTAGCCATTTTGCACTTCCTGCCAATATCATTTTTGAGATGTTTTTATTCCTTTTTGCCTGCTTCATTTAGTGCATTTTTATATTTTGACCTTTTATCAATTAAATTCAATATTTCTTCTGTTACCCAAGGGTTTCTACTAGCCCTTGTCTTTTTACCTATTTGATCCTCTGCTGCCTTTTCTATTTCATCTCTCAAAGCTACCCATTCTTCTTCTACTGTATTTCTTTCCCCCATTCCTGTGAATTGTTCCCTTATGCTCTCCCTGAAACTCTGTACAACCTCTGGCTCTTTCAGTTTATCCAGGTCCCATCTCCTTAAAATCCTGCCTTTTTGCAGTTTCTTCAGGTATAAATATGTCAAAGTCATTCACATATTATCCTATACTATTAGCATACTTATAAACAGAATCACACAAAGATAAACACACTAAACTGTAAAGATTTAGCTATGTACAGATTAAAGTCAAAGAACAAAAATAAATTATATATGTATCCTTTCTTTTTGATTAATATTTCAGTTTATTCCTCTATACAGTATATTTGTGCCCTCAGATCTCATTTAACTATTTATCATATCAAACAAACTCACAGTCTGTTCTTCATCACACCATCTTGTAATGATAAACTTTTCACAAAGTGTTTTTCGTCACAGTGCAACTTGTCCATTTATTAACACGTGTACATCTTTAACATTGTCCATTTGTTCATCTCATTAGCAAATTCATAAAATCATGACCATTCCTGTAATTCTCAAAGAACCACCCACAAAATCAAGTACATGCTGTACAGAGTCTAATTACAATAATTGGTCAATTACTACTGTAGGAAAGTCAAATTTAGTACACAGTTTACATTTTCAAATTATTCCTCAAATAATGTCACTCAATAGTCATATTACACACAGAAAACTTATATAACAGTCACCGGATAGTATTTTCAGTAAGAGATAACTTCATTACAGGTTTATAGGTGAGTAAAAGATGTAGCATCCGGAAACGTAAAGAATAAAATGGAATGCTACATTGCTTGGAGACCTAGTGCTCGCCACACACTTGACACGAAGATATGGTGTCCTCCTGAGGGTTTTCACATCATCCTATTTTTGCTTGGTGTTTGACACTTACTCCATATGGTCTGATACAAAATGGTTCGCAAGGTTTTAGATTAAGTCTGCATTCATGGTTTTTAGCTTTTTCAGGCTTTTCTCCATACACACCTTTGTATTCCCACACAGACTACCTAATAGACCTGTCTGGGCTTTATCTAGACTCCCAGCTTCCTTTAGTTTGGTGGCCACTAATTCAGTGTACTTGTCTTC
Source organism: Schistocerca gregaria (assembly GCF_023897955.1). Taxonomy (NCBI): domain Eukaryota; kingdom Metazoa; phylum Arthropoda; class Insecta; order Orthoptera; family Acrididae; genus Schistocerca; species Schistocerca gregaria. Next base: position 742,952,736 of record NC_064920.1, on the reverse strand, counting down.
ACTGCATTCTTCTTCATTGTCTTCCTTGTTAACATCTATCTTTTCATTTACACAAATCACTCTTCTAATTTGAAAATTGTTCTCTAGGCAGTTTTGGATGATTAGTTCAGTCACATGTGTTACATCTGTCTTTGGGTTGGTATGCTTTAACTTTTTGTTATTCCAATCAAAATCTGCATTTACTCCATGTATTCAGTTCATTCTGAACAAAATATTTTCAATGTGGTCAGGGACTACAAAACATCCTTGTTTATACTGTAAATCGTTAATGGTGAAAGATATTAAGGCTTGTCTGTTTACAACTTTGCTGAACCTACCAGTTGCTCCCTTAAGTTTGATTCCAATAACAGGATATTCTTCAAAGTCAGCACTATGTTTTATCTGGTCTCTAATTTTTTTCAGAAATGGTACAAACAGGACTACCCATGTCTAAGAGGCAAACTCCCTCATAATTTGCAACTTTTATACATATATACGAGCAAATTACAGTTTTCCTTCCTGCTTTCCTGATCTTCATGCAACAAATCATCCTTAATCTCTCTAAATTCCAAGTCATTTATACCATTTTTGCCTCCACAATTTCTGTTACTTGTCTGTATTTTACTTAGAGCTACATCAGATGATTGCTTGATGTCATGCCCCTCTGTTACACACTGTCTATTTTTCCTGGAACTGATCTTACTGTAAGCCTGCTGATTGGTTATACCTTCCCAGTTGGAATGCAATTCTTCACAAATAATCTTGATGACCCTTTTTACTCTGTCATTGTCACTATAACCTTTGTAAGTATCCCATGAAGTTTCTAGCATCACATCTAAATCATAATGGCTGTCCATTTGTTCCTTACCAGATGATACCTTCCCAGTTTCCATTGGCACCATCTGGTTCTCATATTCTTCACAAATACTACTGACATCATCTTCTTCACTATTAATTAAATCTTCTTTAACCTCCATATATACCATGCCATCTAATTCTTCCTCCCATTCATCATTACTACTGACACTTTCACTATCAATATTACCAGCCATGCTGTCATCTCCAATACTAGACACTCCTACAACATCTTTACAATGATCATCAACATTGTTGACTAGTACACTAGTACAAGTATCATCCCTTAATTGCTTAACAGGGATAGATTCTTCCTCCATTAATTTACTTAATCCAAACTCATCAAGATTATTATCAGAACCAACATTTTCTTTGCAAAGTTCTTCACCATACTGTTTATATAGAATTGAGATAGTTTCCTCCTCTAGCGGAACCTCTTCAACATTCTTACAGATGCTATTACTTCTATCTTCAACACTTGCATTCCCACTTTTCCAGAATTTACTGTCAAACTGTAATTTGTTAATCTGATACGCTCTTCTTCCATTAGTTCCGTAATTTCCACTCCATTATCTTCGATTACTCTGTCTGATTTATCTACTTTCAGTGTCTCTATGCTGGTGGTGTTTAGCATGATTTTGGTACTTATTTCTCATCCCAAACTGACAGGTTCCCAGTGAGGTGTCCATCAGTTTAAATTGCCTTGCTTTGATTGGTGATTATCTGATTGTCTGTTACTATTCTCCCAAGGTCTCTCCCTGTTGTCATGTCCTCTGTTTTCATTTCCATTCCTGTTGTTGATCCATCTATTATCGCTTCTATTGTAACTACTGTTATTATTCTGATTTTCATTATCACTCCTCCCTTGATTCCCACTCTGATTCCACCCCACCCCCACCCCCCACCCCCCCATGGTTGATTGCCAAATCTGCCATTATTTAACCTCTCATTTCTCTCAAATGCTCGTCAGGTCCATAAATCAGCTCCTGCTATACTCTTTTCAGTAATCTCCTTTTTAAGGCATCTATTTGTATTAGTTTGCCAAAAGGTTTGTCTAAGTGCACTAATTTCCTGCTTGAATTCTGGAGGACGACGGTTCAATCCCGCATCCGGCCATCCCGATTTAGGTTTTCCATGATTTCCCTAAATTGCTCCAGGCAAATGCCGGGATGGTTCCTTTGAAAGGGCATGGCCGACTTCCTTCCCCGTTCTTCCTTAATCCGATGAGACCGATGACCTCGCTGTTTGGTCTTCTGCCTCAAAACAACCCCAACCCAACTAATTCCCTCAATTGGATTTCACAAAAACACTTCAGGCTACCATTTCTTCCCTATACATTTGAACATTCAAAAACTCACTTTTAATCTTAGCTTGCTCGGATTCTGGCCAAAACTTATTTAAGAATTTGCTTTCAAATTCACCCTATGACATGGTAGAATTTACATTCTGATTGGCCCATGAGATTGCTTCTCCATCCAAAAATCGCTTAACAAATTTAATTTTGACATTGTTTGTCATGTCATTACTAAAATTATCCCGACAATGCTGTAAAAATCAACATGATGCAGTTTCCCATCTCCTGGAAAGCATTTTATAGGTATGCCATCCCATACACAGTTAATATTGCTAACAAAATTTCTTTGAGCTACACCCTCTTGTAATTCTACAACTTTCTTACTTAAATCTACAACATTATTTTTACACAAATCTATTTTTTCATTACACTTCAATTATACATTACTTACAGTATTTGATTGGAAATGTCTGTAAGTTTTAACTCAGAGTTCCTTTTGTATGCTTCTACTTTTCCTTCTAAAATTCTCCTAGTCTGAACTAGCTCTACTTTCAGTTATGAATTTTCTGCTTCTACATGTTTGTCTAGTTTTTCGAATCTCTCCTCGTTTTTGGACAACTCTTGTGTGAAATTAATTTTTAATACATCAATCCATTCTTCCAGTGTTCCTACATGAGTATTGAGTTCACCCTGCTCTGTCTCAACAGTAATTTTTAGTGCTGCCAAACCCTCCTGGATTTCCCTTATCTGTCTAGAATCCTGCCTAATTTGTCCCATCTGTTCCTTCGCTTCTTCTCATATGATGCATTAATAACATTAAGAAATCATCTCCGCCTATTCTTCCTTGTGTGATTGGAGTATTCGTGGCGACATTTTCACTGGAACCATCTCCACCAGAACTTCAATCTACACTTGGATTACTGCTGGACGATAGTTCACTGATACTTGATCCTAGGTCCGAAGTGTTTTCTACAAACTCACAGCCCACACGTCTTTCCTCACTCATTTTTAAATTTTTGTCATCACCCATAGTAAATTACAAGATATAAAAACTTCCCACACATATGTTTGTCACTGTCACAAAACTAATTAAAAAAATAAACTGTTACTCATCTGATGGTTGACAGTGCGATCCAAGAATTTGGTCCTTTTTATCCACACCAACTCTTGCCAAGTGGTACCATTCATTCATTCTGTACGTCCATAATATAAGTTTTTTAAAACAAGTTTTGCTTGGCAGTCGTCATACGTTCACCTGAAACAGTCATGTTTCAAACATCAATCCCAGTTCAACTCCACCAAATGTAACATTATCCTTGGATTGTTAACACTTAACTTAAATTTAATTTGCCTGGGATTCATTAATGATTGAAAATGAAAGTTCCAAGCTTCACAAAATTTATTTACATTAGTTGACAAATGAACTACACACGTCACACGTAAATAAAACACTGACTGACTGTGACCGACCTTTTGCTGCATAACTGCATCGCTTTACATAGAATTTTAACAATAAGTTACAAAATAACACATTATTAATTTTGTGCAGATTTGATGTTACAATCAAAATTTACAAAACGTAAGGAAACTGGTGTTACAGCCGAATAAGGTATTAAATGCAATATCGAATGACATAATTTTTGTAGTATTATCTGTAGTTTTCCATAAGAAAATCAATCTGAACTTTAATTACAATAATATCTCTTATATTATTTTAGTTATGTAATTAATTACAGTTTGGATTTGGTTACTAACATTCAGTAACAGTACAGAACTTGTGCTCTATCCAATTACATATGTAGAATTCACAAATAAGGCCTCAAATCCTGGAAATTGAAAAGTTTTTTGATGCAAACAACTGGAGGGTTAATTAGAAATATGATTACAAAGAATATTAATTACTCAGAAGGATATAAAAATAGATAACAAATGAAAATACGTCGCTTGGTAATAACTTTTAAGCTGTTTCTCAAGATAATGAGGTTTTCTGTGTTAACTCATTAATCAAGTGCAATTATGGTAATTCCATATGATCATTACATTTCATGGTAATCAGAGGCATTAGTTATTTATGCCAACATTTCCACAACCTCTTAACATTTGCTACTATATTTTTATTACTTCAGTTTCTCAATTAGATATTTGATTTAGCATTTGTACATAATGACAACAACCTACTGACAATTACAACAGTAGGCGTCCTTCCAGAATATTCTATATGTTTTCACAAAATATTCACTGTTTTAGCAAATTGGATTAATTCATACCTATAAAGGTACACATACAAGGCCTTAGGAAGCACTTAATCATCCAATAACAACCCAGATGCATACAAAAAGGTGGTATCAGACACTTCATATTAATCTTGGGGGAGGCTGTATTGCTATAACGCGACAGGCAATTACATATACTCACATTTGTTCAGGAGTCGTGGTGCTTGGGACAGACTTTGCACACCCTTTCCTCTTGTTCAAAAATTCTTGAACACCTGATTTAGATCTGCAGTTTGTGAGGCACAACTTGACATGCTTTGGTTGCACCTCCACTGCTTACCATTGCCTGCTCACAATTAACTGATCAATTGCAGATATGTTGTTTACAGTGGTTAGTTCCAGCTGCCACAGTTAATACACTGATGTTGCTAGTATGCCAGTAATAAGTTCACTCTCAGAACTTGAGTGGACACTGTACATTCGTTTTCTCTCGAATTTTTAAAAGTCCTGCAGGGTATCTGTAAGGCAGGCAATCAGTTAGCTGGGTGTCTCATGCATGCTTATTAGATTGAGATCTGTGAATATTATTGGCCATTCATTTTCTTCATGTAATGTACTGCTCCAAATATTTAGCAACTTGATATGCCCTTTTTCTTCTCTTAATGGATGTCTGTAAATGCTTCAAGAGGACCACGGTATCTTGGAAAATAGTTCCTTCATCAAGTTTCTGTGCAAATCGTCTAACATGTAATTTTCTTACTCAAATTTCTGTACAAATTATGTCATTTCCTCATCTGAGTTCAGATGGGTGGTACACAAGTGTATTTATAAAGCTCATCCATCAGGAGAGAGGCAGCCCATGCTGATAAATTGGTGACCAATCCAAACACACGTGTGCAGTGAGAGCACACTCACACACATGAGTATCAAAATACAGCAATCAACTTCCATTGGTCATGAGAGCACATTTAAGTTGTACTATTCAGTGTAAATTAAATTTTCTGTGATGCTAAGTAGGTACAAAAATCAGTGGTATTTTGGGACATGAACACTTCACAAAGGCATCAGTAAACCACGATTTCAGGTTCAGGTTGCTCAGCAACTGTTACTAGTACACAGTTTATGTAACACTTTGCCATGTGGCTACTGCTGGCTACAGCAGGTGACTCCGTTGTTGAAGGCAGTGACCTCTTGGCGGTAGTATGTTAACATGGCGCATCTGTTTCGTACTCTCTCATGAGTGTATTGGTTATTGTCCTGCATTAACATCATTTATAGTTTCAATTGAAACAATTAGAAATGTTATTAATCCTGGAATGTTAGCAGTATGACTAGCGGCAAATATAAATGCTCTCTTATTCTACAAAACATTTTGTGTGGGATGTGAGTTATTCCAACTCATAAGTGCTTGGGAAAGGATGAAAATTCAACCGTCATATAATGTTCACCTATTTTGACTCTCTTGCCAATTTGCATGTTGTATGCTGCTACAGTTCATTAAGTAAAGGAATCTCTGCCTATTTCACTAACTATACATAAGAAGTTTAACACAGTTATTCCATAATTTCAGTTTAGAGCCTTCACCTTAATATCTAATGTGTACAGTAGGGCAGAATTATTGTATGCTACAGGTTTCTAGAATGTCGTAGTCCTTAATTATCTTATGCTGAGATGTACACTAGTTTATTTCTCTTCAAGTCTTCTTAGTCCTGAGTTATGTTATTCTTTCTTTAGTTATGAGCAGTTTGAGATGCTATTTGCAGGCAACAAAACAAAGCATTTAATGATACTGTTGTTTGGAAATGATTTACAATGGTGGTGCTATTGAAAAAAAATCCTGAAGATGCTATACTCATGTTGTTTGTCAGAAGATGGTTTGATATTAATAGCTCATGGCATTGAAATGGTGTACGTAGGGAGTACAAGACAATGTAGCAGCATAAGGATCAAGTGAATTGCAGGCATCATGACTGAAGATGCTCTGCTTTTTTTTAAAAAAAGTGAGTAAATGTAGTAGTCAGTCAAGCTACAGTAGCCCATTACAAACAGTATTGTAAGGTGCTTAAAATGTTATTAGGAAGGCAAAGAGTGTGTAGTATGCATATAGAATAGCCAATTCACAGGGTAAAATTAAAAATATATGGTCATTTGTGAAGGAAGTGTCTGGTCAGCAGCACAAGGTCAACAATATAAAGTCAGTTTGCAGTAAAAATATTTCTGTTACTGATCAGATATGTGTACAGTATTTAACACTCATTTTCTGAGCATTGCTGGTGAATTAAATTAAAATTTAGTTTCTACAGGAAATCATACAACTTTCTTGCTTTCTTGGCAAATGCCTTTCCGAGATTAGCGGAGATGCTGAGTCGCGGTAGTCACAATAAAAAGGTTCACACAATCATAGCTTTCAGCCATTCAGGCCCTTGTCAGCAGTAGACACACACGCACATATATGTGTGTGTGTGTGTGTTTGTGTGTGTGTGTGTGTGTTTGTGTTTGTGTGAACTGTTGACAAAGGCCTTAATGCCCGAAAGCTATGATTGTGTGAATCTTTTTATTGTGCCTATCGTGACTCAGCATCTCCGCTCTGTGGTGAGTAACAAGTTTCCTTCTCTCATATTGTGACATTCCATCCTGGATTTTCCATTGTTTCATACTCCCCTGTGATACAGACAAGAGGGAGATTGAGTCAATAATTAAATCACTGAAGACTAAGGACTCTCAAGGTTATGATGGAGTGTCTAGCAGAATATTAAAGTACTGTACTGCACATGTTATCCCTGTATTTAGCCATATTTGTAATTTTTCCTTTAGGAATGGTTAGTTTTCTGAATGATTAAAGTACTCGGTACTAAAGCTGCTTTATAAAAAGGGAGAAAGGGATAATGTAGATAATTTTAGACCTGTTTCTATGCCATTAATGTTTGCAAAAGTTATTGAAAAGGCTTTGTATGTAAGGATAATTGATCATTTTATATCATACGATTTGCTATCAAATGTTCAGTTTGGCTTTAGAAGTGGTTTAATAACTGAAAATGCTATATTCTCTTTTCTACTGAGGTACTGGATGGGCTAAACAAAACGTTTTGAACACTTGGCATATTTTTTGATTTAAGTAAGGCATTTGATTGTGTTGATCACAAAATATTGCTCCAGAAGATGGACCATTACGGAATACGGGGAGTAGCTCACAATTGGTTCACCTCTTACTTTAGCAACAGGCAGCAAAAGGTCATTATTCACAATGTTGATAACAGCTGTGGTGTGGGATCTGAGCGGGGTACTGTCAAGTGGGGGGGGCCTTGTGTTGGGGCCACTCCTGTTCCTTATTTATATAAATGACAAACCCTCTATATTATGGGTAACTAAAATATTTCTGTTTGCTGATGACACTAGCTTGGTAGTAAAGGATGTTGTGTGCAACATTGGCTCGGTTCCAAATAGTGCAGTACATTACCTCAGTTCATGGCTTGTAGAAAATAAACTTATGTTAAATCACAGTAAGACTCAGTTCTTACAGTTTCATACACACAATTCAACAAAACCTGACTTTTAATTTCACAGAATGGGAATATGATAAGTGACACTGAACAGTTCAAATTTCTAGGTGTTCAGATAGATAGTAAGCTGTTGTGGAAAGCCCACATTCAGGATCTTGTTCAAAGACTTAATAGTGCCATTTTTACTATTCGAACGGTATCAGAAGTGAGTGATACTTCAACATGAAAACTAGTCTACTTTACTTATTTTCATTCGCTTATGTTGTATGGTATATACACTACTAGCCATTAAAATTACTACACCATGAAGATGATGTGCTACAGACATGAAATTTAACCGACAGGAAGGAGATGCTGTGATATGCAAATGATTAGCTTTTCAGAGAATTCACACAAGGTTGGCACCAGTGGCGACACCTACAACGTGCTGACATGAGGAAAGTTTCCAACCGATTTCTCATACACAAACAGCATTTGACCAGTGTTGCCGGTGGCGCAGTGGTTAGCACAGTGGACTCGCATTCAGGAGGATGATGGTTCAATCCCACGTCCGGCCATCCTGATTTAGGTTTTCTGTGATTTCCCTAAATCGCTCCAGGCAAATGCTGGGATGGTTCCTCTGAAAGGGCACAGCCAACTTCCTTCCCTGTCCTTCCCTAATCCGATGAGACCAATGACCACGCTGTTTGGTCTCGTCCCCCAAAAACCAACCAACCAACCAGCATTGCCTGGTGAAACATTGTTGTGATGCCTTGTGTAAGGGGGAGAAATGCATACCATCACATTTCCGACTTTTATAAAGGTCGGATTGTAGCCTATCGCGATTGTGGTTTATCCTATTGTGACATTGCTGCTTGTGTTGGTCGAGATCCAATGACTGTTAGCAGCATATGGAATCAATGGGTTCAGGAGGGTAATATGTAAAGCCGTGCTGGATACAAATGGCCTTGTATCACTAGCAGTTGACATGACAGGCATCTTATCCGCATGGCTGTAACGGATCGTGCAGCCATGTCACGATCCCTGAGTCAACAGATGGGGACGTTTGCAAGACACCAACCATCTGCACGAACAGTTTGACGACGTTTGCAGCAGCATGGACTATCAGCTCGGAGACCATGGCTGCGGTTACTCTTTACGCTGCATCACAGACAGGAGTGCCTGCGATGGTGTACTCAGTGATTAACCTGAGTGCACAAATGGCAAAAGGTCATTTTTTTGGATGAATCCAGGCTCTGTTAACAGCATCATGATGGTCGAACGCACATTGGAAGCATATATTCATCATCACCATACTGGCATATCACCCAGCGTGTGGGTATGGGGTGCCATTGGTTACACGTCTCGGTTATCTCTACCTTTCATTCGATCCCTGTGAAACCCTGCATTTCAGCAGGATAATGCATGACTGCATGTTGCGGTCCTGTATGGGCCTTTCTGGGTGCAGAAAATGTTCGACTGCTGCCCTGGCCAGCACATTCTCCAGATCTCTCACCAATTAAAAACATCTGATCAATGGTGGCCGAGCAACTGTCTCGTCACAATACGCCAGTCACTACTCTTGATGAACTGTGGTATCGTGTTGAAGCTGCACGGGCAGCTGTACCTGTACACACCATCCAAGCTCTGTTTGACTCATTGCCCAGGCGTATCAAGGTCATTATTACAGCCACAGTTGGTTGTTCTGGGTACTGATTTCTCAGGATCTATGCACCCAAATTACGTGAAAATGTAATCACATGTCAGTTCTAGTATAATATATCTGTCCAATGAATACCCATTAATGATCTGTACTTCTTCTTGGTGTAGCAACTTTAATGGCCAGTAGTGTATTTTGGGGTAACTGTTCCCATTCTACAAGGATATTTTTGGCCCAGAAACGGGCAGTTCAGGCAATCGGTTAATACTTGGCAGAAATCAAACCTGCATTTGGATCGGTCTTCCTTAACTATAGTGCAAAAAGATGAGCAGTATACTGCTGCACCCATTTTCAATAAGCTGCCACTTGAATTCAAAAATCTTAACAATAATCCATGCACTTTCAAATTGAAACTGAAGAATTTTCTCACGGGTCACTCCTTCTATTCTGTCGAGGAGTTCCTTGAAAAATTAAGCTGATTCTTATTGTATTGCTGATAGCGTTTACTTAAATTTATGGACTGACTTCTTTCAGGTTCATGAACATTTATTTTTAACTGTTGTTACTTTTATGTTGTAATTACATGTACTGACACGTTCCATGGCCTTGGAGGTTTGCTCCTGAATTTGTTCCTATGGAACTTGATGTGTAAATAAAATAAATAAATAAAATAAAGGGAACCATTAAAAGTGGTACAAGTGCATTATGATTGAGTGCAATGTGTTGTGAATGAGCTTCATACAAAATTCTGTACACAACTTTTGTTTCACAAAAGTTAACTTTACATTTGCAAAATACGTCTATGCCGTATGTTGTGTCCATTGTAACTGCTTCCAACAAAGTCAGTCACTACACCATCCATGTTGTACACATTATCTTAAATATCTGCCTCACACAGCACATGATAATTGGCTGCCATTTTGACTCTGTCCATAGCTCACTCCTGGAATCTACCATATTTTTGCCCTTTACTTCTTTATTTTTCTTTCTGTGACTGTAGTGACCACCTGATGCTTATTGACTTCTTCTGCCCTTATCAGTTCTTGTTGTTTTTCTCTAAATTGTTGGTTTGGATTGCTAATATTTGTTGTAGTGTTAGTCATTCAAAAGGTGTTCCAGTGTAACTGACCAAAATACATATCCCTTTTCTGTATTCATTATGCCATGCTCTTACTAGTACTCACGTATTATGTCCTATTCTGTATACTATTGGACAGGGTAGCAATGCCTTTATATCATTGTTCGGCTCTTATTCATGATGAGAACAGTCATTTCTCTTCACATTTTATCTGTGTGAAAATACTTGCTTCACTTGATTTGTAGTCTCAGTTGTTGTGCTTATTAATTCGCCTATTAATCAGATGTCTATGTACTTCCCATTGTTCAGCATTCCACTCTTCATATACAATTTCTTTATAGTGGTTCCTTCCCCTTTGATTTCCTAGGAATTTGGTAAATGCTCTGCTAAAATTTGTTACACAGATGGCAGCAAACAAAGTGTGGAATTCCATCCCATTCACTTTTGTCCTGTATTTCACCAAGAAAGCAGTTTTGAATTCAGAATATCACATCCACTCCTTTTTTAATCATGTTCCTCAATTTTATGCTTTTCCTTCCACCTGATTAATAACATGAGCATTTTTCTTTGTCTCAGTCTCTGCTCTGACTGTGTACCTTTAAAGTCATGTATAAATGCATTGATGTGCATCATTCACCTCAGAATAAATTTGTTGAACATGCTGTTTTTAGCCCTCTGACTGCAGTGAACATTCAAAGCACAACATGAACTAGATTTGGTTGAAAAATCAGTCATATGCAGACATGTAATGGGTGTACTTGACTTCTGTAGAAATTTTGAGATTCACACTTACTTTCCTGCATTAACTTCTGTGTCTGTCTGATGGAACTGTTGCTGGCACTCTGTCACCACATTATATCATCACACCATACTCATCATATTGTAATTTAATTCACTTTGCATTATTTTATCATCTCTCTGATATTAATGCTATTAACAAACACTTATTACATTCTGTTTTGCTATAAGTCCAAAAAGAAAAAAGAAAAAAATACTGATCCAAAAACAGTTGTATTGAATGAAATTAAACACCCTTTGTTTTTCCATGCTTTGAATCATACTAGAACAAATGACTCAGCAGTAAATAATTTGATTTAGTCTTGCATTTTTAGAATGTACTAATTTGCTGCACCTATGGATTTGTTTAACTGTCTATCCAACTAAAACACATCATGACATACATGTGCAAGGATTATCTAGAAAGTGAGTTCTGATCACGTTCAGAGATGACATGAACTGTCACACCAGACTGCACACCCATTTTAGTTGAGGTGACTTCTGAGGCAATAATGTGGTTTTATTTCAGTGTTGTGGTAGGAATAATTTCCAGTATTAGGAGAAAATGGCAGCACTAATGTTGTCTCCTGCAATTGTGAGCTGCTTGCACTTGTCACATTTCTGCACTTTCAGAAGCAAACTCCAGCAGATACCCATTGCCATGTGCACCCTAAAGATGGATCCAACATTATGAGCAACAATCAGATGATGGTGCAGACAATTCATTGAAATCCTAACTAATATGGCTGATGAGAAGACTGCAGTGGCCAACCACACCTCATGTTGCCAGAGCTGATGGAAAGATTGTGGCAACCAATTTCCCGGAATCTACAGTTCATACTTTTGGAACACACTGGTAAATTCCCCTAAACCTCTTCCTTCTTGCTATATGCTGTTATCATCTGATGGCTTCATTTTCACCAAGTATGTACAAAATAGGTATGAAGGCAACTGACAGAAGAAACAAAACTTAAGTTCTGGCCACAGCATTGACATTCCTGTCTTGGTAAGAAGAGAAAGGTGACCAGTGTCTCCCATATCAGACAAAAATAATGAATTGGCAGCAGGGTGATTTACCTGTCAAAACCACATTGAAGCAAATAATCTCTGTTAAAAAGTCACTTGCATTATGTTGTAAGACTGCAATGGGGTCAGCCAGATCAAGCTTTTATGCTGATCAGTACTATAAAACATTGTGAAACACACAAAGTGCTTTTGAAACAAGATATATGGACTGTTGAGTGAAGGCATTGTGCTTTTCCATTGTAAAGCACAACCCCATACACCCTACTTCACACACAGTCAGTCACTGCAGTTCATACAGGAGATGTTCATCCACACTATTCCTGCTCTGAATAACTCGTGCCCACAGTTGCCACTAGTAAACTGCATGTCTTGTAATCATTATAACTGCACATAAAATAATTTTTTACTGATAGAGAACCTCTCCCATAGTCAACCCCAGTATCATCTTATACCGCAAGATAACACAAATACAATTTTTTAAAGACCTGATGGAAAAATCTGTTTCCTCTGAGAGAACTCTTCAGAACAGTCAGAAGACACACCATATAGCTAATTTCATGACTCTTTATCATATTAGAATTTCAAAATTGTAAGTCTGTATCAAAAGGAAATTAATCTACATATATCACTTGATCCTTGTGACTTTACTCATTCCAAAATGCAAACAAAGAAGAATAATCGTGGTGAAAGTATTTTATATGCCAGATTACATGTTTTTACCAAATTTGAACTTTCTATCTTAACTCTGCGCAGGTCACAAAGAACTCTGTAACAAATGTAGCAACTTCAGAAATCCTTACTTTACCTTCTTGAAATACGGGTATGTATGGGAGGGAGAGAAGTGAAAGCTGCCTGGATGAATGTACAGGGACTGGATGATGACAAGACAAGGCTGCCAGGTGCAACATCATGATGGTGTGGGGGAGGGAGGGGAAGGGAATGGGAAGCAGAAAAGGAGAGGGGCAGAGATGCAGAAAAGACCAGTAAGTGGGTTGGGACAGAGCAGTGCACAATGAGGGCAAACGGATGTCAATTGAGAGAAGGTGATAGCACAGACGGGCAGAAAATGTTAGGTTGAGTGTATGGGGACAGAAGCTGACCATAGGTTAAGGCCAGGATGATTTCTGGAGCAGAGTGTGTCATAAGGATAATTCCCATCTACGCAGTTCTGAAAAGCTGGTGGTGGAGAAGAGGACCCGGATGGTCTGGGTTGTGAAGCAGCCATTGCAATGGAGCATGTTATGTTCAGTTGCAAGTTGTGCCACAGGGTGGTTCACTTTGCTCTTGGCCACAGTTTGATGGTGTCCATTCATCCTATTGGACAGCTGGTTGGTGATCACACCAATATACAAAGCCATGCAGTGACTGCAGCAGAACTGGTATATGACACAGCTATCACAGGTATTCTAGTCTCTGCTAGGATACAATATACCTGTGGCAGGACTGGAATGGAAAGTATCACAGGCTTATCCTGTCCCATCAGAGGTGTCACCTGTAAAAGAACCCATGTATTATTTAGCTCTGCTGCAATCATAGCACAGCTTTTTATATTGGTATGACTACCAACCATTTATCTACCAGGATAAATGGCCACCACCAAACTGTGGCCAATAGCAAAGTGGACCACCCAGTGACACAACATGTAGCTCAACATAAAATGCTTGATTTCAATAGTACTTCATAACCCAGATGATTTGACTCCTCTCTTGAGGTGTTTTTCTTGTTGTGAGTTGATTTTAAGTGATTGATATATTGCAAAATGCCAAGACTTTACTCATTCCCTGTAATAAGAGTTACCTTCTTTTCAAAATTTCCCAGTCACCATCTTGTTTTCTCTTGGTGATGTACTCCTGTTATGCAGTGCCATGTATTTAATTGTTGACTTCTTTTCCAATTCCAGAGAGGCGAGGGCTATAAGAGAGGTTCTACATTTAAACAACTCACTATGAAATCACAAATCATGATTTTTATAGATCTTCTATATCCAAATAAGTTCTCAATGCACAACAGCTGATAATTAACAGAATTATGGACTATTGGGTGAAGTAGTAAATAAGTAGCTTGAGAGGAAGTCTAATGAGTAAGCTTTGTAGGTTAAATGCGGGCTCTCAACTGTGTCACTGGTCACTGAACACTCCATTAGTGGAAACTGGTTCCATAAATATGATATGATGTTCAGTCTGCTTGGGAACCTGTGTAAACTGGTTATAAGTGGAGAAAAAAAGTGTGTGTGTGTGTGGGGGGGGGGGCAGGGGGGGGGGGGGGGAATCTTTCAGCAGATGCTGACAACTGGCAAGTGTGAGGTATTGGCATTACATTAATGGTAAAAGGGCCATTTATTCATTGTGAGATGAGCCAGGCTTGGCTCTGCAAAACCTGCCAGCACAGTGCTAAGACACAATTCTTACAATACAGGCAAGGGGATTTCTCTGTTGACAGGCTTTTGTGGTATCATCAAAAATGACTAGAAGCTGTACACTGGCATAAGAAGTGTGATGCTATCTGGATATAAATAGCGGCCATTTTGTAGCAGATTCATTCGCAGCCCAGCAGAACTCTTAGGATGGGGAGGCTGTGCCTGATGAATGGATGACACGTCACTACCAGCAGCAGTCATGAGTTCGGGCTTCTGTCATGCTATCAGATTCCTGTCCTAAGTCTATCTTCCAGACTTGGTGCCACAGTGTGGCAAAGCTATCCCAGCCTCATTCCATTAGTGAGCTGTACTCCTGTTAAGGGTGCACTGGGTTGACTCCCAGGCAAGGCAGCCAGCAGCCACTGCCACTGGCGCAGGCACTGCCACGCCACAGCATCACCCAATGGAACGCAGCCCCCCACCTGGGAGCTAGCAACCATTGCAAGAATTCTGAGTGCCTTCAAGCACCACTGATGCCGTTCGCTTGTGGCACACCTCATGTAACTGGGTTGCATGCCACATACTGGACACTGGCGTCAGCAGTCCTGGGCACACGTATGTCAGCCATCCGTCTGGGCACTAGCTGTCACCTTGCTGGCCATGCAATCCTCACCTTAAGCTGAGAGGAGCATGTTCACTGCTCTGTGTTGGGAGAGTGCAAATGTCTTCATGTCTGCATGAAATAAAGTGTTTACTTTGATAGCCATGTTTCTCTCACCTCCAGCCAGCAACCCCTCCACAGTCATCTGTTGCCAGTCATACTGCACTGAAACCACCCCACTAACCCAGGGTTCAGCTGTAATACATTGATATAAAAAAGTGACAATCAGGAATTATCAGTTTTCTGTTACAAAAATGTGGCACTCCTATATTCACTTACAGTTTTAACAAAGAGAGGTTGCAATTTAAAATCCTCTCTTGAATATCAGCCCCTATCTATTTACAAGTGCTTCAGTTTATTCTTAAATTATTATCGGTCTTAAAATCATATGGTAACCTATTAAAAAGAATGTCTGTCTGAAGCCTTTTTATAACTTGTAAATCTGCAAAAGTTTTCCCTTCTCCATGTGTTGTAGTTCTGTACATCATTATTCATTGCATTAAGTTCTGGATTTTCACAGACGTGATTCTTGCAGGATTTACATAGAGTATATGGCAAGTATTTTATATCTCCTGAAAATTGCTCTATAAGGCTCTCCCTTGTTTACCTTATCTACCACTTGTATTGCCTTTCTTCGTAGTCTAAAAAGCCCGGCTGATTAGATTGCAGGTGTCACACCTTAGGTGTTGATACCATATTGCAAATGTGATCTACCAGTTTGGAATATATTTACCTTAAAATATCATGGTTCAAGAAGGCTGAGACCCATTATACTAAATACATATTTGTAGAGACTTTCTTGCAAACATGATCTATATGCTCCTACTATGACAGGTGTTCGTTGACCGTTATTCATAAAATTTAATGTTTATTTCTATATCTGAGTGCCAGTGAAGGTTTAAATGTAATAACGTTTACATTTAGATTATAGTGAAGCAGAAACTGTATTGTCACTGCCTTCACTTTATTTGCTAGTAGCTTATTTACAGTAAGGTAAGTTGAAAGAATATTGTAGCTGATTTCATTATTGTTGACAGCAGTTTTCATGTCACTGATCCAGCTGACAAAGGATGTCCACCCACATGGCTTATGACCTTGCAATTTTGGGGTTGAATTAATTATTAACATTCACAAGAAACAGAAAAGGACTTAATAGACTTCCCTGAGGGATTTCACATTGAAATATCACATAGGCTGATTTAATTTGTTTAGTCCTATTATAAGATGTCTCAACACACTGTCTCCTGTGTTTTAAATAGAAGGTAAATAGTTTTAGAGCTACTCCTCTCATCCTATAGCCTTGTAGTTTGTGCAATAAAATGACATTATTCACAGCATCGAAAGCTTTACTCATATCCAGGAAAATACCTGTTATTTTTTCTTCTTTATCCAGTTTGTGTGTTATTTCTTGTATCTTCTTCTGTCTATCCATAGTGGGCATTGGTGCCCACATGACACATGTTTATTCTAAAAACTGCATTATGTAGTAGTCGGTCTGCACTTTGTAATCCTGTCTACTGGTTTATGTTAACCAACCAAGTTATTCTGTTCCTGTTGTAGTGTACATAACTTTCCTGAAACTATGTAGCTTGTTGACTAGATTATATTTGATTAAATGACCTCCTTTAGAGAGAGGACTGCTATTCATACAAACATTGAGTATTCCAAAATATACACGCACTAGTGAACACAATTATGCTTTCCAGTTGCTAAATATGTATTGGAATTGGATATATGTTCTAATCTGGGGTATCCCTGGGAATTGTGTCAGAATGCAAATTTCAGCTCCTCACTGGAGCTTTGCCCACTTTGAAGGAATGGAATTTGATACAATAATTAATAGTAAAGAATACAAATGAAAAAGATGTGTTTGTTTTCGTTTTTTGTTTTTAAAGTTTTTAGTTTTTTATACATAATACAATTACAAAATCTCAGAATACACAACTTTTTTTTGGTTCTGTGTGGTAAGAGTATGAACAGGTTTTCTGAACTACCAGTTCGTGAAAGGACACACACGACCGACAACATGAGAAACATTCTGATCATAAATCAGTTACAGTGTATTTGAATGTCTGACCTTGAGTCTTCTTTATTGTTACTACAAATAAAACCTTGAGTCACTTAAACTGAATGGGTAAATTAGCTGGGATTATTGATATGTGTGGTATGAGAAAACATTTCCAACTGTTGGCTCTATGAGGATAGTAGCTTCGATGATATTATTTCACATAGTTTTAATCAGTGAATGAGTAGCATTACAAAGTTTTGGATGACTCAGAGTGCATAGTAGTATTCTAATCATAAGTTGATAAGCTGTAAATACTTTTCTAATATTCCAGTTCTCTGTGAAAACAAATTTTGAGGAAGCAAACAAAACTGTGCATTGTTGTGTATGCAATTTTTATTCAAAATTGCATTTAGGGAGAAACAACGTATATGGGGGAAACAATTTCTCTGATTGTTTAAATACTCTGTTATTACAGTTGAAACCAAGTGTAATAAAAAAAAGTGAAATTACACATTTTCAGAACACAGCACGACATATTCTTCCTTGCAGTCAGTTTTAAGTGAAAGCCTGTACATTGTTGTTAAAAATATATATATATACCCTATGTCCATCCAAACATATATTAAAGTATCATGTAAAAATTTAAAGTAAATTAGTCAAGAAATTTTTGATATTTTTCTAATAATATTGCCCCTTTATATATAAGTATAGATTTCAAATGTACTTTGAGAATATTTGAGAAATCATAAATACTAAATAATAAATAATACTGGTGGGGCAGTTCAGATTTGCAATCTGCAGCATGCCATCCTGGGATGCTAACCACTATGCCATGCTGCACAAATCACAGTACTTGACATTTCTCTCTTTCTTGGTGAAACAGCAACCTGCTGTTCTAGAAGTTCTTATTGAAACTGACTATAGCAACCTGGACCTAGACCTTGTAAATAATCCTTTGAATGTCTGTGTTGGCAGATCATCATGTTCTGGTCATCTTGTCACATCCTCTTCACCATGATGAGCGTCGAAGGTTACTCCCTCTGAACAAAGCTTCATGATCATTGAGGAGGTGTTCAGTTTCCTGAATGAGAAGGCTGCACCACTTATCTGCATCTCATGATTATGGTAGGGCTTCATACAGAGAGCATGGATGATGTCTTTGTGATTTTGTTTCCTTGATGAAGAGTCATATTACATCTGCACCACTTATCTGCATCTCATGTTTATGGTAGGGCTTCACACAGAGAGCATGGATGGTGTCTTTGTGATTTTTTTTTCTTGATGAAGAGTCATAATCCTCAGCTTAATAAATGATGTATGATAAGCAATGAAGGATTTGATACAACCCAAAGTAGTGGTGTAGTAACTTTTCCAATATTCCCATTTTCTGCATAGGCATAAAAATAGATACCAGATCTCCCAGGCTGTATCTCACGGGCCAGTGATTGGCGTTATAGCACACACAATCTTTCTCAAGGGCAGCCAGGGTACGTATGTGAGCCAGCTGTCTTGCTTCTTTGGTCCTGGTAATGAGTAATATCATCCAGTTGAAATGGAAATAGTGTATCTATTGTTGTTTTGATCTTCTGACTGGGGAGAAAAAATTCTGTGAATTCTGTAGCATCTTCTTTTGCCATGTTCTATACAAATGTCACTACAGGCAGTATTTTATCTTAATATCTCTGTTTAACATCATTGTACATTGAGAGAATATCTGCCAATATCTTATTAAAGCATTTTATGAGGCCACTTGTCTATGGGTGATAGGCAGTTGTCATCAAGTGGCTGACATCACAACATGAAATTACCTTTGATACTAGCCTCAACAGAAAAACTTTTCCTTGATCTAAAGTGAAATGAAATGATCATATGGCTTTTATTGGCCAGGATATCCCCTTCAGGGTTCAGCCACTGTATTGCAAGTCTCTTTAGTTGATGCCACTTTGGCGACTTGTGTGTCAATGATGATGAAAATGATTCTGTGACCAGAAATAATTACATAACAGGTTCATCTCTCTGAACTGACACATTCTACAAGGAATTTGCAACTTCTGGATCTTCAGCATTTGGCATAGCTTCTGTGACAGCATAGCGAGCAAGGTAGTCAGTATAAACTATTATCCATCCACAACCCATTTCCCGAATTTAGGAACTTCCCCAAGAAGTTGATTCCAGTTTTGTGGAATGTTTCTGCAGCAGGTGGAATTGATGCTGGACATTCCACAGGTGATGCATCTGTTGGTGGCATTTCTTACAGGGCTCACACAGTGTCTAATGGATCAGTGAAGACCTGGCCAATGACACCTGCATCTGGTTCTGTATAGAGTCTTCATGAATGTCTGGTGACAATATGTTGGAGCCATGGACACACTTCAGGATAGCTACTCATAGATGAACTGGGATGATGAGCAACCACTTCCACCTCATTGTATCATATATTCTCTTATACAACATCCCATTTATTAACTGAAATTCTCCTGTAGTTAGTACCTCCTTCTTCAAGGCTTCTGTGGTTTTCAGCCATGCTGGACCTTTCCTCTGTTCATCAACAGTGTCATTTAATGCTGTGATTACTGAGATATCATCCACACTCCTGTGTTCTGTTAGAGGATTCTTTGAAAGGCAGTCAGCATCCTTGAGTTTGGGTCCACTTTTTTGCATCACTGTAACATCACACTCCAGTGGCCTCAGTGCCCATCTCACCAGTCAAACTGAAGGTTCCTTCAGGTTAGTTAGCCATCATAGGGAACGGCGATCCATCACAACAGTGAATAATTTGCCAGATAAATATGGCCGGAACTTGTTGATGGCCCAAACTATTGCCAGGCAGCCCTTCTCAGCTTTAGAGTAGTTCCTCACAGACTAGGAGAGCATTCTGGAGCCATAAGATATCACATTTTAAGCACCTTCCTGAATTTGCACTAGAAATGCACCTATCTCATAACTGCTATTACTGATGTGAAGTACAGTCTCAGCATTCTCATCATGTGATGCTAGGACTAGATAAGATGTCAGCATCTTCTTAAGGATGTGGAAAGATCTTTCTTGCACCTTGTTCCAGAAAAATTTGTCACCTACATGCAGCAGTTTTGGCACTGGCGAATTGGTGGATGATCCCCAGTGTTGATAAGATGTTTTACCATGGGCTGCTTTGTCTGTTTCCTCTCCACTGCAGATCTGAAACCATCCAAAAATTAGTGCTGGATGCTAACACTTGCCAACATTATTCTTCAGGCATGAAGATCCTGTTGGCAATTCAATTGTAACTTGCTCCCCTGCATTGTCTGTAGTGACAGCAGAGCATGATTCTTCAGAAATGAAACTAAACTGCGCTTTCTGTACACATTTTTAGGGGTGGGGTGTGGCTGCTCATGACTATTAGTGGGGCAAAATATTGTTCTTGATCAGCTTCAGTGCTTATGATTGTCTCTGGCATGCAGATTTCTTTTGCGAGGCTGATTAGCTTCATGCAACTGACTGAAGCTTCACAGTTTAAATAAGCATTTTGTGCGAGAACTGAGATTCATCTCACTGATGATGGTGAGACAACTTCAATGGCCAACAACTACTTAGAGCAATCTTTGTTATGTATGTTATTAGACCAGCTTTGTCAGTCTGGGGCTCTGATCTTCCACAGCCTATGATTGCTTGTGATGCCTGCAAGAAGTTCCATCTGAGAATAACATCAGTACTACATTCTGTTAAACAAAAAAATTTGAAGGACTGGGTTCTGTCATTGACAGTTATTCTTGTGATATATATTCCTGTCAGTTCCTTCAGCAAAATTGCTTTTGTGTCATGGGATTTCTTCTTTAGCTGGTGACAGTAAGTATTTTAAATTACAGAAAAAGAAGGAAATTGTTGACAAGCACATGCGTAGCCTGGCCATCAAAGATGATGCAGTGAGATTTCCTATCATCTCAGTAGCTGTCCCCCACGGAATTCTGTGTGGTAGAGGGAGGCATTTTTTAGGTGTGTCACAACTTAACTAATTTTCTTCTGCATTCCTTTACTAACTTAGATTAAATATCATCTCATCTGCAAGACATTTTAACTCAAAGTTCTGAAATGACAGCTTGGAGATCCATCTGTGTAATACAATGGATGAAAAAATGATTGACAAGTGTTTTTAATATTAAAACTGGGAGCCCAGTCACACATTTCAATTGTACTGAGCTTTTGGTATGAATTACTCACACACTTCTTTCGGGTAATTTGTTACATCATTTTTTTCTCTTAACTTAATGCATTTGTGTTCATGATATGCCATCTTCCACGCTATTTATAGATTATTTCCCTGGCCGTTTTATTAATACTTTGCTTTCAGGCTAGTCAATGAGTGTCTCTATTTTTTCCTGAATAGTTTGCATTTTGTTAAAAAGTGTTCAAAAGTGTTCAATGATTTCAGGAGGGAACTTCTCAGTTTCATGATTTATAACTTTATTTAGTTCTTTTACTGCAGGACACATCTAGTTTAAAGTTTTATTGAATAGGTTATAGGACTTTCCCATTTCTCATTAATATCAGTTGCATTGTATACTGGTTCCATTTTTCATTCTCTAATACTCTCTTCAGTTAATTATAATTGAATTTCATTTTGTATATAAACAAGTCAGTTTTTATGATGTTTGCATTCCCTACATCAGTTTCCATGGTAAGGTCTCAGTAGTCATATTTGTAGATTTTTAAGGTTAAATGTACTTTCTCTAACATGTTCCACATCATTACAAAGTGTCATATTCATTATCTATGGAACAAGTACTAATCTAACCTCCCATGTCCATGAGAACTTAATCAGTGCATTTTTTTTGTACCATACCTATAGCAATTCTTATAGAAGCTAAGTTTATGTGATTATAATTATAACACTATAATAAATCATCATAACACAGATAATTAACATTATTATTTATGTGTCTGTATTGATGTTTTCAGCAAACAACATGTATTTTTTGTTTGCTAATGCCTTCTCCAGTAAGTTCTCTAGTCAATTAAAAAATCCTTCAGTACTGCTTTCAGGAAACCTATAAAGGATTGCTATAACAAGGCTGTTTTCCCTAGTTTTAAGTTTATTGCTACAACTGCAAGTGGCATTTTGGTACTCAGGTCATCAATTAATTTCACTTTTTCACATTCTGTATTACTTCTGCTATAGCTGTCTGCCCCACCATGTTTATATTAATAACTTTGCAGACGATATTAACAGTAACCTCAGACTTTTCACAGATGATGCAGGTATCTGTAGAGCGGTACCCTCTGAAAGAAGCTGCACAAATATTCAGTCAGATATTGATAAGATTTCAAAGTGGTGCGAATATTGACAACTTAGTTTCCTGTGACTATAACATAAATAAGACACAATTGAAATTAGTCAACTCATGCAAAAACTTGGATATGAAATGGAATGATCACATTGTCTCAGTCGTATGTAAAGCAGGTGACAGATGTGGTTCAGTGGTGAAATGCTAGGGAAATTTAATCAGTTATAAAGGAGACTACCATCAAATGGGGGTGATTTCACATAATTTTGAGGTTATTTTCATCCATAACATGCATAGATTATGTTATATAGCATTGTTTGTTAAAGAAGGGGTGAGGCGTTTGTATAGTGAATAAAATATGCTAACAACAGAAAGTCAGAATCAGAATTTTTATTGCCCTATAACATACAGAGTTGAATCACAAGATTTAATGTACAGGGGACTCGTCATTAATGCTATTTCAATTTATATGTATTACAGAAACAATAATTATTAATTTATAATCTGCAGAGACTGTGTGTAGCCTAACAACAGTATTACTGGAAAAAAAGAGAATAATTAATACAGCCATTTATTAGACATAAAACTTCTAAGCTTAATTAACAAAACACTAGCTTTCTTGCTCAGATTGTCTTATTATCATTAAGAATTTCTTCTAAGGAATAATAACATTTGTGTACTAACAATTGTCATAGTTTTTGCTTTATTTGCCCCATCTCCATGCTAAGGATTTTTTTCTTTTTTAGAATGTTGTAAATTTTAATGCCCATGTATTCTGGTGTTTGTGCAAACAGCTTTAATCTTTGAGTGGGAAGCATGAATTTCTCCTTGTTCCTAGTACTGTGTTGATGTTTAAAGTTATTGTATACAACTTGGAATTACTGTATACAAAAATAATCAGATCATAAATGTACAAACATGGAGCACTTAATACTTTTAAATTTCTTAACAGTGGGTGACAGGATAATTTCAGTTTTTCATTA
Organism: Schistocerca gregaria; assembly: GCF_023897955.1. Lineage (NCBI taxonomy): Eukaryota > Metazoa > Arthropoda > Insecta > Orthoptera > Acrididae > Schistocerca > Schistocerca gregaria. The sequence goes on along the minus strand of NC_064920.1, from coordinate 742,929,106 downwards.
GCTATATTTCTAACAATTGATTTTTGTAATTTTATGATTCTACTAATTTTGTTTGTGCCTCCCCAAAAAAACCTTATAACTGATTCAAAGCAGCTGTGGTAAACTATTTTTCTTGTCTCCATGCTAGTTGAATATGACAGAATCTTGATTGAAAATCTCAGGCTGTTTAATTTACTTGCTAAATACTTTATGTGTGAAGACCAGGATAGATTTTGGTCCAAATGCATGCCTAAACATTTTTTACACAGTCCGCTTCTTTCAGTTCTTAGGTTTCTACGACTAATGTGGAATTCTTTTACCTTAGGATTTTTAGTTTTAAACAGCAGCAAATGTGTTTTCCCAATATTCAATTTTAGATCTTTTTATTTTATACCAGAGCAAATGATGGATTACACAATCGAATGTTTTCATAAGGTCACAGAATAATCCTCCAACTTTTCTTGTTTTGTTTAAGGCAGAAGTGATTTTTTTCACAAAATCATTTATGGCCTCTATTGTACACTTGCCTTTTTGAAAGCCATATTGATGAACTGAAATTATGTTTTATTTCTCTATATTTTTTTTAAATTTGTGTGACACTGCCTTTTCAAATATTTTTGAAAAAATTGGGAGAATAGAGATTGGGCGGTAGTTCCTCATATCTTCACTTGAGCTTTTTTTTAAAAAAAGGTTTATCTCTGCATACCTTAGGACATCTAGAAAGTGGCCTTCTTTGAGTGATTTATTAATTATTGAGCAAAGAGGGTGAGCTATTATCTTGGCAGATGCTGTAACTACTGTGTGTACCTACATTTGCCTGAGAGAGGCAAATAAAGTGGCCAAAATCATCCCATGGATTGGGATGATTGTATGTATATGCATTTCTTGAATCTTTATCCAAAGTTACAATGTGTGTGGGATGGAAATCAGGTGTAATTTGAGGTTTCCTAAGAAAAAAATCTGCATTCTTCCATTTGATTTTAGTGACTTTTAACACATTTTAAGAATGTCCATCACTACAAATAAGTGACAAGAGTTGTGGTAATGAATTTTATATATTAAAGGTCAATTCTTATTTTCTAACAAGATAAATTGCAAAATTTTAAAGTTCTAAATTGAAATATTAAGAATAGAAACAAATCAAAGAAGTTCTACTAAAAGATCAAAGTCAGTTTTCTTACTCAACATTCAAAATTAATTTTCAAACACTTCAATCATTGGCCATAAAGTTATGATGACCTATAAGTCTAAAGCATATCTTCTCTAAAAATAAACATCACTCTCTTCTCAGCTGTTGCAGGAAATACTCACAAAACTTATTCTTTTGGTATTGTGTCCTCATCAGGGACATTGGGAAACATAAAAACACTTCTGTTGTTGTGTGTGTGTACAAGAATTTCATATATACTTCCCGTGAACCAACATTTCTGGCCACTCCAACATACTGCTTCATACACTGCTTGTTCATGGATGTGTATTTATAGTCTGCAACAAGACAAGCCTCTTCTTTCATCTATGAAACTTCATTGTCTGATGGGCCATTTTCAGTTCCACTGCTGCTAGAAGCACTATCAGTTGTTTTCACACTGTTTTCATATTCCTGGAAGTCATGGCTCATAACTGATTTCCCAGGAGGAATGTCTAATTTGCAGCCATGAGAACTAGAAAGCATATTTGGAGGATATCAAATTTCTTTGAGTACTTCTTCAAACCTGGAAGTTCATGCCTCTGCATTACTTTGCTAGCCCTCCTTATTATTAGGCAGTTTCTGTAAGATAAGAACTTTATCAAATGGTGTAACACACACTTTTCATGTTTTCAGTAGAGTTTACTGAAATCTTAGTGTGTGCTTCAGAAGAGATGGAAAACCATCCTTGGAAATGATCCCATGAGAGTATTTTTTCCATTTAATTAATACAGCTTGCCATGCAGTTTTCATTGGTCTCAAGAAGCCTACATCCAACAACTGGAGAAGGTGGGTATCATTACATGGAAGAAGAAGGTATGAAATATCATTCCGCTCACACTCTTCAATAACACTTAAAGACATGTGACTGGATAAGTTGTCTCTAATCATCATTTTTGGCCCATTTTGCTTCTTCAAATAAAGCAAAGTGACTGTGTAAAGAACTAGTCTTCAAATATCAGTAGATCAAACCATCCACTCTTACTCCTATTGAAATAGGTTTCCTATGGACCATCTTCTTGCCACCCGGAGTTGGCTTTATTTCGGAGAAACACATTTTAACTGTAACTTTGCTGTTTTTGGAGTGAGCTCTTTTAATATTTTCACTTAGGTGGATGGAGATATCTTCTGAAGGTTGCTCGAGGAATAAATGCACCCTTCTTCTTCTGGTAAACTGCTAGAAAATTTCTTCTCTTTTCAGCCACAGTTATGAAGGTAGTCTTTCGCTAAATATCTAATATCAAGTATAGTGAAAGGAAATCCTCAGTGTACACCCCTCAAGATATTTTGGTTCTAAATTTCGTCTTTATACCCATTTAGTACTGGCTGTTTTCCCAATTTTTTTTTGGGTGTATTTCCTGTAATTTATTTTGTAGAGTCAATCTAGTTATGACACACAAGTCACTCATTTTTCTATATGATAATTTGCTGTACTAAATATCATGACTGCTTTATCTATTAGTTCCGGATCATAATCACACTGTATTTTAGCACCTTTCTTGCTTTTATACATTTTTGACATTGTCCGAAATCACCCTAGACAGTACACAATTTTGTAAAAACTACTGGTATTTTATAATTTTACATGAAAAACTTGACAAGCTTGGACAGCAATTGTCTCAATCTCATAGTCTACTGATCTCGTTGACAACTGCAGTTATAATATTTTTCTGCTCGTCTCAACAATAGAAATTTTCCCCTTGATGATACTGAGTGAACTTTCAGCAATGAGACTCATTTGATACAAAATAAAAGTTATGGAGCACAGGAAATACAATCTCACACTTAAAATAATTCTGGCACATGTCAAAGTATTTACAATTTTAGACCAATTTTAAAATAAGCTAATTCATATACACATACATTTACAGACTTCTAGTTTGAGACAATCATTAGATTTACTCCTGGTATACAATACGTTTTTTTACAAATAACTTATTAAATAATGTAATGCCACACTGTTCGCTCGTTAAATAATGTAATCCCACACTGTTTGCTCGTATCTCACTATCAGTCACTGCACACACTATACACACATTGTTCCATAACATTTCACTCACTACACACACACACACACACACACACACACACACACACACACACACACACACACACACACACACAGGAAGAGGTGTTAGTATTGTGCAATACATAGCTTGGTGGTAAGTTTTCCTAGAAAAGGAAAAAAAGAAGGAAAAAAACATAGCGTGAAAGTGTTATGTGGAAGTTACGTGGAATGTTGGATTTTTATAATCATTGTTATTATTTATTTGTATAACTTTTTTTTTTTACCAAACCCCTACTCTGTTTTATGTAAGTAATCCTTCAATGTATAAAATGTATTGCATTACAGGTACTTTTTAGCTACATTTTTAAATAAGTTTACTTTTGCAATTTCTTTTCTCTATTTTGGTAATTTATTGTACAGTTTTATTCCTTAGTAGAAAATGTTGTTTTGAATTTTATGTCTATTTTTTCTTGGCTAATGTAAGTTGGCTCTAGCTCTTGTTCGATAGTCATGGACATAACTGTTTGTGTAGTAATTACCAATGCTATTTTTGATGTGTACAACTGATTGGTAAATGTGTTTACATAGAGCAGTTAAAATCCCCAGTGTTTTGAACAGATCTTTTCAACGAGCTCAGCTGCCATTTTTGGTTATGGTTCTTACGGCTCATTTCTGGAGTTTGAAAATCCTGTTCATATTTTGTGCATTTGATCCCCAAAAAAGAATGCCATAGCTAAGAATTGAATGTACATATGAATAGTATGTAACTAAAAGACACTGCATGTTACATAATGATGATAGGATTCTAAGGGCATAGCATGCTGATGACATTCTGTTTGCAAGTACTGGTACCTTTGTGTGTTCACACCACTTCAACTGAGAATCAATATTCATTCCTAGAAATTTTGCATGTGTTACACAGTCTATAGAGATGCCATCTACATTTAATTTAACATTGTAATTTTCCCTCTTCAAACTGAAATTCATGGCATTAGTTTTCTTTATGTTCAATGTCACTTTAGAACTTATTGATCAACTGTAAACTTCCTTGAGAGCTTCATTTGTTTTCTCTGCAAGTAGTTGTCTTGTTTCCTCAGTGACTATAATGTTGTTGTCATCAGTGAAGAGTAACACTACTGGGAAAGTCAATGATGTATATCAGGATTAGTATTGGTCCTAATATACTACCTTGCAGAACCCCTATATTAATGTATTTTGGTTCTGATAAGTGGAATGTGGGTGTGAAAATCAGGGGCAATTTGTTGCTATGCAGCAGGAAAGTGCAAATAAAACAGACTGTTCAAAATCTCCCCAGTGCCCAAAATCACCCAGTTTCACAATACATACAAGACACTTAGTGACCCATCCCAGAATATTGCTCAAGTGTGGGACCTATACCAAATAGGACTAACAGGGGATACTGAATGGATACAGAAAAGGCCAGCATGACTGATGACAGGTTTGTTTGACCCACGGGATATTGACACTAAGACGCTGAAAGAACTGCAATGACGCTGCTTGAAGATAGGCACAAACTATCCTGTGAAAACCTATTTGGGAAGTTTCTAGACCCAACTGTAAATGATGAAACTAGTAATATATTACAGTTGCCTATTGCTTCAGTAGGAATTGTGAAAGACAAGACAAATCAGAAAAATTTAAGCAATCATTCTTCCTATGATCCATATGTGAGTGGAAGAGGAGAAAGCCCTAATAACTGGTACAATCCTGTTACAATACTTCACAGGATTTGCAGAGTATGTTTGTAGATTTCTGTATCTTTCTATGGAATGAGTTTACCAGTTTGTAATTATTTATATGTCCGTATGATTCATCTTCTTTGCAGCCGAATCCACTCATTATGAAGAAATGTGGTTAAGGTTCATTTAGGTATTGCCAAAATGCTCTGCTTTATTTATTATATACTAAACATTCTGGTAAGTTATTTTAAATTTGTTTCCTAAAGTAACACAATCGCTTGTAGTGGTTAATTTTCTACCCTTTACTCTAAAAATATATATCTATTGCCTTTTTCATGAAGAATTTTGTTTATCCTGTCACACTGAAGAATTTTTTCCTTTATAATTTTGCTGCATTATATGTTTAGTATATAAACATCTGTCCATTTTACGTATATCTACTCTTCTTCATTTTTCAAATGAAGCACACATCAGTTTCATTTTAATGTTTATTTTTCATATCTCCTTACTGACACAAATTGTACATTTGGTTGTACCTATGAAGTTGAACTGTTTCTATTGTGTTCCAATATTTATTACCTTCTAAGAATTTTTTCAGACTTTATAAGTAATGCCTCATTTTTTTGAATCATTGGCACTAGCTGTGCATATGATATGTTCATATTCTATTTCACTTTTCTCTGCAGTAAAATTTTTTGTACCTGCTCCTGCAACCAAAGGAATGAAGCATGTAGGGGTGGGGGAGGGAGAACACCAGAGGTGATGTTCTCATTTCCATTTCTGAAATACATCACATGTCATCTATTCCTGACATTTCCTGCTTTATTAATTTTATTTATTTATTCATTCATTCAGAGATCATCTGACAATGATATAAGATTTATCAATGGAAATAAATAGCTCAGAAATATATACACACAAAGAATATATGAGTATGCTTTTATGAGGATTGGACAGGTAGTTCACCATTGCACTGATGAAGGGACAATCCTGGTATTTGCGTGAAATTATTTAGCAAAACACAGAAAATGTAAATCAGGATGATTGGATAGAAACTTTATCCTATCAAATATGAGATCATTGTCTTAACAACAGCACAACCTCATTCAGTTGGAACCTGTCATACAAAGTACTTTGATATACACACAATTTGCTCCAGGTAACTTATAGTTTTGCTCTTCATGCTGCACGCATCAATGTTGCCCACTTGTGACTCCTGAATCACAGACGAGTGCTATAGCTCTTGAGCTAACTCCATTTCATTTGGAAAAATGACTATAAGCCTGTAAACATAACACTATGTCCTGTACATGCCTTCATGTCTTCCCCTCAGTCCACCTGAAAAACTGAGTCAGTATCCTCCTCCTCCATCTCCAGTGATGAGTGAGAATGACAAGGCATTTGTATCAAGCACCAGATATCTTGCCACTTGATTTTACTGCGAAAGGATTGAAATGTGAAAAAGTGTTATATTATCCCCTAACATTATTAACCACTACTCTGAGTTCTATAAGTAATATTTGATAGTGTAGTATACATTACTTATGAAAAATAGTTGGCCTGCCTTTTTAAACAGATGTATTTTAGTAACCTTTTGCCATCTGCTTGGGCAATTTATTATACAGTTTTATTCCTTGATAAAAAATGTTGTTTTGAGTTTTTGTTTATTTTTTCTTGGTAAATGCAATTTGAAACTGGCTCTTGTTCCAAGTTTATGTGTAGAACTATTGGTGAAGTACATTAGTAAATGCACTCACGTGGTGCAGTAAGGTTGCCCAGTTTTTTAAATGGTTCATAGGAATGCATTTTTCTGCAGTTTAAAAATTGTGTCCATGTTTTGCATCTTCGATCGCCAGAAAATAATCCTGTAGCTAAGAACTTTGTGTATGTAGGAACAGTATGCCACCAGATGATATTGGCTGCTTTTTTTTTTTTTTTTAAAAAAAAGAAGACAAAACACTAAGAGCAAAAAATCTCAATGGCATTCTTTTTGGCAACATCTTTATGTGTTCGTTCCATGTTAATTGACAATTAATATTCATCCCTAAAACTTCAAGTTTGTTACAAAAACTACACATTTATCATCTCTGCTTAAAGCAACAGAATTCTTTTCCCTCTTTATGCCAAAGTACTTACTGGTTTTTTTAAAAAAATTGTGTTCAATGTTAATCTATTACATACTGACCAATTGTAAATGTGCTGACATCATGCAGTTACATTTATTTATTTATTTATTTTCTGTCCATATAACAAAAAGTTTTCAGACATTGTCAGGAAAATTTAGATTACATTACACATATACAGTAAAATATTTACATTCTTTCATAACAACATATGGATCAGACACATGTCTGTGCACATTATTTTTCAAAAGGGCACTACAAGTAGATTCCTCTAGAGTGTAACACAATTTAGCTTATATTTATAATAGTACAGTACACACAATACGGTGTATAATTACATTCTTTCATACCACTGATAGATCAAAGACATTGTCTATATACACTGTTTTCCAAGATGGCACTACAATTTAAAGTCCTCTATAAAGTAACAACATTTCTCTATTAATAATTGCTTCAGTCTACTCTTTAGCATATTTAGATTTACTTTCTTGAGTTCACAGGGTAGTGCATTGTAGAAAATTGCTCCCATTCTGTGTGGGCTGTGGTCCGCTGCCTTTTTATTGGTCACAATTCTATGAAAATTTTCCCTTCCCCGTGTATGATAGTTGTGTACATTATTGATTCTCATATTAAATTCAGGATTTTGTTTCACGAACATGACTGTCTGCAGTATATACATGGAGTACACCGTAAGAATTTTATATTTTCTAAAGATGTCTCTACGAGGCTCTCTCTTCTTTATCTTGGCTACCATTCTTACTGCCTTTTTTTGTAATCTAAAAAGTCTATCTATATGAACTGCTGATGCCCCACCTCAAATCTCAATACCATACTGAAGGTGCGGATGAATTAACCCAAAATATATTTGCCTTGAAGTATCATGGTCCAAGAAGGCCGAGACTCATTTTAGTAGATACACATTTCTACTGATTTTCTTGCAAATATTATCTACATGTTCTTTCCATGATAAGTGTCCATCAACAAAGATGCCCAAAAATTTATGTGAATTTGCATATGCAAGACCCAATGGGGATGTAAATACAGTATCAGTTATGGCAGCATTATAACTGTGGATGAACTTCATTATTACCATTTTGTCTTTATTTACAAGTAGCTTGTTTGCTGTAAGGTATGCAGACAGAGTATTGAAACTGATCTCAGTACCATTAGCTGCAAACCGCATGTCACTGCCACAGCTGATGAAGGAAATGTCATTGGCATAGCTTACAACCATGCAATTTTGGGGTTCAAATAAATTATTTACATATACAAGGAACAGAAAAGGCCCTAGTATGCTTCCTTGAGGCACGCCACATTGAAGTGTCCTGAAGTTTGATTTGGTTGTTAGGAGCTGCTCATTATTTTGATAAGTTAGCTTTACATAGAGTTGTGTTGCACATACTGTGTGCATGTGTTTACAAACAACTGCGTGCGCCGTTAAACATTTCACACCAGCCAGCAGAGGTGCCGTGTTTTATATAAGTGTGTTTTGGTTTTGTTATTCTTTGCTTATACTTTTTATATTTTTCTATCTTCCATACATGTAGTTAGTCCATGCATAGTAATGAGACAGATCTTATGTTTGTTCCCTGCATGTTAAGTTATTTACAATTGCGAGCTCGGAATGATCGAACAAGCTGTATTTTTTGGCCATCTCCTGTGGCTGTGTTAAAAAAAACCATCTCCTCCTAAACAGGCCATGAAGGCCCAATGGTACCGACTGGCTGCCGTGTCGCCCTCAACCCATAGGCATCATTGGATGCTGATATGGAGGGGTATGTGGTCAGCGCACCGCTCTCCCGGCTGTATGTCAGTTTCCGAGACCAGAGATGCTACTTCTCAATCAAGTAGCTCCTCAGTTTGCCTTACAAGGGCTGAGTGCACCCCGCTTGCCAACAGTGCTCGGCAGACCGAATGGTCACCCAGCTTTGGTGATCTGACGGGAACCGGTGTTACCACTGCAGCAAGGCCATTGGCTGTGTTAAATAAAGCTAACATTAATTGTTTGAGGGAGTTTTTGTGTAGTCTAACTCTGCTGTATTGAGTACGCACAGGTTCTACTGGTCAAACAATAATCTGCACAATTTGGACTGAAAGTAGTGACACGGACGTGATTTATTTGTCCAGTCTCATTGGATTACTGAGCACTTATGGAAGAGATTTACAAAATGACTGATGTGAATCCCACCATATCATGATTGGCTGTAAGACTACCACCTTTCTGGCCACATAATCCAGCTTTGTGGTTTGCAAAGGTGGAGGCCAGTTTTTTCTATTCTGAAATTTTAGTGAATGCCAATTAGATCACCAGTATGCTCCAGAAGTGCAAGATAAAATTACCTCACAATCAGAGGCTAACTATTATGACTGTCTTAAAGCAGAATTCATTTGGCAAGTGTCAGCACTGCAGGAAGAGCGATTCCATCAGGTTCTCACTCAGTAAGCTATTGGCAACAGAAAACCTTCACAGTACTTGTGGGACCTAATGAGCAGAGTAGACATAGAAGCCATTCCAGATGGCTTGCTGCCCACAACATGGAGCTGTTGTTTACCACTTTCTGTCAAAGCAGTTATAGTGTTCCAGTCTGACACGCCATTGGACGTAGTACCAGAGTTGGTAGCAGAAACGTGCCTTCTGGTATCACCAAAAATTCAGGTAGCAAACATGCAGATACACAACCTCCTGCACATACCCAAATGGCAGCAGAAAACCTTCACAGTACTTGTGGGACCTAATGAGCAGAGTAGACATAGAAGCCATTCCAGATGGCTTGCTGCCCACAACATGGAGCTGTTGTTTACCACTTTCTGTCAAAGCAGTTATAGTGTTCCAGTCTGACACGCCATTGGACGTAGTACCAGAGTTGGTAGCAGAAACGTGCCTTCTGGTATCACCAAAAATTCAGGGAGCAAACATGCAGATACACAACCTCCTGCACATACACAAATGGCAGCGTCAGTCGGAAGTAGGTGCCTCGTCTGATTGCTGATCAGTGTCTCCGCACCTGTTTGTTTGTTATTGGCAATCCAGCTGGAAATATTTTATAGAAACTGGATCCAGTTTGTCCATTTACCCACAGATATGTTGCACAGGAAGCGACCATGCATATATTGTGTCTGACCACTGTGAACAATTGGCTCATAACAATGTTTAGCACTCTGCACTTGGAACTAGACCACAGGCTTAGCAGTGTCCAGATTTTGGCAGGTTCCACTATAATATGGGTGGCTGAAGTGAGTACAGGGAGTTGCTGCATGGGTTTCTGTCTTTGACATGACTCCTTTGGGCGCCTGAGGAGGCAAGACACGATACTGTCCACTACACGTAGATGACCAATGGTCCCACCACGCCTTGCAGACCATAATGTTTAGTACCAGCTTCTCTTGCAACTGTGAAAGCAGAGTTTGACAGTATGGTTTGTGAAGGTGTAATGTGGCCTTTCAACAGCCCATAGTCCTCAACACTACATCTGGTATCGAAACGGGATGGTTCATGGTAGGCTTCTGATGATTACAGAGCCCTGAATGCCAGAACAATGCCTGTCAGATGTCTAGTGCAGTTGTTACATGACTACAAATATGTGTTGAGTGGTCGTGTTATTTTTAGCATCCTGGACTGCATGAAAGCACACACACATATCCTGGTAGCTGAACGAGACAGTCCCAGATAGCAGTCAACACTGCTTTTGATTTTTTTGAGAGCAAATTTATGACTTTTGGACTCAGGAATGACACTCAAACATGGAAGTGCTTCATTGACTCACTGTTACAGGTCCTAACTTTTTCTTTTGCTTGCCTGGCCGAAATTTTAGTTTTTCATCATCAGCAGAGCAACATTGGCAGCATATAACAGACGTGTTTAAGTGGTTGGCATCATCCTAAAAACTGCTAAATGTTTCTTTGGCCAGCTCCAAGTGGATTTCCTAGGGCATAGGGTAACAGCAGCAAACTACCACCCCCACAAAAGCTATGGAGTGCATATGACAGAGAACTTCTGGTTATTTATGAGTCTGTCAAGTACTTCAGGCCTCACCCGCAAGCAGAGACTTTATTATCTACACTGATCGCAAACCGCTAACTAACACCTTTCATCAGAACAATATGAACTGTTCACCTAGGCAACACAATCAGCTAATGTTCATCTTGCAATTCAGCATAGATGTCCAATACATCTGCAGCATTGACAATGTGGTGGCCGATTGTTTATCTCTGGTTGGAAGCATTACCTGCACGATCGATTATGCCAAACTCGATGCCACTCAACTATCACATCAAGAACTACAAGGACTTTTATCAGCAGGAACATCGGCATTGGACATCCAGCTTATCCAAATTACAGGGAGTATGTCAAGCCATTCGTGCCTATTGCCATCAGAAGAAACATCTTTATTATGCTACACAAATTGAGTCACCTTAGAATTTGATCAACAAACTGCCTAATGATGAATGGTTATGTGTGGCTGGGGCTACAGAAAGACTACCATGAATTGGTGAGGTATTGTCTTAAATGTCAATGCAGCAAGATATACTGCCACATGCAAGCACCAATAGGTAACTTTCCGATTATGTCGGCTCATTTCAGTCTTGTCCACATTGACTTTGTCAGTCCATTGTCATCATCTGACAGCCAATGTTGCATACTTACAATGATAGATCGTTCCACCCACTGACTGGAAACTGTACCGGTGGGCAACATTACAGCAGAAACTCTAGCTTTCACTTTCATATTTTATTGGGTGTCATTCTTTGGCTTCCATTACATGTCACAACAGACGGAGGATAGAAATTTGAATACCACCTATTTAGACAAATTGCAGAGTTTGTGGCACAGCTCTCCACAAGATGACCAGCCATCACCCACCCAGTATAGGGTGATTGAGAGATGGCACTGCTCACTTAAGGCAGCACTAGTCTGCCACAACACTGAGTGGACTAAGGCCCTTCCCATTGTACCACTAGGCCTCAGAAACACATTCAAATCAGATCTAGGCACTTCTTCCGCAGAACTGGTCTATGGCAAGATGTTGAGGCTTCCAGAAGAGTTCATAAAACAAACACTCTGTCACAACCAATGGGTGATCAAACAGAATTCCTTCACCAACTGCAAGAACACATGATCTGAATCCACCCACACCAACCTCATAGATATGGTAGAGCTACCACCTTCATGCGTCAAGAATTGAAAATTTGTTCACATGTCATGTTATGCACAGAAGGCACCAAACTGTCATTGCAGCCACCATATTGAGGACACTACCATGTAGTCATGAGGGGAGACAGGACAATTGACATTCCAACTAACAATAATTGACCACTGTTTCTATAGATGAGGTTAAACTGGCTTATATCTTCCAAGAAGCAACAATGTCAGAACTTCCAAGTCTATGGACTGACCCACCAACTGCCTCATTAATGCCTTCACAACCACCAGCGCAGATTACACCATCAGCAGTCCTGCCAACACATACCTCAAGATCCAGTAGTCACATCCACTTTCCAGCCTGCTATTTGGAATACGATACTGCTTTCAGCATGGGGGCTAATGTAGCAACATTGTACTGTTACATAGTGTTGTATCACACATGCTGTGTGTATATGTTTAAAAACAATCACACCATCAAACATTTCATGCCAACCACCAAGGCTGCTGTGTTTTGCTTTTGTTATTATTTGATTATGCTTTTTATATTTTTGTATTGCCCATGTATGTAGTTAGTTACAGAATAATTCTGATGTTTGTTCCCTGCATGTTAAGTAATTTTTAATTGCAAGCTCAGCAGCTCAGCAAAAATGGGGAGCCATCAGATGTGTTTGTGAAATTATAGTAGGCTATGTATAACAGCTGCAGCCACACCTGTACCCATGGCCTAGGGGTGCCAGCACGGTAGCTCAGCGTGTTCAGTCAGAGAGCTGGTTGTCCTCTGTAATAAAAAAAAACTGAGTAGAAGGATTAACAAACAAACCTGAGCGGATGTCATGTGACGTCCACAATGTCCAAACACAATGATCAACAATGAACAAAATGAAGGGGGAAAAAAAGGGGTAGCATCTTTCATTCATAATCAAAATGTCTTCAGCTCCGGGTTCGAATCCTGCCACTGCTTAAATTTTAATTAATAATTAGCACTGGTGGCTGAAGACTTCCGGCATAAGAAGTCACCACCATTCTGCCAACAACCTTGTCAAAGAGGGCGGAGGAGCAGAAAGAGCACTCTCTTGTCTTTGGGGTAGGAAACTGCTCTTAAAGGCCAAAGAATCAACAATGATCAACAGCATGAGGATGCAGAAGACAATGGAAACCACTGCATTAAAGACATGTAATGTTATCCATAGGACATGTGGCCTATAATTGAAGAAGTGTCATGATGATATCTCCATTGGAAAAAGATTCTGGAATAGTCCCCCATTTGGATCTCCAGGAGGGGACAGCCAAGAGGGAGGTTACCATGAGAAAAAGATTGAGTAATCAACAAAAGGATAATGTTCTGTGAGTCGGGGCATGGAATGTCAGAATCTTGAACATGGTAGGGAAACTAGAAAATCTGAAAAGGGAAATGCAAAGTCTCAATCTAGATATAGTAGGAGTCAGTGAAGTGAAGTGGAAAGAAAACAAGGATTTCTGGTGTGATAAGTGTAGGGTAATATCAACAACAGCAGAAAATGGTATAACAGGAGTAGGATTCATTACGAATAGGAAGGTAGGGCAGAGAGTATGTTACTGTGAACAGTCCAGTGACAGGGTTGTTCTTATCAGAATTGACAGCAAATCAACACCAACAATGATAGTTCAGGTATACATTCCAATGTCGCAAGCTGAAGATGAAGAGATAAAGAAAGTCTATGAGGATATTGAAAGGGTGATACAGTATGTAAAGGGGGATGAAAATCTATTGGTCATCGGGGCTGGAATGCAGTTGTAGGGGAAGGAATAGAAGGAAAGGTTACAGGGGAATATGGGCTTGGGACAAGGAATGAGAGAGGAGAAAGACTAATTGAGTTCTATAACAAGTTTCAGCTAGTAATAGCGAATACCCTGTTCAAGAATCACAAAAGGAGGAGGTATACTTGGAAAAGGCCAGGAGATACGAGAAGATTTCAATTAGATTACATCATGGTCAGACAGAGATTCCAAAATCAGATACTGGATTGTAAGGCATACCCAGGAGCAGATATAGACTCAGATCACAATATAGTAGTGATGAAGAGTAGGCTGAAGTTCAAGACATTAGTCAGGAAGAATCAATATGCAAAGAAGTGGGATACAGAAGTACTAAGGAATGATGAGATACACTTTAAGTTCTCTGAGGCTGTAGATACAGCAATAAGGAATAGCTCAGTAGGCAGTACAGTTAAAGAGGAATGGACATCTCTAAAAAGGGTCATCACAGAAGTTGGGACGGGGAACAAGGGTGCAAATAAGGTAACTGTGGAGAAACCATGGGTAACAGAAGAAATACTTCAATTGATTGATGAAAGGAGGAAGTACAAAAATGTTCCTGGAATCTCAGGAATACAAGAAATACAAGTTGGTGAGGAATGAAATAATAGGACTTGCAGGAAAGCTAAGATGAAATGGCTGCAGGAAAAATGTGAAGACATCAATAAAGAAATGATTGTTGGAAGGGCAGACTCAGCATACATTAAAAGCAAGGATTATAACATTGAGAGTGCAACAGCAATCCCGCTGTTAAATGCGGAGAAGAGAGTGGATAGGTGGAAAGAATATGTTGAAGATAGAGGGGGAAGATTTGTCTGAAGTGATAGAAGAAGAAACAGGAGTCTATTTAGAAGAGATAGGTGACCCAGTATTAGAATCAGAATTCAAAAGAGCTTTGGAAGACTTAAGATCAAATAAGGCAGAAGGGATGTATAATATTCCATCATAATTTCTAAAATCATTGGGGGAAGTGGCAATAAAATGACTATTCACATTGGTGTGTAGAATGTATGAGTCTGGCAACACACCATCTGACTTTCGGATAAGCATCATCCACACAATTCCGAAGATGGCAAGAGCTGACAAATGTGAGAATTATCACACAATTTGCTTAACAGTTCATGCATCCAAGTTGCTTACAAGAATAATATACAGAAGAATGGAAAAGAAAATTGAGGATATGCTAGATGATGATCAGTTTGGCTTTAGGAAAGGTAAAGGCACGAGAGAGGCAATTTTAACATTCTGGTTGATAATGGAAACAAGACTAAAGAAAAATCAAGACACGTTCATAGGATTTGTCAACCTGTAAAAAGCTTTTGACTATATAAAATGGTGCAAGATGTTCGAAATTCTGAAAAAAATAGGGGCAAGCTATAGGGAGAGATGGGTCATATACAATAGGTACAACAGCCAAGAGGGAATAATAAGAGTGGATGACCAAGAATGAAGCGCTCGTATTAAAAAGGGTGTAAGACAAGGATGTAGCCTTTTACCCCTACTCTTCAATTTGTACATCAAGGAAGCAATGATGGAAGTAAAAGAAAGGTTCAGGAGTGGAATTAAAAATCAAGGTGAAAGGATAGAAACGATACGATTTGTGGATGACATTCCTATCCTGAGTGAAAGTGAAGAAAAATTACATAATGTGATGAATAGAATGAACAGTCTAATGAGTACAGAGTATGGATTGAGACTAAATCAATGAAAGACAAAGGTAATGAGAAGAAGTAGAAATAAGAACAGCAAGAAACTTATCAGGATTGAAGGTCATGAAGTAGATGAAGTTAAGGAATTCTGCTACCTAGGCAGTAAAATAACCAATGATGGATGGAGCAAGGAGGACATCAAAAGCAAACTACAAAAGCAGACTAGCAACGGCAAAAAGGACATTCCTGGCCAAGAGAAGCCTACTAATATCAAATATCGGTCTTAATTTGTGGAAGAAATTTCTGAGAATGTACGTCTGGAATACAGCATTGTATGGTAGTGAAACATGGACTGTGGGAAAACCAGAACAGCAGAGAATTGAAGCGTTTGAGATGTGGTGCTACGGACAAATGTTGAAAATTACGTGGACTGATAAGGTAAGGGATGAGGAGGTTCTGCGCAGAATCGGAGAGGAAAGGAATATGTGGAAAACACTGATAAGGAGAAGGGACAGGATGATAGGACATCTGTTATGACATGAGGGAATGTCTTCCATGGTACTAGAGGGAGCTGTAGAGGGCAAAAACTGTAGAGGAAGACAGAGGTTGGAATATGTCCAGCAAATAATTGAGGACGTAGGTTGCAAGGGCTACTCTGAGATGAAGAGGTTAGCACAGGAGAGGAATTCGTGGTGGACTGCATCAAACCAGTCAGAAGAATGATGGGGAAAAACCACCCATACTTAAGTAGGGGTGTACAGAACAACATCCAGACAATGACAGAGTATTTCAATAAGACTGTTGCCATTACCAGCCTGGATCGAGCATCTCGTTTACACTGTGGAAAGTAGATGGATTTGACATCAGATCTAAAATATTGAGTTCTATAACTGCCCATGTAGGAGTTGCCTACAGCACTCAGGCTTATGATGCAGTGCATAGTGTAGTGTGTTATGTCATACAGCGTTAGTATACTTTGTTCTGATTGATAAAATTCTAAAAAATTCCACTGATTATGTATTGCTATATCTACACCATTACTTCATTACATTTATTAGTTATTTATTCGTTTGTGGGTTCATATTCCTTTAAAAAAAGTGAGGTGCTAGTAAATCTGGTTAAAAATTTGCATGAATTTGTTGTAATGTAGTTGTTGATTACTATGTTGTTTAGACAACCAACAGTTGTGTTTAACAGAGCCCTCACTGCAGTATACTGGATCTGTGGATTTTGTGCTATCAATGAAATTGAAATTAAATGATTTCAACATTAGATTACTTTGTAAGTGTTTTCAGTTAAGTGCAGCTAAATAATTTTTACTTGCTTTCCAGTAAAGTTTACACTCTCCTTTAAAAACATTTGCTGCTCAGTATGCCCACTACACAACACAGCCACCTATATTGGTGCAGTAGCTGGAGGGTTAAAATAGAATGAAACAACAAGAAGTAAAGATTAGTCTTACTCAGATGGAGTTGCATCAGATCCTGTTAAAGGAGTAGGACATTACATATAGTGATTTCAATACTGATTACATGTTGGGTAGTACCAATCGAGGGCACCTACAGTTACTGGTGTTCAGCTTGGGTTAGTTCCCCACAGCAGCACTCTCACAAGAATAAAAGTGTATAGCATAACAGTGATTTATAATTTATTCCTAAATGCAGTTGTGTTTCATCCATTAGCCCATTGTAAAAGGTTTATCTGACAATGTTGATCAAATAGCATCAATAAAGCATCCACATCACTCAAGTTTAGCTAAAAAACAAAGAGTTCTATAGCAGTCAGTGTTGCAACCTCTGCTGTTCACCGCACTATCTCAGTTGCTGCAGTGGTGGAGGCATGAACTCAACATCCAATGACATCATGGGTTTCTGTCTGCAGCTCGGCTGGTGTCATGCATGCTGCCTTGAGTGCTAACAGTTTAGGCAAAAGAGTAACCAGAGCACTGTCCTCAGCATCTTGGACACCACTCCAGGAAGCACTCACTGACTCTGCACAGAATGTTCAAATGGGCTGAGTCACACTGTGGCCTCTGACAGGAATAAATCCAGAGCATTGAAGGAATGGAAAGGAGGAGATTGCTATGGCGCGCGCGTGCGCGCACACACACACACACACACACACACACACACACACACACACACACACACACACACACAACATGACAATTGTTGACCACTTCCTGGACCCACTGGTTAGGCCACCAGAAGGCCTGTTGGTTGATGTCACCCACAGCTCCCCATCAGTCTTGACGCAAGTGGCAGCATTGTGGCTTGCAGTGGCAATGTCCTCCAGGCACCACTTGATGTTCCATCAGAACTGACGATTCTGCTGATGAAAAAATGTTAGAATAACATAGGTCCCTCCTCTGAACTGGATGGCATAGACCAGCATACTTTTACTGGAACAGGAGTAATATTTATACAGAGCTGTCCAATGAGCTTTGCTACTGTGACATGTCCATGACATCACATGTCCTGCTTTTCTTGTCTGGTCACCCTGGTTGCAGCTGTCTCTAATTTGCCTTTCAGGAGCAGTGGCAGATGTATTTCGCAGAGTCCATGTACTGAATAGCTACTCTTGAATCCAACTGACACCTTCTTACTCAATTCTGCATGGTCAACACAATGATAGCAGCCTCCTCTCTCTATGATGTCATTATATTACATTGGTACTTTAGACATCCAGCTGTTATTGTTACTCTCAGTAAGGCAAATGAAGTTCAACTTCCAGATTACATTAGTAGCAGGAGAGATGACAATAAATTCAAATAAAAAAACATTAAAAAAGAGAGAGAGAGAGAGAGAAAAAGAAAGAAAGAGAAAAAAGAAAATGCTAGAAAATGCACTTTTGGAAGCAGTTCTGTTAGACTTAACTGTACTGACTATACACTGCACACTAGACATCAGTTTTGCCACGTCAACTGTTAAAGCAACTATGAAAATCATTAGATCAATGAAAAGCAGCAATGAACTCTGTGTTGTAGCCATATTACATGCAACATCAGCAGTCTTTCCCTGTTGTTATTCTGCTTGGCTGTTGCATACTGAGCTGCTTTTCTCACTTCTTGTGTTACCAGGACAAGATTTCTAAAATTTTACCCTGTTGCCAAGCCTACCTATTATTTAGGGGTGCTTCAGTTCACTTTAAGAGAACTATAAATGCTAACTCATTTATACTATCCAGGAATAATTTATGGGATGGACAACGAGAAAAAAATTACCAAGGGCACATAGCAAATAAAAAAAAATGTTTCCTAAAAATATTCTTACAACAACATGAAGCCAGTTTTCCTGTACGATTGTTCGGGGAAAATTACAGTGGAAGCTGAGAAAAAGGAAGACTAATACCTGGGAACAAAGTATCTAGTTCTAAGAAGAGAAAACTTCATTCAATGCAAAGAAATGGATCTAATCAAGACTTAAAGGGGCAGTACAAGCATTATTGTGAAATTCTTCACTGTGTCATCAACATGGCAAAAATTGTGTATTATGCACAAAATTTCCAAGAACCAAACAAATGCAGTTTGGAGCATTATTTGGGATGAAATCAACAAACTCAATAAACCAAATGAAGTTCAACTTCCAGATTACATTAGTAGCAGGAGAGATGACAATAATTTCAAATCATTACACCCTGAATTCAATGAATTCTTCCTAATGTTAACTGTAAAAAAAACATGCTAGAAAATGCACTTTTGTAAGCAGTTCTGTTAGACTTAACTGTACTGACTATACACTGAACACTAGACATGTTTTGCCATGTCAACTGTTAAAGCAATTATGAAAATCATTAGTTCAATGAAAAGCAGTAATTCTTCTGGTTATGATGGAATTTCACTGAAAGTGCTAAAATTTTAAGGTGGATTTGTAGTTTTTATCTCAAGATACAGTCAATGAGTACAGTTGTATTTCTTGATAGAATGAACTATGCAACAGCAAATCCCATTTATAAATGTATTGGTAAGCAAATGACCTTTAATCATATAACCATCTCCCTCCTTCTCACATTCTCAATTTTTTGTGGAGGTAGCTTACAACAGGATATTGAAGCCCTTTTGTGGGAATAACCTTTCAACAACTGCTCATTTTAGTTTCCATGAAGATTCTGTACTGAGAAAGTTCATTAATTCATTCACACATTATATTCCACAAATCCCACCTTCAGTGATGTGAAACAAGTTACACATTGCTTCTGCAACCACCACTGACTACTGACTAACAACAAATTATGAATAGCGCTAATCTACCCATACTTATAATTGTGGAAATTACTTCTGGATTACTTTTTATATGTAATATATAACAATAAGAGAGGAAAAACTATTTTAAGGAAAAAATACTGCTTTTTCTATTCTGGGTACTCAATTGCCATTTTGATTTAACACTTCAATCTAAGCATTTACTTTACACAATCTGTTATCAGCTTTATATGCAGAGTGATTTTGCTAAGTGTGCGAACTACAGGAAATGGCTGCCAATAATCCCCATTGAGGCTGAACCTGCCACCACACCCTGGGCATTAATTGCAACCCACAGATGGGTGTTGTAAAGATTGATGGTATTGCCCCGTGTGAAGATAGCCTCATTAGTGAATAGGATGGATGACAAAAACTCCAACACCTTTGTGGTCTGTGTGATAAACCAATGACAAAACCATTGCTGCAGAGGCATATCTGAAGGTAAAAAGTCCTGCACATGTTGTTAGTGACGTGGATAGTGGCAACTGTTGTGGAGAAAGTGCCACACGCTCATCTGTCTTAACTTATGATGGCATGCTACCTGCATGGTGCTGATCCCAAGGTCACTGTCAAAGATGTGTTCCTGCAATTCACCCCCATTTGATAAAATCAACGTGTATACTGGTGAAGTACAAGATACGTTTAATACAAACATTAAGTTACATGAAATTTACATCTTGATTATAAATATTCTGATAACTTTTAGGAGGAATGGCTAGTCAGTTATTCTTTTACATTGCTTTTGAATATCAGGTAAGTTTGTTTATATCTTTCCTAATGTATACTAGAAATGTGGTATAGACTTTTTCACCAGAATATAAAAATCAATTCTGGACCCTTTACAGAGATATGCAATCAATAAGAAAATTATTTTGTTCCTATTATAGTGAAATTGGGTAATTTCTTATTTTATCCATCTCAGTTGCATTAATATACAATTTTTACTGTGGTGGTTATCAGTTTTGAGCTGACACATCCATTCTCAAACCACATACCTTGTTATTTACCATAACCAGTCATACAACATGATGCCAAAAGGCACAAATAACTCCTGCACAGAAGGTCCAACTGTAGTAAGTATTCTCACTGACATCATTCTGTGTAGTAGTAGTAGTAGATTCATCCAGAGACAACTTATAATGCAAGGATGTGTCTGCCACCTGATGGACACAACCAAACTACTATAGTGGTTGTGAATCAACCCAAAATTCACTTCTATTATTAACTGCAAACAGCACTAGAAAGTATATGTATTGGCAGATAAATTTAAGAACCCCTTGGTCCATGAAGAGGCTTCTACTAAACATTCTTTTATCAACTTTGCACAATATTCTCATTGTGTGATTCAACAAAATAAATACTTCTTTGATCTTAGATCCACTGCCCAGAAGATTATGCTGTAGGACAATACTGAGTGAAAGTGTCCACAAAGTACTAGCAATGCTTTCTGGAGGTCAATACTATGAAAGTTTTATAAGTGCAAATTACGCAGAATTGAGCCTTTTGATTAGCTTATCAACATGCTGGTGACACATCAGCAGATTATCCATCTACATGCCTAGGAACTTCACACATGGGGTTTCATCCAATGTGTATCCATTGATCTCTACTTCTTGTAGCTGTAAATCATTTGTATTTCTTTGGAATTAGACTATATGAATTTTTGTAATATTAAGAGTTATTCTGTTAGCTGTGAACCAGTTGTAATCTTGTTCCATTGTTCCGCTGATTGTTTCTGATATGCATGTCTCTTAACCTTTCTCAATATTCTTGTATCATCAGTAAACATTTTGTGATCTGAGATTTCATATTATATTATTACATAAAATCGCACCTTGTGCAGCAGGCCATATTTTGCTGATTGTAAACATGGTCTACTATCAAATAATACTCATTGTAGGCAGTGATTAAATATTACACTTTATCTGAAGCATTAACTTGTAGACCTAATTTTTGCAGCTCATAAATAATGAAATTTTTTTAGTATAAAGTGTGTTACATGATTTAGTTCTACATTTATGTGTTTAGTCTGAATGCGTGATTAGTATGGATGTTGCTGTGGGATAGTCAGAATGGGAATGGTATGTGTAGACTGTGGGCTGGAATTCCCGTGGTGTGACCCTAGTGGGGAACTGAATGGTGAACTTGATGAGGATGTCAAATTGATTCCATATTTTTAGATTTACAGAGCGGTTTTAACACCATTCCTCACAAGTGACTTCCAATTAAATTGCATCTGTATGAAGCGTCATCACAGTTGTAAGACTGGATTCATCGTTTCCTATCGGAAAGGTCACAGTTCATAATAACTGACAGAAAGTCATCAAGTAAAACAGAAATAATATCTGACCTTTCCTATGGAAGTGTTATAGGCCTTCTTTTGTTCTTAATTTATGTAAACAGACTCTACAGGATTTTTGATACCTAGCCTCACTTCTAGTGCTAATTTAAGTCAAAAATCTGCAGGTTCACTGCCGAAAATCTCTAATTCCAATTTACAACAAAACAGTGACATAGGAATAAAGAGTTTAGTAAAGGACAAACTTTGTATTATTCATCAGGATGTAATGAGTCTAAGAAACAAAGTGGATCAGTTGTTTGTTTGCATTAATGACATTGATGCATTAAACAATGCCCATATATTAAGTTTTACTGAACATCATTTGACAGAAAGAATTGAAATGGTGCAACTATATAAGTACAACCTAGCAGCTTATTATACTAGAAATACAATGGATAAAGATGGAGTAATAATTTATGTTAAAAATAATATAGTGTACAAGTCTGTAGATGTAAAAAATTATTGTGTTAATTAGTATATTTCGCAAGCAAATAGAATCACTTTTAACTCTCATGTTCAAAAAAAAAGGGGGGGGGGGCAATAATAACATTTGGCAAATGTAATGTAAAGTTCCTTATCTGTAATAATTATAGAACAGAAGATTTTGAGAATGTAATGAGCTCTTTTATGCTGAGTGCAGTTGTTGACTTTCCCAAAAGAGTGACTAAGAACTGCACATGTCTGAATGGCAATATTTTTGTAGACAATAACAGATTTGACAACATATGTGTAACACAAATCTAAAATGGTCTTTCCAACCATGATTGGCAGTTGTTAAAAAAGCATAATGTAAACCTGGGTAACAGGAGTAGTTTTACCAATAGTGCTTTTAGACTAATCAATAGTGAGAATCTGGAAACCTTCAGCAGACATTTGCAGCAATTAGCATGGGACACAGTATTTTGGGCTAAAGATGTCAATGATAAAATTTAGCATATCCCAGACTGAATTCACTAGCATTTTTGAAGCTGTATTTCCCAATGGCATTTCAGAAAATTCCAATCTGAGTGATCACAGGAGATAATGGCTCACTATTGATTGACTACATTGTGTTTTCAGTGATCATATTCTTTAAAAAATCCATTGAATGTAATGGCAAATGAACTGAATTTAATATCATCTTTCTCACTATTACTTTGTCATCTGGGAGCTGAATATCATTTACCTCACCAAGTTTATTCGTTTCATACCTAATAATGGTATGTGTGCTATGCTCACATATTATGATGTTTTTGGAGAATGGAAATTTCATGTATAAAAATCTACCTGGGTTCTGAAAGCATAATTTTACAAAATCCAGCTGTATTTTTTTTATCCATGAGACTCACACTGTGATTGACAAATGTCCAAGTTGATGCCTCATACCTTGACGTAAGGCAAGCATTTGATACAGTTCCACACAAAATACATGCTTACCAAGTATCAGATCAGATTTGTGCTTGGATTCAGGAGTGTCACACAGACTGAACTCAGCACATTATTCTTTATAGAACAAAATCTAGTAGATAGTGCCAGACGCTCCAAGAGGCTATTCACAGATGATGCAGTCGTGTATAGGAAGACAACGGTATGAAAAATTTTTTCAGAAAGGCCTGAAAAGGATCGATGGCTGATATAGGGTCTGGCAGCTGGTTCTGAATGTAAATAAATTCAATTTTCGCCTTCCTCTACTAAACAATTACAATCTTGGCAACAAATCAGTGGACCTAAAGTGGAGTGACTACATAAAACAAATTGTACAAAAAGCAGGTACCAGGCTGAGATTCACTGGAAGAATCTTAAGAAAATGTAACTCTTTCATGAAAGAAATGGCTAACAAATACTTGTTTGAGTGATTCTTGAGTATTGCTCATGAGTCTGGAAACCTTGATTGGCAGAAGGGGGAGAGAGAGAGAGAGAGAGAGAGAGAGAGAGAGAGAGAGAGAGATAGTGAGAGACCAGATTGAACAAAGAGTGGCGAATTTCATAACCAGCTCATTTAGTTGTTCAAAAAACTCCAGTACCAGATGGTACAAGAGACCCATTGTGCATCATGGTGAAATTTCAGTAATGTTACCTCTGGAAAGAGCTGCAGACTGTTAATGAAAGTACAAGCACACAGAACAGGTTTCCAGACATGTGAGTGTCTTGAAAACTTCTTAAGTAATGCAACCCAGAATGTTGTTCTCAATGGCAAGTATTCATTAGAGACAAGGGTATCATCAGGAATGCCCCCAGGGAAGTGTGATAGGACTGCTGTTGTATGTATTTTCTATATACATAAAGACATGGACAGGAATCTGCTGTTGTTTGCCAATGATATGGTGGTGTACAGGAAAGTGTTGAAGGTGAGTGGCTGTAGGATAATACAAAATGTCTTAGACAAAATTTCTAGTTGATGTGATGAATGGCAGCTGGTTCTTGTGGATGAGTAGGAAAAACAGACCCATAATGTTTACTTACATAATTAGTAGTGCCCTGCTTGATACACTCATGTTTTTTAAATATCTTGGTGGAATGTTGCAAAGTAATATGAAATGGAACAAGCATCTGAGGATAGTGGTAGGGTGTGACTGAGGTGAGCAGCATACTTTGCTGAAGTGGGTCGTGGAGCTACAGAGGAGATGTGAGTTGGAGAACTGTGTGAGAGGGATAGCAGAGTGGAAGTGCGAGAAGATCATAGAACTGCCTGTCTCATGGGAATGTGCAGCAGGGATATAATGGGAAGGACAATATGCTGCTAGGTGCAGCATTGCAAGGCTGTGTACTGGAGAAAGGGGGAGGGGGGAGATTACAACTAAGTTGGTAGATCACATGGTTGCTTTCAAAGGAGGCCCTGCCTTTGATAGGGTAGGAGATACTTGTGACACAATAGGAGTGGTTGGTAGTTGGAAGATGCATGGGACAGGTCTTGCATCTATGTGTATTATAGTGACGTGAGCTATGGGACAAGAGTTTGAGAGCAGGGGCCTGATGTAGGGACTCTTCCAACAGTCAGATACATCCATCTCCAAGCTCTGCCACAGTGAATTGATTCCAGACATCCAGAAGGGTCTCATCCCTCCTCAAATCCCTTAGCCCAACCCAGAATCTCACCCCTAAGTCTGTGCCTCTCCCCACCACCACCACCACCAACACCACCACCACTTCCCATACTGCCACCTAGTACATACTTCCTAAAGTCCATAAACTAAAGGGCTCAGGATGCCTAATTGTGCCTGGTTACTCCTCTCTCACAGAGAGAATCTCTGTCCTTGTGAACCAACACATATTACCCATAACCTGCTCCCCCACTTATAAAAAAAATACTAACCATTTCTTCTATGACTATCATATTCCTGTTCCTTTACCAACAGGTATCACTGTTGATGGCGACTCCCTCTATGCTAACATCCCCAACCCTACCTTTTCCAATACCTGACTTACTCCAAACATACAGCCTCCTTCCTGGTCACAATGAACTACTATACTGTCACCCACAATTACTTCTCCTTTGAAGGCCTTATCTACAAACTAGACTGTGGTGCTGCCATCGTTTGTCAGCCTGCTTGTGGGCCATACTGAGGAATCCATCCTAATTGCCCAGAATCCCAGGCCACTCACCTGGTTCAGATTCACTGATGACATCTTCATGATCTGGATTCCCCTACAACCTCAGTACCTTCTCTCCTACTCACTCCACCTGGTCCTCCTCACAATAAGCCATCTTCCTTGATGTTGACCTATACTTCAATGTTGGCTACATTAGTATCTATGTCCACATTATATGTGCCAGTAAGCATCAATACCTCCACATCAACAGCTGCCACCCACTCCACATCAGGAAGTCTCTTCCACATAACATCACTTCTCATGTTTGTTACATCAGCAGTGACAATGAGGTCCTCTCCAAATATGCCAGTGGTCTCACTGAGTCCTACACAGAACAAAATTACCTTCCTGTTCTTGTTTAGAAACAGCTCTCCACCTTATCTCTTCAGTCCACTACCACCTCCTACATACCCACCATCCAGCCACAAAGGAGCACTCCTCTCAGTACTACCCAGGACAACTGAATCACATTCTTTGCCAGGTTTTGAGTACCTCTCATCATGCCCTGAAATAAGAAATATTCTCCCTTACCTATTCCACAGTGGTATTCTGCCTCCCATCCAACCTACACATGATTCTTGTCCGTATGTACTCCACCCCCACTCCCACCCCATAGCTCATATCCCTGTTCCATACATCCTCTCACTAGCAACTCCTTCAGTCCTGTCTCAGGTATCTCCTACCCCGTTAAGGTATGGCCATCTGTGAAAGCAGCCATGTGATTCACCAACTCAGCTGCAACCACTATGCCATATTCACCATGGGCGTGACAACTAACAAACTGTCTGTTCGCATGAATGGCCACTGCCAAAATGCAACCAAGTGACAGTGAGGTCACGCAGTTGCTGAACATGTCACCCAATGTGCTTAATTTCAATGACAGTTTCACAGCCTGTGCCATCTAAATTCTTCCATCAACACCATCTTTTCTGAATCATCCCATTGGGAACTCTCCCTGTGACATATCCTTTGTCCTTGTAACCCCCCTGGTCTTAACTTTCACTTTTTCAATGAACACTATATGAAAGAATAATTTTACAAATACTAATGCACTCAATTTAAAATAATTTTTTTTTGTCTGTAAGGTAATAAATATGTAATAGAACCACTATAATACTTATTTACAATGAACACATTACTGCACTGAAATGGTGCAGAAGTTAGATTGTACACACACACACACACACACACACACACACACACACACACACACACACACACACACACACACACACACACACTTATTTACAATGAACACATTACTGCACTGCACTTACAGTTCTTGTCCTTCACCTATCTAGCCCCTTCCCTGCTCCCTCTACAGCTCTAGACACACCAGTTCACCTACACAGTCATGTCCTCTTATTTACTTCCCTCCTCTCCCGACTCATCGCCTATATCTGCCCCCACCCCCTTAGCACAGCCTTTCAATGATGCCCCAAGCAGTCTACTAACCTGCCTCCATCATTTCCCTGCACACTTCCGATGACAGTTCTAGCATCTTCTCCCATCCCTATTGTACTAATCTTTCCCCTCTCTAACATAAATCTGTTCTCTGCCACCCTCCCCACTACCCACCCAGAAAAAAATCACTGCTCACCTGAAATGCAGTCATAGCCGGGCCACTGTGCCCAAAGATGACAGTATCCATGTGTGTGTGAGTTGCGGATGTGTATGAAGCCCATGTCTACTACAGTAGTACAAGTTTATATGCCAACTATCTCTGCAGATGATGAAGAAATTGATGAAATGTATGAGGAGATAAAAGAAATTATTCAGGTAGTGAAGGGAGACGAAAATTTAATAGTCTTGGGTGACTGGAATTTGACAGTAGGAGAAGGAAGAGAAGGAAACGTAGTAGGTCAATATGGATTGGGGCTAAGAAATGGAAGAGGAAGCCGCCTGGTAGAATTTTGCACAGAGCATAACTTAATCATAGCCAACACTTGGTTCAAAAAACATAAAAGAAGGTTGTATACATGGAAGACTCCTGGAGATACTAGAAGGTGTCAGATAGATTATATAATGGCAAGACAGAGATTTAGGAACCAGGTTTTAAATTGTAAGACATTTCCAGGGGCGGACTCTGACCCCAATCTATTGGTTATGAACTGTACATGGAAACACATTAAAACTGGAGAAACTGCAAAAAGGTGTGAATTTAAGGAGATGGGACCTGGAGAAACTGACTAAACGAGAGGTTGTACAGAGTTTCAGGGACAGCATAAGGTAACAACTGACAGGAATGGGGGAAAGAAATACAGTATAAGAAGAATGGGTAGCTCTGAGTGATGAAATAGTGAAGGCAGCAGAGGATCAAGTAGGTAAAAAGACGAGGGCTAGTAGAAATCCTTGGGTGACAGAAGATATATTGAATTTAATTGATGAAAGGAGAAAATATAAAAATGCAGTAAATGAAGCAGACAAAAAGGAATACAGACGTCTCAAAAATGAGATCGACAGGAAGTGCAAAATGGCTAAGCAGGGATGGCTAGAGAACAAATGTAAGGATGTAGCGGCTTATCTCACTAGGGGTAAGATAGATACTGCATACAGGAAAATTAAAGAGACCTTTGGAGAAAAGAGAGCCACTTGTATGAATATCAAGAGCTCAGATGGAAACCCAGTTCTAAGCAAAGAAGGGAAAGCAGAAAATTGGAAGAAGTATATAGAGGGTCTATACAAGGGCGATGTACTTGAGGACAATATTATGGAAATGGAAGAGGATGTAGATGAAGATGAAATGGGAGATACTATACTGCGTGAAGAGTTTGACAGAGCACTGAAAGACCTGAGTCGAAACAAGGCCCCCGGAATAGACAACATTCCTTTGGAACTACCGATGGCCTTGGGAGAGCCAGTCCTGACAAAACTCTACCAGCTGGTGAGCAAGATGTATGAGACAGGCGAAATACCCTCAGACTTCAAAAGGATATAATAATTCCAATCACAAAGAAAGCAGGTGTTGACAAATGTGAAAATTACCCAACTATCAGTTTAATAAGTCACAGCTACAAAATACTAACTCGAATTCTTTACAGACGAATGGAAAAACTGGTAGAAGCCGACCTCAGGAAGATCAATTTGGATTCCGTACAAATATTGGAACACGTGAGGCAATACTGACCCTACGACTTATCTTACAAAATATATTAAGGAAAGGCAAACCTAAATTTCTAGCATTTGTAGACTCAGAGAAAGCTTTTGACAATGTTGACTGGAATACTCTCTTTCAAATTCTAAAGGTGGCAGGGGTAAAATACAGGGAGCAAAAGGCTATTTACAATCTGTGCAGAAACCAGATGGCAGTTGTAAGAGTCGAGGGGCATGAAAGAGAAGCAGCGGTTGGGAAGGGAGTGAGACAGGGTTGTAGCCTGTCCCCAATGTTATTCAATCTGTATATTGAGCAAGCAGTAAAGAAAAATTTGGAGTAAGTATTAAAGTCCCTGGAGAAGAAAGAAAAATGTTGAGGTTCGCCGATGACATTGTAATTCTGTCAGAGACGGCAAAGGACTTGGAAGAGCAGTTGAGCGGAATGGACAGTGTCTCGAAAGGAGAATATAAGATGAACATCAACAAAAGCAAAATTAGGATAATGGAATGTAGTCGAATTAAGTCGGGTGATGCTGAAGGAATTAGATTAGGAAATGAAACACTTAAAATAGAAAAGGAGTTTTGCTATTTGGGGAGCAAAATAACTGATGATGGTTGAAGTAGAGAGGATATAAAATGTAGACTGGCAATGACAAGGAAAGCATTTCTGAAGAAGAGAAATTTGTTAACATCGAGTATTGATTTAAGTGTAAGGAAGTCGTTTCTGAAAGTGTTTGTATGGAGTGTAGCCATGTATGGAAGTGAAACATGGACGATAAATAGCTTGGACAAGAAGAGAATGGAAGCTTTCGAAACGTGGTGCTACAGAAGAATGCTGAAGATTAGATGGGTAGATCACATAACTAATGAGGAGGTACTGAATAGAACTGGGGAGAAGAGGAGTTTGTGCCACAACTTGACAAGAAGAAGGGATCGGTTGGTAGTACATGTTCTGAAACATCAAGGGATCACAAATTTAGCATTGGAGGGCAGTGTGGAGGATAAAAATAGTAGAGGGAGACCAAGAGATGAATACACTAAGCAGGTTCAGGAGGATGTAGGTTGCAGTAAGTACTGGGAGATAAAGAAGCTTGCACAGGATAGAGTAAAAATGGAGAGCTGCATCAAACCAGTCTCAGGACTGAAGACAACAACAACAACATGTATTTTCTTTTGTTTACATCTGATAAAGGACAGTCTGATAGCTAATTATGTTGAGCTGTCTTTTTTCATTGTGTCTACCGGCCATTCACTGCCTCCTCTGTGGGAAGAGCAGCTATCATTCCCTTTATTGCTAATATTATGCCACCCTGGATTTCCATTGTTCAATATTGAGTTCTGTATTATCAAAATATAATCACTTCTCAGTTATTCCTACTAAGTCTTATTAGCACCACTTTTAATTGCCTACTTCAGTTTAAAAGAAGACCTGTTGGGGCTTGTAAACTGTCAGAACTACTATCTCATATTTTTCCAGATCTGTTACTGAAGTACAGCACTCAGAGCTGCCCAATCAGCATTCATTGAGGTCTATGACGTGGGACTTCATTACACTTTTATGTATACACTACTTGACAAACCTGGTATTCTTTTTGTCAATTTTGTATTAGAAACAAAAACAAGAAAAGAGCTGTGTTTGTAGTGTAGTATCCCAGTCAGTTTCTGTACACAGGGCACAGCTGTTTTGCATGTCTACAATAAAGTTTTGCAAATGCCCCCATGGAAACACCTCTTTATATGGCAGTTATTTTCATCTACAGAAATTTGCGCTTCAAAACTGAAAGCTGTCAAATGTGTTGACATGTTAGGGATTTCCTTAAATTGAGTCAACAGTAGGAGTGTCTCAAGAGTAAAGAATAAAATTAAAACTTAATGTACGATGCAGCATTTTTTGAGGCATCTCAGTATTTATGATGCCATATCTCCTCAACTATGTTTGGTACCATGATATAATTCTGTAGGTGCATTTAGCAGTGTATGTGGATGCTGTGTGCAAAATTTATTGTGAATAGGATTCATAGCACAGAAGTAATCAATTTGAACACCATGTATGTTGTGGCAGTTTTTCACACATCTCATTATTTACAACAGTGATTGTTGACTGTCAGTAAGAGATAAGTGTACCAAGCTTGGTGGAAATTGGTCCAGTGGTGTAGGTGGAGATGTGGAATGTATGGACACACACTCTCTCTCTCTCTCTCTCTCTCTCTCTCTCTCTCTCTCTCTCTCTCTCTCTCTCTCTCTCTCACACACACACACACACACACACACACACACACACACACAGTTTCACATTACCTATGGCTCCACACCCTATTTCCTCATAGTGTGTCACAGTAATATGAAACTATCTTGTAATCATCTAGATGGTGTTCTGTTACGTATAGCACATCCATAGTAATACTTTCAGATTTTTTAAGTTCTGTATAGTGGTATGAGAACCTCAAATTTCTTATTTAACAAGTCTCTTGTGTCACTGATGGAAATATTGAAATGAATGAGGCAGTTCCTATAATGACACAGAAACTGCACAGTGTCCAGTACATCAAACAAAACTGCACTCGTTTCTTGTACCACTTAACGTCTGTTGTAGCAGCCCACACTGACAAAAATTTTCCACCACACAGAGCCATAGTGGTGCAGCATTTTTTCTGTCATACTCCTACCTGTTCCTTGCAGATCACATTATTTATGGCACCACTACTCCACTGCACTGCTGCACAACTGTCTTGCTATACCGTACATGTGAACAACATATCCACATAGGAACTAATTCTTTCTCAAGTCATTTTCAGGAAGCTATTCAGTTTAAAAAGTCAATACTTTTACATTTCATAGTCCCAAAATTACAACTTGACAATGTACTGTTTACCTTTTCTTTATTAGTCATAATTATCATGTTGTTTCATATTTAAGTAATCCTTTCATAGTCTTACTCAGTTGTATTCATCCACAGATCATTTACAAAATATCAGCCACATCATCTTAATTAAAAAAGGGAACAATTTTTTAAAAAATATTTACTAGTTCATACATACATTATATATGTAACATTTTGTAGCAAGAACTCTGCAAACAGCTGTATTTTGAACTGATTTTATTAAGGCACAACCAGTTTCATGGCTTGTAGTCACATCTTCAGGGGCATATCTGAACAACAAGAAATGATGTCTGCTTGTGTCTGTGTATGTGCGGATGGATATGTGTGTGTGTGTGCGAGTGTACACCTGTCCTTTTTTTCCCCTAAGGGAAGTCTTTCCGCTCCCGGGATTGGAATGACTCCTTACCCTCTCCCTTAAAACCCACATCCTTTCATTTTTCCCTCTCCTTCCCTCTTTCCTGACGAAGCAACTGCCAGTTGCGAAAGCTCGTAATTCTGTGTGTGTGTTTGTGTGTTTTGTTCATGTGCCTGTCTGCCGGCGCTTTCCCGCTTGGTAAGTCTTGGAATCTTTGTTTTCAACAAGAAATAAACAATGATAGTGATTCAACCTCATTATACATCAAAGTAAATACCAGAACCATAAGCACCTAATCATGAGAGCAAATAAAAACACAATAATACTTAACAAGCATTAAAACTGGGAAAGCAGCATGGCAAAGAATGTAGAATCCCCAACCTTCTTAGTTAAAACCATAATGTCCATTGGGTGGACTGTCAATTAATAAAAAGTTGGGTGACAGGAATCATCTGCATATCTAAACAAGAGGAAATAACCAATGATACTGATTGAACCCTTATACATCCAAGAAATGCCAGGGCCACAAGAACCTAATTCTGAGAATAGATAAAAACATAAGTGCATTTTTAAACACTGAAACATGATAAACAACATGGTGGAGAGCATAGGAAGCCCAATATTCATAGTTAAAATAATAATGTCCATGGGGTGGAAAATCAATGTATAAAAAGTTGGGCAATGGTAAACATCTAACTCTATGTAACAAGGATGCATCTATAATCAAAGAGCAAAAGTGAGATGCTGGACCAAAAGCAACATATTGTCAAGACAAGAAGAAGAAGACGAAGAAGGCTTACCAGCAGGTCAGCACAACACAGAGCCACCTAGGTGAGCTGCAGGAGGCACTGGCTGCTGGCTGCACTGCACATGTGGAGCAAGTCAGCAAAAAAAAAAAAAAAAACTGTACACCACATGAGTCACCTGCCCGAAGAGCACCCCTGTGATATGGAACAGGAGAAACCAACACCACATGCCAATGCTCTAAGCATTCAAAGAAAGCAGGGCATTTGATACATCTGTTTTGACAAAATAAGTGTAAAATCTTTTAGACATACAGTGTATGATGGATGTTGGACAATATTTTAAAGTATAGTAATATTAAACAATTATGATAGTTCATTACCCATATAATCAGACACACTCTAAAAGCAATTCTTCAGTAAAAAGGATCTGACAGCTTTTTTAAATGCATTTACTTGATTGGTGTTCTTCATAACTTCTGCCAGCTTACTGTATAATTTTACACTCAAACAACAAGCACTCTTTTGACACAGAGTTGTGTTGGAACATTTTACGTTAATATTTTTCCTCAACCTAGTATGGGGTTCATGCACATTAGTGTTTGAGATAAAGGCATTCTCCTCATTCATCATACAGTTCCTTACAAACAGCAAAATTTCTAAAATTTAAATGCAGGGAAGGTGAAGAATACTTAAATCTCTAAAAAAAATAGCTTACATGAACTTCTAAAATTTTCATTTCTTTTCCTGTAGTTAATTTTGATGAATATTCTTGCAGATATAATGCGCATATAATTAGCACTTGAAGGACTGTACTGGTCAATCTGACTTGTAAGGATTCTTTAATATTTAATAAATAGCATTATTTTCATGACTTTTAATTTACCTTGGTGGTTTATAATTTCTGTAAAAGACAAACAGTTATTACAAAAACAGAACGGTTTATAAACATTTTTACCTTAGAGGACCACAGCCAGTCATTCTGACTTGTGAGATATTTTTTATGTTTCATATCTGCAAAGATGCAACAATGGATTTTTCATCCACTTAGCTTACTTTCTTTCATTTTTGTGATCTTGCTCCCTCTCTCTCTTTACATTTTACTTCTTTTAGTGGAAGAGGGAACACACTTTAGTTGCTGTTCTCTTCAATACATTGTTGTGCTCAGCAGAAGTTTAGCGCTCCTCCTCATTATTATGGCATGCTAGTATTTTTGTTCAGATGAAGAATTAATGAATTATGTGAACAATTTACCAGAAGAAGATTCTGAAGGAGAAGATGTTCTTGAATATGACGAGTTGGGTGATAAAGATGACACGGATTATAAAGATTACATGGAATATCAGCCCCACGAAACAGAAAAAGGCAAGTCATCTGTCAGAAGATGAATATTCAGAATGTGTACAACAATATACTAATAACCAGTGCTTACACATCCGATTCCAGTGGCACCACAAGTTCGCACTTGCAGCCCAGGAAAGCAACAGGAAAAAATCACATCCATTTGAGCATTCGGAAGTTGGAAGTGCAGAGACTGCAGCTGATAGAACAGTGTGGACTCGAATTGCACTGGGTGTGCATCTGAAAGACTAGGGCATCAAAACATGTTGGTAGAAACTCTGGGCCAACATCTAATGCTGAGAAACTTATAGCCACAGCAGTTTCTTGATTGCATGGCAAATGTTGATAGGCAATAATAGTCACAGAACATAAAAAGCTTAACAGAAATTAGAGCCTGAGAACTTCTCCAGGATGACACATGTGTACTTGATATTGCCCAATTAGAAGTGGCCATAGCTATAATGGTTGCACTTGGAGTGTGTTACTTAATGTCCCCTTGAAACTGCTCAGGTCCCAAGTATGCAGGCCAGCACTTTTTTCTTGCATTATGGGAAGAAATAAGTTCATAGAAATGATGTGATTTTTAAGATTTGATGTCAAGTACACTTGTGTTAAAAATTCGAGATGGATGGCTTCACCTCTTAGTCCATTGTTCAGCATCTTCAGCACATGCACATCTGTTCTCCAGTTACTGCATCCCTGGAACTCAAAGTTGGATAGTGGCTCTGACATTAAATCAAACACATTTGTTAAAAAAAAAAAAAAAAAAAAAAAAAAAAAAAAAAAAAAAAAAACTGTGAAAGAATTTTTCCCACCCTTTTCCCTTCTCCCATCACTCAGCAACAGTTTGAAATTAGTATTTCATGGGCTTATATTTGAAATCAGTATTTCAGCAGGAATAAAAAATGAATGTAACTGTACCATTACAAGATGTTGTATGAATTGACACAGTATCTACAGCCTCAGA
This sequence comes from Schistocerca gregaria, assembly GCF_023897955.1. Lineage (NCBI taxonomy): Eukaryota > Metazoa > Arthropoda > Insecta > Orthoptera > Acrididae > Schistocerca > Schistocerca gregaria. The sequence goes on along the minus strand of NC_064920.1, from coordinate 742,893,993 downwards.
GAACCTCAGATGCACGCTATCATTCCTCAACACTTTAGAATCTCACTTCTTTACACACTATTTCTCCCTGTCAATTTTCTTAAATTTTAGCTTCTTTTTCATAAATACTGTATTGTGATCTGAGTCTGTATCTGCTCCTGGGCATTTCTTATAAACCATTATCTGATTTCAGACTCTCTTCATCACTGTAATGTGACCAAGCCGGTAACTTCCCTTACCTCCAAGCCTTCCCCAGTATAGCTCCTTGTCTCAAAGACATCCCATTTCACTAACCATCAAAAAGGCATACGTGTTGTATTTTCAATAAAAGGTAGATTAGGGTGAGTGTGGGGTACCACAAAACTGTTGCTTACATTAATCCTGCTATTTAAAAGGCTGGTTGCATGGAACCCACCTAGCTATAAATAGGTCATTTTTCATACCACAGTTGTGGAGGGAACCTAGAGAACACATTACAATTTGCTACTTTTGTTTAACAGGAGTAAAAGAAATGTAAAGCAAATCAAAACACACAAAAAATCAAAACACGTCTAAATTTGGAATCTGCAATACACCGTTTTCCACATTCTGGTTCTTTCCCACTTACAAAACTGCCAATGGGGTGGAAACTGAAAGGTGAAACAGACAATGGCAGTGACAAACCAACAGATCATGAAGATCTTGAGTGTACATCATCTGTAGCATGTCTGAAACCACAGCAATTGGCATAGGCAAAATTGAATGACCTTGTAAGAGATCTAAATCTTTCAGAGAGGCAAGTAGAATTACTTGGGTCTTGTCTTCAAGAAAAGAACCTTTTACAATCAAACACTATTGTTACATTCTGTAAATGAAAGCTTGACCTTTTCACTATTTTCTCAATGGCTTATAATTTGGAGTATTGTAAAGACATAAATGGGCTGCTTACAAAATTTGGGATGTTTCACAATCTGGAAGAATGGTGCCTATTTATAGATTCCTCACAGAGTAGTCTCAAAACTGTTCTCTTACATAATGAGAAACAAAAATGTTTGATACCAGTGGTCCATTCTATTCACTTAAAGGAAATCTACAAGAACATGAGGCTACTCTTGAAGTATACTGGCTATTCAAATCACAAATGTGAAATCAGTGGTGATCTCAAAGTTTTAGGACTATTTCTGGGAATGCAGACTGGTTAAAAAAAATATTGCTATTTCTTCTGTCATTGAGATAGCAGGACAAGGAAAGATCATTATGTAGTCAAAGAGTGGCTTTTGAGAGAAATTTTCAACCCTGGTGAAAAAACTGTTTTGTATGAACCCTTTGTTGACAAAGACAGTGTGCTGTTACCACCACTCCATCTGAAATTTGGCTTTATAAAGAATTTTGTGAAAGCAATGGACAAAGACAGCCATGGTTTTCAATTTTTACTATCTAAATTTCATACAATTAGTTGTTGTTGTCTTCAGTCCTGAGACTGGTTTGATGCAGCTCTCCATGCTACTCTATCCTGTGCAAGCTTCTTCACCTCCCAGTACCTACTGCAACCTACATCCTTCTGAATCTGCTTAGTGTATTCATCTCTTGGTCTCCCTCTACGATTTTTACCTTCCACGCTGCCCTCCAATGCTAAATTTGTGATCCCTTGATGCCTCAAAACATGTCCTACCAATCGATCCCTTCTTCTAGTCAAGTTGTGCCACAAACTTCTCTTCTCCACAATCCTATTCAATACCTCCTCATTAGTTATGTGATCTATCCACCTTATCTTCAGCATTCTTCTGTAACACCACATTTCGAAAGCTTCTAATCTCTTCTTGTCCAAACTAGTTATCGTCCATGTTCCACTTCCATACATGGCTACACTCCATACAAACACTTTCAGAAAAGACTTCCTCACACTTAAATCTATATTCGATGTTAACAAATTTCTCTTCTTCAGAAACGCTTTCCTTGCCATTGCCAGTCTACATTTTATATCCTCTCTACTTCGACCATCCTCAGTTATTTTACTTCCTAAATAGCAAAACTCTTTTACTACTCTAAGTGTCTCATTTCCTAATCTAATTCCCTCAGCATCACCTGATTTAATTTGACTACATTCCATTATCCTCGTTTTGCTTTTGTTGATGTTCATCTTATATCCTCCTTTCAAGACACTGTCCATTCCGTTCAACTGCTCTTCCAAGTCCTTTGCCGTCTCTGACAGAATTACAATGTCATCGGCGAACCTCAAAGTTTTTACTTCTTCTCCATGAATTTTAATACCTACTCCAAATTTTTCTTTTGTTTCCTTTACTGCTTGCTCAATATACAGATTGAATAACATCAGGGAGAGGCTACAACCCTGTCTCACTCCTTTCCCAACCATTGCTTCCCTTTCATGCCCCTCGACTCTTATGACTGCCATCTGGTTTCTGTACAAATTGTAAATAGCCTTTCGCTCCCTGTATTTTACCCCTGCCACCTTTAGAATTTGAAAGAGAGTATTCCAGTCAACATTGTCAAAAGCTTTCTCTAAGTCTACAAATGCTAGAAACGTATGTTTGCCTTTTCTTAATCTTTCTTCTAAGATAAGTCGTAAGGTCAGTATTGCCTCGCGTGTTCCAGTGTTTCTACAGAATCCAAACTGATCTTCCCCGAGGTCTGCATCTACCAGTTTTTCCATTTGTCTGTAAAGAATTCGCGTTAGTATTTTGTAGCTGTGACTTATTAAACTGATAGTTAGGTAATTTTCACATCTGTCAACACCTGCTTTCTTTGGGATTGGAATTATTATATTCTTCTTGAAGTCTGAGGGTATTTCGCCTGTCTCATACATCTTGCTCACCAGCTGGTAGAGTTTTGTCAGGACTGGCTCTCCAAAGGCCGTCAGTAGTTCTAATGGAATGTTGTCTACTCCGGGGGCCTTGTTTCGACTCAGGTCTTTCAGTGCTCTGTCAAACTCTTCACGCAGTATCGTATCTCCCATTTCGTCTTCATCTACATCCTCTTCCATTTCCATAATATTATCCTCAAGTACGTCTCCCTTGTATAAACCTTCTATATACTCCTTCCACCTTTCTGCCTTCCCTTCTTTGCTTAGAACTGGGTTGCCATCTGAGCTCTTGATATTCATACAGGTGGTTCTCTTCTCTCCAAAGGTCTCTTTAATTTTCCTGTAGGCAGTATCTATCTTACCCCTAGTGAGATAAGCTTCTACATCCTTACATTTGTCCTCTAGCCGTCCCTGCTTAGCCATTTTGCACTTCCTGTCGATCTCATTTTTGAGTCGTTTGTATTCCTTTTTGCCTGCTTCATTTACTGCATTTTTATATTTTCTCCTTTTATCTATTAAATTCAATATTTCTTCTGTTACCCATGGATTTCTAGAAGCCCTCGTCTTTTTACCTACCTGATCCTCTGCTGCCTTCACTACTTCATCCCTCAGAGCTACCCATTCTTCTTCTACTGTGTTTCTTTCCCCCATTCCTGTCAATTGTTCCCTTATACTCTCCTTGAAACTCTGTACAACCTCTGGTTCTTTCAGCTTATCCAGATCCCATGTCCTTAAATTCCCACCTTTTTTCAGTTTCTTCAGTTTTAACCTACAGATCATAAGCAATAGATTGTGGTCAGAGTCCACATCCGCCCCTGGAAATGTCCTACAATTTAAAACCTGATTCCTAAATCTCTGTCTTACCATTATATAATCTATCTGATACCTTTTAGTATGTCCAGGATTCTTCCATGTATACAACCTTCTTTTATGATTCTTGAACCAAGTGTTAGCTATGATTAAGTTATGCTCTGTGCAAAATTCTACCAGACGGCTTCCTCTTTCATTTCTTAGCCCCAATCCATAATCACCCACTATGTTTCCTTCTCTCCCTTTTCCTACTGACGAATTCCAGCCACCCATAACTATTAAATTTTTGTCTCCCTTCACTACTTGAATAATTTCTTTTATCTCATCATACATTTCATTAATTTCTTCATCATCTGCAGAGCTAGTTGGCATATAAACTTGTACTACTGTAGTAGGCATGGGCTTTGTGTCTATCTTGGCCACAATAATGAGATCACTATGCTGTTTGTAGTAGCTTATCCGCACTCCTATTTTTTTATTCATTATTAAACCTACTCCTGCATTACCCCTATTTGATTTTGTATTTATAACCCTGTATTCACCTGACCAAAAGTCTTGTTCCTCCTGCCACCGAACTTCACTAATTCCCACTATATCTAACTTTAACCTATCCATTTCCCTTTTTAAATTTTCTAACCTACCTACCCGATTAAGGGATCTGACATTCCACGCTCCGATCCGTAGAACGCCAGTTTTCTTTCTCCTGATAACGATGTCCTCCTGAGTAGTCGCCGCCCGGAGATCCGAATGGGGGACTATTTTACCTCCGGAATATTTTACACAAGAGGATGCCATCATCATTTAATCATACAGTAAAGCTGCATGTCCTCGGGAAAAATTGCGGCTGTAGTTCCCCCTTGCTTTCAGCCGTTCGCAGTACCAGCACAGCAAGGCCGTTTTGGTTAATGTTGCAAGGCCAGATCAGTCAATCATCCAGACTGTTGCCCCTGCAACTACTGAAAAGGCTGCTGCCCCTCTTCAGGAACCACGTGTTTGTCTGGCCTCTCAACAGATACCCCTCTGTTGTGGTTGCACCTATGGTACAGCCATCTGTATCGCTGAGGCGCGCAAGCCTCGCCACCAACGGCAAGGTCCATGGTTCATGGGGGGCATACAATTAGTACTACAAAAAATTAAAGAAGGAATTTTCATTGGGCCTCAGATCCAAGACTTGATGAAAGATATTATCTTTGAACAACTGCTGACATGCTGAGAAGTCAGCATGGCTCACTATTCTTGGGAAACATAATGCTTCAGAATTACAGGGAACTAGTAGAACACATGCTAGACTGTTACAAGGCTATGGGGTGCAATATGTCTCTGAAATTACATTTCCTTCATTCCCATTTGGATTTCTTCCCACCTAATCTTGGAGACGTGAATGACAAACATGGTGAGTGATTTTACCAAGATATCACTGCCATGAACAGATAATATTACAGAAGACGGTCTCCAAACCTATTGGCAGGTTACTGCTGGACACTCCTACAAGAAGTTTCACCACCCACCACCCATGAAAAAATTCCAGAAAAAGTTTCTAGCTTGTAAATACATTTCAAGCAGTAGTCTGTTTTCTCATGCTATTTTCATATTATTTCATGTTTTGTAATACAATATATTACTTTTGTTAAAAGATCTGTATATTAATCAACTACAGATTCCTCCTGTTTCGTTACTAAGTATTTCATTTTTCAAAAGTGGTATATGTGGCGTATCTTTTTCAACAAAACTGATACATGATGGAACATTTCTGATTTTGTTTTCACAATCAGCATATGTGATTTAGTAAAGAACACATTCTTTCATCTAACAACAAGACGCAAAGTTCAGATTTGTCACACTGCATTATTTAACTATATCAATGCATTTAATTGTTGAATATATTATTAACTTCTAGTATTGATGGCATTTTCAGTGACACAACATGATTTTTTTTGGTACCACATGAAGTATGACACTATACAGGTTGTTGTAATTAATGCTATGTTACATGGTGATGATTGCTTGATTAAACAAGCAGTAAATAAAAGTTGATTTCATCAGCAGCTCTTGGTAGTTCTTAAACATAAGTTTCTTCCAAATGAATAAGCAGGTTTAATACAGTAAATGAACAGAAAAAAGCATCTGAATGTGCTCTGAATAGCAAATTATGGATCTTTTGTATTTTGTAATTAATGTATTGGATGCAAATTACACTTGGTTTCGACCTACTCTGTGGTACAATTGCAAGTTGTACCTTTGATGACTGTGTGCACTATTTAATGGTTTCTTTAAAAATTTGCAAAAAAATATCCAGCAGGGATACGACTTCCTAAAATCCTGCCCCGAAATGAGATCCATCCTTCATGAAATCCTCCCCACTCCACCAAGAGTGTCTTTCCGCCGTCCACCTAACCTTCGTAACCTTTTGGTTCATCCCTATGAAATCCCCAAACCACCTTCCCTACCCTCTGGCTCCTACCCTTGCAACCGCCCCCAGTGTAAAACCTGTCCTATGCACCCTCCCACCACCACCTACTCCAGTCCCGTAACCCGGAAGGTGTACACGATCAAAGGGAGAGCTACGTGTGAAAGCACCCACGTGATTTACCAACTGACCTGCCTGCACTATGACGCTTTCTATGTGGGAATGACCAGCAACAAACTGTCCATTCACATGAATGGACACAGGCAGACAGTGTTTGTTGGTAATGAGGATCACCCTGTGGCTAAACATGCCTTGGTGCACGGCCAGCACATCTTGGCACAGTGTTACACCGTCCGAGTTATCTGGATACTTCCCACCAACACCAACCTATCCGAACTCCGGAGATGGGAACTCGCCCTTCAGTATATTCTCTCTCCTCGATATCCGCCAGGCCTCAACCTCCGCTAATTTCAAGTTGCCGCCGCTCATACCTCACCTGTCTTTCAACAACTTCTTTGCCTCTGTACTTCCGCCTCAACTGACATCTCTGCCCTTACTCTTTGCCTTTAAATATGTCCGCTTGTGTCTGTGTATGTGCGGATGGATGTGTGTGTGTGTGTGTGTGTGTGTGTGTGTGTGTGTGTGTGTGTGCGAGTGTACACCTGTCCTTTTTTTCCCCCTAAGGGAAGTCTTTCTGCTCCCGGGATTGGAATGACTCCTTACCCTCTCCCTTAAAACCCACATCCTTCCGTCTTTCCCTCTCCTTCCTGAAGAAGCAACCATCGGTTGCGAAAGCTAGTAATTCTGTGTGTGTGTTTGTGTGTTTTGTTCATTGTGCCTGTCTGCCAGCGCTTTCCCGCTTGGTAAGTCTTGGAATCTTTGTTTTTAATATAAAAAATTATTGAAAAATAGATGGAATACAAAGAAGAACATTTTCACAATCAGTTTAAAAGCATGTAAAAGGTCATTACAGAAAATGGTCAGAAGTGCAAGTCTTCTCCGTAAGCAGGAGGAAAAGCTTTTTTTTCCCAACCTAATGTTTTGCTGCTAGGCAAAATAAAACAGTGGAAAATCTAGGATAAAATAATGCCACTATTATGAAAAGAGCAGGCTGCTACTTACCATATAGAGGCTCCTCAGCTCCACATGCATTTGCTATGTCACCACACAAAGTAGGTTGTGCGTAGAGCTCAACTTGGCGTCCTCTAACAGGATTTGGATGACAGCTGGTGCTGAGGCACTAACACCCACAAGGAACTCCGTGCTTGAGGCACCAGGCACAGACAGCACAAAATCCTGTGAGGAACAAGTGCTGATGGTGGCAAGTGCAGCCAAGTCTCAAATATGTGGCCACTGCCACTGAAGCCCAGTCGTGTCACTGGCTGGCCGTCGCAGTGGTGCTGCTGGAATACGGCAATGAGAGAAACGAGAATGCGTCTGCCCCAAAACAACTTGCATTTGTTTCATTAAAACCTGACCCCTAGTCCTGTCACCCATAACAAGAGACTTGCCCTGATATGGTGACATCGACAACCTCCTACAGTCATTACCACTGTGTGGTTCTGTTTTCCGCCAAGCACAACTGGTCTCATGTTGTAGTCCCTTTACGTGTATGTTATACTGACCCACATGTTTCCACACTGGGCCTACCAGCCTGCAGCTGTTAATGTGATGCTTCACAATCGCTTACACGCTATTTCTCATTATTTTAGATAAAAACTGGGCAGCGGCATTACACTGCTCTCCTCCACTGGGAAGACCACTTGGTTCTTACTTAGACCAGGCTTCCTGCTAAGATTACTTCGATTGGAACCTTCAGTATGCCTACCCTTACGTTCTGTTGCCATCCAACACCAGGCCACTGTCACATCCGAATGCACCACAGATCCACATAGTGCACAATCCTACCAGCCGGCTAAGTGACAACACACAGTGAGGCCTTTTCTAAATTCTGTGAGGTGCTGATAATGGTATCTCATACAAGTATGTGGCATCTCCGTGCCCTTCACAGTGCTCACTTAAAATTTGAATCTGTTCAAGCTACCTATATAGCCTACAAGGCCTGGTAACAACAGCAAACATGATCAACATCAATTCGCTCTAGTCGCCTTTCTGCCTGTCACAGAAAAATTCGACTGTAATAATTTATATTCTCGCCGATGATGTGCATGTGTATGAAGTTATATGGATATACGACCATGTCTTCTGGCTGATTCACTTTTTCTATCAAGCGGTGTACACTGCCAGAAAAAATGCAACACCCTCAAGGACAAGGTCATTTTATCGACAAGTGACATGAGAGGTAGTCTATCATTGTAGAAGTACATGACAACAAATTCAGACCAAATGAGACCCACATGTCACACAAAGGGGTACTCAAACAGTCGCACCAGTATACAACATACTTCCCTCTGGCAGCAACACAGGTGTGTATTCTCATTTGCAAACCATCATAAAGATGCCGAATGGCATTTTGTGATAGGTTGTCCCAGATATCTTGTGCATTTTGTTGTGGTTTGGTGGTGATCATCACAGGACCTGGAGAATGAGAAAGTTCCCACTTCATCGTATCCAATAAGTGTGCAATCGACATCCTGTCAAAGAAATGGCGGTAGCACAGGTATAACATCCTGTGCACTGTAGCGGGCACTGGTTAGTTTACCCTTCAGAAACACCAGCTGATGTAACCGCCAGTTGTAAATGATGGAGCTACACACCATGAAGCTTGGGACGGAACCTGTTGTTTTGGGTGAATGCAGTCTGGAATAGGCAGATCACCTGGTCTACACCATACATGTGTGCATCCATCATTCACATACAGACTGAACCTACGCCATAACACTCTCCAGACAACTCTTTCACAACACTAGAGAATCATCCTTGGTGGTCCCATGGTGTCAGTGATAACCTGGCCAGAGGCACAAGTGATCTTAATTGTGATGCAAGCACACAGTTCCCGAAGACCCCTGATGTCACATAAGGTGCAATATGTGTGCGAATTTTGTCTCTGGCTGATGTTTGGTTGGCCATTGCTGCTCAGACAGTGTGTCGATCTTTGCGTGTGTCTGCACTATGCAGACATCTATAACCTAGTCTACAGCTTTGGGAATGTTCGACGCACCACTGCTGATAGTACTCAAACCCTACTGAAACATTGTGCCCAACATGTGCAGCAGTCAGACTATACACTACGTGATTAAAAGTATCCGCACACCTGCCTGAAAATGACTTACAAGCTCCTGGCGCCCTCCATCGATAATGCTGGAACTCGATATGGTGTCAGCCCACCCTTAGCCTTTATGACAGCTTCCACTTCGCAGGCATACGTTCAGGCAGGTGCTGGAAGATTTTTTGGGGAATGGCAGCCCATTCTTCATGGAGAGCTGCACTGAGGAGAGGTATCAATGTCGGTCGGTGAGGCCTGGCATGAAGTCGGCGTTCCAAAACATCCCATTGGTGTTCTATAGAATCCAGGACAGGACTCTGTGCAGGCCCGTCCATTGTAGGGATGTTATTGTCGTGTAACCCCTCCGCCACAGGCCGTGCATTATGAACAGGTGCTCGATCATGTCGAAAGATGCAGACGCCATCCCGGAATTTCTCTTCAACAGTGGGACGCAAGAATGTGCTTAAAACATCAGTGTAGGCCTGTGCTGCGATAGTGCCACGCAAAACAACAAGGGGTGCAAGCCTCCTCCATGAAAACCACGACCACACCATAACACCACCGCCTCCGAATTTTACTGATGGCGCTACACACGCTGGCAGATGACATTCACCGGGCATTCGACATACCCACACCCTGCCAACGGATCGCCACATTGCGTACAGTGATTCGTCACTCCACACAACGTTTTTCCACCGTTTAATCGTCCAATGTTAACGCTCCTTACACCAAGCGAGGTGACAATTGGCATTTACCAGCGTGATGTGTGGCTTATGAGCAGCCGCTTGACCATGAAATCCAAGTTTTCTCACCTCCCGCCTAACTGTCATATTACTTGCAGTGGATCCTGATGAAGGCTGGAAATTCTGTGTGATGGTCTGGATAGATGTCTGCCTATTACACATTACGACCCTCTTCAACTGTCGGCAGTCTCTGTCAGTCAGCAAACGAGGTCAGCCTGTACACTTTAATGCAGTACGTGTCCCTTCACTTTTCCACTTCACTATCACATCGAAAACAGTGGACCTATGGATGTTTAGGAGTGTGGAAATCTCGCATGCAGACGTATGACACAAGTGACACCCAATCACCTGACCACGTTCGAAGTCCGTGAGTTCTGCGGAGCGCCCCATTCTGCTCTCTCACGATGTCTAATGACTACTGAGGTCACTGATATGGAGTAGGCATTAGGTGGCAGCACAATGCGCCTAATATGAAAAACGTATGTTTTTGGGGCTGTCCGAATACTTTTGATCACATGGTGCACGTCCATCCAGCTTCCAGCAGACCCGCAATGCCACCCCGTTCAAACAGCTGAAGCTGTTCAGTGGGAGTACTTACTGTATTTTTTCCGGCAGTTTATTGGGAAGATTGCCAAAAATTAAAACTACAGACGCCGATGGTTTCAGAAAAATAACGGATAATTGCTACCATAATTGTAGTTTCCTAACAGCTTAGAAAGTACGGACGGAAAACGTATTCAAATTGTTTGCCCTGTCCATCCTGGCTCTATGCTCAAAATCCACATAATGTACCGTTGAATTATAAGAACTGTTTGAAGCTAATTACAAGTTGACGAACAATAATGGCGGTAGTTACGGAAAACAAAGCAATCGTGGAAAATTTATTTAGGTCTTCAGTTTTGTTTCTGCATTTGCCAGACGGAACACTCAAAATTGCTGATGCCAGTACTTTGTCAGACCGAATGAACTGTTATATCTTTCGTTGTTCTATGCTAAGAAACTTGACCACTTTTACTTGGTTTGTTAAAAGCTAAACGGAATACATCAGTTAAAAGCTGACAAAAAATACGTCAGCTATAGGTTTTCAGGAGCTGGAATATGTGGTGGAAGTTTATTTGGTAGCCTATAACGTGTTGTAAATGGAGAATATTAGCTATAACAACACAAACTTCTGCAGATGTGGCCGACTAAAGTGTTAAGTATGTTTCGTTACTGCGCCTAGTTCCAACCACAGCCGTACCAATGAGAATTGCGCCCTGGCAGAACTGCCCAGCTGCACCTCCCCCCCCCCCCCCCCCGTCCCCCTTCACAGTACAGAGAAAGTACTGATTACTGGAATAGGGAGAACAACTTCGCCGCCAATAAAAGTGTCGCCTAAGCAAACGTCTTGCGTAAGACCAAATCTAACGGCCATAAATATTGGTGACTTATTCACAATTTCTCTTTCTCAGAATCCAGCCTTACTTATTACATTTACTGCTACGAAAATGAGCGTTGTCAACGTACGTGTTATTTTCAGTTTAACTTCAAAATTTGTCAAAAACGAAACTAATTAAATTATGAGTGTGTTTGTCCTTCTGGTCCAAAAATGCAGGCCTGGCAAGTTTCTCAGTAATAAAACTTCTGACTTGTATACTCGATAGCAGCAGGGACTGTAGACGCTCCTGTCGTTTCAGCTACCAGGTGAGAAGTGAGGCCCAATCAATATAAAACACTGCTATGGGAATTCTGTTCACACTTTCGTCACCATGCTAATACATCTACATCTGCATCTACATACTTACTCCGCAAGCCATGGGTACGGTGCGTGGCGGAGTATACCTCGTAGCACTACTTATCTGTTCCACTCGCAACTAGAGCGATAGATAAATGGCTGTCTATATGTCCCCGTGCGATCCCTAATTTCTTTTATCTTTCCTCTTATGCGAACTGTGCGTTGTTGGCAATAGAAACAATCTTCAGTCAGCCACAAGTTCCGGTTCTCTAAATTTTCTAAATAGTATTCCGCTAACTGAACATCATCTTCCTTCCAAGGATTCCCACTTGAGTTCCCGAAGCATCTCCGTAATACTCGCGTGTTGATCAGACCTATCGGTAACAACTCTGGCAGCCCGTCTCTGAATTGCTTAGATGTCTTCCTTTAATCTGACCTAGTGGGGATCCCATTCACTCGAACAGTACCCAAGAATAGGTTGCAGTAATATTGCTATGTGATCTCCTTTACAGATGAACCACATTTTTCTAAAATTCTCCCAATAAACTGGAGTCGACCTTTCGCCTTTCCTACTGCCATCCTCGCGTGCTTGTTCCATTTGTATCGCTTTGCAGCGTTACACCTAGATACTGTCCGTCCCCGGTAGGCGAGTGGTCAGCGCGACAGGATGTCAATCCTAAGGGCTTCGATTCCCGGTTGGGTGGAGATTTTCTCCGCTCAGGGACTGGGTGTTGTATTGTCCTAATCATCATCATTGCATCCCCATCGACGTGCAAGTCGCCGAAGTGGCGTCAAATCGAAAGACTTGCACCCGGCGAACGGTCTACCCGACGGGAGGCCCTAGTCACACGACTTAGATATTTAATCGACATGACTGTCAAGCAGTATACTACTTACCAGCGCTGTATTGGAACATTACGTGATCGTGTTTGTTACTCATCTGCATTAAGTTACACTTTCCTACATTTAGAGGAAGCTTCCCATTCATCACACCATTGAGAAATTTTGTCTAAGTCGTCTCTTATCCTCCTACAGCCACGCAACGATGACATCTTCCCGTGCACCACAGCGTCATCACCATATAGTCCCAGGCTGCTGCTCATCCCGTCTCTCAGATCATTTATGTGACCGGTCCTGCCACACTTCCCGGCGGCGCTCCTGACTGTACCCTCGTCTCTGATGAATACTCGCCGTCGAGGAAAGCGTACTGCGTTCTATTACTTAAGAAGTATTCGAGCCAATCACTTATCTGGGAACCTATTTCGTATGCTCGTTCCTTCGTTAACAGCCTGCACTGAGAGAGCGCGTCAGATGTTTTCCGGAAATCTATTAATATGGACTCTGCTTGTTGCCCTTCATCCAGGGTTCGCTGGATATCATCTGAGAACAGGGCAACCTGAGTTTCACAGTTTGTCGTTAATCGCAGCTCCAACCACAGCCGTACCAATGTGATACTGAGTCCCTGGCAGAACTGTCCAGTTGAACGCCTTCCACCCCCCCCCCCCCCCCTCCAAACCCCCTTCCCAGTACAACTACCTAGCCGCAATTTTTTTCTACACAGTCTTAGCGAATACTATAATCTTCTGAGTAAGTTTAATAAAAAATGAAGGATTATTGAAAAATGTTACTTAAATGAACTATATTGATATAAGATATTGCACACAATAAATTAGTTGTCATTGTAGTAAATAAACTACAAGTTACATAAACTTTATAAAAATTCGGAATTATGTATTTTATTGCTAATGCAGCTACTATACAGGGTGGTCCATTGATCGTGACTGGGCCAAATATCTCACGAAGTAAGCGTCAAACGAAAAAACTACAAAGAACGAAACTTGTCCAGCTTGAAGGGGGAAACCAGGTGGCGCTATGGTTGGCCCGCTAGATGGCACTGCCATAGGTCAAACGGATATCAACTGCGTTTTTTAAATAGGAACCCCCATTTTTTATTACATATTCGTGTAGTACGTAAAGAAATATGAATTTTTAATTGGAGCACTTTTTTCGCTTTCTGATAAAAGACGCTGTAATAGTCACAAACATATGGCTCACAATTTTAGACGAACAGTTGGTAACAGGTAGGTTTTTTAAATTAAAATACAGAACGTAGGTACGTTTGAACATTTTATTTCAGTTGTTGCAATGTGATACATATTCCTTTGTGAACTTATCATTTCTGAGAACGTATGCTGTTACAGTGTGATTACCTGTAAATACCACAATGCAATACGTGCTCAAAATGATGTCCGTCAACCTCAATGCATTTGGCAATACGTGTAACGACATTCCTCTCAACAGCGAGTAGTTCGCCTTCCGTAATGTTCGCACATGCATTGACAATGCGCTGACGCTTGTTGTCAGGTGTTGTCGGTGGAGCACGATAGCAAATACCCTTCAATTTTCCCCACAGAAAGAAATCCGGGGACGTCAGATCCGGTGAACGTGCGGGCCATAGTATGATGCTTCGACGACCAATCCACCTGTCATGAAATATGCTATTCAATACCGCTTCAACCGCACGCGAGCTATGTGCCGGACATCCATCATGTTGGAAGTACATCGCCATTCTGTCATGCAGTGAAACATCTTTTAGTAACATCGGTAGTACATTACGTACGAAATCAGCATACATTGCACCATTTACACTGCCATTGATGAAATGAGAACCAATTATCCTTCCTTCCATAATGCCGCTCCATACATTAACCCCCCCACGGTGTCTGATGTTCCATTTGTCGCAGCCATCGTGGATTTTCCGTTGCCCAATATTGCATATTATGCCGGTTTACGTTACCGCTGTTGGTGAATGCAGCTTCGTCGCTAAATAGAACGCGTGCAAAAAGTCTGTCATCGACCCGTAATTTCTCATGTGCCCGGTGGCAGAACTGTGCGCGACATTCAAAGTCGTCGCCATGCAATTCCTGGTGCATAGAAATATGGTCCGGATGCAATCGATGTTGATGTAGCATTCCCAACACCGATGTTTTTGGGATTCCCGGTTCTCGCGCTGTTTGTCTGCTACTCATGTTCGGATTAGCCGCGACAGCAGCTAAAACACCTACTTGGGCATCATCATTTGTTGCAGGTCGTGGCTGACGTTTCACATGTGGCTGAACACTTCCTGTTTCCTTAAATAACGTAACTACCCGGCGAACGGTCCGGACAACACGATATCGACCTTTTCCGCAATTGGTAAACGGTCCATTTTAACACTGGTAATGTATCACGAAAGCAAATACCGTCCGCACTGGCGGAATGTTACGTGGTACCACGTACTTACACGTTTGTGACTATTACAGCGCCATCTACCACAAAGCGAAAAAAGTGGTCCAACTAAAACATTCATATTTCTTTACGTACTACACGAATATGTAATAAAAATGGGGGTTCTTATTTAAGAAAAAAACGTAGTTGATATTCGTTTAACCTATGGCAGCGTTACCTAGCGGGCCAACCATAGCGCCATCTGATTTCCCCCTTCAAGCTAGACGAGTTTCGTTCTTTGTAGTTTTCTCGTTTCATACTTATTTCGTGAGATGTTTGGCCCAGTCACTATCAATGGACCACCCTGTATATCGGTTTTAGTGTGATGTATTATAAAGAACATATTTTATTTGTTCGTTACAAATTGTTAATAATGCGGAAATTAGGAATTACTAATATATAATTGAGAGGTGAAAAAATATCAGTTTCTAGGAATTGTGTTTTTATTATAATTTTACTTCGTATTTCCTTGGTTTGAGCAAATCAAACTCATTAATTACGATACTGAAGTCAAGTTTAAGAGTTGTGTGGTATTCTACCAACAAAATAGCTACAAAATCAATAGAGCTGACAACTTTTTTTGTATTCGTTCTCAAGTAGCTTTTTACCAGCTTTAATTCGCTGTAACTTCGTTCACAATATGCTGAGGTCACTGTCATTGTCTTAAATATCCTCAGAGCTCTTTCGATGTGTGGATAAGCATCTTTTAACCCGCACATTGAAAACGAAAACCTTCATAATATCCATGTGGGAAGACATGTCAGTGCACTTCATTTGCTCTTTCACCTGGAGCTTGAAAGCAGATGTTTTGTTAACTATCTCCTCTTTTTCAGTATCTCTGCTATATGTGGTACCAAAATTAGCTGCACTTATTTCAAGATAAGATACTGGGTTGGCGCATAAGTATTTTTTCCATACGGTTAATGAACACAACAGATACACATAACAAATGGTTCAAATGGCTCTGAGATCTATGCGACTTAACTTCTGAGGTCATCAGTAGCCTAGAACTTAGAACTAATTAAACCAACAACTTAAGGACATCACACACATCCATGCCCGAGGCAGGATTCGAACCTGCGACCGTAGCGGTCGCTCGGCTCCAGACTGTAGCGCCTAGAACCGCACGGCCACTCCGGCCGGCAGAGAGGATGAGAAACAACCTGTTGCTGTTTGCTGATGACATTGTGGTGCACAGTAAAGTGGTGTCGTTGCGTGGCTATAGGAGGATACAAGATGACGTAGACAAAGTTTCTAGCTGGTGTGGTGAATGCCAGCTTCCTCAAAACGTAGAAAAATGTGAGTTAATGCAGATCAGTAGGAAAAACAATTTCGCAGTGTCCTGTTTGGCACAGTCACGTCTTTTAAATATCTGAGCGTAATGCTGCAAAGCAGTATGAAATGGAACGAGCACATATGCTTCGCGCAAACAAAGTTGACAATCGGCGCGGTTGCTGATGGGAGCGACTGTAAATGGGAAATGCCTTTACGGTCGCTCCCATCAGCCACCGCGCCGAGTGTCAACTTTGTTTGCACGTGTAATAAATACGTTAGTAGGAAAGGCGAATGCTCGACTTTGGTTTATTGGGAGAGTTTTAGGAAAGTGTGGCTCATCTATAAAGGAGACTGCGAATAGAACAGTTGGGTGACCCAGTCTTGCGTACTGTTTAAATGTTTGGGGTCGCTACCAAAAAATGGCTCTGAGCACTATGGGACTCAAATGCTGTGGTCATTTGTCCCCTAGAACTTAGAACTACTTAAACCTAACTAACCTAAGGACATCACACACATCCATGCCCGAGGCAGGATTCGAACCTGCGACCGTAGCAGTCGCACGGTTCCGGACTGCGCGCCTAGAACCGCGAGACAACCGCGGCCGGCAGGGTCGCTACCAGGTCGTATTGAAAAACACATCGAAGGAATTCAAAGGTGAGCTGTTAGATTTGTTAACGGTTTTTGGAGCGATACACACGTAAGCATTATGGAAATGCTTCGTGAAGAAATGCAATCGGAATCCCTGGATTTCACGAAACGCCATTGTCACAAAAAGTGCGCGCTTACGGTCTATCCAGTGACATATGCGGTTGGATAGAAAGTTTTCTAACAGACAGGGAGCAGTATGTCGTCCTGAACGGGATAACTTCAACAGATACAAGAGTAACTTCAGATGTGCCGCAGGGCAGCGTAATAGGTCCTCTGCTTTTTACGATTTACATAAACGATCTAGTTGATGATATTGACAGCGGTCTTAGACTGTTTGCCGATTATGCTTTAATCTACAGGAAAATAGTATCACACGAAAGTTGTGAACAAATCAATGAGGATTTGCAGAAAATAAATGCGTGGTGTAATGACTGGCAGTTATCTCTCAATATTAGTAAGCAATATTAGTAAGTGTAACCTACTGCGTATGACATGGCGAACATCCCGATTAATGTATGAGTACAAAATAAATGCTCAGTCTTTGGAATCAGTCAAGTATCTAGGTGTGACTATTCGAAATGATCTCAAATGGAATGATCAGATTACACAAGTAACGGGTAAGGCGAACTCTACGTTGCGGTTTCTTGGTAGAATCCTGAAGCGATGCAGTCCTTCAGCAAAGGAAATAGCTTACAATACGTTAGTTCGTCCGGTATTAGAGTATTGTTCGTCTGTATGGAACCCTTACCGGTTGGGTAAGGAGAACGACCAAAGAAGAGCGGCAAGATTCGTGACTGGTACATTACCCATCGCGAGAGCGGTACAGATCAAATAGAAAGTTTGATAGACGACTTGCAGATAGACGACGCGCTGAACAGAAGGGGCTGCCTAAATTCCGAAATCCAATCTTCACCGAGGATGTATAGCATATATTATTACCACCAACTTCCAAATCGCGTAATTTCAAACATAAGGGAAATAAGAGCTCGTACTGAGGCGTTCAGACAGTCGTTTTTCCCTGGTGCAATCCTTGAGTGGAACAGAGGGGGGGGAGGGGGGGGGGATATATGACTTTGGCGCGAATTGTGCCCTCCGCCACACATCGCTTGGTGGCTAGCGGAGTATATATGTAGATGTACATGTAGAAGAGATTAGGAATGAACCTGACTGCGGAACGATTCTACTGTCGCCAACGAAGGTATATAGATTGCCATTTTTCCCTCGCTTTGTTTGCGAGTGGTACAGGAGAGAAATCGACTATAGTGGTACAATGTACTCTCCTCCACACACCATACTATGGTTTGAGGAGTGTATACGTAGATGTAGATGTGGAGGTAGCAGCGAGATCTCCATTGCTGAACATGAGCGAGCTGAGTAGGCGGCACGCAGTAGCTGTGTAAAACAAGCGCAGGGTTGCCACATAATCGCCTTCCCTTACCCTATCTTGAAATCCACGCAGATACGAGGGTGATTTGAAACGTTCTAGGAATCGCTATCAGAAGTCAGCGCTAGCGCAACGAGTTGTTCACGTGATATTCATTAGATTGTTGCCTATAAACACATGTCACGCCAGTGCTCTTGGAAGAGAGCTGTGGCGGTGACCTGGTTCTGTTGTTCCCGCGTAGTCATTTGCGAAGATGGAAAACTTCGAGATCGAGCAGTCATTAAGTACTTCGTAAAGAAGGGTATGAAAGGAAAGGACATTCATTCCGACTTTCAGAATACACTGGGGGACTCTGCTCCTTTATATTAAACTGTTGCCAAGTGGACAAATGAATTTAAATTTCTACATCTACATCCATACTCCGCAATCCACCTGACGGTGTGTGGCGGAGGTTACCCTGAGTACCTCTATCGGTTCTCCCTTCTATTCCAGTCTCGTATTGTTCGTGGAAAGAAGGATTGTCGGTATGCCTCTGTGTGGTCCCTAATCTCTCTGGTTTTATCCTCATGGTCTCTTCGCGAGATGAGGAGCAATGTACTGCTTGACTCCTCGGTGAAGGTATGTTCTCGAAACTTGAACAAAAGCCCGTAGCGAGCTACTGAGCGTCTCTCCTGCAGAGTCTTCCACTGGAGTTTATCTATCATCTCCGTAACGCTTTCGCGATTACTAAATGATCCTGTAATGAAGCGCGCTGCTCTCCGTTGGATCCTCTCTATCTCTTCTATCAATCCTATCTGGTGCGAATCCCACACTGCTGAGCAGTATTCAAGCAGTGGGCGAACAAGCGTACTGTAACCTACTTGCTTTATTTTTGGATTGCATTTCCTTAGGATTCTTCCAATGAATCTCAGTCTCTCATCTGCTTTACCGTCGATCAACTCTATATGATCATTCCATTTTAAATCACTCCTAATGCGTACTCCCAGATAATTTATGGAATTAACTGCTTCCAGTTGCTGACCTGCTATTTTGTAGCTAAATGATAAGGGATCTTTCTTTCTATGTATTCGCAGCACATTACACTTGCCTACATTGTGATTCAATTGCCATTCCCTGCACCATGCATCAATTCGCTGCAGACCCTCCTGCATTTCATTACAATTTTCCATTGTTACAGCCACTCGATATACGACAGCATCATCCGCAAAAAGCCTCAGTGAACTTCAGAGGTCATCCACCAGGTCATTTATGTATATTGTGAATAGCAATGGTCCTAGGAAAGTCCCGTGCGGCACACCTGAAATCACTCTTACTTCGGAAGACTTCTCTCCATTCAGAACGACATTTTGTCGGGAGAGCTTAGATGATGGATGATCCGCGCAGTGGTCGGCCAAGATGTGTCTCTACTCCAGAAATCATTGCAAAAGTGCACAAAATTATCATGGAGGACGGTCGACTGAAAGTGCGTGAAATTGCTCACGCTTGCCAGAGGTCATCTGAAAGGGTGTATCACATTTTAACTGAAAAATTAGAAATGACAAAATTATCTGCAAGATGAGTGCCGCGACTCTTGACGCTGGATCAAAAACGCATGCCGTCGCCATGGCAAAATTACATGAACTAAGGCACGAATTGTTGCCACACCGCCTTATTCACCTGACATGGCTCCGGCAGTCTTCCATCTTTTCTCAAAACTGAAAATTTTTCTTTGTGTACGAAGATTCACTTCAAACGAAGAATTGATAGCCGCAGATTTTGCATGCCTGGACGAAACTCATCGTTGTACCAAATGCATTAACCTACAAGGAGATTACATTGATAAATTTAAAAAAAAAATCAGTGATGTAAGTACTGTTTCCCCTATTCCGTCCCGAGAACTTTTCAAACCACCTTTGTATATACCCGTCCTACCAGATCTTGGAGATCCCTACCACCCACAGCTCGTCAGGGCTCGAGTCCCCTTAAGTCCCGTTCCGCTCACTTCCTAAGCCTCGGTTCAGAACCGTACACTTCTCCATTCTTCCCTCCGTTTCTTCTCCAAACATCCACCTACAACCCTCCTCCTACGCACTACCTTTAAATGCTACGTTCCCCAGATACCCTTCTTTCTGGAAGTCTGTTTCCAATCATCTCTTCACTCATTCCTGTATTGCTTTTAGTAAGTGACACATTGGCCTTTCCATTTTACTTTATGCAGCTATCTGTTTTAATGTCTTTGTGTGCGACACTCATTTTCCATTCATCTGTATCTATATTTTAATTAATCACCGAATCAAAGTTTTATATTTTAACTGATGCAGCTTTATATTTTAACTAATGCAGCTGACGATCTGTCTTTTCATTGTACAAAACGTTAATTTTTCTCAGACACCATGTCCAGTTTTTATATGATGTTTTTTTTCCCTCCCATGTAGCTCAAGAGCGGCACATTGTATCCGCTGACAGCCCACACCCTGTATATATGGGGGTGCGGGTGGGAAGGGGATAGTTGGAGGGGGGGATGACATAACATTAAAGAAAGAGTGTTCAAATACAGCATGTGACAAGCATGGAGAAACGACAGAAGCATACAATTGTGGGCAAAACGAACTTCTTTGGTCTCATAAATAACTGTGTCCAATCAGAACAATTGAGAAAGTAGTAACAGTAGATGTAGCCATATCTGTTACTAGAGGTAAATATCATCTTTGTGTAATGGTACGTCCAATTAATTACATGACTTGTGTTTAGTTGTTATTTTTTTCTTCGGTGCGTTGCTCTGTTTTCAGAATACTTGAGAATGGGCAATGCACGGTACCGCTGGTGTGAGTAATAAAAATAATTGTACACAGTCTGCTGGAAAAATGTCGTTCTTCAAATTGATTGAGACTGTGGTGCCCAAGCAGAAGAACGTGGCCACCCTACCGTCGACAGACTGTATGTGACCGTGAAAATAATCCGATTTGATCCTGATGTCCGGGACCTTCGAAGTCTTTGTCCGGGGTTGGCAATTTAAACAACGGCAGGACTACCCTGGGTGAAACTAGGATACGCGCCAGCTGTGAGTTAGTTTAGCCTTATGCCTGTGGTGCAGTTCGCGACCTTTTGCTTTCCGTTTAGCCGGCACTCCACCTATGCAAGAGAGATACATTTCAGTTTCCCAGGTGGTAGTGCGGCAGTGTGTTACGAACTGCAAGTCAGATCTGAGCGCGTGTTGCGGAAATTTGGCGGCAAGTTTCGACGCGCACTGCACAGGTGGCAGCGACGCGGGAAGAGAAGCGGGCAGAGCCCCTGCGCCGTGCTTGACTCTACCTTCTTTTTTTTTTTTTTTTTAATTAACCGCACGGGATTCGGGCTGCATGAGCGGACTGCCGCATTAGACGTGCGTTACGATGCCGGCGCACAATTCGGCCTGTTTCGCGTTGTTTCCTGGCAGCGCTGCCCTTGAATTCCGGCTCTCGTCACGTACGCTCATGTGCCTTAATTAGGAAAGTGCCACAAGCATACGGGCGCCGCCACAACTCGCGAAAACAATGCTTTTTTCCCTCCCAGTTCTGTCTGAAAAGTCGTTCGTGGCTCTGACATACCCGCTCAGAATTTCCGTTGCTTGTCTATAACACTCGCCTGCTGTTTGAAATCTCGCTGCTAGAATGTACGTACTTTGCGTACAATCTGCGAGTCCACCTTGTAAGAATTGAGGAAACAATGGCAAATGGAAGTGGAAGTAGCATCATTATCAAAAGGTTTAGTACTGAGTGAACAGAACCATAATATTCAGCCCTTTTTGCGCAGCCTTGGTGCCAAATTTCTACGTACCTCGAGCTCAGGGGCGGTTGAAGTTCGCGCGGGGTACCTGCTGAGCAATATGCATTCTTATTTTTAAACAAATTACTTTTCTTCATATACTGTGTCGAGGTAACGTGTAAGAAAATGTTATTTCACTAATTTAATCACTAACAGATTCTTTACGCTTTGGTTTTAGACTACTACTTGGCCAACGCAATAAGCGCTATTCAACACACTAAAATTATCCGTCGCATATGACTTACATTACCTCCGTCATGTAGCAAGGAACAACTATTGCGTAGAATAGACAAGTAAACACAACAAAACCTCACAAATTTGGTCAAATTCGGTATAGTCTCAGTCCGAGTGGTTCAAGGTCCGAATAACAGAAATGTTTTTGAAGTAGCTATTTGAAATTATGTCAGCAGCTTGTGGTCTTGTGGTTAACGTAGCTGACTCTCGATAACGGGACAGCGGGTTCGATTCTCGAACACGTCGAGAATTTCCTCTGTTGCGGTCTTGGTGTGTGTATTGTCTTTGTCATTTCATCATCGACGCGCAAGGCGCCAAAGTGGCGTCGAATAAAAAGGCTTGCAATCGACGGCCGAACTTGCAAGATCCCCTCGCTTCTAAACTGATACTGTTATTACTCAGCTTAGTCGCGAGTCCGTAGAAGGTGGTATATGTGACGTACAGTATGACTGGTCAGCATTTCCACCCGGAATTTGCGAGTGAAAGTCAGACCTTCCTTGATCCGCCTTGGTGGATCGTGTCGCCGGATTTCCTCCTACCTGTGCGCGGTGCAGCTCTCGTAAACGTCATCCCGTGCAGATTCTTCATTGGCGCATTGGATGTCTTTGTCGGAGGAAGCTAATTATCTGAAATTGCTGTCGATCAACTTTGGGGTATCTACACTCCTGGAAATGGAAAAAAGAACACATTGACACCGGTGTGTCAGACCCACCATACTTGCTCCGGACACTGCGAGAGGGCTGTACAAGCAATGATCACACGCACGGCACAGCGGACACACCAGGAACTGCGGTGTTGGCCGTCGAATGGCGCTAGCTGCGCAGCATTTGTGCACCGCCGCTGTCAGTGTCAGCCAGTTTGCCGTGGCATACGGAGCTCCATCGCAGTCTTTAACACTGGTAGCATGCCGCGACAGCGTGGACGTGAACCGTATGTGCAGTTGACGGACTTTGAGCGAGGGCGTATAGTGGGCATGCGGGAGGCCGGGTGGACGTACCGCCGAATTGCTCAACACGTGGGGCGTGAGGTCTCCACAGTACATCGATGTTGTCGCCAGTGGTCGGAGGTAGGTGCACGTGCCCGTCGACCTGGGACCGGACCGCAGCGACGCACGGATGCACGCCAAGGCCGTAGGATCCTACGCAGTGCCGTAGGGGACCGCACCGCCACTTCCCAGCAAATTAGGGACACTGTTGCTCCTGGGGTATCGGCGAGGACCATTCGCAACCGTCTCCATGAAGCTGGGCTACGGTCCCGCACACCGTTAGGCCGTCTTCCGCTCACGCCCCAACATCGTGCAGCCCGCCTCCAGTGGTGTCGCGACAGGCGTGAATGGAGGGACGAATGGAGACGTGTCGTCTTCAGCGATGAGAGTCGCTTCTGCCTTGGTGCCAATGATGGTCGTATGCGTGTTTGGCGCCGTGCAGGTGAGCGCCACAATCAGGACTGCATACGACCGAGGCACACAGGGCCAACACCCGGCATCATGGTGTGGGGAGCGATCTCCTACACTGGCCGTACACCTCTGGTGATCGTCGAGGGGACACTGAATAGTGCACGGTACATCCAAACCGTCATCGAACCCATCGTTCTACCATTCCTAGACCGGCAAGGGAACTTGCTGTTCCAACAGGACAATGCACGTCCGCATGTATCCCGTGCCACCCAACGTGCTCTAGAAGGTGTAAGCCAACTACCCTGGCCAGCAAGATTTCCGGATCTGTCCCCCATTGAGCATGTTTGGGACTGGATGAAGCGTCGTCTCACGCGGTCTGCACGTCCAGCACGAACGCTGGTCCAACTTAGGCGCCAGGTGGAAATGGCATGGCAAGCCGTTCCACAGGGCTACATCCAGCATCTCTACGATCGTCTCCATGGGAGAATAGCAGCCTGCATTGGTGCGAAAGGTGGATATACACTGTACTAGTGCCGACATTGTGCATGCTCTGTTGCCTGTGTCTATTTGCCTGTGGTTCTGTCAGTCTGATTATGTGATGTATCTGACCCCAGGAATGTGTCAATAAAGTTTCCCCTTCCTGGGACAATGAATTCACGGTGTTCTTATTTCAATTTCCAGGAGTGTATTTACTCGAAATTAACATTCAGAATGCCGTAATATCATTTTATTCCTTTTAGATCAATAATGAAACACTCATGTCACAAACTACTCGTAACCGAGAGCACGGCTACCATCGAACAAGACAGGAAGAGCTCTTAACGCCGACTACCGACTTTGGCGCGCAGTCCGTATCTCTTACTAGTTTCGTCATAGTTTGTGGATTTCCGATCAAGTTCGTACTTACTAAGATATGTATTCGTTAATGAACGGGTGTGAATTTTAACGAGGCAAAATTATGGTAAATAGTTTTAAACATCCAGAGGCCCCACCTAGTATTCATGTTGTCATAAAAGCCTAATTATTAAATATAAATAAACAAAATCGGTGACTTTGGCGCCAAGATGGCGGTACTTCCTGTCATGTATATTTCCCAGGCTAACGCTTGTACTACGGTCCAGAGCCGAGCCCCACCCCACTACGCGCGACATATGGTCGCTTCGTCACCTACCTAGCCAGCGTGGGAAATGATCTCCGTCTCATAGCCGGCTACTGACTACAGCACTTCCTAACTATCGTCAGTACATCAATAAGAGACAATAATTTATTAAAATTGGTAAAAATGTCTTCCTCACAGTCTCCACAGCGGACGACCCCCGACCAACGCACACCTCTACCAGTTATTAACACTATAGCATACAGTGAAATGCGAGACCCATATTCGCATTTGTAAATGTGGCAAAACTTCGGCTGCACTAAGCACTGGTGACAATGAAAATTTCTGCCGGGCCGGGACTCGAACCCGGATCTTCCGCTTGACGCGAGCAGTTGCTTTGACCCACTCTTTTTTTATTATTTAAAAAGGGCCAGGAAAGGACGGACGCAGTAAGTTTCAGGCTGGGTGGAGACAAGGTGGGCAGGGGTCGAATCCCGAGGCCTGGCCACGATGCCTCCCCCAAGCCTGTCACTTTGCTGGTCCTACACATGGTACTGCCCTTTTTTCTTGTATTTTATGTTCATTTATTTTTTTGTATTCAAACCTAACAACTTGGTACTCAAAAGGGAAAGAAACAAAATCGGTTCAAAATGGTTCAAATGGCTCTGAGCACTATGGGACTTAACATCCGAGGTCATCAGTCTCCTAGACTTAGAACTACTTAAACCTAACTAACCTAAGGACATCACACACATCCATGCCCGAGGCAGGATTCGATCCAGCGACTGTAGCAGCAGCGCCGTTCCAGACTGAAGAGCCTAGAGCCGTTCGACCACAATGGCCGGCAAACAAAATCGGACTGAATCCTACATGGTCTCCGCCATTGAAAAAAGAAAACATAGTCACTTCCTGTTATGGCCTACAACAATTTTTGTTTATTTTTTTAAATTAATGAAACAAAAGAAACAAGATAAACAGTGCCACACAAATGAAATAAACTCTCTAACAATACACCTGGAAAGGGACCTTGACGAAAGTACCAAGAGGACCAGTTAATGCAATATCTAACATCCTTTTCTTGGTCCAGTTTACCATAGGCAAGGTAACAAGAATCAAACATTCAAACCGAAAAGGAATTCCACACTTTATCCAACTCCTTCACGATTGAATGCCAGGTACAGCATATTCGCAAAAAGCTCACGATATCACGGCATCATTTGTCATGTCCAATGGGCAGTAACCATATAGTGGGGGAAGGCATAAGGGTCCAGGTCGTACCTGATCCTCACCACGTAATGAGGCTAATATTCGACAAGCCACATAACCATATTGTTGTTCGTCCTGGGAAAGAAGGTCGAATCAGGACGCACGAGAATCTCGCTGGAAATTGCTGTTTCCGTCGTCCTGGCAAGTAAGACCAATTGTCGGTGGAGCCAACTCCAATGTCTCTGTCCACAGACGACCAATCGATGACATAATGTCATCGACCTGTTTCAGTATGGCCAATGCGAACAAGCCGAACATTGATGGGGACAAGGTTATGAACGACTTGGTACCACGAGGACGTCATTTCCATCGGAAAAATAGGCAGGCTGACATGGAACCAAACAATCTTCCAGTTTGTCTCTAACGATATGGAATCACCAGAGGAAGCGCGATTTGGAAACATCCAGCGACGTAACAGCATTTTGACAGAGAGATACAACTGAGGAAGAATATCAAACCCCAAATAACTGACATCAAGGAAATATTCACGAATATGCCCTAATTAATTATTTACTCTACCAACATCTGCTGGAGGGGTTAAGCTCGCAGGTCGGAGACAGACAAAAAGGCGATCTGTAAGTGACTTGGGGACACAAAGACAATTTAAAACAGTGCGTCGGAGAAATAAACGAGAAGCCTTGGTCCAAACATCAGGGAGGCCCAAACCTCCCATTAGCAGTGGTCTCGCCATAATCTGATAGCGCAACAGAAAAGAGAGTTTCACTAGATAATCTTGCCAGATAGTCGTTGTAGTTTTCGGGACATCATAACAGGAAGGCGAAAAATTTGGACAACCAAATAGGCGTTGCTCAACACATTTGTTTCCAAGGCCCGAATCTTACGAAATAACGCGGGAAAGATGCTCATGTTCAAGGATAGCTCCTTGAATCCTGTCAGTAATGCACTTCCAATTTCACGCAGCCATCTGCATCGCACAACGATCAATTGTAACGCTCAACGATCGATGGCTGACGACCGCCACAGCCCATGGAATCTCAACCTCGTCAAATCCTCCCAAACTTAGTAACAGACACTTCCGGTTGTTAATCGTGCTCCGGGAATTCGTCAAAATGCATCCAAAACAACCGTGAGCACCGGTACGTCGTCATGAGTGTGAAGAAGTACCACAATGTCATCGGCATGTGCACGAACAATGAACCTTTCTCCCAATAACGACCAGCTATCCAATTGAGCAGCTACAGACCGCAGCAAGGGTTCCAGAAATAGCACGAATAATAACATAGATTAGATTAGATTAGATTAATACTTGTTCCATAGATCATGAATACGACACTTCGTAATGATGTGGAACGTGTCAGGTTAATAAAAAATGTCTGTACAAGAAATTACATTACACAAAATATTGCATGACACTAATGATTAAGGGTTTTTTTTTTTTTTTTTTTTTTTTTTTTACTTACTTTATATCTAAAAATTCAGCCAATGAGTAGAAGGAGTTGTCATCTAGAAATTCTTTTAATTTATTTTTAAATGTTAGTTGGCTATCTGTCAGGCTTTTGATGCTGTTTGGTAGGTGCCCAAAGACTTTTGTGGCAGCATAATTTACCCCTTTCTGTGCCAAAGTCAGATTTAACCCTGCATAGTGAAGATCATCCTTTCTCCTGGTGTTATAGGTATGCACACTGCTATTACTTTTGAATTGGGTTGGATTATTATCAACAAATTTCATAAGGGAATATATATACTGTGAGGTTACTGTGAGGATCCCTAGATCCTTAAATAGATGTCTGCAGGATGACCGTGGGTGGGCTCCAGCAATTATTCTGATTACACGTTTTTGTGCAATGAATACTTTTCTACTCAACGATGAATTACCCCAGAATATGATGCCATACGAAAGCAGTGAATGAAAGTAGGCATAGTAAGCTAATTTACTGAGATTCTTATCACCAAAATTTGCAATAACCCTAATAGCATACGTAGCTGAACTCAGACGTTTCAGCAGACCATCAATGTGTTGCTTCCAGTTTAACCTCTCATCAATGGACACACCTAAAAATTTTGAAAATTCTAACTTAGCTACAGACTTCTGTTCACATTCTATATTTATTACTGGAGTTTTGCCATTTACTGTACGGAACTGTATATACTGTGTTTTATCAAAATTTAAAGAGAGTCCGTTTGCTGAGAACCACTTAACAATTTTGTGAAAAACATCATTTACAATTACATCACTTAGTTCTTGGTTTTTGGATGTTATTACTATACTTGTATCATCAGCAAAAAGAACTAACTTTGCATCTTCATCAATGTGGAATGGTAAGTCATTAATGTATATCAAGAACAGTAAAGGACCTAAGACCGAACCCTGTGGGACCCCGTGCTTGATAGCACCCCAGTTTGAGGAATCAGCTGTTTTAACATTACACGAACCACTTATTTCAACTTTCTGCATTCTTCCAGTTAAGTATGAATTAAACCATTTGTGCACTGCCCCACTCAAACCATAATGATTTAGCTTATCTAAAAGAATTCCATGATTTACACAATCAAAGGCCTTTGAGAGATCACAAAAAATACCAATGGGTGATGTCCGGTTATTCAGAGCATTTAATATTTGATCAGTGAAAGCATATATAGCATTTTCTGTTGAAAAGCCTTTCTGAAAACCAAACTGACATTTTGTTAGTACTTTATTTTTACAAATATGGGAGGCTACTCTTGAATACATTACTTTCTCAAAAATTTTTGATAGAGCTGTCAGAAGAGAGATTGGGCGGTAGTTGTTGACATCCGACATATCCCCCTTTTTATGCAATGGTTTTACAATGGCATATTTCAGTCTATCAGGGAAAACACCCTGCTCCAAAGAGCTATTACATACGTGGCTGAGAATTCTACTTATCTGTGGGGAACAAGCTTTAAGTACTTTGCTGGAAATGCCATCAATTCCGTAAGAGCTTTTACTTTTCAGTGAGTTTATTATTTTACTGATTTCAGAGGGAGAGGTTGGTGGAATTACAGCTGTTTCAAACTGTGCAGGTATGGCCTCTTCTATTAATAGCCTTGCCTCTTCTAGTGAAGATCTAGATCCTATTTTCTCCACAACATTTAAAAAATGATTATTCAAAATATTTTCAATTTCTGATTGTTTGTTAGTGCACTTGTCATTCAATTTTATTGCACTAAAGTCTTCCTGTGCTCTTGGTTGCCCTGTTTCCCTTTCAATAATATTCCAAATTGCTTTAATTTTATTATCAGAGTTACTGATCTCAGACATGATACACATGCTTCTGGACTTTTTACCGCACAATAGTTTTTATAATATTGAACAATTTCGGGGTCAGTACTCCATCTTGCTGTTAGATACAGTTCTCTTTTGCGGTTGCAAGATATTCTTATTCCTTTAGTTAGCCAAGGTTTTTTATATGTTTTCTTGGAATTATGTTTAACTATTTTCTTGGGAAAACAATTTTCAAATACCCTTAAAAATGTATTGTGAAATAAGACATAGAAAGGGGACTCCCCTGCAGGATACTTCGACACACTTCAATGGGGGGAGTAAGACGACCACTCACGTTAATAGAAGCCTGAATGCCAATAAGCAGATAGGTGAAGATCCGTCGTGCAGTATTATTAAAACCAACATCCGTCGACATCCGCAACAGAAAATCATGAATAACTCGGTCAAATGCATGATTAAAATCAATAAAAAGTAAAGCTCACCACACAGCAACATTGGAAACAATCGAGATAAGATGACGACATTCAGTAACAGGAGTCAGAAGAGTACGACCGTGGAGAAAACGTTTGATAAAGCGCGACAATGTCAGCAAGCAAAACCGATAAGCGGCTATTGACCGTCCACGCTATTATTTTGTAATCGAAACAGAGGCCAAAACCGAACATAAAATTCTTTGAGAAACCCATCCAAAGCGACGATATGCGGAAAGAAGAGCGAACTACGATGTCAAATACCTCATCATGTTGAAAAGCTGCCAAAAAATCCTCATGAAGAGCTGGCGTAACAACACTATCAAGGAGGGAAGTAAAGTTAGCAGACGGCATACCGTCTGATGCCACTCCATTGTAAAGATCGGAAAAATACCGAGGAAGTTCAAGCATTGTATCAAGTTGAGATGACCACTCACAGCCATCTATAGAACAAATAGTAGTGAGACACATCCTTTGACATAGTGTTTGAAGCTGAATTAGATGATACAGAGACGCCAACTCTTCCTGGAGAATCGAACGTCATTGGGAACGCAAACGAAGATCATCTAATTGGGGTATTTTGAGCTGCAGGAGTTTCGCCTTCACGTGATGAACTTCAATAATTCTTCAAGGGAGGTCTCGGTCACTACCATAAAGATCAGGAAGAGCAACATGATAAATTCCGGAGTCTTCCTCATTTCAGCCGCTTTACCAGCGCTAAAACGCATGAGTGCAGTGCGAAGACAAGTTACTCCGTATCTGAGGGATAACGCACTTAGGAAATGATTGTGCCCCCACACGGCAGCAATGACATCACCCAGAGATGTATACACCAGATGTAAAATATTTAGCTTCAAAGGAGGGGGAGAACGATGTATCCACTTCGGGAACTGTCATTCAAAGAGCACAGTGGTCAGTGAGGCTGGCAGGGCTGACATCAGTTGAGAAGAGTTGGTCACGTAGGGAACCAGATAAATAAAAACGGTCCCGTCGACTACTAGCAGTAGCTGTAAAATACGTAAAACGCATTTATGTGGATATGTGCAGAGCCAAGCATCCTGTAGACTCTACGACGTCACCATGTCATTAAGTTCACGACACTAGTTATAGTTCGGAGTCTGATCCACAGGACGTAAGACGCAGTTAAAATCTCCCCCCACCCTCCCTCCATCAAAATATTTCGTGGATTTTGACAAAGTAAATAATGGCGTCTTCCTTACAAAAGCGCGATCGGTCATATTTACGATCAGATCCAAATGGAACATAAATAAAGATTAAGGTGAGACCATAAAAAGACACCCTACATCCCGACCATTGTCCGGCGTTTCAGTCTGTCAACAGAGTACCTTCTCTATACGCAAGGCACGGCAATGCCAGTGGAACTTTCTGGCGCAAAAACATAGAATACCCAGGGAGACCAACATTTCTTGCAAATACACACCATCAGCTTGGGAAACATAAATAAACAGTCGTTATGCAGCAAGCCATCTCCTGTTAACGTTTAAGGTACAAGGTGACAATTATTGAACTATATGAAATGAAATCGCCATAACTTCTGAACGGTTTACGTTAGGACGTTCAAACTGCACGGTTGGCTGGGGCATTGACGGAAATTAGTGTGCGCATGCATGGTTTAGTTTATTGACGAAGTCCACTTTCATTTGGATGAATTCGTCAATAAGTAAAATTGGCACATTTGGGGGACTGAGAATCCGCATTCGGCGATCGATAAGTCTCTTCACCTTCAATGGCTGACTGTGTGGTGTGCTATGTCGAGTCATGGAATAATCGGTGCGATATTTTTTGATGGCACACTGACTACTAAACGGTACGTGAAGGTTTTGGAAGATGATTTCATCCCCATTATCCAAAGTGACGCTGATTTCAGCAAGATGTGGTGCATGCAAGACAGAGCTCGATCCCATCGAAACAGGGAGAGTGCTTGATGTCCTGGAGGAACACTTTGGAGACCGCATTCTGGCTCTGTGGCTCCAAGAGGACACTGTCATGGGCCTCGGTTGGCCGCCATATTCTCCGGATCTGAACACATGCGTCTCCTTTTTGTGAAGTTATATTAAAGACAAGGTGTACAGCAATAACCCCAATACAACTGCTGAGCTGGAAACAGCTATTCAGGAGGTCATCGACAGCATCGATGTTCCGACACTTCAGTGGGTCACGCAGAATTTCGCTATTCGTCTGTGCCACTTCATCGCCAATGATGGTAGCCGTATCTAATTTGTCATAACCTAAATCCCAATATTTGTAGTGACGTTTACATGTTGAATAAAGTCTGTCCACGTCGTAGTTTGTAACTAATCCGCGTCTACTTTAATATAGTTCAATAATTGACGTCCTGTAAGAAATGTATATGGTTTCATTAGTTAACATGTGTAAGGCATGAAAGTAGAACTATATAAAAAAAGGTACGCATCACGTCCCACTCTCCACAGCACCGGCAGACAGTGGAGACGAAGGTACGAGGGTTGTACAGGGAGCGTGCTTGGTTGGCCGAGGGGGCAACTGTTGTGTCACGAGCGTCGAGCGAGTAAGTTGTCCCTACTTGACTGTCTAAGTAGCGTCACGTGTGTCGAACCCTTGCGTATTCAGTCTTGTGTATATCGGCCGGTGTCCCATCGCTCTTGCCCAGCGGAGTTCGATATTTGTTCTCTGGCGGCGGCGTTCTCTGCCCGCGCCATGATGTCTGTCGAGTCTTCCAAGAATATTCCTCGTCGGGGTACCGTTTGTTACAGTTGTGACAAGAGTAATGTGTACGGGTCATCTGGGTAGAACGGCTCGCGCACGTATTAGGTTTCGGTGCTCCGAGGTGGACGGAGGAACTGTGACTGTGCAAACACATTATCCAAACACACACATGTACACTTTAGTGCGCTACGATACTTAACTAAAGTTGTACAGCACCTCCTTGGACGTGCTTGAGGACAGATTCAACTAAGCAGTGGCCTGTGTGCGTTACTGAATACAAATACTATGAATACAAATACTATGCCCGTCCTGACGCCACACTGTCAATCACTGTTGTTAACACCTGACTCTTGCGAAAGCTATAGTGAAACGTCCCCTTAGAAAAATTATACATGATTGTACTTAAACTGACACACAAAATTTTTAGCGCAACGCAATCTGACTTTCAAAAATCCCTACAAAAGAACGGCCCTGACTAAATTAACCTATACGTTTCACAAATCACTTACCTCACAAAAATCTTCGTTACTCAAACTACTGCAATACAGCGAGCGCCACTACTGCCAGCTAAATAAAAGATTCAAACTACAGAAGGCACTAACTATTGATAGGCATAGTTAGCAAATGAAAGATTTTAATAGAGAACAAACAATGTATTTACCTTAATAGTCATAATATATATATCAGTTCATGACATCCATTCTTACAAATTTCAAAACTCCGCCATCTCTCCCCACATCCACCACTGCTGGCGGCTCACCTCCAACTGCGCAACGCTACGCGCTGTTAGCATCCAGCTGCCGCTGCCCAACACTACAATGGCAGACAACAATGCAAACCAGCCACAGACTGCACACGGCACAGCCAGTGATTTTCATACAGAGCGCTGCGTGGTGGCGGCGTTACCAATAAAAAACCTAAACAGCCTACTTACATAGCCCCCATGCTCCCCACAAAAAATTTACAAATTGTTTTGGGCAGTGGCCAATACAGATTTGAAAAAAATTTTCATAATTACAATAACAAAGAAATGAAATGCACACACTTATCGATACAATGTTGGTCAAAAGCTAAAATTTTCTCACAGTCCATAAAGACAGTCCTGATCATTCATCAAAGTAAAATTGCAGTGTTTTTCTCAAAGTCTGAGTAGTAAAAGAAAATGCAAACGGAAGTAGTGGATTTCCATGCAGTCTTGAAGAAGTAGTGTTGTCCTTCCAACGGAAAGACAGTGCTGACTCTTGACATGCAGACAGGTAATGGGCCACAACAGAGCAAACCCACAGCAGAGTCAGTCGAAGTTGAAGACTACTGTTAGGTAGGTCAGCACAGAGCAGACCCACTGTAGTCCTGGTAGAGATTATGGTATTGGTGGGCCACCAGAGGTGCAGACCCACTGCAGTCCCTGTAGAAATAATGGTATTGGCGGGCCATCGAAGGTGCAGACTCACTGTAGTCCTTGTAGAGACGGCCAGCAGCCAACTGTTGCGACTGTGCAGGTGCACAATCACCATCGAAGAGTCTTGCGGAGAATATAGCAAGTCCATAAACCACCACTTGTCCACTCACAAAGAATTTGTTTGAAATGTCCTTAGATCCAGCAATGCTGTTATCCAGTCCCTTGCTGAATTATTAACACACGTGTAAACACTATCAGTCCCTATTTCACACATATTGTCCATATACTATGACCAACAGAACGTGTGCAGTGAAATGTAACTTACAAGTTACTTAATTTGATGAACTGGTGTCAATTACAATTTTATAACATGAGAATACAATAACAAAGGTACAAAATATATCATTAAAGAACATAATAGTACAGATAACTTTTGTAGTAAAACAGGCTTTAAAAAAGAATAGAAATAAACATGCACATCAGCGTTTTACAAAAATTATGACATAAGTACATACATAAAAGATCAGAATCACTTTTGAAACATCAACTTCACACATGAGCATTAGAACAAAACAGAATAAATAATGTCTAAACATATTTACAACGAAAACGACATATTATTAATGCAAATTATATTTTAGGATAACAGTATTCCTCATCATAGTGAATGTAGCTGAGTATTAGAAAATTCTACAACTTATGTCTTATCAGATGAACATATAAAGACAGGAAGAACATAAATACACAAGGGTACACAAACACATAGTGGGATAACACAAGGAAAGGACAGGGTTTGTTTTCAGGGTAGCATTTGGTACTGCAGTCCAACCCAAAACTTCATTCCACAGATATCCCTCTTATTTCAACATTTGCTCCAGCCCCAAAAAAAAAAAAAAAAAAAAAAAAAAAAAAAAAAAAAAAATCTATCCAAGCATGCTTTCTGTATTCTGTTCACATCCTCTTTCAAAAATAGTTTTTCTTCACTGTACACTACTTTTTTGGCCAAACCATTTTCTTATAGCTTCTCAATGCTTTTCTTCCAATTCATCATAGTTAGTTTCTTATATAGTCTACCCCCTCTTAAGCTAACTTAAACCTACTGAGCTCAGATACTAAACTAAGGGACGGCGCAATGCAGCAGCACAAAACAATTAACACAAACAGCAATGACAATAAAAAATGCAAGTAAGCAAAGCAAGCAGCAATAAATGTAATAACTTATACCTAAACATGACAAAGCTGAAGCAGAAAAAATATTACAATAAAAATGTTTAATAACTATGTCACATCTTAACACTAGAGTGATGCATCACGAGAACATATGCTAGCAGATAAGTTACCAAATCGTAAAAAAATTATTTTTGCAATTCCTGTGAAGGGAAATGTCTATTTATGCTCCCTCGTTTTCTTGGAAGTAGATCATAATTTTTTTTACTGGATCTGTAGGCATAAAATATTTATATTAGTACATCTATAAAATTTTATTTTAACCAATGATGCAGTGCAGCTAGAAACTGGATATTAAACAAAATAGGCAAAGCAAGGCGTGAAACGTCATTCACTAGCCATATGGCGTTTCATAGTGCAGTAAACAATCTTTCAACTAGCAAGACAATAGCCGTGAAATGTTTCTCATCGTTTCGTTAGGCATTTTAGTAAATATCATAAATTAAGAACTCTACAGCGTAATCATGTTTTCAAGTTTGAGGGTGTCGTATTTACGATGCATTCTACAAAGGAATGTCAATAGCGAGGATAATGGCCTCTTTTTTTTCTCTCCACCTGTGCCTCTGAAAGGCACACACTAATGGCTTTCTTTTGTCAGGTGGTTGTCGCGCAGCTGGGTGCCCACGACGCATTAGGTGCAGATGGTCACTTAACTGTCTTATCGAGATATTTACGACACCAGTTTCCGCTACAGTGGCAGTCTCATATAAAAAAAATTCACAGGTCAAGAATTTGCGTTACAAATCTGTAGAAATAAAATCATTTAAATATAATAGTGTCCAAAAAATTTTCGCCAGCATTGTAAAACATTCACGCATGTACATACATTTCATAACTCTTAAAGTACGATTCTTGGTTTCCAACAACCTTTTTCACAAACCAGAGTCCCTAACCACTACTCATTATTCCGTACCTTATTATACATATACATATTCGTAGACACTTCTTCAATATTTCATCATAATAAATACGTAGCATAATAAAATTCCTCATACAACATCAGCTTATTGATCATAAACATACCGCAACAGCATAATACACTTCGTCATCATAACATCATAAAACCTCAGCCAAATCTCAAAATCGTCGTAGCTTCTTCCAATAATTTCAAAACCTAAAAAA
This sequence comes from Schistocerca gregaria, assembly GCF_023897955.1. NCBI lineage: Eukaryota > Metazoa > Arthropoda > Insecta > Orthoptera > Acrididae > Schistocerca > Schistocerca gregaria. Next base: position 742,857,896 of record NC_064920.1, on the reverse strand, counting down.
ATTCTTTGCTCATGTCGAAAGTGTCATCTACCTCAAACGTACTTTAAAAATCGTGATCCCATACCAAATACATCATTCAAAGCTCTCATAGTATCACAATGGTTCTGGAAAAATATGAACAGTTCACAAAGTACAGACAAAATACAATTTCGTAAGTGTGAAGTTATCCAACTGTGTAATTACGTAAACATCTGTCACTAATGTAGTAAAATAAATGTTTGTCTCTCCCAGTTAAATGATCAGATAGTTGTGTAATTAATGTGTTAGAGAAATATGGCACCGATGTTTAAAGTTGTATAAGCAAATACCATATTAGCTAGGGCTCCTTGTGCTTGCCATACACATGGTACACAAAGTAAGTGTGTACCCCCCTGAGGATTAATGTAATTATATCCTCAGGTGTTACAGATTACAGCAATGGAATGAAATGTATCACGGAAAACTTTCTTTGTAATTCAAATATGTTGAAAAATAAATGGTTTAAGTAGAAACTTAATCACTCAAATGCGTGTCCTGTAGTGCTAAATGTGCGTCTTGCTGTAAGACAATCTCTGTGGAAGTGTCGTAGTTATTGTCCTCCGAAAGCTAAGTTTTGCAGAAGTCATTGTACTTACCTCATGATAAACAAAAGTGAAATGCTTTGCGCCGGCCGCGGTGGTCTAGCGGTTCTAGGCGCGCAGTCCGAAACCGCGCGACTGCTACTGTCGCAGGTTCGAATTCTGCCTCGGGCATGGCTGTGTGTGATGTCCTTAGGTTAGTTAGGTTTAAGTAGTTCTAAGTTCTAGAGGACTGACGACCAGAGTAGTTAAGTCCCATAGTGCTCAGAGCCATTTGAACCATTTGAAATGCTTTGCATATAGATATCGTAGTTACTACGCTTGTTGCCGTGATGAAGTAAGTACTGTACTGTAACGTATTGTTGTGCTACAGAAAAGGCTGTCTCATTGTAGCTGTACCACAAAGTTACTACTAGAACATGTTTTCCTTTCCAGAAGAATTCAGAAAAACTGTGCAGATATAAAACAGATACACCGCGAAAGCGCAATGTAGATTGTGTCACACATTAATAGTGTCGTGATTAATCGTGTAGCTGTCAAATAAACCAAATACTAAGTCATTTTTAATGTCACAGAAAGTACTTCAAATAAAGAATGTCTTTTCAACTAAACCAAAATGTTGCATTAAAATCTCAACAGTATATGTTCTAAGTATGTAAGCCTTATAGTCGTTAGGTAGTCGTGCAACTAACAAGCAAGAATGTACAAACAACAACACTGTGTCGTATGTTCACTATAACTATGCATTCGTAATTTCTATTTAAAAATGTTCCCTAGGTTCTAGACAGGATATTTACCTTCAAACATTGTTGCATGTTAACAGTTTCTCAGTGTGACAAAGCATACTAGAAATGTGAAGTGAAATGTTTTATGGCAAAGACGAAGTTAAAAAGCAGATTATCTCTTAATAAACGGTTTTACATGTAAAATGTGGTGTAAACCTTTACTCTTCCTAGTACGCAGACTGTCAACTGAAAAGCACTTATCATGTGGTTACGTCGGTAAGGAACACTGGAATTTTGCTAAGGTTAGCGTCTATGTTATTTTTCTCTGAGCCAGCCGGCGCACGCGGCTGCCTGCGGTGCGAGTCATTGTCTGTCTCTTTGTTGGCGCGCGTCGTTATTGGGATTAGGAGACCTAACTGCCACAAATTCTCCTTGTCGAGAGTACCGTGCTCTGTTTGAATCTCGCCAGTTCTGATGAAATTCGGGTCTGTCGTTATGATTATATCGTCTGTCGTCATGTCGGTAGTTCCTGTAGTTTCTTTCTTGTCGGTTACGTGGTGAATTTCTCCCTGAATCCCAACTGCGCGCTGGACCGTTGCGTCTGAAGTTATTCTGTCTCCCTTGATAATAATTGTTTTAGTTCCCATATTGTCTGTTTCTATGGTTATTTCTGGCATATTCGTTACTACGGAAATGCGATCTTTCTCTGTAAATATTATTACTCTTCCAGTGGTTGTCATAAGGGTGGTGTCTGTTTTGGTCACGATTTGCCTTGTAAGAATAGCCTTCTCGTGTATTATTTCTGTCATCGCGGAATTGTGAAGGATGTGACCTGTAATTGTTGTGCTTCTGTTTTTGCGTTCCGCGATTGTCAATATCAATTTAGAGTTCTTGTAACAGTCCCTGAAAAGCTTCAATGTCGTCTTTGCAACGTCCTGCCAAAATAATATGTCGTAAATGTTCAGGTAATTTACTTAAGCAAATGCAGATGAGTTCTGAGGGGCTGTATGGGTTTGACAGGTACTGATTCTTGTGCAACATGTCTTCAAAATATTTCACAAGACTTGAAAATTCAGATTGTTCGAAATGTTTCATCATAATGATGCTATGTTTTACTCGGTCTTGTGTAGCTTGAGACCAATATGCTGAGAGGAAGGCATGATAAAATTCTCCTTCACTGTGGCAATCGTGAATGACCGATCACATTCTTACAGCTGGTTCATCCTCCAAGTAGCCACAGATAAATTCTAATCTGTGTTCTAATGACCAGTTGGGAGGAAAACAATGAGAGAATTGATGAAGCCACGCTTATGGATGAATGTCGTTGCCAGAATTCTTAAATGTTTTGAATTTACGTGTAGTAATGAACAGCTTATAGTCAAAATCATCATGTCGGCGAGTCGCATGTCGGTCATTGTTACGTCGTTTCGGCGGTTCCATCTCAAAATTCGGTGTACCTTGCCAATTTCTTTCATAATCTCCCAAGTGCCCTGTGTTATTATTTTGTGGCAGTTCCGTATTTTTATGTCCCTCTTCCCGTATTGGAGTGCGAGTGTCCTCTGAAATACGTAATTCTTGTATTACCTGTGTCAGCTGATCTTGTACTTCCCGTATTTCTCTTTGGTGTTGCGTATTAATTTGATTCTAATTTTGTTTGAATTTCCTAATTTGTTCGAACTCTTCTGTGTCATTAAAGACTACCGGTTTTGTGTCATTCAGATTATCATCTACCTTCATAGATAAATTATTTAGCTGATCCAAAAGTTCAACTAATTTCTCTTATAATGAACTAATTTCCTCCATGTGTCTTTCTCAACCAATTTTCAGAGTATCTACTGTGTCCTTTAAGTTTTCTTGAGTTTTTGCAAGTTGTGTAACCGAATCGGTATATGCAACTGAGTCAATTTTAGCTTGCATGGTCTCATGATTTTCATGAACAATAGTTTGCAGTTCTTTTATTGCTGCTTCGTGATTCTGTAATGCATTTTCATGCCGCGAAAGAATAGGTTGCAAATGGTCACAAATTTGTGTTTTTACGTCATTACAGACTTTTTGACATTTCGAGTCGATTTTATGTAATTCAGTAGTTAAATCTTCACGTGTTTGTTCAAGCGTATGTTCCACTGAGTCTAACATTTGCTGTGTTTGTCTTTGATTTTGTTCCATTGCGTCTAACTTTTGAAGATTTGGTTCCATTGTGTCTAACTTATGTAGCCTTTGACCCATTTGTTGCATTAACTGTAATAACAGTGCACTGGTGTCTGAAACATGTTCCTTAGTGCTTTTCGGCAGTGAAGTTGCACAGGCAACATTCACATTTTGACAAGAAGAAAATGTGTCTTGACTTATTTTAGAAAACGGTGAGGACCCAAAACCTGAATCTGCAGTATTTGCAAAATTGTGTCCTGTCATTCCCGATTCCTGAGGCGAGCTGTTGCCGACCGATCGATCGATAATGCTTCCCTGTTCACTACCTGACGCCCGCTCCATTTCCCTATGCATAGTTACCAAATTACTACTTAGAATGTCTGTTAATTCATTACACAGTGGTGCTGGTAAGCTACGCTCGTCGACACTATTATTTCTCAGTTTGCTTTGGAGCCTAGTGTTACGTTTTTCACACGCCATTATTGTCACAATATTTCACACGATAACACAGAAAAGCACAATTTAAAGAGCAAAAATAGGAAAACACATAAACATAGCACTGAAAATAATATATAGTTAATTGCAAGCGCAGCTGCGAAATACTTGGTGCAAAACTACATGCATGCCACAACTATTTTACTGTACAACAATGAAAGACTGCAACTACAAAGGAAATTCTCTCTATGATTACGCGCTAGCAATAAACAAAAGCTACACTAATTACACAAACTATAAGAAAAAAATCAGAAGATTCCATTGAGGTATCCTGGCAGGGTCGCCATATGAAACGTCCCCATAGAAAAATTACACATGATTGTACTTAAACTGACACAATATTTTTAGCGCAACGCAATCTGACTTTCAAAAATCCCTACAAAAGAATGGCCCTGACTAAATTAACCTATACGTTTTACAAATCACTTACCTCACAAAAATCTTCGTTACTCAAACCACTGCAATACAGCGAGCGCCACTACTGCCAGCTAAATAAAAGATTCAAACTATGGAAGGCACTAACTACTGATAGGCATAGTTCGCAAATGAAAGATTTTAATAGAGAACAAACAATGTATTTACCTTAATAGTCATAATATATATATCAGTTCATGACATCCATTCTTACAAATTTCAAAACTCCGCCATCTCTCTCCCCACATCCACCACTGCTGGCGGCTCACCTCCAACTGCGCAACGCTACGCGCTGTTAGCATCCAGCTGCCGCTACCCAACACTACAATGGCAGACAACAATGCAAACCAGCCACAGACTGCACACGGCACAGCCAGTGATTTTCATACAGAGCGCTGCGTGGCGGCGGCGTTACCAATAAAAAAACCTAAACAGCCTACTTACAATAGGCGACTCCACTTGTAGACGAAGTCTCGCAGCAATCCTGGAGATCCGTATTAGAACTGCCGTACGCCAACGCCAGACATGAAGCCCATTCCTGCCTGTGGCCGCTACTTATCGCGACGCGGAAGTCCATCTCCTTGGCAGCGGGGCGGATATTGTTGATTGGGCCGTGCTTGTGGTTGGCGGCGAGCTTCAGTCGGAAACTCTCAGCGCGGAAGCGTCATGTGCAAACGGGCTCTGTAGAAATTCACAATTCGAGTTACGTCTGTTCAGATACATACTGCTTATTTTGATTCAGATTGTTATGCATTTATTGTGAGGGTTCACGATTCCTTGCAAGTACACCGGGTTCTCTCTTGGGTCGGTCGGTTCTCAGGTGCTATTTACACATCGTGATGCTTCCGTTAGCCCAGTCCTTCTTGCAAATGCGGCGATCGAGTACATTCCGATTATAGTTTACAATCTACCACCCGAAGTGGACGATTCATTTCTTAAGGCGGCATTGCTTTCTTATGGAGTCGTTCGGGATATCCGGCGGGAACGTCAGTCTGCTAAACACCACTTGCAGTGATACAGTGTTATCTGAACCATAGAAATGTATGTTCCTTCGTACTTGACTGTTTTTGGCTACGGCCAGCCGGAGTGCACGAGCACTCCGCCTCGGGCATGGATGTGTGTGATGTCCTTAGGTTAGTTAGGTTTAAGTAGTTCTAAGTTCTAGGAGACTGATGACCTTAGAAGTCAAGCCCCATAGTGCTCAGAGCCATTTGAACCATTTTTTGACTACCGGATTCATGTTACGTATGCAGGGCAAGAAGGAATCTGCTTCCTTTGCCATGGAAGTGGCCACTTCAAATCCTATTGTCCTTCGTTTCACGGTTTTAAAGTCATGCTATGACAAACGTTGACCGTTGACATTAGCTCAATCAGTGTCTTCGCAATCTGCTATCAGTAGTTCTCCAGTCTTAGAGGACGTTGGGGAGACATCGCCCCCCACTCAGCGCGACTTTCTGTCGCTACGGGCACTTTCAAATGCGGAGCCTGTTGCCGCTGAGATGCTGGCACCGGTAGCACAATTTTAACGCCGGCGGTCTCAGATGGTGGGTGGTGAAGATTTTGATGTCACCCCTCCCCTATCTCGTCTCTCTGAGAAGGTGGTCGAGGAGGGTGCTTCTTGCAGTGGTGTTGCTTTCGATACTGAAGATAATTATCGTTCTTGTCTCGACAGGAATGACGAGGCTGCTTCTGTTGATATTGAAATGAGTGTTGCATCTGCGTTCTCTCCACCATCCGTAGGAAGTCTGTTCCGGTGACTTTCGACAATTTAACGTAGAGATCGTCTGCTATTCTGCCTTTACAGTTTTCTAGGGAAATGCGATCCATTCCTCAATCTGATACGATGGAGCAACAGGTTACTGCGGATTCTCTTCCGGGTAGTCAGATGATGCAACCAGCTTCAGATCAGGTGATCATCATCTTCATCAACGTTCCCGGTTGTGTTTCTCGCATTCGGTTGAGTGGAAAGGGGACTCCTCTCTCCCCGCTGCCGCCCTTGATGAGCCCCCTGCGTTTCCGCATCAAGAAGTTATCACAGAGCTGTGTGAAACGATGTTTTCAACCTGAGCGAATTTTTCGTTTTCCGTCTGATTCATCTTATATTACCATGAAGTACGAAGTTTCATTGCAATTTCTCGTAATGTCGTAACAAGTCGACTTAGCAGGTTCAAACTCTGTCACAACACTCTGACAGAAGGGCTGGCTTTTTTTTTTGTTTTTTGTTTTTGTCAAGCATTCTTATTTCAAATGGTTCAAATGGCGCTGAGCACTATGGGACTTAACTACTGTGGTCATCAGTCCCCTAGAACTTAGAACTGCTTAAACCTAACTAACCTAAGGACATCACACACATCCATGCCCATGGCAGGATTCGAACCTGCGACCGTAGCAGTCGCGCGGTTCCGGACTGCGCGCCTAGAACCGCTAGACCACCGCGGCCGGCATTCTTATTTCAACTTCGAAACTTAGCGATTGGATATACAGGGTGGTTCAGATAAAGTTTACGCCTCTGAGGCTTACAAAATAATAGGTAAGAGGAATATTTATTGAGATAAGTTCACATGAAAAGCATTACACTTTCTGCGAGGCTATGAACATTGTTTATTGACTTATTTTGCAGAGGGTTAAGTAACGTGATACAATTTTTCATTCGAACATTAGTTTTTTCTGTCACGTAGCTGATGTATTTATACCAATTGTGTGCACATCCATTTTAACCACGTTTCTATCACGTTTAGTATAGGAGCTAGAAGCCTTCCGTGCGTGAGGCGTGGATGCAATACGCTGTACATAATACTTGGTTGGCTGTGTGCAGATGGATGTTCTGGTGGCGGTATGTTGACTTAAGGCACGGTTTGCTAGCTTTGGCCCGAAAAAAGCATGTTATTTGAGAATTTTTTTCTCGGGATGTGTTATGGATATCAATGTCAAATTTGGTCAAAATGGTTATTGATATTTCCTCTACAAACTGGAATTTGGCTCTGAGCACTATGGGACTTAACATCTATGGTCATCAGTCCCCTAGAACTTAGAACTATTTACACCTAACTAACCTAAGGACACCACACAACACCCAGTCATCACGAGGCAGAGAAAATCCATGACCCCGCCGGGAATCGAACTCGGGATCGGGCGCGGGAAGCGAGAACGCTACGCACGACCACGAGCTGCGGTCAAACTGGAATTTTTTCGACCCGAAATGTTGAAGAGCAAAGGCAGACGTGCCACCGGAACGAAACAAAATTTCAATGTACGCATGGTATGTCACAGGTCAGCCGGCTCGTCTGAAATCAAAATTGAGTTGACGTTAGCGAAGTATATAAGATTCTTTAGGAGTTGTACCTCGCTTAAGTTATTCGGACCATAGGAAACAAAATGGCGGCCATTGGAAAAAATAGGTTTTTTTTATCGATTTTCCGACTTCGTCGGCCAAGTCAAAATATTTACGGTTGATGGATCGGAATAAAAGTGGTACAACTCCTAGACAATGTAGTTAGCTTCGTCGGAAACAAAGAATCATGCCAATCGGTTCAAGAGATTTGAAGTTACCGTACAGAGCGATTTAAAAAAAAATCATTTCGAGAAAAACGCGTTTGAAGTTTTGACTACATATGAATGCAATTTTATGCAACGTACGTTCAATCTGCTGTTCCGGGTCCATAAACAAGTCCTTCCTCTTCCTCACAGAGGGCGTTGTGCTCGACCTGGACCGTCCTGCGCTGCTCCAGAGCCGCTCGTACGGCCGGTGACAAGCGGTTTTCGGCGTCTTGAATTCGGTGGTCGTCCGAATGCTTGGCGAACTGCGGCGAATAGAGCCCCAGGGTGACGTCCATCGTTGCCATGGTCTCAGAATTGCTGAATACCCTTCGTTGAAGCTGCTCACTGCCAGGAAAGTCGCAATCTCCACTGTCTTCGCACCAGAACGCAAATGCTTGGGGGATAACTTCCAAACACACGCGTTCAAATTTTCTTTTGAATTTTGTGTGTTTGCTCCCAAGCAACGGTACAATAACTCGTCCTCCGAAAGCAAAAAACTGGTGCGTGGAAAAGGCCGATTTCAGGCATGTGCATTTTTTTGTTCAACCGCAAATAACAGACGTTTCCGTTCCGTATTTGCAAAAACCGTTTCAGGGGTGGATTCTAAACACTTTTGTGGGTCCAAAAATTTAATTTAAAAGAATCGATTTTTTGAACCAAAAGATAGTAAACGTCCCCTTAAGTGAGGAGTTCAAATGTGTGCCGCCCATATTCCTGACTGCACAACGCAATGCGTCTTCTGGACGACCTGTGGACGAGATGTGACTTTGCCGTTGTTACGGAGCGATAAGCTTCTTCAATGCACTGTTAGATATCATGTTCGGTTACAGAATGCTGAATATCGTCTTACAACGCCGTATATACGGCAAGTCGGAACGCACCTACAAACGGAATTCAGTGTGCCGCGGATAGTGGCGTGTGTAATAAGCATGGCATTCACATCCAACGAGTGCACTGGCATGTTGCTGATGCTTGGCAAATGCCGACACGATATCAATGATGCAGCCATGGCGTATACCATGAGATGGTGGAAGAAGAGCTCCGGCAGCCATTATGTTCTTACTTGCTGAATGAGGGCCTTGGGGAAAAAAACTAGTCTGAGAAGACGCGGCAGTAATAGACAAAGAGCAGCAAACTGTGAGGAGATAGAGATGTTTGTTTTAGCTGCAGTTCACCACAATCCTCATGTCAGCTTACGAGACTTTTCTACAATCACTGGTATCAGCCTTTAGCATCTGTGTGGCCTATAATGCTAGGTCCCAGTTTTCAACATTACCATCTGTCAGTGACACAGGATCTGAATGGGAATGATTTCAATCGTAGAGTTACTGTCTGCGAAAGGGCCGTGCGTAATTATACTCTGGACGCCTTAAAAATGTTGAATCCAAATTCGCAAATTATGGTGCAGCGAACTATCATAACATGTATTACTGAGCCACAGAAAATCCTAGATGAGTACGTTCTATCGATCGTCAATCGAGGTGGTCCATTAATGTCTGGTGTGGAATCCCTGGTGATGAACTCACACGTCCACACTGCTTCGCAGGTACGCTCACAGGTTAGATGCTCTCCTTAAAAATATCCGTCTAGGCAATAGAGGCCGTATGTGAATGGACCACGATGGTCACCCAGCCCATTCTGAGTGTGATTTGTGCAAGAACTGAACAGGTTCCATGGAATATGGTTGTGGCGCAGTGGGCCGTGCGGTTCTAGGTGCTACAGTCTGGAACCGAGCGACCACTATGGTCGCAGGTTCGAATCCTGCCTCGGGCATGGATGTGTGTGATGTCCTTAGGTTAGTTAGGTTTAATTAGTGCTAAGTTCTAGGCGACTGATGACCTCAGAAGTTAAGTCGCATAGTGCTCAGAGCCATTTGAATCATTTTTTGTGGCGCAGTGGACCCGAGGAATGTTCCGCACGGTGGCCCGATTTAACGTCAGCAGAGTTCTTTTTGTGGGGTTATCTAAAGAACCCACAGCCCAAGATGACTTCAAGCGGCGCATCGCGGAAGCTTGTTGGTCCGTGACACCGGCGACCTTGCATCTCGTCCATAGGTCGTTTAGAAGGTGCATAGCGTTATGCATTCAGGAATATGGACGCACATTTGTCAGCAATCATCTTGGTTACTGAATGACATTTCAATACGAGGTCTGTTCAAAAAATTCCGGAACATCCGTAATTTAGCGCCAATGGTGTGTTGGAGCGAAATGCAGCTGGCATCCATGCAAACGACTGTGTTTAATGTGTAACTTCTGGCAGTTCCATTGTTGAATGTCTGATATTGTTCAGTGCTGTATTCAGTACAACGTTGCGTCGCACAGTTTGCCAGTTTCTAGGCGCTAGAATTCGAGGAGCAAGGAGCAACGCGTATGTACTAAATTTTGCATGAAACTCGAGAAAGCCATTACAAAGACACACCAAATGATGCAGGAAGCCTACCGTGATGAGTGCTTAAGCAGTACTCGGTGCTACGAATGATTCCCACGATTTAAAAATGACTCTCTTTCATGACGCCCTTCGACTTCTATCGACGACACTCATGTCAGGAAAAACAATGAAATTGTGCGCGCCAATCGAAGACTGACGGTCCGAGGGATAGCAGACGAATGTAACATATCAGTTGGATTATGTGGTGACATGCTGTGAGAAGGAAACGACCAGAAACGCGGCGAGACAATTCATGGCTCTTGCATCACACGCTCATCACTGTTGGTGCGTGATTATTGTACAAAAAATGAAATTATTGTGCTGCCTCATCCTCCGTACTCTCCAGAGTTGGTCCCTGCGGACTTATTTTTTTATTTGCAGTCGTGTAAACCACTTTGAAGCTCGAAGATTTGCAACGATAGACGAGGTAAAAGAAATTCGCACGAACCAGCAAGGGGCGTACCAAGATTGCTCCCGGAAGTGGAAAAGTTGTTGGGAGCAGTGCACCAATTTTTGAGGAGGTTATTTTTAAGGAGACCATGAAGAATATGTAAAAGGTAAGCTAAGAAAAATTTTGTGGACGAAGTTCCGGAATGTTTTGAACGGACCTCGTACACTGTTAAGCGGTGGCAGAGAGGGAATTTTAACAAATCTCGTCTTGTGGGCTTCATCAGTGGAATCGAGCAGGTTTTTTACTTTATTGTACTCTTGTGACCAACAGGGAAACATACGTCGCTCATTATCAGCCACGACTGAAGCGAATGAGAAGGGAGGGGATGTGATTAACATTTTACAATGAATCAGCTTGGTGTGAATGATGTCCGGTTCAATAATGCGGTGTTTCACTTCGTGATAGAAAAAAGTCCGAATTACTACGAATTCCGAATTCATGAAAGTTTACTGCAGTTAAATATTACGGCATGTTTTGTGTCCCCTTCCAGTAACGATACTGTTAACCTGCTGAGGCGGTTATTCAGTAACGTTCTAATCATTCATGATGGTGACTGTTTGTTCTATATCGTGTCTCCCTACCACTTTCGCGCAACGACGCTCTGAGTGTATCTTTTAGGGAATTGACTAGTTTAAACCTGGGACCTATTGCTGGTAAGGAGACGCCAGACCACACATGACATGTAGAATTCGGAAGAGTTCAGTGAGACTAGCGATGATATAACCAAATACTAAATTATCTCAGCGTCAGCTCCACTGCATTCCCTGTAAAAGAATCTCAATACTAACTAAATTTAGTGGAAGGGGTTCAAGGCTTTCATATTTTTAGTTAGCTGGTAAAATAACATCGAAAAAGCAGTTAAGTTTAGCATTGGCAATTTTATTCTACTCACAAAACATCGTTTATAAATTGCACTAATGATAAAAGGAAATGTTTTAATACAGGATGGTAAAAACCAACTGCGTTCAACAAAAATGTGAACGGATATTCCCTGAATGGGTTTCCAAGTTCTACAATGGATCGAAGGATGACCTATGCCATATCACATCTATAATCCAGGTTTAAATTAAGTTTCACAAAAGAGAAAACTACCAAAATGGTCTACAGTGACCCTCAATTATCTTTAATAACTTATCTAACTTGTCGTATATTACAGTGGCTGATGTGGCTTCTCAATAATTATATAACAGAGAAATCATCGCGTTTCAGATTTTTACTTCAAGTGGCAAATGTGAACACCATGAGCTTTAATTGACGATCGACACTAGTATTACGCAAAAAAGGGGGTATAACAGATGAGACTTCTGCAGTTATAAGTGAAGCCTTATGCGCTCAAAAATGCGGCATCGTGTGCGTTCATTACCTTGTCGGTGTTTAGGCAGCGTCAGGGCAGCGGCCGGGCAGCACAGCTCCGCTCACCTCGGCATCTCGGAAGCAACTCCTCTCTAACTTCTCCTTACTACAATTTACCGAAGTTGGTTTAAAAAAACTATCTGGCTGTGTTTTGATCTGACCAATCAGGGTCTCAATGTTAACCTTAAGCTCCGCCTACAAAAATTCTGTCTAGCCAATGAGAAACGTTATACTTTTCGTGGTGGGGCACTGTTTTTAAAGTTTGCAAAGTAACAGAGACGCGAAAAAGTCTCACGCTAAAACCTGCAGCTGGTGTGGTCCTTTTAGCGTTATCGTGAGATCTATACTGTTCTTCTGTAGGGCTCTATCTTTTAACATGGGCTGGGGGGTGGTCCTTGACGTAACAGAGACGCGAAAAAGTCTCACACTAAAACCTGCCGGTGGTAGTGGCCCTTTTTGTGTTATCGTAAGATATATACTGTTTTTCTGGAGGGCTCTAGCTTTTAACATGGGCTGGGGGGTGCTCCTTGACGTAACAGAGACGCGAAAAAGTCTCACGCTAGAATGTGTGGGTGGTAGTCTTAGAGGTAGGCTGGCGACGTGGGTGTCCAGTCCGTCCCTTATCGTAGGGCCTTCTAGCTTAACACGGTTCTGCTCTCGGCTTCTGTTCTCGTTTCTCCCCTCAGAAGTGCGTCGGTCTCATGGTGGGAAGGTACGACATGCATTTACGCTTTCTTGTGTTAGTCTGTGGTATTCCATTTGCTCACTCGTTGATCGTATTACTTTGGTTAACTGCTGTCACGTCACGGTTTTCATGGAAGTTGTTGGATTTGCCTGACACCTTACAACGTGTGAAGACACAGATTGTGGGGTGGAGGCAAGTGCTCTCTCGACACGTCCCCAGGCCTTTCAGAGTTCGTACTGGTCAGGTGATCAGCCCCCCCCCCCCCTCCCTTCCCTATTTAAACACAGAAATGAGATGATCGTATGGCCGGGACTCCCCATTTGTGGAAGTTAGGCCGCCGAGTTGCAAGTATTTTCACTTGACGTCACATTGGGCTATTTGCGTGTCGACGATGATGAGATGACGATGAGGACAGCACACCACCTGGTCCCCGAGCGGATGAAGTCGCCCACCCAGTCGGGAGTCGAACCCGGTCCCGTCGCATGACAGTCAGAGTCGCTGACCACTAAACTAGGGGGCGAACGTTTAAGCACTCGTGGATTCATACGCTACGGTCGCAGGTTCGAATCCTGCCTCGGGCATGGATGTGTGTGATGTCCTTAGGTTAGTTAGGTTTAAGTAGTTCTAAGTTCTAGGGGACTGATGACCACAGCAGTTGAGTCCCATAGTGCTCAGAGCCATTTGAACCATTTGATTCATACGCGAACCACTTCAGTTAACTTATTAAAAATAAAATCGTCATGGTTGCAAAATTATTTTTATTTAAAAATATCTCGTTTCGCCATGGTTAGACATCAACAGATTATGTATGAGGCCTAAAGACGGCGAAACGCCTTATTTTTAAATAAAAATAAATGCAGCCGGTACTGTTTTATCTATAATATCACCATGGAAACTGGTTGCTGTATCAGCCAGCCAACGATGGAGTGGAATGAACTTCAGTTAAAGTTTCACACAAACAGGATGAGCAACGAAACACGTTTACAATACAACACCAATACGCAGACTGTTTTTAACACTGATAAATCCTTAACATTTACCAATTAGTCTTCGTATTTAGACAAAACACGTACATAAGCACGAAAGTAAACTAAGAGGAGTATGTCGCATACCTTACCTCTGCAATTAGTATCATGTGTCTCGCCGCTCCCATAAGGAACTAGCCCCCGCCATATAAGGTTTATAGCTCTGGATAGCGAGACAGTGCATAGGATTACACACACAGTAAAACGTAAACTACATTGTGCTTAGCCGAGAGCTCTGGCTATCGTATTTTAGCACAGGCATTGACAGGCCTTGATCAGTGTCTTCTTTTGAGGTGCTGTTTGATAACATCCGAAAAATTAAATGCCTAAGAGCGCAAACCACACGGCATAATATTCTATCCTTTTCCATAATAATACGTCGTAAGTATTGTCTTATATTTTTTTATGCTGTGGACCGTTCAACAAAGATTTTAGCTGTACGCGTATGGTATATGTGGCCGATTTCGACTTCAATGAGTCGTCGTCAGATATTATGGGACTCTACCTTTCATGCTTGCCTCTTGTGGTATGCAGGTGACTCATAACAGCTGGTGAAGGCATGGCAACATACTGACTCCTTAGAATCGAAACGATTCGCAGCATATTATAAACGTGTACAATTATATCCGCTGGCCGACTTTTAGTATGTGGCAGAGGGTACATCGCGTACCACAGTCTGTTTTTCCGCGTCCCATTCCATTCACGAATAGTGTGCCCAAAGAAACTCTGCCTGTTAGTCTGTACGTTAGCTTGGATTTAGTGTCGAGTTTGTTATTTAGTAGAACATGTGTAGAAAGTAGAGACACACGCTGTTTCAAAAGGTGGTTTACGTTATCCGTTTCACAGTTATGACTGTACGCCGTGATTTTCGTTAAGAGTACGTCGTTGGACTTCTTATAGCGTAAGGAGCATACCATATAGTATTGCATTTTGGCCTCCAAGGTCCCTCATCTCACGGTTTGACGTTTTTTCTGGGACGTTTATGAACACTCTATATTTGCCTCCTAACAGCTTAGGGCTATCTGCGACACCGCATAACAACAGCACTGTGTGCAGTAGCTCTGTAACTTCACCTTTTTTGGCGATACCAACAGGGAGGTTTTGTAACCTTGTCGTGTATTTTATTTTTTTAAAAATTTTGAACGAAAGAATTATTATTTTAATGAATTCTTCTACAAGATACTATTACTGTTTTAAATCTTTTCGGCTAAACTTAAACGAAAAATTTACGTCAAATTGAAGTAGTCATTAGGTCTCACCCCACCCCCTTAGTAGTAGATACGACGTTTTACAAAGAATATCTTAGTCATCAAATAATAGCATTGAAAGACATTAAAAGATATTTCCAGGTTGTGGAGCCTACTTTCACACCAGCATCTCTGTAAAAATATTTGTTAATAAAAGTCAACAACAATTAAGAAATCAGTATTTTTAAAAATATTTTTATGGATGCCGTAAAGCACCCCCTCACACCTTCTCCCCCCCCCCTCCTCTCCCCCCACCGTCGACACAGTTAAGCTATTGAATAAGCGTTGGTATTGTTAGAGTTATCTCTGTAATGCAGAAGAATAGCATTACCCACTGGACTTAGTTGAGCATATATGTGACGCTCTCGTGCTTACAATAAACGAACGTGCTGATCTTCGTTGATCCTCTCTTCCTATTGTTCTGTCACACAAGGCTCAAAGCTAGCAGACTGACGAAAAATAAACAAGAATCGGCAGAGAGAAAGTTTTGTAGAATGCACCTCATAACGGCGAACTGTATTTCCTAAGCATTCGTCAAATGAATATCTGAGTTTTCAACCTAATATCGCCCCAGACATTTGTTCATAGATATTCTGCGGTTATGACTGTCTCCAGTCATTAATCACCTATGGTGTAATCATCCAATAATGAACCTTTCTTCTTATGTAGGAATAATGTGAGTCATTTGATTATCTTCTGGCCAGCTACCAGTAACTAAACCAGATGTCAGTTATCTGTAGGGCCTCCCGGCTTTCACTAGTTTCTGGCTTTGTTTCTTTCTTAAATACAGGGTGGACGAGAAGTCCCCGTATGCCTGTTCAATATAAAATATTATGCAGTTTGGTAGCTATGTTAATTCTGTTAAGTTGTTGGAATTCGCTTTTACATTTTTTCTCAGTCGGCGAAGAGTTTCAATTTGCGGCTATGGCAGGTGTGAGCGGTCATATTTACACTACTGAGGAGGCCTTAGTGACATGTGTGCGTGCACGGACGACACACATAGCAGAAAATGAGACAAATTATGGGAACATTCCAGGATAGATTTAATGTGGGTCCAATCCATAAGGCAACACTTCTGGATAGGGAAAGACATGCTTTTGCTTTTGGCAATGATAAAGATAGGCCGAGGCGTAGAGGAGGAAGACACGGGAAGGAACAGGTGCCGGACTATCTGCTTCAATGGAACAATCTCCTATGAAGCTGACACGTAAACGTGCTTCGGAACTCGATATGCTGAGGAGAACAATGCGAGATCACATGAAAAAATACCTCTAGGTCAGATCTTTTGGACCGTCGTTCGTAAACGAGTTAACAGATATAAACCACAATGAGCCCGTTTTAGCATTCCGTGCTTTGTCAATTCAGTTTTCGAATGCAGTGAAGGTCATGTATTCAGGTGAAAGTGCCATTTATCGCAGATCACATGCTAGAAATATTGTCGTTTGGGCCAAAGAGTATCCTCATTACACATTCGAGTTAGAAAGGGAGGGGAGGAGGAGATTAGTGTTTAACGTCCCGTCGACAATGAGGTCATTAGACACGGACAAGAAGTTCGGATTAGGTAAGGAAATCGGCCGTGCCTTTTCAGAGGAACCACCACGGCATATGCCTGAAGCAATTTAGGAATGTTCGGTACACTGTGTCTTCGGACACTCTTGTACACTCTCCAGCATTGAAGTCGGTTGTTAGTTCCGCAACAGTTTGCCAACTGTCCTGTTTTACTGTTTGCCCAGCCTACGACGTACGACATCTGTAATTAGGGTTGAGTGCCCAAACCCATGACGTGTGGATGTGGTTTCACCACGTGTTGCGGACACTCAAAACTGAACTGGTCGAACACCCGAGAAGTCGTGCAGTTTCCGGAATGCTCGTGCCGAGCCTCCGGTCAAACTCAGATAGATCGCGCTCCTTCCCCATTCTACACACGGACAACACGCTCACCGATACTACGTGAACCGCGTATGTGTCTGACAAGCAGTCATTCCTGGTTAGTTGACAATGCTATCGCCTGGACGGGTTTATATCGATAGTAGATCGGTGGTCATAATGTTCTGGCCGAGCAGTTTATGATCATTTGTATAGCAACTAGGGTGTCTAGACACTGGTTAATGGCACATTAGGCAGGACTCAAACGAGGCAGCGATGTTATCCTTAGAACCAAGAGGTTGACTGCCCGGACATAGTACGACCGGCCGGGCATAGATTGTCGGTGGCCTGGGAAAGGAGAAAGGCATATGCATTTTCCGTAGCTGCTCTAGATAACGGCTGCCGGAGATGAAGTTGCATTCGAGTGGTGGAGCCGGGGTCGTTGCTCTTACCCACAGTGGGTGCCCGACGTCTAGAGATCCGCAGACGCGCCAGTGGAGTCGGCGTCGGCGCATGCGCAATGGCGGCAGCCTCTGCTCCGGGCAGTGCCGGAGGCCTCGCGGAGGGGAATCGCCCGAGGTGGGCAGGCGGCCGCGCGGAAAGAATTCCTCCGCCCGGCGAGTCTGGAGGGAGGGGCTGCGACCTATCGATCCTGGCCGCGGGTGGCGCGTCATGGAGCGCCCGGTTTGTGTGTATACGCTGGAGACGAAAGAGTTCCAGTCTCCACAGGCTCTCCGCGGAGCGTAATGGCGGCGTGCGGGGGTGGCAGCGTAGGAGCGGGGACGGTGCCACAGTGTGCCGTCGGATGGCGTCAGTGGTACGCCATCTGGGGCGCGCTACGTGGCTCGGACAGCGTGATGTTCAAGAGTAGACCAACGATCTGAAGTAGGGGAATGGGAGGCAACTCACATTAGCTTCGTGGGAGGGGAAGTGCTAGACAAAAAAGGGAGGAAGGGGAAGACGATGAACACAATTCTTGCAAAATAAAACTCAATACATATTGGAACTAATAAGCCCTCGGTCACAAATATTAAGTCAAAATTGACCTGGTTTCGACGCTACTATGAGCGTCGTCTTCAGAATTTTAAAACAGTTAGTCTAATTCTGAAGACGACGCTCATAGTAGCGTCGAAACCAGGTCAATTTTGACTTAATATTTGTGACCGAGGGCTTATTTATTCCAATATAATTCTGACAAGTTCACTGAACCTTAGCAGCTATGTTCAAAGTTTTAAAACTCAATAGTGTCATGCAACTTTGGTTAATCCATAAAGTTCTGGCCCTTGTTTCATTCTTGGCGTATAACAGACGTCAACGCAGTAATTACGGCGGTAGCTTGAACTAACAGCTATAAACAACAGAAGTGCCTTCAACTAGTCAGTTGTGAGCAGGTAGCGTTATGACATCGGCACACGGACCGTGCATTCGAGCGTTGACCGGGCGGAGTCATGACGTCATAGCGTGGTAAACGCACGTTGGGGAACATTTCCGAACATGGAGAGTGGAGATGGGCAAAGTCGTTGATCCTTGGGAACTAGTTCACTGGTGATCGCTCTTTTTTTGGGAACCGTTAATTTTTACTCGTTCACCGTTCGTTGTACTTGGTATACGGTTCTTATGAAAAATTGAAAATTAGTAGCATAGGTGACTGAAGGATGGATGCCAAGAGGGGGCACTTGCCCCCCTCCTCCCCCCTAGAGTACAGAGTTTTTATTCATAACAGAATTCTCACACACTTTTAATTTTCGTGATTCTGCAAAACATTTCGTTTAGCCAACTGTAGCATTATGTCGCTGATAGTAGTGAAATTATATAAGGTTGCGCACGAAAACCCGGCCCCGCCAATTACGCACGATTTGTTGACCGCCACGAGCAGAATAGATAAACGTGTAATAATTAGGCAGTGAGGAAATAACAAATAAGCTAATGCAGACAACTTCGAAACAATAAGATGAGGATTGGTAAGCGACAAAATGTCCAGACACTCTGTGACCAAAATGGTACTGAAACAGAGGATGACAGACTAAAGGCCGAAATACTAAATGTCTCCTTCCAAAGCTGTTTCACAGAGGAAGACTGCACTATGCTTCCTTCTCTAGATTGTCGCACAGTTGACAAAATGGTAGATATCGAAATAGACGACAGAGGGATAGAGAAACAATTAAAATCGCTCAAAAGAGGAAAGGCCGCTGGACCTGATGGGATACCAGTTCGATTTTACACAGGGTACGCGAAGAAACTTGCCCCCCTTCTTGCAGCGGTGTACCGTAGGTCTCTAGAAGAGCGAAGCGTTCCAAAGGATTGGAAAAGGGCATAGGTCATCCCCGTTTTCAAGAGGGGACGTCGAACAGATGTGCAGAACTATAGACCTATATCTCTAACGTCGATCAGTTGTTGAATTTTGGAACACGTATTATGTTCGAGTATAATGTCTTTTCTGGAGACTAGAAACCTACTCTGTAGGAATCAGCATGGGTTTCGAAAAATACGGTCGTGTGAAACCCAGCTCGCGCTATTCGTCCACGAGACTCAGAGGGCCTTAGACACGGGTTCACAGGTAGATGCCGTGTTTCTTGACTTCCGCAAGGCGTTTGACACAGTTCCCCATAGTCGTTTAATGAACAAAGTAAGAGCATACGGACTATCAGATCAATTGTGTGATTGGATTGAGGAGTTCCTAGATAACAGAACGCAGCATGTCATTCTCAATGGAGAGAAGTCTTCCGAAGTAAGATGATTTCAGGTGTGCCGCAGGGGTGTGTCATAGGACCGCTGCTATTCACAATATACATAAATGACCTGGTGGATGATATTGGAAGTTCACTGAGGCTTTTTGCAGATGATGCTGTGGTGTATCGAGAGGTTGCAACAATGGAAAATTGTACTGAAATGCAGTCGGATCTGCAGCGAATTGACGCATGGTGCACCGAATGGCAACTGAATCTCAATGTAGACAAGTATAATGTGATGCGAATACATAGAAAGATAGGTCCCTTATCATTTAGCTAAAAAAATAGCAGGTCAGCAACTGGAAGCAGTTAATTCCATAAATTATCTGGGAGTACGCATTAGGAGTGATTTAAAATGGAATGATCATATAAAGTTGATCGTCGGTAAAGCGGATGCCAGACTGAGATTCATTGGAAGAATCCTAAGGAAATGCTAGCCGACAACAAAGAAAGTAGGTTACAGTACGCTTGTTCGGCCACTGCTTGAATACTGCTCAGCAGTGTGGGATCCGCACCAGATAGGGTTGATAGAAGAGATAGAGAAGATCCAACGGAGAGCAGCGCGCTTCGTTACAGGATCATTTAGTAATCGCGAAAGCGTCACGGAGATGATAGATAAACTCCAGTGGAAGACTCTGCAGGAGAGACGCTCAGTAGCTCGGTACGGGCTTTTGTTAAAGTTTTGAGAACATACCTTCACCGAAGAGTCAAGCAGTATATTGCTCCCTCCTACGTATATCTCGCTAAGAGACCATGAGGATAAAATCAGAGATTAGAGCCCACACAGAAGCATACCGACAATCCTTCTTTCCACGTACAATACGAGACTGGAATAGAAGGGAGAACCGATAGAGGAACTCAGTGTACCCTCCGCCACACACCGTCAGGTGGCTTGCGCAGTATGGATGTAGATGTAGATGTAGATGTAGAATGAGCAGTATAGTACTCGGGGCCGATTTCGGTGCGCCACTGAAACTACACTCCTGGAAATGGAAAAAAGAACACATTGACTGCGGTGTGTCAGACCCACCATACTTGCTCCGGACACTGCGAGAGGGCTGTACAAGCAATGATCACACGCACGGCACAGCGGACACACCAAGAACCGCGGTGTTGGCCGTCGAATGGCGCTAGCTGCGCAGCATTTGTGCACCGCCGCCGTCAGTGTCAGCCAGTTTGCCGTGGCATACGGAGCTCCATCGCAGTCTTTAACACTGGTAGCATGCCGCGACAGCGTGGACGTGAACCGTATGTGCAATTGACGGACTTTGAGCGAGGGCGTATAGTGGGCATGCGGGAGGCCGGGTAGACGTACCGCCGAATTGCTCAACACGTGGGGCGTGAGGTCTCCACAGTACATCGATGTTGTCGCCAGTGGTCGGCGGAAGGTGCACGTGCCCGTCGACCTGGGACCGGACCGCAGCGACGCACGGATGCACGCCAAGACCGTAGGATCCTACGCAGTGCCGTAGGGGACCGCACCGCCACTTCCAAGCAAATTAGGGACACTGTTCCTCCTGGGGTATCAGCGCGGACCATTCGCAACCGTCTCCATGAAGCTGGGCTACGGTCCCGCACTCCGTTGGGCCGTCTTCCGCTCACGCCCCAACATCGTGCAGCCCGCCTCCAGTGGTGTCGCGACAGGCGTGAATGGAGGGACGAATGGAGACGTGTCGTCTTCTTCGACGAGAGTCGCTTCTGCCTTGATGCCAATGATGGTCGTATGCGTGTTTGGCGCCGTGCAGGTGAGCGCCACAATCAGGACTGCATACGACCGAGGCACACAGGGCCAACACCCGGCATCATGGTGTGGGGAGCGATCTCCTACACTGGCCGTACACCTCTGGTGATCGTCGAGGGGACACTGAATAGTGCACGGTTCATCCAAACCGTCATCGAACCCATCGTTCTACCATTCCTAGACCGGCAAGGGAACTTGCTGTTCCAACAGGACAATGCACGTCCGCATGTATCCCGTGCCACCCAACGTGCTCTAGAAGGTGTAAGTCAACTACCCTGGCCAGCAAGATCTCCGGATCTGTCCCCCGTTGAGCATGTTTGGGACTGGATGAAGCGTCGTCTCACGCGATCTGCACGTCCAACACGAACGCTGGTCCAACTGAGGCGCCAGGTGGAAATGGCATGGCAAGCCGTTCCATAGGACTACATCCAGCATCTCTACGATCGTGTCCATGGGAGAATAGCAGCCTGCATTGCTGCGAAAGGTGGATATACACTGTACTAGTGCCGACATTGTGCATGCTCTGTTGCCTGTGTCTATGTGCCTGTGGTTCTGTCAGTGTGATCATGTGATGTATCTGACCCCAGGAATGTGTCAATAAAGTTTCCCCTTCCTGGGACAATGAATTCACGGTGTTCTTATTTCAATTTCCAGGAGTGTATATTGTAGGAGTTATATTCTCTTTACAAAATGTGGCACCATACACTCGATTACGAAGCGCGGGATTTATTCGGTTGTAAGTCCGTCTACCTTCCATAACAATGAACACGCTCTTTTACCTTGGATCGAAAAAAGATGGAAAATAGCCACTCGTGTGTGCCGTGCTGACTTCCTTTGCATGTGTAATAACAAAAATTCTTGAATTCTTGCCTTTTTACAAGAATTTCTTCTGTTGTTTACCGAAATAATGAAGTAGGCTCGTACACCATTTTGTTACCTGGAAAGATGTATGTACCAAACACCATGCCATTGCAAAATTAATTATAAAATTGGACGCTGAATAGAATAGGAAAAGAACCAGAAGTTTAGAGTTCAAAAAAGGTTTGAAACAGATCTAGAATGGGCGTGCGAAGAGAACGAAACGAACAACAACTCTGTACTGAACTATGAGCAGTCGGCTGTGGAACTGCGACGAGCGGCCACGCGGAGTACGAGTCCGGCCGAGGGAGACCGAGGCAGGCGGAAACGGGACCGAGGCTGCGGCGAGACCGGCCTACGTGCCGTTCGGGAACCAGACCGACCGTCTCCCGTTCCCGGGAACTGTAAGTACAAAGCCGCGATCGAAGTGAACTGTGAAAGACAGTTCCTTAGAATTCGTTCCTCGCTCGTTCCGTTCATCTTGGTGAACCGATCCTTTGCACCCGTTAGTTCTCGAACGCCCCATCTCTAATGGAGAGCAATATCTAGCAAGTCAGATATTCTGAACGTGTGTTTGAATGTAGACCAATGAGGGGGAAGAATTCTACTTACGTCCATGACACCATCTCTTTTCAGTACAGAGTCTCGAGACGTCATCTTGGTTTTCAGTGTAAACCCCTACGTATAGATGTTATGCTTCTGAGCACCAGAAAATTGAGGATTTCTCGAAAACCCGTCTTGAATTGTTGTAATAAAATACTTAAAATGCTATATTAGTGGTTAAAGAATTATTGCTACTTGCGTGTGATGAAAGTATGTCGTTTCAAGGCAGTGGCGTACTGAGGCTCATAAACACTACCTCTTGTTTTATGCACAAAATTATACAGATTAAAATATTTTAAATAAACGTACAACACCTAGACACGGGTCTACAGTTCATACAATCACGTGAAATATTCAAAAAATTCCTTCTTTACTGTGTTATGTTGTTCATATCGCGCATCACTCTGGCTTGAATGTCGGTTATGTGGTGAAAGCCTTGATCCTTCATGTGAATTTCTGCACTTTGATGTTTTGTGGTAAAGATATGGTTCAAATGACTCTGAGCAGTATGGGACTCAATATCTGAGGTCAACTTAGAAGTACTTAAACCTAACTTAGAAATACTTAAACCTAACTAACCTAACGACATCACACACATCCATGGCCGAGGCAGGATTCGAACCTGCGACCGTAGCGGTCGCGCGGTTCCAGATTGAAGCGTCTAGAACCGCTCGGTCACACCGGTCGGCGTTTTGTGGTAGGTTCGTATTTATAACACTAAGTCTCATCACGCGTGGTGTCTTTCTTTTCACACGCACACGTTTTTCTCTCATTCAAAACATTCCGTATAACATATTGAACACTTGATTTACAGACGTTGCTTCGTTGTGATTTGTGACACAAAAACATTGACACACTACGGCCACACGTCCAGTACCTAAAGCCGTTCGCACACGAGTTGTGCTTTCCGATCGTCAGCGTTGAGCGTACCGAATTCAGCCGGTTGCTACACGCTCACAAACCATGCGACTTGCGCATACGCTACATGTGTCTCATCGTGGTACACAGCGCGCTCCAGGAGCAGTTGTCGTCTGTCTCTGGCTCGCAAATCAACCTGTCACCGGAATGGACGGACATAAAACTCCTACGTCAGCTCTATTGTAACCAACATTTAATCCCTTGTCCACACGTTAGTCGTGTCGCTCTACCTTAACAAAACATAAACAGAAACTTCAATATCCATGGACATGAGATACAGCGAAAAAAAAAAAATTCTGTGTCCAGTCAATAAGGAGACCAACTTATAAATGTCCCACAGCAAATAGTGCGATATAGATTTACAATAGCCCTCCACATAAGATAATAATTATTTCATTATTCTCACTTTTAATACACTACTGGCCATTAAAATTGCTACACCAAGAAGAAATGCAGATCATAAACGAGTATTCACTGGACAAATCTATTATACTAGAACTGACATGTGATTACATTTTAACGCAATTTGGGTGCATAGATCCCAAGAAATCAGTAGCCAGAACAACCACCTCTGGCCGTAATAACGGCCTTGATACGCCTGGAAATTGAGTCAAACAGAGCTTGGATGGCGTGTACAGGTACAGCTGACCATGCAGCTTCAACACGATACCACAGCTAATTAAGAGTAGTGACTGGCGGCTTGTGACGAGCCAGTTGCTCGGTCACCATTGACCAGGCGTTTTCAATTGGTGAGAGACCTGGAGAATGTGCTGGCCAGAGCAGCAGTCGAACATTTTCTGTATCCAGAAAGGCCCGTACAGGACCTGCAACACGCGGTCGTGCATTATTCTGCTGAAATGTAGGGTTTCGCAGGGATCGAATGAAAGGTAGAGCCACGGGCCGTAACACGTCTGAAATGTAACGTCTACTGTTCAAAGTGCAGTCAATGCGAACAAGAGGTGACCGAGACGTGTAACCAATGGCACCACATACCATCACGCCGGGTGATACGCCAGTATGACGATGACGAATACAAGGGTCCAATGTGTGTTCACCGCGATATCACCAAACAAGGATGCGACCATCATGACGTTGTAAAGAGAACCTGGATTCATCCGAAAAAAATAACGTTTTGCCATTCGTGCAGCGAGGTTCGTCGTTGAGTACACCATCGCAGGCGCTCCTGTGTGTGATGCAGCGTCAAGGGTAACCGCAGCCATGGTCTCCGAGCTGATAGTCCATGCTGCTGCAAACGTCGTCGAACTGTTCGTGCAGATAATTGTTGTCTTGCAAATGTCCCCATCTGTTGACTCGAGGATCGAGACGTGGCTGCACGATCCGTTACAGCCATGCGGATAAGATGCCTGTCGTCTCGACTGCTAGTGATGCTAGGCCGTTGGGATCCAGCAACCCACCGATTCCATATTCTGCTAACAGTCATTGGACCTCGATCAACGCGAACAGAATTGTCGCGATACGATAAACCGCAATCGCGATAGGCTAGAATCCGACCTTTATCAAAGTCAGAAACGTGATGGTACGCATTTCTCCTTCTTACACGAGGCATCGCAACAACGATTCACCAGGCAACGCCGGTTTACTGCTGTTTGTGTATGAGAAATCGGTTGGAAACTTTCCTCATGTCAGCACATTGTAGGTTTCATCACCGGCGTCAACCTTGTGTGAATGCTCTCAAAAGGTAATCATTTGCATATCACAGCATCTTTTTCCTGTCGGTTAAGTTTCGCGTCTGTAGCACGTCATTTTCGTGGTGTAGTAATTTAAATTGCCAGTAGTGTAAAACCCTAAGCTAATTCTTTCATGACTACTGTTCCTATTCAACAGTAGAATAATGACATTTGAAACACAAAACTTGAAACAAGCTATCTTGTAGTGTAGCCAAACGAACAAACACACTCCTTAGAGAGAGCGCACTTATATTTACATAACACCGAATATTGTAGCGTAAATTTCTATTAATCTATTTAAGTATCAGAACCTATTAGAAAACACGAATGTTAGCAAAAAAATATTGGGGCGCGAATTTGCGACACAACTTCTGCATCACGTTATAATTCTACGTTCCTACTCAATGCGCTATATCTATCACATATGATTACGGACTTACTTTGCCTCTTACCGTACCCTGAAACTGTAATCGTAAATATGTTATTAACTGACATTTAATTACAACGATTTGTACCAAGATTAATGCGTTTGATTATTATTAGTTTTATTTATTTATTTATTTATTGTTACGTGGGACCACATTAAGGACAAGTCTCCATGGTCATGGAACGAGTCAATACATGAAATTATAACACGATTGTAGTAACAGATAAAAAAAAGTATAAGAAACATATTCAGGCGACAAGTCGTATGTTTGAATAAAGAAAATCAACAATGTAACACTGGAATTTGCTTAATTTTTTAGCTCTTCCAGGAGCTCCTCGACAGAATAGAAGGAGTGAGCCATGAGGAAACTTTTCAGTTTAGACTTAAAAGTGTTTGGGCTACTGCTAAGATTTTTTAATTCTTGAGGTAGCTTATTAAAAATGGGTGCAGCCGAATACTGCACTCCTTTCTGCACAAGAGTCACGGAAGTGCATTCCACATGCAGATTTGATTTCTGCCTAGTATTAACTGAGTGAAAGCTGCTAACTCTCGGGAATAAGCTAATATTGCTAACAACAAACGACATTAAAGAAAATATGTACTGTGAGGGCAATGTCAAAATTCCCAGACTATTGAATAGGGGTCGACAAGAGGTTTTCGAACTTACACCACACATAGCTCGAACAGCCCGTTTTTGAGCCAAAAATACCCTTTTTGAATCAGAAGAATTACCCCAAAAAATAATGCCATATGGCATAAGCGTATGAAAATATGCGAAGTAGACTACTTTTCGTGTTGAAATGTCAGTTATTTCAGATACTGTTTTAATGGTAAATAAGGCAGCATTTAGTTTCTGAACAAGATCGTGAACATGTGCTTTCCACAACAGCTTACTATCTATCCGAACGCCTAGGAACTTGAACTGTTCCGTCTCGCTTATAATATGCCCATTCTGTCAGATAAAAATATCAGTTCTTGTTGAATTGTGAGTTAGAAACTGTAAAAACTGAGTCTTACTGTGATTTAGCATCAAATTATTTTCCACAAGCCACGAACATATTTCATGAACTACATTATCTGATAATGTTTCAATATTTACACACAAGATCCTTCACTTCCAAGCTGGTGTCATCAGCAAACAGAAATATTTTTGAATCACCTGTAATACTAGAAGGCATATCATTTACATAAATAAGAAACAGCAGTGGCCCCAGCACCGACCCTTGGGGAACGCCCCAATTAACAGTGGCCCATTGGTACTAAATATCACTACCACACTTTATATTGCGGAGAATTACCTTCCGCTTTCTGTTCTTAAAGTAAGAGGCGAACCAAGTGTAAGCTACTCCCCTTACTCCATAGTGGTCCAACTTCTGCAGTAATATTTTGTGGTCAGCACATCAAAAGCCTCCGTTAAATCAAAGGAAACACCTAACGCTCGCTACCTTTTATTTAATCCGTCCAAAACCTCACAGAGAAAAGAGAATGTAGCATTTTCAGTTGTTAATCCATTTCTAAAACCAAACTGCACATTTGACAGCAAATTATGTGAATTTAAATGCTCTAGTAACCTTGTATATACAACCCTCTCAATAACTTTAGCAAAGACCGATGGCATAGAAATAGGTCTATAATTGTCAACATTATCCCTGTCTCCCTTTTTATAAAGTGGCTTCACTACCGAGTACTTTAATCGGTCAGGAAACCGACCACTCCTAAAGGAAAAGTTACAGATATGGCTAAGTACTGAGCTAACATACATAGAACAATACTTCAGTATTCTGATACATACCCCGCCATATCCATGAGAGTTCTTGTTCTTTAATGATTTAATTATTAACTCAATCTCCCTCTTGTCAGTATCATGGAGGAGCATTTCAGGTAACAGTCTCGGAACACGTTTTTATGCGAGTGCTATATGATTCCCTGTTGGGACTAGGTTTCTATTTAGTTCACCTGCTATATTCAGAAAGTGATTATTAAATACTGTACATATATGCGACTTATCAGTAACACGGACATTCCCTCTACGCACTGATTCTATATCCTCGACCTGTCTCTGCAGACCATCCACTTCCTTTACGACTGACCATGTGGTTTTAATTTTATCCTGAGACTTAGCTATTCTATCTGCATACCACATACTTTTTGCCTTCCTAATAACTTTTTTAAGCACCTTACAATACTGTTTGCAATGGGCTGCTCCATTTAGATTGTGACTGTTTCCAACGTTTTGATATAATTGCCACTATGTTCTACAAGATATTCTTACCCTTTAGTCAGCCACCCAGGCTACCTGTTTGTGCTAGTACCCTGGTTTGAACGTTCTAACGAAAAGCAACTTTCAAAGTGCACGAAAAAAGTCTTGAGGAAAGCATTATATTTATCGTCTACTGTATCAGCACTATAAACATCTTGACATTATTGTTCCTTGATCAGGTTTACAAATGTCTCTACAGCAACTTGATCAGCTTTCCTAAAAAGTTTATAACTATATTTAACATGTGTTGCAGCAAAAAGTCTTTTAGATTTAAAATTTATGCATCATGATCTGAAAGGCCATTCACCTTTTTGCTAACAGAATGCCCTTCTAGTAATGAGGAATGAACAAAAATGTTGTCTGTGGTTGTTCTACTGTTCCCTTGCACTCTCGTTGGAAAGAATACGGTTTGCATAAGATTATATGAATTAAGGAGGTCTACCAGCATTC
The DNA here is from genome assembly GCF_023897955.1 of Schistocerca gregaria. Taxonomy (NCBI): domain Eukaryota; kingdom Metazoa; phylum Arthropoda; class Insecta; order Orthoptera; family Acrididae; genus Schistocerca; species Schistocerca gregaria. The sequence continues at coordinate 742,829,292 of NC_064920.1, read as the reverse complement.
TTTTCCTTGCACAATCACTTATACAATTAATATTTAACTCACTACATATAACTAACTTTTTGTATTTCCTATAAAGTGAACCAAGAACCTCCTCTAGCTTTAGCAAAAATGTTGTGAAATCGGAGTCTGGGGATCTATAAATAACAACAATAAGGAGTTAAGCTCCACTAAATTTAACCACACTTGCACAACATTCAAACACCTTTTCAGTGCAGTACTTTGAAACATCAATTGACTCAAATGGGATACCGTTTTTCACATACATGGCTACTCCCCCACACCGCAAAGAGCTCCTAGAAAAGCTGCCAGCCAACCTGTATCTTGGTAAAGGAAGCCTCTGAATTATCTCCTTAATTAAGAAGTTTTCAGATATACCAATAATTTCAGAGTCAACATCTATAAGCAGTTCACTAACTTTATCTCTAATACCTTGTATATTTTGATGAAATATACTAATTCCCTAATTAATCGGATACCTAAGCTTTGTCGAAAGTGGTTTCCTTGTTATAGAGACTTCCCTTAAGCAGGAATACCTATCAGCTGACTTCAATCTAAAAAAGGTACAGCTCTAACACCCACAACTACCGGAATTTTCCCATGAGTGATCCCACCACCCCTGCCTATGCTGTCACCTATAAGCTTTGCCAACCTCCCCTTTCCATACCTGTTGAGGTGCAGGCCATGTCTAGTGAAACCCGTCCAGCTGATAGACTCCACCGACACCACTGAAATGTGACTCATGCCTTCTGTCATCAGCGCACCCCCAAGTCTCATGTTATTACGCCTGACGGCTGTATTAAGATGAGGCCGATCGTGACGCTGAAACAGTTCCACGAAATGAACATTCGTGTTGCCAGTCTGAGTGGCTATCTTTTTCAGGTCACCATCTATGTCATACTCCCCATCCCTGCCAATACTATTACCAGCCCCACGCACAATCACTACCTGATCCTCTTTAGTAAAATCCCTACATAACCCACATATGTTAACAGTCACCTGAGCCAATCCTGCATTAGGCTTCACAATGCTGGTGACCTGGTGCTCACTCCCCAACACTTCCTGCAGCTGCTGGCCTACGCCTCTGCCATGAGAACTACCTAACAGCAGAACCTTTTTTCTCTTAGACTTTGCAACTGTCCTAGCCACCGTAACTGCTGAGGTCTGCTGCATACTTCCTACATCTACAGCTACTAGAGGTTCTTCTCCACTAGACTCTGACAGTTGGTCATATCTATTACAAACACCAATAGTAAAACTATCTGAAAATTTCCTTCTCCTAGCAGATCTCTTGCCAACAGCAAGCTCCCATTCCCCAACCCCCTTCTCCCTCCTCATCGTATCTAGCACCTCCTGTGTGTTTTTCAACTGCACCTGAAGGGCACAGATCTTACGCTCCTGCTCCTCTTTCAACTTATTCTTGAAACTTCCTGGCAGATTAAAACTGTGTGCCCAACCGAGACTCGAACTCGGGACCGTTGCCTTTCGCGGGCAAGTGCTCTACCAACTGAGCTACCGAAGCACGACTCACGCCCGGTACTCACAGCTTTTACTTCTGCCAGTACCTCGTCTCCTACCTTCCAAACTTTACAGAAGCTCTTCTGCGAACCTTGCAGAACTAGCACTCCTGAAAGAAAGGATATAGCGGAGACATGGCTTAGCCACAGCCTGGGGGATGTTTACAGAATGAGATTTTCACTCTGCAGCGGAGTGTGCGCTGATATGAAACTTCCTGGCAGATTAAAGAGCACCTACAGCAAAGCCCACACTTCTCACTCATGGTAAAATTTTACAGCTATTGAAACAAGAAAACAACTTTATCTAAGTTCCGCTACTACAATAAGATGTTAAAAACTAACTACAATAATCACAAACTTGCTCTACAAGGGAAGTAACTACTAATATAGAGAGCAATAATCAACAACAAATGAGAATATAACAAAATACTAACACAGAAAGAAAATCAAACGTCTAATGACACAGTAACGAAACTGCAAGCAGTTCGCAAAAATTTCTTCTGAAATTATTTCACCAGAAAACACAAAGAACACCGGTTGAAGACTACTAAAGTTCCTAAATAAACTACTACCCTTGTTTTATGCACAAAATTAATAATAATCTAAACGTCCCGGGTTCCAACCTAGCAACTGCTGAAATCTTCGATAAAAATCATCAGCAATGACGACGAAGGCTTCCGGCATAAGTAGTCACCCTCGTTCTGTCAACGGGCTTCTCAAAGAGGCGGAGCAGATAGAGATTCAGGGCACTCTCTTGCTCTTAGGGTGAGAAACTGTTCCTAAAAGGCGGAAGCATCAGCAATCATCAACGGCATGCGGATGCAGAAGGCAATGGAAACCATTGCATTAAATATCCACAGTTATTGGATGGGACCCGTCCACGTCTACACCGACGTGGTGACCAAACCAAAAGTTCTACTGTCACCTCCGTATAACACGTTGGTTTTCAAATCAGGAGTCACAGGATGCGGGCTGTGATGTTGTCCATGCGTGTGGGTAGGATTACTCATTGACATGGTTCATCAGCAGACAGAAAGTGGACGAAAGCGATCGAAGGGTAGCGGTTTGTAACGGCAGAGGGAAAAACGTGCCTGGCAAGCGCCAAGGGAAAAAACCCTGTGCGACAGTAGGGCGGGTAGTAAGGGCGGTAGCGACTTGCTAGCTGCGACAGTGCATGCAAGGTGTGGTTGTGTTGGAGCGAGGTATCGTGCATCGTTACCTTTGTCGTTGCGGGTGCTCGTTGTAGGGCCTGCTACAGCTGCTGAGTCCCTGTAACAGTTCGAGGTCGTCATACATTAGTGGGTAATCGGCCATAGATCAGCTCACAGTGTCGGGGTGTGTGTGGCTGGTTTGCGTATTGTGTACAGTACGCCCTACATGCGATTGCCTGTTTTTCGGCGGGGCGAGCATGTGGGGTTGCCAATAGTAGCTGTGTTGCAGGGGCTCGCCAGTACTGCCGTGTTAGCGTGCTATGGACCATAGATATTTAGTTTCTTGCTAATAGTGTCTTCGGTCTGTTAGGTTTCCATCTACGGTAGTGGTCGTAGTTACACAGAGAAAGGACAAACAGATTACACGGGTGTCTCGCGTTTTTGTATAGTCGTGTGGAGAGTTTTTGGAATACCTGCAAGATGGTATCTAACCGATATTCCAGGTGAAGATCCGCGGTGCGTGTGTAGCGCGGAGAATTGCTTATGATTCTGAGTACTCTGTTCTGTACGAGCTGCAGTCGGCGCAGGCGTGTGCGCGCAGCGTATCTCCAGACGGGAGCAGCATACATCATCAGGGGTCTGATAAGTGTTGTGTACATGGACCTGGACACCCTCCTATTCAGTATGCTACGCCTGTTGAGTATAGGGTAGATTTGTTTGAGCCTCGCGTTTGCTTTGTTGGTCACGTGTTGAACGTGGTCCCCCCAGAGTAGATTCCGGTCCAGCCAGACACCGAGGTATTTGACCTACTCACGGAAACGTATTGGGCGTGCATGCTGTGTTATTGGGTTGCAGTGTTTATGTTTGCGCAGTAGTTTCGGTTTTCTAGTGAACAGAACGGCTTCGCTCTTGTCGACGTTTACTCTAACACGCCATTTCACCAACCAAGGCTCTGCCGCTCTGAGTGCAGTCTGTAGTCGTGAGTTAATGTTAGACGGCTTCCAATCGTGCGCGAGGATGGTAGTATCATCCGCGTAGATTGCCACCATCGTGTTGCGTGTAGCTGGAAGGTCATTAATGTAGAGGTTAAACAGTATGAGCCGTACTTCTTGGGTTACTCCATCCTGGATACCATGTCGTGTCGATTGTTTGCGATGCAAGTCGGTGTTGAAACTTCTGTCCGTGAGATATGAGTGTATAACACGTACGAGCCCGTCGGGGAACCCTGCGTCCCTGAGTTTGCGTATGAGGCCGTTGTGCCACAGACGATCGAAGACCTTTCCGATGCCCAGGAACGCCGCCCCAGTTGCTTAGTTTGAGTTTTATCCGTGATGTATTCAACGACGCGGAGGAGTTGATGTGTTGTCGAGTGGTGATTCCTGAAGCCGAATTGCTCCGGCCTCAGGGTGTCGTTTGTAGTGCAGTTCCTACTGGGGCGTTTCAATATTACCTTCTCAACGATCTTGCTGAGCCCGCTCAGCAGACTAATGGGTTTGTAATTTTATGGGAGGGAGTGGTCTTTCCTCGGCTTCCTGAACATCAGGACCTTGGCCGTCATCCAAAAGGCATGTCATTCGTGATGTCTGTGAGGTATTCCACTGCTTTATCCGTGAACTCCTCGAGAACACGGTTTTGAATACCATCGTGACCAGGGGCCTTCCTGTCTATGGTGTGCATGATGGCCCATTTGACTTCAGCTGTGCTAGTCCGTCAGATGCCATTGCGCGATGGTTGGGCCGATATGCGTGTAACCTCCTGGTCGGTCGCAAGTGTGAACGCTGGGTCTGACGGATCCAGGTTCGGTGTGAATGACGCTGCAAGTATGAGGGCCATCAGTTCCGCTTTTTCTTCCGCAGTATACGCCGGTCCGTCGGGCCCTTGTACTGTGGGTATATATAGTTTCTCCCTGGTGAAGTGACAAGCCACCTACCACACGCCAGGTCGCGTGTTGTCCAGCCCTTCAAGTTTCTGGTTCCACTGTTGTGTTTTAAATGTTTGGATTTTGTCCCGGTTATTCCTTGGAGCCTGTTCATGTGCTGTTTGAAGTTCTGGCGCCTGGTACGCTGCCAATGTCTCCTGAGGCTGTTCCTCATTGAGATAAGGCCCAGGATCTCCTGGGGCACGGCAGCACAGTGCTATCGAAGGCTCCCGGCATAAGAAGTCACCCTCGTTCTGCCGACGGGCTTGTCAAAGAGGGCGGAGGAGCGGATAGATATTTAGGGCACTCTCTTGCGCTTGGGGTGAAAACTGCTCCTAAAAGGAGGAAGAATCAGCAATCATCGACGGCATGTGGATGCAGAAGGCAGTGGAAACCACTGCATTCTTCACAGAACATGTGGCCTGTTACTGAAAAGGTGTCACGGCGACCTTTCCATTGGCAAAAGGTTCTGGACTAGTCTCCCTTTCGGATATCTGGGAGGGAACTGCCAAGGAGGATGTGACGGTGAGAAAAAAGATTGAATGACCAGTGAAAGGGTAACGTTCTACGAGTCAAGGACTGAAATGTCAGAAGTTTGAACGTGGTAGAGAAGCTAGAAAATCTGAAAAGGGGAATTACAGAGGCTCAGTCTGCATATGGCGAGGGCCAGTGAAGTGAAATTGAAAGAAGACAAGGACTTCTGGTCAGATGAGTATAGGATGACATCAACAACAGCAGAAACTGGTATAACGGGAGTAGCATTCGTTATGAATACGAAGAAAAGAGAGAGAATAAGTTACTGTGAACAGGTCAGTGATAGTGTTGCTCTAATCAGAACCGACAGCAAACCAGCAAACGTAACAATACTTCAGGTATACACACCGACATCATAAGCAGAGGATGAAGAGAGAGGGAAAGTATGTAAGGATACTAAACGGGTGATTCAGTATATAAAGGGAGCTGAAAATCTAAGGGGGACTGCAGTGTGGTTGTAGGGGAAAGAGTGGAAGAAATGGTTATGGGAGAATATGTCCTAGGTAGTAGGAACTAGAGAGGAGAAAGACTAATTGAGTTCTGCAATAGATATCAGTTAGTAATAGCGAGTACACTGTTCAAGAATCTCAATAGGTCAAAGTATACTCGGAAAGGGCGGCAGATACGGGAAGATTCCAGTTAGATTACATCTTGGTCAGACAGAGATTTCGAAATCAGACATTGGATTGTAAGGCGAATCCAGGAGTTGATATAGATTCGGATTACAATTTAGCAATGACAGTGCACAAAGAAGTGGTGTACGGAATTACTAAGGAATGACGAGATACACTTGAAGTTCTCTGTGGCTATAGATACTGGGATAATGGATATCTCAGTAGGCTTTTCAGTTGAAGAGGGATGGACATCTCTAAAAGCTGTAATCACATAAGATATAAAGAAAAACATAGGTACAAAGAAGGTAACTGCGAGGAAACCATGGGGGATAGAGAAATACTTCAGTCGATCGACGAATGAAGGAAGCACAAAAATGTGAAAGGGAATTTAGAAATACAAATCGCTTAGGAAGTGCAGGAAAGCTGAGGCGAAATGGCTTCATTAAAAATGCGAAGAAATCGAAAAAGAAATGATTGTCGGGAGAACTGACTCGGCATATGTCTGTGAAATTAAACGCATTGGTGGTAATATTAAGTGTGCAACATAAATTCCTGTGTTAAATGCAGAGGAGAGAACGGGTACGTGGAAATACATTGGAGGGAAGAGAAAGGGGATCCAGTATTATAATCAGAATTTAAAAGAGCTTTGCAAGACTTAGGATCAAAGAAGGCAGAGGGGATAGATAACATTCCATCGGAATTTCTAAAATCACCGGCGGAAGTGGCAACAGAGTAGACGGTTATATTCCAGCCTTACATTGTGAATGGGTCCATTCTCAATGTAAGGATTGAATATAATGTCTACTTTTTACGTGTAGTGAAAAATAATTTGACAATTACGGTGTGTAATACGTATTACTACACATGAGCTTGAAAATAAAAAGTACAGCCTACTACAGATCATGTTGTCTTTCATTAGACGTATAAATAAATGCAAGAGATTTTGTAATGACGACTGACTATTGAAAAACCAGTGTAGTGTTGTTGGATGACGTTTCCGGACTCAGATTTGTATCCTCGCTGTAATCCACAAGACACCCTACTCAATCCCTCGAAGTCTCTCGCAACACATCGATGACACACTGTATAAGCTACTGGGGAGCAAGTATGGTGGGTCTGACACACCGGTGTCAATGTGTTCTTTTTTCCATTTCCAGGAGTGTAGTAGGGGCCAGTGAAGTAAAACGAATGAAGACAAGGATTTCTGGCCAGATGAGTATAGAATAATATCAACAGCCGCAGAAAATGGCATAACGGGAGAAGGATATGTTACCAATAGGAAGGTAGGTCAGAGAGTGAGTTAACGTGAACAGTTCAGTGATAGTACTGTCCTTGCCAGAAACGACATCAGACCAATACCCACAACAATGCTTCAAGTATGCACGCCGACGTTGCAAACTGAAGATGAAGAGATAGAGGAAGTATATTAAGATGTTGAAAGGGTAATACAGTACGCAAAGGGAGATGAAAATCTAATCGTCTTGGAGGACTGGAATACAGTAGTAGGGGAAGGAGTAGAAAGGTTCAGGAAAATATGGGCTTGGGGCAAGGAATGAGGGAGGAGAAAGATTAATTGAATTCTGTAATAAATTTCAGCTAGTAATAGCCAATACTCTGTTCAAGAATCAGAAGAGGAGGATTTATACTTGGAAAAGGCCTGTTGATACGGGAAGATTTCAGTTAGATTACATCATGGTCAGACAGCGACTCCAAAATCAGGTACTGGATTGTGAGACGCATCCAGGAGCAGATATAGTCTCAGATCACCATTTAGTAGTGATGAACAGTAGGCAGAAGTTTAAGAGATTAGTCAGGAAGAATCAATACTCAAAGAGTACTAAGGAATGACGAGATACGTTTGAAGCTCTCTAACGCTACAGATACAGCAACAAGGAATAGCTCAGTAGGCAGTACAGATGAAGAAGAATGGACATCTCTAAAAAGGACAATCAGAGAAGTTGGAAAGGAAAACGTAAGAACAAAGAAGGTAACTGCGAAGAAACCATGGGTAACAGAAGAAATACTTCAGTTGATCGAAGAAAGAAGGAAGTACAAAAATGTTCCGGGAAACACAGGAATACAGAAATATAAGTCACTGAGGAATGAAATAAACAGCAAGTGCAGGGAAGATAAGACGAAATGGCTTCACGAAGAAAGTGAAGAAATCGAAAAAGAATGATTATCGGAAGGACTGACTGACTCAGCAGATAGGAAGGTCAAAATAAATTTCTGTGAAATTAAAAGTAAGCGAGTCAATATTAAGAGTGCAACGGGAATTCCATTGTTAAATGCACCGGAGAGAGCGGATAGGTGGAAAGAGTACATTGAAAGCCTCTATGAGGGGGAATATTTGTCAGATATGATAGAAGAAGAAATAGGAGTCGATTTAGAAGAGATTGGGAATCTAGTATTGGAACTATAATTTAAAAAAGCTTTGGAGGACTTGAGATGATATAAGGTAGAAGGGTTCGATAACATTCCAACAGAATTTCTAAAATAATTAAGGAAAGTTGCAACAAAATAACTGTTCACGTTGGTGTGTAGAATGTATGAGTGTGATCACATACCAACTGTTTTTCGCAAAAATATCATCCACACAATTCCGAAGACTGCAAGAGTTGACAAGTGCGAGAATTATCGCACAATCCGCTTAACAGCTCATGCATCCAAGTTTCTGACAAGAGTAATATACAGAACAATGGAAAAGAAAACTGAGGATGTATTAGGTGACGATCAGTTTGTCTTTAGGAAAGGTGAAGGTATCAGAGAGGCAATTCTGACATTGTGGTTGAAAATGGGTGCAAGAGTAAAGTAAAATCAAGACACGTTCACAGGATTTGTCGACGTGGGAAAAGCGTTCGACAGTGTAAAATGGTTCAAGATGTTCGAAATTCTGAGAAAAACGGGGGTAAACTGTAGGGAGGGACGGGTAACGTACAATATGTACAAGAGCCAAAAGGGAATAATAAGAGTGGGTGACCAAGAAAGAAATGCTCGGATTAAAAAGGGCTTAAGACGAGGATGTAGTCTTTCGCTCCTACTGTTGAATCTGCACGTCGTGGAAGCAACGATGGGAATAAAATAAAGGTTCCGGAGTGGAATTAAAATTCAAGGTGAAAGCAAATCAATGATACGATTCGCTGACGACATCGCTATCCTCAGTGAAAGTGAAGAAGAATTACAGGATATGCTGAATGGAATGAACAGTCTAATGAGTACAGAATATGGACTGAGAGGAAAGCGAAGAAAGGCGAAAGTAATGAGAAGTAACAGAAATGAGAATAACGAGAAACTTAACATCAGGATTGATTGTAACGAAGTAGATGAAGTAAGGGATTCTACCACCTAGGCAGCAAAACAACCATTGACAGGAGGAGCAAGGAGGATATTAAAAGCAGACTAGCATTGGCAAAAGGCGCATTCCTAGCCAAGAGAAATCTACTAGTAGACTTAATTTGAGAAAGAGATTTCTGAAAATGTACATTTGGAGCACAGCATTCCATGATACTGAAACATGGCCTATGGAAAAACCGGAACAGAAGAGAGTCGAAGCATTTGAGATGTGATGCTACAGACAAATGTTGAAAATTAGATGGACTTGTAAGTAACTAGGAAGTTCTGCGCAGAATTGGAGAGGTAAGTAATATTGGAAGGGACAGCATGATAGGACATCTGTTAATACACCAGGGAACGGCTTCCGTGGTACTAGAGGAAGTTGTAGAGGACAAAAACTGTAGAGGAAGACAGCGATTGGAGTACATTCAGCAAATAATTGAGGATGTAGGTTGCAAGAGCTACTGAGATGAAGAGGTTGGCACAGGAGAGGAATTCGTGGCGTACTGCATCAAGCCAAAAAGAAGACTGATGACTCAAAAAAAAAAAAAATACAAGGTGTGCAACTTTGCTTCCGCCGTTTGCCGATAGGTGGTGACAACGGTAAGTAGCGGTTGAAAGAAACTTATCGCAGACGTCAGGCAGTTAGCTTGGACCTCGGTCAACATAACCTCATTCAAACATTAGTCGATTTGTGTCTGCATCATAAACTTGTTCAAAATGGCTCTGAGCACTATGGGACTTAACATCTGAGGTCATCAGTCCCCTAGGACTTAGAACTACTTAAACCTAACTAACCTAAGGACATCACACACATCCATGCCCAAATCAGGATTCGAACCTGCAACCTTAGCGGTCTCGCGGTTCCGGACTGAAGCGCCTAAAACAGCTCGGCCACTCCGGCCGGCCATAAAGTTGTTCTTGATTGAAAATGTCCGTTTACGAGCCTAGTTCTCGTCTTTTGCGGGAGGGGTTACTGTTTTGTTTCAATAAGAAGAAAACAGCGGCTGAGTCTCATAGAATGCTCTCAAGTACTTATGATAAGGGCGCTATATGTGAAAGAACGTGTCGTGAGTGGTTTTAACGCTTCAAGAACGGTGATTTTAACGTCGTAGACCGGCATAGCGGTGGAAGAGAGAAAGTTTCCGAAGATGCAGAATTGGAGACACTGCTGATTGAAGACTCGCGTCAAACTCAAGAAGAATTGGCACGAGTAGTGGGAGTGACATAATAAGCCATTTCAAAACGTCTCAAGGCTATCGGCATGATTCAGAAAGAAGTAACTTGGGTCCCGTGTGAGCTGAAACCGAGAGACGTTGAACGGCGTTTGGTGTTTGCGAACAGTCGCTTCAGAGGCAAAAACGGAAGGGATTTCTGCATCGCATTGTGACCGGGGTCGAAAAATGGGTTCATTACCATAACCCTAAATGCAAAAAATCATAGGAATATCCCGGCCATGCTTCCACGTCGACGGCCAAACCGAATATTCACGGCTCCAAGATCATGCTCTGCATTAGGTGGGTCCAGCTCGACGTCGTGTACTATGAGGTATTAAAACCAAGTGAAACAATCACAGGTGCTCATTATCGAACGCAATTAATGCGTCTGAGCAGAGCATTAAAAGACAAACGGCCGCAATACAGTGAGAGGCGCGATAAAGTTATTTTGCAGCGCGACAACGCTCGACCCCACGTTACAAAAGAGGTCAAAACGTGCTTGGAAACGTTACAATGGAAAGTCCTACCCTACCCGCTGTATTCTCCAGACATTGCTCCCTCTCACTATCACCTGTTTAGATCAATGGAGCATGGCCTGGCTGACCAATACTTCCGATCTCATGAAGAAGTCACAAATTGGATCGATTCGTGGATTGCTTCAAAAGATGAACAATTTTTTCGACGCGGGATTCGTACACTGTCCAAAAGATGGGAGAAAGTAGTGGCCAGCGATGGAAAATACTTAGAATGATACATGTGTAACCAATTTGATTCATTAAAGCCTCAAATGTTGAGGGGAAAAAGGGGGAAGGAAAGTTGTACACTTGTAAAATAAAATAAAAAAATCCAAAGAATATGTACCTACACTGCCTAGTCTTATTAATGTACCACCTGTCAAAAGCCTGAATAACTAACTTTTGCCGCGCGGAGCACTGCGAGACGTGCAGGAAGACAGTCAGTGAGGTTCAGGAAGGTTCCGACAGGGATGTGCAGCCATGCCGATTGCAGTGCCATGGCCAGCTGAGGTTTCTCGGTTGAGGATCCACAGCGCGATTAGCCCGGTCGAGGTGGTCTCACAGCTTCTAGGTTGGGTTTAAATCTGGGGGGTTTGTTGGCTAGGGGAGTACGTAAAACCCACCCTGATCTCTTAGAACCATGCATGTAAATTACGAATTGTGTGACACTTTGCGTTGTCCTGATGGTAGTTACCATCGTGCTGTGGGAAAACAAACAGCATGTGGAGATTGACATGGTCCCCAAGGATAGACAGATACTTGTATTGATCCGTTGTGTCGTCCAGAATGACGAGATCCTCCAGAGAATGCCACGAAAACTTTGCCCAGACCATAACGCTCCCTCTTGCGGCCTGGACCCATCTGACGATTGTTGGAGGGTTTTTGCCCTTAGACGTATCACCCCGACGGAGCATAAAACGTGATTCGTCTGGAAACGCTACCTCTCGCCATTCAGTGGACGTCCGGCCGCGGTATTGGCGTGCAGCTTGCAGCCTTCGTTACCGGTGAACAGCACTCTGCATGTCTGCACGCACCGGGCGCCTGTTGCGGAGGCCCAAATACAACAATGTTCGCTGAACTGCCGTTGAGGAGACACTGTTGTTAGCCCCTTGGTTCACCTGGGCCGTCAGTTGCTAATCTGTTGTATATCTCTTTTTCCATACGAATCTCCGCGACCGTCGTCCACCCTTGTCATCTATGACCTGTAGTACACCACAGCTGCCGCGCGGAATGGCTGCACGGTTTGAGATGCCATGTCGCGGATTGCAGGGCCCATCCCTCCGGAGATTCGAGTCGTCTGTCTGGCGTGAGCGTGTGTGTTGTTTTTAGCATAAGTTAGTTTTAAGTAGTGTGTAAGTCTAGGGACCGATGGCCTCAGCAGTTTGGTCCCTTAGGAATTCAACAAATTTGAACACCACAGTTGCCTCTCTGACAACCCTACCACAACAAAGGTCAAAATTTAATAATGATTGCGGTGTTGCTTACGCTGCTAAATACTGCATTTTCGGGCAACAACAAAGGTGTTATGTGGCCGGTGTCATTAGGGCACAGTTAATAAAGTCATTTCATTCATCTTTTCGTGTTTCCCACGCGGGTCTCGTTGTAAAATCATGGCTCAAACGTCGAAAATCTGGGTGGTGATGATTCTAAGCTCGGATTCTTGAGGCCTTGGTTTTATTCTGCTATATTCAAAAGTTTTGTAGATGCACTTCACAAACCATTCTTGAAGATTAAACCTTTCAAAGTTAGCACAATGGTGATGTAAAAAAATAATCAGCACTCCGAATTTAAGTTACACTTCCTTTTTATTGCTTTTGTGGCAATATCACGTAACACACAAAACATCACTTCACAATACAAAACATACCTGAAGACATCTTCCTCACATTTTATAAGCTAACTACGTTATGCGTCTTTCCAACGTGACGTCCAAGACTTGACATTTCAAGGTCCGCCTCTCTAACTCTAATAATCGCTGACGCGCCCAAATATCAGAGTTACAAGTACGTCAAAGATCATAGTGACAAAAGAGAGAATTCACATATGAATAATATCATTGCAATATAAACATATCGATGTATCAAAGTACCTCTACATTAATGAAATCAGATCTGAATGTTGTCTCAGAAATATGTCAACTGCTTTACAGAAACACAGGGAATATTGCTGGTATCGAGAGGTTCAGGAGAGGTGCCGTAATGGTTGCATAATTCAAGTACCATTACACCTCGGCGCCGGTTTTAGATAGCTCCAGTTTGCCGTGCACGCTATACTTTAACCATAGCACCACTAGAACAATTTACAAACTCATCTGTTTCAGAAATGCTTCCATGCCTGGCCCGAAGGTGAATGATCGTTCCCATTTAGACGTCCGATAAATCACTCCGATCCGCGCTACGACAACAGCTGCACTGTTTCCCGCGATCCTACGACACGCTTTGTATTCCCTTCACTGCTAGTGCTGCCGCCTGCCGTCTGTGAATACTTGTTGCACGTTGACGTCGAACATAGGCGGTAGACATATTGAAGTGACCGGGCCGTGTACGTCGACAATAATGCGGTTGAGCAGTAACAGAGAGAGAGTACAAGGAGGCAGTTGCTATTCTTGTGTGGCGAGGTACGGACGTAAAGTGGCGGCGCTCTAATGCATGATGGAGATTGTCCTCGAAATGGTGTTGCAGACACGGCAAAGCATTTCGGAAATGTGAGCGGCCATATCTAAGGGCACACGGCAAGGTATATAAGAGGAATTGTTAATCGAAAAAGAATATTCTGTAGCCCAAAATTATTAAATGTTATTAGATGTCAAAGAAGTGCATGTTGCCAATAGTAATTATTACAAAATGCATTGCTTCATACCACCAGCAACTCTCTAGAAAGTAAGAACAAGCCACTTATCGTTATAGTTATGTACACATCTTGTCAGTACAGTTTCAGACTTGAACATTATAGTTTTCATTTAATTGCACCATAAACGTGAGTGCTGCTGATTATCTCTATACATTAACCATTAGCAGGATATGAATCTTTCACCATAAATAACGAGAAAGCCACAAGTGAAAGAGATAATTCAATGAAGACAAAAGTAGGTACATCTGTAATAAAATTAAACCAAGTAATTCGTGAAATTAGGTGCATTAGTAATTAAAGTTCTTTGTACATTATTGCGCCTCTACTGCATCCAATCAGTAAAGTAAAAATGCTGATGCCATTTTAACTAAACTGGCTTTTATAACTTTGAGTATTTTACAAATATTTCATGGGCTATTGATTTTAGTAAGACGGGTATCGCCAAAATAATTATTGTTAGTTACCAAAGTCACTATGAACTTTTCCGAGAAACTTTTATTAGGAAACAGTGATTTGTCTTGAGTATTTGGTTCACGGCACCTCACAACCCGTAGCATTTCTGTGAGTAACGTAATTCAGTACATCTCGCGTGACGTGTTAATAGTTAATATTATTGTTTTTTTAACTGCAAGTAATTGTTACAATTATCAATCAATTTAATACGGTTCATGTTATACTTGGCATTTACATTCAAAGTTGCGATTTTGTATCTTTGTTCCGTTTCTGCCTTCCTACACATTTGTGATTATTGCGTAAGCTTCAGTTCAATCATTAACAAACATTAATTTTTAGAAAAAGGAAACCAATAGCCGTAATTCTTCCTAAAATTTTTATTTTTTAAACAAACAGTTTCGCCCTTTCATTAGAGTAACCTTCAGGCCCCTGTGCGGAAAACGAATGGAGACATCCGAAAGCATTTGCGTACAAAGAATGCGTACTATTTATGTATAACTGGATATTGTTGTTTCTGTTTGTTCAACATGTAAACTGTACACGAACGACAACAATGGCGACTAGGTTCTTGACTTCCTGTCAGAAAGGTCACAGTTCGTAGTAATTGACGGAAAATGATCGGGTGAAACAGAAGTAATAGCTGGCGTTCCCCAAGGATGTGTTATAGACTCTCTGCTTTTCCTGATCTATGTAAACGATTTAGGAGAGAATCTGATTAGCCCTCTTAGATTGTTTGCAGATGATGCCATTATTTACCGTCTTGCTAAGTCATCCGATAATCAAAACCAATTGTAAAAATGATTTAGACAATATACCTGTATCCGTATGGTCGAAAACTGGCAACTGACTCTCAAAAATGAAAAGTGTGAAGTCATCTATATGAATACTAAAAGAAACCCTCTAAATTTCGATTACTCGATAAATTACACAAATCTAAAGGCCGCAAATTCGACTAAATACTAATGGATTACAATTACGGATAACTTAAACTGGAACTATAACGTAGATGAATGTTGTGGGGGAAAGCGAACGAAACATTTAGAAAAACTTAGAAAATGCAATAAGTCGACATTACACTTGTACGTCCTCTTCTGGAGTACTGTCGCGTGGTGTGGGATCCGCATCATATAGGATTGACGGAGATAATCGAAAAAGCTCAATGAATGACAGCCCGTTTGGTAGTATCGCGAAACAGGAGAGAGAATGCTTCGGATATGGTGCAAGAATTGGGGTGGCAAACATTAAAACAAGGGTGTTTTTCGTTGGAGCAGGATCTTCTCATCAAAATTCAATTACCAAATTTGGCCTTCGAATGGAAAGCATTTTGTTAGCTTCCACTTACAGAGGAAAAAGTGATCATCATAATAAATAAGAGAAATCAGAGCTCGCACGGAAAGATTTAGGTGTTCGTCGTCTCTAGCACTATTCGAGAGTGTTTCTATGAACCCTCCGCCAAGCAAAGGAATAATGTAAGCGTAGATACCAAAGAGTTTGGGTACGTTATAAGTCCCTTCAGCCAATCAGCCTGAAGAACAAGAATGAGTCATTTACAATGGCCATTTACTGCTCTTGATAATAACGCTGTCTATCGAAGAGCTGCTTCTTTTTAGGCTGATGGCCTGTCACTCCTATTGAAACTGAACCAGTTGCGACGCTATGCTCCTGGTCCGATGAATTGTGTTCAGAATGACTAATTTTAAGTTAACCACTTTAACGGTGCTCGGATTTCATGTAACCAGAGTGTTGGCACTACACATTTTTTTAAAGTATAATAGTCAAAGATTTCTTTAATAGACCCTCAGATGCTTTGTATCAGAAAGGGAATTCATCGAGAAGAAAATCATTCGCTTGTTCTCTTGAAAATTTGCTGTTCGGTATTGGCCAGCCAAAGATGTTGTATATTGGCGAAATTCGTACCAAAATTCAATGATCGAAGACTGAGATTGTGATTTCAAACTGTTTGCATTACTAAATGTTTCTCCTTTTAAATTTAGATATATACAAACAACATATGAACTGTCCTTTAATCCTCTTCTGGAAATAAATTAGCTTCTTTACTTTAGCAATAAATATGACGTAATATTTAACTTTCAAATCTTTATACAGGACAGTAAGTGTGTCCTCAATAGCAAACAACAGGAGACACATTGACTCTTCACATCATTAAAATTCAATTAAAACTACAGATTTTCTCTTTTTCTTTTAATGAACAATATCATCGATTGATGCCCAATGAAAATCAGTGTTTCGGAGACAGTCGCCGGCAGGATCTTCTTGCTATCGTTGGCCGTCGCTTCTGTTGTGTCAACGGACAGTACTGCATCTGTGGCGCCAGCAGACTCTATCGCCGGCATATTTGCATCGCCCTCGTTTTCGACGAGAAACAAAGATAACGTTCATACAAAAAACAGTTGCAATATTTACGAATTAAGTATCTGAATTTAAATGCATTGGCTCTGCATATATTAAATTGAATTGGATCGTCTTCGCTAAGGTGATTCTTAACAGCAGTATGACAGCTTTCGATATTCTGATACACCACAAAGTGTGCTCATATGCAGTTACGAACTATTCTGATACACCACAAAGTGCCCTCATAAGCAATTATGAATATGGTTTCTGCTACGAAATATTTTACCATACACTGAACATCACCTATTAACAGCGCAATTTGTGTACTAAATATGCAATTCCGAAGATGGAAAAACTTTCCGAAAACGCCACGAGAGAAGGGATGGGGTGCAGAAGGGAGGAGTGTGTGTGCGTGTGTGTGTGCGGGGGGGGGGGGGGGGGGGGGGGGGGAGGCGGTTACTCGGAACTAACACTACTGGATTTTATCCATAGTGGATGCTGTCGAACTCCGTCACTGTTCCTTTATAGAGTGTAGAAAAATGTGTCCGCTACCAGTCACAATAAAATGTTATTTATTTGTCACACGACCGGTTTCGGTCTTGCGCCCATCCTCAGGTGTTTATACGTTCATGTACATGTTTATACTGCTGGAGATCACTGTACAAATACAAAAAACTATTTGCTGGTGACTAAACAGATACAAGTCGGTCAATTGTAAGTTGGGAGGCAGCATTTGACGAAAATACATCTGTACTTACATAAAGGTGAAGCACCATTATTATAGTTACGCTGTGGTGACAGTTTTCCCACTTAGTTACACACTTATTATCATTTTCACGTCCATATTTCAGTTTTTCCAAGTTTAGCTGCATATTTAACTATTACGATGTGCACTCGTGAAATACACTATGTTTACATGTGGGCTGTGGTCAAAGAACTTAGACGTAGCAGATGTATCCCCGAACACCCTATCACAAGGTAGGAAAGAGTGCCCCGGATAGGAAAGCTATGAAATTTTTTTTCAAACATACCAGTTGCAGAAATGTTTTGTCCTTTGTAATTAATGTACGCTTCTCCTCGTACTCTACCCTTCTTTGTTATGATGTGTTTGTATTTATCATAATGCCGTATGCCTTTCGCCTTGTTATGATTCTTCATTTGAGTCCATGCTCTCTTTTCTGATTAAATTGCCACTACTAATGAAAGATTAGACAACAACCACACAAGATTTGTCTTACAATGTGGTGGCAACAATAGATCATGAAACCGGTACTGGTAAAATTTGATTGTTGCTAATGTAGGGACATAAACCATAGTCTACTTCCGGCGATTTAAAAAGTATTACATGAAACTCATGAGAAGATGTAGTATGAGAACGTCATGCGTCCCGGACTCATGACATTTTAATACCAACTAAAAATTTTGGCAACGACTTTCTTGGCTTTAAAGGCAGAAACTCGTGACGTTCTCAACACAGATACATGCGTCTACAGCCGGGCACTGAGACCGAGCGGTTCTAGGCACTTACGTCCGGAACCGTGATGCTGCTACGGTCGCAGGTTCGAATCCTGCCTCGGGCATGGATGTGTGTGATGTCTTTAGGTTGGTTAGGTTAAAGTAGTTCTAAGTCTAGGGGACTGATGACCTCAGATATTAAGTCGCATAGTGCTTGGAGCCATTTGAACCACGCGTCTACAGTACTGAAATCTGAATTTGTGAAAAATTGGACTCATGACCTTTTCATGATAACTGATTCAATTCATTCGCACGGTCATCGGCGAACAGCTGCTCAGCACCCCTATCTGTGCAATTTCTGTCTCGGCTCTGCAGGCAGTAACTGTGCTGAGTTTAGGAGTGTACAGTGTTCGCAACATTCATTCTAGGGTACGACCACGCTCCACCAACGACTTCGTACTCCTGTTGAACAGCTTCAGCCATTTGAATGTGGGTAGAGTTAAGGGCCTGCGGGAAGCTGGATGCCGTTACTGAGGGATTCCTGCACGTGTTGGACACAATGCGTCGGTGGCGTTTCGCTGTTTTCAACAGTTTTGTGTTGATCATTCCCAGACTTGTAGACCGGGCTCTGGAAGTCCACGTAGTACAGAAGACACACTTCAAGATAACGCATGGCGCAAGCAGCGGTGGCAGACCGTCATCTAGGGACGAAATCGGACACATGCTGTACAACTTGTGTTGTCAGGGACCACTGGGAAATGTCTGACCACAGCAGGATTAAGATCACGTGTGCCCCTGGCCGGGCTACCACTGACACAACGACACGGCCAAGCGTGACTACTCTGGTGCTGTGATTGTTAACTGGAGAGTGGAATGGCAGTCTGCTGTCTTCAGGTCCTGTCTGCTTGGGGTAGATGTGGTGAGCTGCCTATTCCAGAACGCATTCGTTCACAACACTAAGTCCCATCCCAGGCTTCATGGCGTGGGGGCCATCAACTACAACTCGCGGTCACAACCAGCGTTCCTGCAGAGTAAACTAACCAGTACCCTCTACACTGCTAAGGCTGTAGTCCTCGTGCTACTGTCATTTCTTCGACAAGAAGGTGATGTGCTTTTTCAGCAGGACAATACACGTCAACATACGGCTGCTGCGACGCATCATTGTCTTTGTGGTGTACAACTGCCCTGGCCAGCAAGATCACCCCATCTCTCGCTATATGAACGCGTTTGGGACATGACGAAGCGTCAAATTACTCGTTCTCCAGGGCTAACAATTAATATTGTCGAATTGCAACAAACGGCGCAAGATGCTTGGGACAGTCTATTGCAGGAGCCCATTCGGCACCTTAATGATCGTTGCATGCAAGAATACATGCATGCGTTGCTGCCGGAGTGGGGGTACACTGTGTATTGTTGCGACTGTTTGGGAAGCCTTTACTGTGACATGTATTTTTCATGTGGCCGGAATTGGTCATATACTCCCTCAACGATGATCCGTCACCTCACTTGGCATTAAAATGACCTTGTCCTTGAGGATGTTGCATTCGTTTCCGGGAGTGTACAACCCGAAGGCACGGTGCTTCCTCTCTATGTGGTACCAGCAATCAGAGCGCTTTACGCTCAACCCGCGCGAGGCGTTCTAACAGAAAAATGAGCGGCCTTTGCTTCGATTGGCCATTAACGACCAACGCATCCGTGGATCCCTAAACAGATAATAATAATAATAATGTCGTGTGACGAGGGCCTCCCTTCGGGTAGACCGCTCGGCTCGTGCAAGTCTTTCGATTTGACGCCACTCCGACGACTTGCGCTTCGATGGGGATGAAATGACGATGATTAGGACAACACAACACCCAGTCCCTGAGTGGAGAAAATCTCCGACCCAGCCGGGAATCGAACCCGGGGCCTTAGGATTGACAGTCTGTCGCGCTGAACACTCAGCTACCGGGGACGGACCCCTAATATATAACAGCCTATTCCTTCTGCAATGATGACCACTTCAGCAGACAGAGTCGCATTGAGTTGACAAGTGAGGACGCGATTATGAAAGAGGCTAGCGCCAAGAGCAGCCGTCCTTCAAGGGCTTCTCAGAAGACATTCTCAACGGGCGCTGGAAAACGCCAGCTGTCACGGAAAGTCACAACTTCTTAAGCTAACCCAGTCAGATCACAACCCATTTAGACGGTTTACTGAGGGACCAGCAGTCAACTTTTGAACGAAAGTCCCTCATGCTCTGGATACCTGAAATAGGACGAACACACAGTTGCGGCTACCGAATGATACGTTACAAACTGGCGAGTGCTTTTCTGCATTACTGCTCACTATCCGCTATTACAATCGCTGACAGTAGACGGCGATTCCCGTCATAAATACATTGTTGGCCAGGGCAGTTGCCTCTGGCGGCGGCAGATTACCCTTGTACGAGGTACCTGCGTTGAAGATGGAGCGTAGCATTGTTCGGGCACCCACGACCTGGTCGCTATTAAATGCATTGGTAATGCCAGTCTATGAGACAGGAAAAGGCCTGATGCCTTCTAAGGTACGTAAAGGAGATATTACACGGCAATCTGTCACGAACGAAACTGCTAGCTCGGCTGCCATTTGGCGGTGGAATGGGTGGAACTATGAGGATTAGTAGATACATTATCGGCAGGCGCAAATAAACAGCAGTCCTAAACTCAAGAGAATCTGTGCATGCGCACTAGACGGCAATATGGCGTGCTGGTACACAAGGGGGTACACAATAGAGCGTGCTTTTTGTTTGTTATTGTTCATTGTTTACCGTTATTGTTTACTTCTGTGGCCAGTAGCTGATTTCAGGTTTTAATATTGGAGCGTTAGAAAATCTTTTTACAAGTAAATTTTCATAACGGCGGAAATAAAACATATGCATTTTTTTTTAGCCGGCAGAATTTCTTTCTTATGTATTGCTGTTGTAAAAATCATTCTTCGTGCTGACTGTCTTGTATTCTAGAAATGGAATGCCATAAACAAGGCCTGAGCGTCCTAGTCATTGCATATAACGATGGACGGTCCCTGTACGTCCTCATGATCCACTGTATCATATATTAAGGTACTTCGGCAGTCGTTTATTTCTGAGTAAATATGCATATAACTTGAAAGTGTTTTGTTTTGGCCGGCCGGTGTGGCCGTGCGGTTCTAGGCGCTTCAGTCTGGAATCGCGTGACCACTATGGTCGCAGGTTCGAATCCTGCCTCGGGCATCGATGTGTGTGATGTCTTTAGGTTAGTTAGGTTTAAGTAGTTCTAAGTTCTAGGGGACTGATGACCACAGACGTTAAGTTCCATAGTGCTCAGAGCCATTTGAACCATTTTTTGTTTTGTTTTGGATATTTACATGTAGCGCCTTAACTGAAAGAAGTTCACTACTGATTTGACTGCATCTTTTGCATGCCAGGAAGCAGAAAGTGCCAATAACGGGAGAGTCGGATCACAAAATGTGTAAATTAATGGTTTAATTCTTACTTACAATAGCTGAAACTGCTTCCCACATTATTGTGTTATTACTGCTGTATCATTCCTTCTGCACATATTCCGGGCATAAGTTCCTTTATTAATAGGGAATGTATGTCACTGCCTTTGTCCCTTCTTTCCAGTCAGCATGGAACCCCACTGCGTCAGGTTTTTGTGGTTATCGTCGTTCTGACCGTCTCTGAACAGTTACTGGCGCCGCAAAAGTAGCTGCGTCCTCCATGTGCAAAATACAGTACAAATGTAAATTTAGACAATATATATGCTTAGGGCTTAACTCGCCGAAATCGCCACGGCGTCAGAAGAGCAGCTGCTATCTCTAATTCAGTTGATCGCACGTGGGTTTACTTATGACCACTGAGTTATTATTTTCCATTCGTATTCTACATCTCTGGATGAACTGCTGGTGCAGCTAAAAGTGTTGCGGGAGGGCGGTGAGCCATTGCTGGATGGGATGCGCATAGTCTGTTAACACTTTCGAGACGAGCGACGTAGCTCCTACGTTGGTCCGACAGTACCCCAAAATGACGATCGACGTAGCTCCTACGTCAGCCGATTATCAGCGATGTTAACGACTCCCAGCGCATGACTTTCACATTCAGTAGGTTTAAAAGTACTCTCCGGTTATCCTAGTACCAAGAAAAAATTGTAGATGGCAGCATATGTCACTGTTGAAGGTGGTACTGGAGTCTATTTTGAGTCATTTGCTTTGCCGCACTCACGCTCGACTTACAACAGGCGCGCGGCAGTTCAAAACTTTAGACTGCTGTCGGCTGATAGCTTTGCGCTTTATTTTCGTCTTGGCCTTGCGAGATGAAGAAATAGAGTTTTTATTGAACAGTAGTGTAAATGACTGTAAATTCATACATTTTATACAAAACGTCGCGAAATACAAGCAAACATCTGGTTGAATACATTACAGAGTTAGCAGAGAACTTGGTTCACAAAGGTGGCCTTCTAGACTCATGCGCTCCTCAGAATAGTTCACCCATCAACAGACTAAGCGGAAGACATTTTTCAAAATTAATTCCACCCACAAAATTGTCTAAGTGGCCTCAGAGAAGGTGCAAAGTATGCGCAGAAACAAGCAAGACTAGATATGGTAAAGTTTCAAGTAAAGACACGCGATGTTATTGTGAAACCTGTGACGTAGGGCTTTGTTTTCCAAAATGTTTCGAAATATTTCATACAAAAGCTAATGTAATTGTGTGATTATTAATAAAATAAAAGTTCATATTTCAACAGTTATTCATTTAAAACTAACAACTTCAATCCTATGTCCCTTAGAGATCATGAAACCTAAAAAAAATTTTTTTCACTGTGAAAACAGCATACTCTAAAACTAATATACAATCCTTGTCACTAACGTAAATGTTTATTTCTTTGCAGTGCTCTGAAGGGAATGGACATAGTTTTTAAATGCAAAGGAGCAATCTACTTTCTGTGGTACAGGATCTGCTGTAGAAAATTCAGAAAAACTGTAAAATCGCTCAGTACCAGCCGGTTGGGCGTCCACACTCGCGCTCAGTCCTCAAAGTGATAACTATCGTTGTTCCGGTAGACTGGCTAGCCTGAGACTGTTTTCAACGATCGCTAGGCAAACGCTTGGCTGGTTCGCTGTCTACACTTCAGAAAATGCAATACATAGGTTAAAATACAGTAACACACAGCACTCCGCAACTGACGGGAAGTGCTCTCGGCCACAAAAAAGAAAAAAAAAGAAAAAAAAAGAATTGCAGCTAGTGTCGACAATATGCCATTATGTGACAGACTTTAGGATATTGAAATGGTCTGTACCAATACCATATGACCATAATTTTAGAATATGTCAATCAGGGTGTCCTAGAAATGTTGTGACAAACTTCGAGGGGTTTTAGATCGTGTCTTGAGGAACGAATACAGCACAGCAACCTGTGTGCGGAAACGTCATCCAATGACGCTTCGCAGTGTCGAAGTTATAAGAGCTGGCGCCTGCCAATAGCCCAACCCTTCGGCATCGCACGTGACTTTGAAAGCTGCCCGACAGTAGGCGCAACGTTGTGCAATGTTCACTGATCGCGACTGTTACCAGTGCTGTGTAGAAAGGCCTTGTCTCCTGTGAATACTATGCTCTGTTGCTTCAGTAGATGACAGTTTTGGAATGGGTGTGCGCCTGCAGTTCGTTTTTCTCCTGTATACTAAAGTACGAGTACAAGGTGATTTGCCAACACAGCACGGAATTCAACTTTTACACAACGACACAAGCTCAGTACAATAGGATGTGGGGTGGTAGGACTGGACACATCAGGCAATGACCATCGACAGTTGCACTGAACATTTATTTGGCACATTTAAACAAGACAAATAACAAATAGAACCATCAACACATTTTTAAAATTACCATTTAGGTGACTGCAAGTTACTTCAAAATTTAAACATTCATAAACCACGGCACTTCTGGCCTATTACATGTTTAGTGAAATGAATTAAAAATTATTTACTCAAAAACTGTGATCAACCTGAAGAAGAATTTACTAAAACCTAACGAGTTAATGTAGTCTTTCGCTACTGCAGTGATTAGTATTACCAAAGTAATTCAGAGTACAGGCAACAACAAATCAGATATCATGGCACACAACCACGTTACTTAAATGGCAGGCACCCTACACAATGTAGGATGTAAAATATAAAATTTCATGTGACCAAGCTATGGTCGCAGCTTCGAATTCTGCCTCGAGCATGGATGTGTCTTTAGTTTAGTTAGGTTTAAGTAGTTCTTAGTCTAGGGGACTGAATGACTTCAGATGTTAAGTCCCATAGTGCTTAGAACCATTTGAACCATTACAGCACATCATCTGTATAATTAATCAACCTATTAATGAACATCAGCTAAGCACTACAAATCGTATGTGTGTAAGGCCAATTATACATTACACAGCGAGCGAACTAGATACAGAGCCAGCTGGCAAGCGCGGGCAAATGGGGCGGAAAATACACAACAGCACAAGCAGGACGCAACCCGGGGCCCCGCACTTGCTACCAAGACAAACAACAGAAGTCCCGATAAAACGAAATCAATCAGAATTACCATATCCCCATACTGTCATTAATAGAATCAGATTCAAACTACACTCCTGGAAATGGAAAAAAGAACACATTGACACCGGTGTGTCAGACCCACCATACTTGCTCCGGACACTGCGAGAGGGCTGTACAAGCAATGATCACACGCACGGCACAGCGGACACACCAGGAACCGCGGTGTTGGCCGTCGAATGGCGCTAGCTGCGCAGCATTTGTGCACCGCCGCCGTCAGTGTCAGCCAGTTTGCCGTGGCATACGGAGCTCCATCGCAGTCTTTAACACTGGTAGCATGCCGCGACAGCGTGGACGTGAACCTTATGTGCAGTTGACGGACTTTGAGCGAGGGCGTATAGTGGGCATGCGGGAGGCCGGGTGGACGTACCGCCAAATTGCTCAACACGTGGGGCGTGAGGTCTCCACAGTACATCGATGTTGTCGCCAGTGGTCGGCGGAAGGTGCACGTGCCCGTCGACCTGGGACTGGACCGCAGCGACGCACGGATGCATGCCAAGACATTAGGATCCTACGCAATGCCGTAGGGGACCGCACCGCCACTTCCCAGCAAATTAGGGACACTGTTGCTCCTGGGGTATCGGCGAGGACCATTCGCAACCGTCTCCATGAAGCTGGGCTACGGTCCCGCACACCGTTAGGCCGTCTTCCGCTCACGCCCCAACATCGTGCAGCCCGCCTCCAGTGGTGTCGCGACAGGCGTGAATGGAGGGACGAATGGAGACGTGTCGTCTTCAGCGATGAGAGTCGCTTCTGCCTTGGTGCCAATGATGGTCGTATGCGTGTTTGGCGCCGTGCAGGTGAGCGCCACAATCAGGACTGCATACGACCGAGACACACAGGGCCAACACCCGGCATCATGGTGTGGGGAGCGATCTCCTACACTGGCCGTACACCTCTGGTGATCGTCGAGGGGACACTGAATAGTGCACGGTACATCCAAACCGTCATCGAACCCATCGTTCTACCATTCCTAGACCGGCAAGGGAACTTGCTGTTCCAACAGGACAATGCACGTCCGCATGTATCCCGTGCCACCCAACGTGCTCTAGAAGGTGTAAGTCAACTACCCTGGCCAGCAAGATTTCCGGATCTGTCCCCCATTGAGCATGTTTTGGACTGGATGAAGCGTCGTCTCACGCGGTCTGCACATCCAGCACGAACGCTGGTCCAACTGAGGCGCCAGGTGGAAATGGCATGGCAAGCCGTTCCACAGGACTACATCCAGCATCTCTACGATCGTCTCCATGGGAGAATAGCAGCCTGCATTGCTGCGAAAGGTGGATATACACTGTACTAATGCCGACATTGTGCATGCTCTGTTGCCTGTGTCTATGTGCCTGTGGTTCTGTCAGTGTGATCATGTGATGTATCTGACCCCAGGAATGTGTGAATAAAGTTTCCCCTTCCTGGGACAATGAATTCACGGTGTTCTTATTTCAATTTCCAGGAGTGTATTTAAACACATAATAACAACTGGCCTCTCAGTAACTTGTAAGAATTTATTAAATTACTCATTTAGAGTTAGACACGTGTCTCTCAGACACACTATCACTTCAGATAGAAACGTAACAGTAATTTTATTGCAGTTCGCAGCGAAATATATCCAGGGGTAATTTTATCCATGTACTCGTATATCTATAGCAATTGGTCAGATTAACTCCAAAGTGTGATATAAATACAATAACCTGGCGGCACTTAGACAAGGACCAGCCAAAGTGCTTTTTTAATGGCGGTTAACACTGACAGTAGCAATCTACTAACATAATGTATCAGCACTCCAGGCCCTAGTAACCATCACATCACATGCAGCTTTCACTAGAACCTTGTCTACTAAACAAGTTGAAATTAACACATTCGAGGACAGACTCTTTAGGAGTAGCAACGGCCGGCCAAGAAAATGAACTTGAAATGGCTCTGAGCATTAGAACTATCGAAACCTAACTAACCTAAGCACATCACACACATCCATGCCCCAGGCAGGATTCGAACCTGCGACCGTAGCGGTCGCGCGGTTCCAGACTGAAGCGCCTAGAACCGCTCCGTCACCTCGGCCGGCGAAAATGAAGTCAACAGCACTGAACCCAGTAGTCGATTCCGGCCACAATTTACAGCACATGCAAGGCCCTCACCCTCTTGCGTGTTCGACGAAGCCAGCCGCCGCAGATCCCGGTGCCAGGAGACACGCAGGATAAAATACACCAACAGATTCCCAGTAACGTGACTGTCTCCACGCCGGCGATATTTCCTACGGCGCCGTAACCCCGGTGAACAGCCCCTTTTAGATGTGTTCTGCCTGCTGCCTCGCACGGCGCTTGCAGTGTCCGCCAGACTTTCCAAACGACGTTACTGCTAGGCGTCCCAAAGCAAAATCCTCGATACTTGCTAGAGCTTAACCCCTCGCTAGCCGATCGGCCAGGTAGGTGGCGCCACCGCGCGCTGTGCGCACACCACAGGGGAGATGACTCATACCGGCGGCGGGAATATCGCTGATCGAACCACACGGCTCACATGGGAAATTTTAGAGGGTTCCATGAGAAAAATAAACTGTGGACGGAAACATCTGGCCGAAACCGTCATCCATCAAGGCAACAGAACATCGCAATCATAGGAGAAAAGACCTTTCTACACAGCAGCTATTCCCATCTTATCCACTGGTGATCATGACAATCGGTTACAATAAATGAATAACAAACAAAACTGGGAGACGTTCCGCCTGCGGTCGGTGTACAAAGTCACGTTTCCTGCCGGAGGGACGGCCTAGTAGCCGGTGCTAGCACCTACAACTTCGACGCCCTGTAGCGTCATTGGATGACGTTTATGGACACGGGTTCCTATCCTCGATTTGTTCCTCAAGACATCCTCTACAACACCTCGACGTTTGTCGCAGGAATTCCGAGGCACCCTTTGTATCTATTTTATATATTTCAAAATTACAGACATGTGGTATACACGATTTCAGTATTCCAAAGCCTTCCAGGTAATAAGATGCTGTCGACTCAAGTTACAGAATAACTGATCTTCGTAAAAGATGTTGAACACAACTGAGCCGTGCGTGGCTCGTGTTCGTGCCATGTCTCATTTGACATCCTGTTTTTTCTGTACTATCACCTCGTTACGTTAATTTCAATTACTGGTGTCACTGAGCTGCCGCCTTGACTGCCCGTGAGCGGCAGCAGTGGCGCTTATCAGTATAAGCCCTGGCGTATTATCTTTGCTGACTGCTGTTACTTTCCGGTTGTCGTGTGTTCGGAGTTAGTTCGGATCTGCCAGTGAGTTGGGAGGCGCTAGCAGTGCAGTTCGGACCTGGCAGTGTTTGACTTAGGACGCGGCAGAAGTTCAGTCGGGGCGCTGCTGCACTGAGGTCCGTACAGCCATGACTCGCCCTTCGGTTGCCGATACATGTCACTTGAGAGCGGACCACCTTGCTTGGTCATCGGTCGGTCGTCTTGTCGAACGACGAGTATGTTGGCCGGCGATCGCTTATGGGTTGCCTGCGTGTGCCGACTCGTGATTCGTCCTTGTTGTTGCACAGTCGCTGCCGTTAGTATTGTCTAGTCCTTCCTGCTAGTGTTCCTGAAACCTTGTTTAGCTTGTGATGTGCTCAGTTATTTTAGTGCTGTCTCCGTGCTGATGTGTGGCAGTCGGTCGGTTGGCGTGGAGCCGTGAGTAATTCTCGGCGGGGCATAGTTTGGCCGGGGCCCGTTGGCGGTCTCTACGCGGTGTCGGAGAGTGTGGCGCTGTTCTCATTGCAACGAGGTCCGTGGCTCACCGACCCAGGACACGGAAGTTGAGTTTTGATTCAACCTACCAGCAAGTCATGACTGTTCACATTGAATCGTTTGTGGTGATTTGAATTGAAGTCCACCAGCGGAATCTTCTGCCTTGTGGCCGTTAACGTTCTGGTTACCTGCCCTGGGAGTGGACGTAAATTTCAGGCAGTGTATTTTCCTCATCATGTTGTTGCTGTCCAGCACGGTGTGTAGTTTGACGGCTCCGTTTATGATTGATTGTGGGCGCCAATATCTTCTACGTTGTTCCGTTGAGCTCCCTGTTGTGCCCTGGTCGGGTGAAGTGGAAGTTATCTTGTCGGTGGGTCCGCTGACTGTCGGTCGGTCGGGTTGTCGTCGGATCGTGAATGGTTGGCCCGACTGCCTGTCTCACCTAAGCGAGCGTCAGTGTTTGAATTACAGGCCGACCGTCGAACATTTGTGCGCCCTTGTGTGGACTGCCTTATTTTTTTAAATTTGTTCTTGTTGTTGGTACTTGTTTGTGTTTTAAATTAGAGTTGTTTTACTCTTAAGGCCTTCAACCTAGTTTGAAGTACTGTTTCACGTAAGCCTTTTTTCATTTTCAAAATATTTGACGTTTTAAGTCTTGGGCCTTTCAGCCGATTTGAATTTAACTTGTTTACTTCAGCCTAATTAAAGAACTGTTTTAATATAAGGCTTGCCTTTTAAATTTCTGGTTATGGTTGCATTTTAAGACATTGGCCTTAAGCCGTTTTTAAATTAAAGTGGCTTTCAGGGTGTAAGTAAGTCTGAAAGATTAAAGCTGTGTGCTTAAAATTATTATTTTTTGGCTCTTGTAATGTTTGATGAAATAATAAAATTGTATGTTCGAGTGTAACTGTAAGCCCTTTCTTTTGGCCTCTTTGCACAATTTATTCTCTCTGTCCTGTTCGGCGGGTTAAGCAGGGCACTTCAAGAAATTAAAGAAAATAAATTAGCAAGTCTTGAAAATAGCAGACGACGCAGAATCGGGTAAATACTAGCCAACGTCCTGAAGATGGCGTAATGCAACTCTGACACTGGAATAAAATGAAATTGGAAATTCAGGCGTCTGAAGGTATTTTGATTTGATATTTTTAAGTCACTAGTTAATTATTTCACATTTTTAAGTCACTAGTTAATTTCAGAACGAAGTATTACTTACTGTGATATCTGCGTTCCGCTGCTCATCACAGCACTGTGTACGCAACTGAAGTTGAGTGGGTGGCTGATTTACTCTGAGAGCCAGGCGGGCCTGTTCATCCCGAGGGCCTCCCTTGTCTCTGACGAAATGGTTCTAATTATGAGCGCCTGCGGGCCCGCGCGCAGCGGAATAGCTTTTTGTCTCGCGGCTGAATTACCTGCAGGGACAAAAAAGTTCCGGACCAAAGCTGGTTGTGTGTCGGAGCTGGCTGCTGGGAACAATGGCGGCCAGAACACAACTTATCGCTGCGAGGCATCGTGCGGTGCCGACTGCGAGGAGTGTAAATCATTTAGGGCAGGTGCGGCACTGGCCGGGCCCGCGCCCCGCCTGCGGGCACCCCGCGGCCGCCTCACACGTCCCTCCGCTGCCAGCCGCAGCGACACGACGCACCGCCACTTCGTGCCCAGTCCGCTCGTAGCCAGGAGGCGGCGAGTTCAACGTACTGTCACAGTGCAGGAAGTACACTACCGGCCGTTAAAATCGCTACACCACGAAGATGACGTGCTACAGACGAGAAATTAAACCGACACGAAGAAGATGCTGTGATATGCGAACGGTTAGCTTTTCAGAGCATTCACACAAGGATGACGCCGGTGGCGACACCTACAACATGCTGACATGAGGAAAGTTTCCAGCCGAGTTCTCATACACAAACAAGAGTTGACCGGCGTTGTCTGGTGAAACATTGTAGTGATGAATAACAATTTGTCCATCAAGTAACAGACATATCCCATAACCTACAAGTTCTCCACTTAACCAACAAAGGAAAAAGAATGAACCTCCTAGAAGAAATCGAAATTTATTCACATAAACATGCATCCCCTTCTGACATACTTAACGACCAAACAGAGCTGCCAAACCGAATATTTCTAAAAAACTTCCACACTCTACTTATCAAACCACTTACTAAGCACAACCAACAAACAACATAATCTGTTATAAACCCTGCAAATACATGTAAAAAACATAAAAATCTTAATTCTAATATCTTAATTATATCTTTGTTATATTGTAAATGTATGAATTACTGCTTTGTATAAATGTGTTATGTTAGACTACTTCTATCAGCCAAGTCAATATTTAGAAAACAATAGCTTATCTTAGAACCTCAAAACTTTCGTA
Organism: Schistocerca gregaria; assembly: GCF_023897955.1. Lineage (NCBI taxonomy): Eukaryota > Metazoa > Arthropoda > Insecta > Orthoptera > Acrididae > Schistocerca > Schistocerca gregaria. Next base: position 742,798,724 of record NC_064920.1, on the reverse strand, counting down.
AAAATATAACTCTGTCCATAGATAAACCATTTGTATGTAAACAAAAACAAAAAAAAACTGTCAGTCGACAACATGGCGGATAACGCAGTGCGCCTGTGCAAAATACGTGATAAAAAGCGTTTGTGTCGTTGCAAAAAAGAAGAAAAGCCAGGAAAAAACAAGGAGAGGAGAAAGTAAGTAAAATGAACAGCTGATAGTGTGTGACTTTAAACTCGCGAAATTGAAGTAACTGATTGGAGTCGTTGCTTTGCACAGGCTTGCTGCAGCATCCAAACTGCTGTCGAGATTGTACTACTGTAGTAACTGAAGATCCATGTAATTTGCCAGCTGAAGATGGGTGCAAACCCGAAATGCATATTGGCGTAAATAAAAAACGCATTAAAAAGTGGCTGGTTGCCGTATTTTTTCAGTGAAATTGTAGTGATGCCTCGTGTAAGGAGGAGAAAAGCGTACCATCACGTTTCCGACTTTGATAAAGATCAGATTGTAGCCCGTCGCGATTGCAGTTTATCGTATCGCGACATTGCTACTCGCGTCGGTCGAGATCCAATGACTGTTAGCAGAATATGGAATCGGTGGGTTCAGGAGGGTAATACGGAACGCCGTGCTGGATCCCAACGGCCTCGTATCGCTAGCAGGCGAGATGACAGGCATCTTATCCTCATGCCTGTAACGGATCGTGCAGCCACGTCTCGATCCCTGAGTCGACGTTTGCAAGACAACAACCATCTGCACGAACAGTTCGACGACGTTTGCAGCAGCTCGGAGACCATGGCTGCAGTTACCCTCGTCGCTGCATCACAGACAGGAGCTCCTGCGATGGTGTACTCAACGACGAACTTGGGAGCACGAATGGCAAAGCGTCGTTTTTTTTTCGGATGAATCCAGGTTCTCTTTACAGCATCATGATGGTCGCATCCGTTTTTGTGTGACATCTCGATGAACTCACATTGGAAGCGTGTATTCGTCATCGCCATACTGGCGTATCACCCCGCGAAATGGTATGGGGTGCCATTGGTTACACGTCTCGGTCACCTCTTGTTCGCATTGACGGCACTTTGAACAGTAGACGTTACATTTCAGACGTGTTACGGCCCGTGGCACTACCTTTCATTCGATCCCTGCGAAACCCTACATTTCAGCAGGATAATGCACGACCGCATGTTGCAGGTCCTGTATGGGCCTTTCTGGATACAGAAAATGTTCGACTGCTGCCCTGTCCAGCACATTCTCCAGATCTCTCATCAATTGAAAACATCTGCTCAATGGTGTCCGAGCAACTGGCTCGTCACAATACGCCAGTCACTACTCTTGACGAACTGCGGTATCGTGTTTTAGCGGCATGGGCACCTGTACCTATACATGCCATCCAAGCTCTGTTTGACTCAATGCCCAGGCCTATCAAGGCCGTTATTACGGCCACAGGTGGTTATTCTATTGATTTCTCAGGATCTATGCACCCAAGCTGCGTGAAAATGTAATCACATGTCAGCTCTAGTAAAATATATTTGTCCAGTGAATACCCGTTTATCATCTGCATTTCTTCTTGGTGTAGCAATTTTAATGGCCAGTAGTGTATCAAGAAGAATCATTCGATTTGGGGTGTCTATATTTCTGAAACTAATAAACATATACAATGAATTTTGTTTTTTGATGAACGCGTAACTCAAAAAGTTATTTTTCATACTTTTTCATGGGCTTTAAATACGTCCCCATTGAGTTGCTCATGTAATAGTGTTCTCGGCAAAGACATTGCGCCAGATACTCAGGGACAGCCCGACGATTTGCCTTTACACGAACAACCTGTTTCTCGGAGTTGTTCATGTCATCGTCTAATGCTCTGTGGTGTAGCATGATCCACACTATACGCAGTACGAGAGTCACGCTGAACAGTTATTACTGACCCGCACTGCGCAAAACGTAGATCACAAAACGCCTCCTGTTGTCCCGACACAATTTGTACTAGAACTGAAGTGGGCGCACACTGCTGCTACCTAGCGGGAACCATGTGAAACGCTAGAGTTTTCCTTTTCCAACAATACGTTCTTCACACACATACCTCAAATAACATAATAGTTATGATTTTTTAAAATAGGATGATTATTTTTGGTACACACTGTGTTATTGTTACCTTTTAATCAAATAATACTTTCGCCTATTAATTTTTAGAGTTCCGTACGTCAATCGATAAAAACGGAACCCGTGTAGGATCGCATTGTTGTCTGTGTGTCTATGTCTGTCTGTCTGCAGGTCCGACTGTTCATAATCCATTTTCCCAGGAACGGGTAGACATATCAATTTGAAATTTACATCACATGTTCAGGTCTACTGTTCTTTGGTGATGTTTAAAAAGTGAAGCAGGTCAAAGTAATCAAAATATATGGCTAATATATATTTTGATACTCGCAAACTCGTTCATCAAAACCTATAGGGTACTTCCCGTTGACCCACAGTCACGAAATTTGGCAAGATTTCACACTACAACCAAAGTAAGAAATCCTAACATTGTTAATTTGTAATCATATCACACTAAATTTTTTTGTATTTTATTTTCAGTCTGCCTCTTTGTTAGTCCGTCTGTTACAATCACTTTTTCTCAACCACAGGTAGTTGTATTTACTTGAAATTTTGTCACACAATAAGGTCTGTCGTCCCTTGTCGGTGTAATAAACCTTAGCTTCTAAGCCAATGCAGTCAAAAGATACGGTTATTTATGTCACATACTTTGATATTATTGTCTGTGTGTCTATATCCCATGAACCATGGACCTTGCCATTGGTGGGGAGGCTTGCGTGCCTCAGCGTTACAGATAGCCGCACCGTAGGTACAACCCCAACGGAGGGGTATCTGTTGAGAGGCCAGACAAACGTGTGGTTCCTGAAGAGGGGCAGCAGCCTTTTCAGTAGTTGCAAGGGCAACAGTCTGGATGATTGACTGATCTGGCCTTGTAACAATAACCAAAACGGCCTTGCTGTGCTGGTACTGCGAACGGCTGAAAGCAAGGGGAAACTACGGCCGTAATTTTTCCCGAGGGCATGCAGCTTTACTGTATGATTAAATGATGATGGCGTCCTCTTGGGTAAAATATTCCGGAGGTAAAATAGTCCCCCATTCGGATCTCCGGGCGGGAACTACTCAAGAGCATGTCGTTATCAGGAGAAAGAAAACTGGCGTTCTACGGATCGGAGCGTGGAATGTCAGATCCCTTAATCGGGCAGGTAGGTTAGAAAATTTAAAAAGGGAAATGGACAGGTTAAAGTTAGACATAGTGGGAATTAGTTACGTTCGGTGGCAGGAGGAACAAGACTTCTGGTCAGGTGACTACAGGGTTATAAACACAAAATCAAGTAGGTTTAATAATGAATAGGAAAATAGGAATGCGGGTAAGCTACTACAAACAGCATAGTGAACGCATTATTGTGGCCAAGATAGATACGAAGCCCACAGCTACTACAGTAGTACAAGTCTATGTCCCAACTAGCTCTGCAGATGACGAAGAAATAGAAGAAATGTATGATGAAATAAAAGAAATTATTCAGATAGTGAAGGGAGACGAAAATTTAATAGTCATGGGTGACTGGAATTCGAGTGTAGGAAAAGGGAGAGAAGGAAACGTAGTAGGTGAATATGAATTGGGGGGAAAGAAATGAAAGAGGAAGCCGCCTAGTAGAATTTTGCACAGAGCATAACTTAATCATAGCTAACACTTGGTTTAAGAATCATGAAAGAAGGTTGTATACATGGAAGAACGCTGGAGATACTAAAAGGTATCAGATAGATTGGTAGACAGAGATTTAGGAACCAGGTTTTAAATTGTAAGACATTTCCAGGGGCAGATGTGGACTCTGACCACAATCTATTGGTTATGACCTGTAGATTAAAACTGAAGAAACTGCAAAAAGATGGGAATTTAAGGAGATGGGACCTGGAGAAACTGACTAAACCAGAGGTTGTACAGAGTTTCAGGGAGAGCATAAGGGAACAATTGACAGGAATGTGGGAAAGAAATACAGTAGAAGAAGAAGGGATGAAGTAGTGAAGGCAGCAGAGGATCAAGTAGGTAAAAAGACGAGGGCTAGTAGAAACCTTTGGGTAACAGAAGAAATATTGAATTTAATTGATGAAAGGAGAAGCAGGCAAAAAGGAATACAAACGTCAAAAATGAGATCGACAGGAAGTGCAAAATGGCTAAGCAGGGATGGCTAGAGGACAAATGTAAGGATGTAGAGGCTTATCTCACTAGGGGTAAGATAGATACTGCCTACAGGAAAATTAAAGAGACCTTTGGAGAAAAGAGAGCCACTTGTATGAATATCATGAGCTCAGATGGAAACCCAGTTCTAAGCAAAGAAGGGAAAGCAGAAAGGTGGATGGAGTATATAGAAGGTTTATATAAGGGCGATGTACTTGAGGACAATATTGTGGAAATGGAAGAGAATGTAGACGAAGATGAAATGGGAGATACGATACTGCGTGAAGAGTTTGACAGAGCACTGAAAGACCTGAGTCGAAACAAGGCCCCGGGAGTAGACATCATTCCATTGGAACTACTGACGGTCTTGGGAGAGCCAGTCCTGACAAAACTCTACCATCTGGTGAGCAAGATGTATGAGACAGGCGAAATATCGTCAGACTTCAAGAAGAATATAATAATTCCAATCCCAAAGAAAGCAGGTGTTAACAGATATAAAAACTACCGAACTATCAGTTTAATAAGCCACTGCTGCAAAGTACTAACATGAATTCTTTACAGACGAATGGAAAAACTGGTAGATGCCGACCTTGGGGAAGATCAGTTTGGATTCCGTAAAAATGTTGGAATACGTGAGGCAATAGTGAGCCTACGGCGTACCTTAGAAAATAGATTAAGGAAAGGCAAACCTACATTTCTAGCATTGGGAGACTTAGAGAAAGCTTTTTACAATGTTGACTGGAATACTCTCTTTCAAATTCTAAAGGTGGGAGGGGTAAAACACAGGGAGCGAAAAGCTATTTACGATTTGTGCAGTTATAACAGTCGAGGGGCACGAAAGGGAAGCAAAGGTTGGGAAGGAAGTAAGACAGGGTTGTAGCCTCTCCCCGATGTTATTCAATCTGTATATTGAACAAGCAGTAAAGGAAACAAAAGAAAAATTTGGAGTAGGTATTAAAATCCATGGAGAAGAAATAAAAACTTCGAGGTTCGCCTATGACATTGTAATTCTGTCAGAGACGGCAAAGGACTTGGAAGAGCAGTTGAATGGAATGGACAGTGTCTTGAAAGGAGGATATAAGATGAACATAAACAAAAGCAAAACGAGGATAATGGAATGTAGTCGAATTAAGTCGGGTGATGCTGAGGGAATTAGATTAGGAAATGAGACACTTAAAGTAGTAAAGGAGGTTTGCTATTTGGGGAGCAAAATAACTGATGATGGTCGAAGTAGAGGGGATATAAAATGTAGACTGGCAATGGCAAGGAAAGCATTTCTGAAGATGAGAAATTTGTTAACATCGAGTATAGATTTAAGTGTCAGGAAGTCATTTCTGAAAGTATTTGTATGGAGTGTAGCCATGTATGTAAGTGAAACATGGACGATAAATAGTTTGGACAAGAAGAGAATAGAAGCTTTTGAAATGTGGTGCTACAGAAGAATGCTGAAGGTTAGATGGGTAGATCACATAACTAGTGAGGAAGTATTGAATAGGATTGGGAAGAAGAGAAGCTGGTGGCACAACTTGACCAGAAGAAGGGATCGGTTGGTAGGACATGTTCTGAGGCATCAAGGGATCGCCAATTTAGTATTGGAGGGCAGCGTGGAGGGTAAAAATCTTAGAGGGAGACCAAGAGATGAATACACTAAGCAGATTCAGAAGGATGTAGGTTGCAGTAGGTATTGGGAGATGAAGAAGCTTGCACAGGATAGAGTAGCATGGAGAGCTGCATCAAACCAGTCTCAGGACTGAAGACCACAGCAACAACAACTTTGATATTCACAAACTCACTCATTGAAATTTATAAGGGTGTTCCCCTTGACGTAGAATCATGAAGTTTGATAAGAAGAAAGGTTCCACAGTGCATGTAAAGGAAAAAAAATGGAATAATATCATAGGAAAAAATTCTCCTTTTTCTCGGGAAGTGGTTGACGTATTTAACTGAAATGTATGTTTCATACTAAGGTCTATGGTTCCTTGGTGACATAATAAACGTTAGCTTCTAAGTCAATTAAATTAAAAGATTCGGTCATTTATGTTACATATTTTGATACTCTAAAACTCATTTATTAAAACGTATATGGTACTTCCCATTGGCGCAGATCAAGAAATTTTTCAAGAATAAAAATTTCACAGTATCAGTAAAGGAGAAATCCCAAAAATTGTTTATTTTTAATTGTACTCCTGGAAAATGAAAAAAAGAACACATTGACGCAAGTGAATAAAACCTGTTATACTTGCACGGGACACTATGGGAGGGCAGTGCATGCGACGATCAAAAACGCCACACTGCGGACACACAAGGAACTGCGTTATCAGCCGTGGAATGTTGCAAGCTGCTCAGCGGTTGTTCACCGTCAGAGCCAGTGGCAGCCAGTTTGCCGTGGTATACGGAGTTCCTTGTGTGTCTTCAGCATTGTCAACATGCGGCGACACCGTGTACGTGCACCGTTTGTGCAACAGACGCAGTTTGAGCGAGGGCGTATAGTGGGCCTGCGGGAGGCGAGAGGTGTCCTGAGCTCATCGATGTTGTCGCCAGTGGTCAGCAGAAGGTGCACATCAACGTCGACGTGGGTCCGGACAACGGCGACGCACAGATGCACGCCAAGACGGTCGCATCTTACGAAGTACCGTACAAGAGCGCGCCGACACTTCACAACAAATTAGGGACACCGTTGCTTCGGGGATAACATCGAGAACCATTCGCAACCGTGTCCTTGAAGCAGGGCTACGATCCCGCGTTCCGTTAGGGCGTCTTCCACTCACGCCCCAACATCGCTGAGCCCGCCTCCAGTGGTGTCACTATAGGCGTTTATGGAAGGACGAATGGAGACGTGTCGTCTTCAGTGATGCGAGTCGCTTCTGCCTTAGTGCCAATGACGGTCGAACGCGTGTGTGGCGTCGTGAAGGCGAGCGCCAAAATCTGGAGTTTGTACGACAGAGGCACACAGAACCAACACCCGGAATCATGGTGTGGGGAGCTATATCCTACACTGGCCGTTCTCCACTGGTGACAGTAGAGGGAACATTGAGCAGTGAATGGTACACTGAAACCATTATTCAACCAGTCTTGTTACCGTTAACACACTAGCAAGGCGACATACTTTTACAACAGAACAACGCACGTCCACATGTCTCCCGTGCCACTCAAAGTGTTCTTCAACGTGTACGCCAAGTATCCTGGCCTGCACGATCCCCAGATCTGTCCCCCATTGAGCATCTTTGGGACCCGATGAAACGCCATCTTGCGCGGTGTGCAGGACCGGCGCTGACTCTGGCCCAGCTGAGGCACCAGGTGTACACTGAATGGAAGGCCATTCCTCAAGACTACATTCGGCACCTCTACGATCGTCTTCATGGGAGAATTGCAGCCTGCATATCTGCAAAAGGAGGGTATACACAGTACTAGCGCCGACATTTCTCACGCTCTGTTGACTTTACTCACGTCTGTATGGCTCTGTCTTTGTGACCGTGTGTTGTATACGTCCCCAAGAGTGTGGCAATAAAATTTCCCTCTGCTGAGTCGACGAATTTCATTTTCCAGGAGTTTATATACAGGAAAAACAGTTTTATCATTTGTTATTAGTCTGTCTTTCTGTCTATCCGTCCGTCCTTCTGAGAAGAGCCCCCCCCCTTTTTTAGGAACGGTAGACGTATTTAGTTGAAATTCATGTCACATACTAATGTCTTTGACCACTTGGCGGCATCATAAACGTTAGCTTCTAAGTCAATGAAATGAAAAGATACGGCCATTTATATAACTTATTTTGATACTTGCAAAGTATTTAAACCGACAACCTCTGGGAGGTTGTAGGGGACATCAAAACAAATATTTTTCCCTAATGTCATTTTTTCCTATGAGGATTATTTAAACCGGTAGAGGAAGATTTCTCTGGTGGCAAATTAATTAAACCAACAAACACTTAACCATTTTTTTATGACCAAGAGACAACAAATAAACACAACCTAATTTCGATTACAGTAGATTTTCAAAACTTCCTCCATTGGCAGGTAAACAAAGGTTACACCGTCGGATCATGTTCTGTCTGACACGGACAAAAACACCAGGAGTATCTTGAATTGTTCCTGCTGCTGCTACTATCCGAGCAACCAGATCCTCTTCTGATGTAACAGGAGTTGCGTAAACAAGGTTGCGCATCTCTCCCCACACAAAAAAGTCCAGAGGGGACATATCTGGGGATCGAGCAGGCCGTGGTACAGGACCACCTCTGTCAGTCAACGATTCTGGGAACCGCCGGTCCAGGAATCGACACACCCGACGACTGAAATGTGCCGGCGCCCCGTCATGTTGGAACCACATGCCTTGTGTTGTAGGGACGTCTTCCACCAATTCTGGCAATGTTCTGGCGAGAAAATTGAAATAGAGCCTGCCATTTAATGGCCTAGGTAGCAGATACGGCCCAATTAAACAGTCCCCAGCAACGCCGACCAACACATTAACGATGAACCGCACTTGATGAGCGCTAGTAACTGTGGTATGTGGGTTATACTCAGTCCAAACATGCGAATTGTGCATGTTGAAGACTCCATCACGCCCGAACGTTGCTTCATCGGTAAACAACACAGAGGATAAAAATGTAGGATGCATTTTACACTGTTCCAGGTACCACTGCGAAAACTGTGCTATGAGTGGATAATCAACTCGTTCCAGGTTGTGGACACGCTGTAAGTGAAATGGAAGTAACAGTTGCTCTCGAAGGATTGTTCTTATTCTTACATTCGTCTGATTCGACCCCATGTTACGTTCAGTTGCACGAGTGCTGATTGAAGGACCCCGCTCCACATGCTGCAAGACAGCTTCCTCAAATCGCAGCGTTCTTACCGTGCGACGGCCTCTCTGTCCAGGTAGTTTGCTAAATGACCTGGTGTCACGCAGATGTTGTTACACAGCAGCAAAGGTCGTGTGATACGGCGATTAGGATATTGTTGTTGATAAACCCGCTGTGCAGACCGTCCGTTGTGGTGCGCTACGTAGTACGCACCAACCATGTCAGTGTAGTCATTCCAGGTGTATCGCTCCCTTAGTCAACAGAAACAATGCACTACTACACTGGTGGACAGCAGTTGCTTACAACCGAAGATCGTATTACGGCCTCTAACAACTGAAGAGCGTAATACCGCCTCCACCGGTTTAAATAATCCTCATAGGAAAAAATGACATTAGGGAAAAATATTTGTTTTGATGTCCCCTACGACCTTCCAGAATTTGTCGGTTTAAATAGTTTCCACCCTGTATAGGATGCTTCTCCTTTGAAGTAGAATCATGAAATTTCGAAAGAAGAACAGTTTCACAGTGCAAGTAAAAAAAAATCCGAAAATTGTCAATTTTTTGTTCTAACACACTCAAATTTGTCATTTGTTATCCGACTTCGAATTTAAAATTATAGCAAGAATGCTATAATTTTAAATTCGAAGTCGGATAACAAATAACAAATTTGCGTGTGTTGCGTGTGTTGGAGTTCCGGAGACCGATATCTTGCCAGTATCAATGTCGATAACAGGCAAATCCTCTTTTCCCAGAATTGATGGACTGCCTAAATACATAATTAAGTTTGTACGAGGTGCGAGTCCTATTCGCACCTGGCAAATTTTGTAGTAGGGTAGGATTCACCATAATATAAGAGTGAATGGTCATTAGAAAACTGTTCAGTTTTCATTACAATGTCTTTAAACAAATTAGTACTATCCCAGTCTCATCACTGAAATTGACGGCCTCAGAGTTTCGTCTTGTAACCCTGTAACCAGGGTCAGGGTGTCATTCGTGCGCTGGCAACGTATTCGATGTTTCTGAAGCAGTTGTTTGTTACATCGCAGCAGATCCACGCTACAGCCATGACTCATTAACACATTCGAGACGCCGCCTGGGTCCTACTCTTTCACTGGCATGCCCAGTACCCGAGTTAAACTAGGGCAGCGTCTTGAAAGGGTTAACAGTTTGATAAAGCGAATCATTCACAAGAAGAGATTCACCTTCGTTGTTACTGTCAGAATCACTTGTAAACACTGCCACCTTCCGGTTCTTTGCAGGTGTAATGATGTCACTGTCGCGGGAATCGCCCCCAGAACCATGAAGCTATTCATTCACACACTCATCCGAATACTCATTCTCGCTAGAAACATCCGAATAATCATCGACAGAAACCTTCGAAAGTATTTCAGGTGGGATCTTTTCCTTCCGTTTTGTGAATGGGCTCATGCCTAAAAGCAGAAGGAACTTCAGAACAAGAATAGTAACTACGTTGAATCTGAAAATACAATGAAACTGCAATATAAGCAAAAAGAACATGAAGAAAATCAAGTGTGATACATACAGGGTGAAAAGTATTTAAGCCGACAAACTCTGGGAGGTTGTAGGGGACATCAAAACAAATATTTTTCCCTAATGTCATTTTTTCCTATGAGGACTGTTTAACCGACAAACTCTGGGAGGTTGTAGGGGACATCAAATCAAATATTTTTCCCTAATGTCATTTTTTCCTATGAGGATTATTGAAACCGCTGGAGGCTGTATTACGCTCTTCAGTTGTTACAGGCCGTATTACGATCTTCAGTTGTCAGAGGGCGTATCACGCTCTTCAGTTGTAAGCAACTGCTGTCCACCAGTGTAGTAGTGCATTGTTTCTGTTTACTACGGTAGCGATACACCTGGAGTGAGTACACTGATATGGTTGGTGCGTACTAGTAGCGCACCACAACGGACGGTGTGCACAGCGGGTTTATCAACAACAATGTCCTAATCGCCGTATCCCGCATCATACGACCTTTGCTGCTGTGTAACAACGTCTGCGTGACACCAGGTCATCTAGCAGACTACCTGGACAGGGAGGCCGTCGCACGGTAAGAACGCTGCGATTTGAGGAAGCTGTCTTGCAGCATGTGGAGCGGGATCCTTCAATCAGCACTCGTGCAATTGAACGTAACATGGGGACGAATCAGACGAATGTAAGAATAAGAACAATCCTTCGAGAGCAACTGTTACGGCCATTTCACTTACAGTGTGTCCACAACCTGGAACCAGTTGATTATCCACCCAGAGCACAGTTTTCGCAGTGCTACCTGGAACAGTGTAAAATGCATCCTACAGTTTTATCCTCTGTGTTGTGTACCGATGAAGCAACGTTCGGGCGTGATGGAGTCTTCAACATGCACAATTCGCATGTTTGGAGTGAGGATAACCCACATGCCACAGCTACTAGCGCTCATCAAGTGCGGTTCTTCGTTAATGTGTGGGTCGGCGTTGCTGGGGACTGTTTAATTGGGCCGTATCTGCTACCTAGGCCATTAAATGGCAGGCACTATTTCAATTTTCTCGCCAGAGCATTACCAGAATTGCTGAAAGACGTCCCGCTCCCTACAACACAACGCATGTGGTTCCCTGCTCGATCCCCTGATATGTCTCCTCTGGACTTTTTTGTGTGGGGAGAGATGGGCAACCTTGTTTACGCAGCTCCTGTTACATCAGAAGAGGATCTGGTTGCCCGGATAGTAGCAGCAGGAGGAACAATTCTGGGTATTCCTGGGGTTTTTGCCCGTGGCAGACAGAACATGACCCGACTGGTAACCTTTGTTTACGTGCCAGTGGAGGAAGTTTTGAAAATATACTGTAATTGAAATTGGGTTGTGTTAATGTGTTGTCTCTTGGTCATAAAAAATGGAAAAGTGTTTGTTGGTTTAATTAATTTGCCACCAGAGAAACCTTCCTCTACCGGTTTAAATACACCTCATAGGAAAAAATGACATTAGGGAAAAATATTGTGTTTTGATGTCCCCTAGAACCTTCCAGACTTTGTCGGTTTAAATACTTTTCACTCTGTAGATTAGTAATGTAAACACTTCAGCAGAGGAAGTAGTTAAAATATTTCAAAGCACGTGCCACTTACAGAGAGCACGTAGAAAATACAAGTTATCTCGAGATCCGTCCGTAAGTGACGGCGCACGAAGCAAGTGAACACGGGATCCGTCCGCAATGAGTTAATAGTTCAGCGCGGTTAGCGTGTTGATCGCCGCTGAGTCGTATTAATTTCTTCCGTTACAGTTAACAGAGGTTTCACTGCCCTGGCAGTGCCTCTCTGAAGCCGTAGCACTGTCACAGCTTCATCTGTGTTGTGCACTCATCTGACCTACCCTATATTCGAACGTTGTGCAAAGGTGTATAGAAAGTATTCCGTTATTAAATGTGTATTCTTATTTGTTAGGGAAAAATCACTCCCCGTTCAGAATCTTGAATAAATCAAAATTCAAGATGTTCTCAACCACACAAGAGAATTACAAAACAAGTGACAAGTTCACAGTAATGTTAACAACTCCACTGGATTCAACATATTACACAAACTTTCCGGAACCTATTGGAAACTAATATGTTACTGTAACGTATATCCTGGTGATAACTGGAACGTTATAAAACATTACTATAATTAGTAGTGTAGCCTGTCCCTACTAATAAAGCAGAAATCACTCGATAGTTAATGGTTAATGACTGGGAAAATGGTTAAATAAAAAAAGCTCTTCACTTAATTGGATGTTTGAAAGCTGCACCCAGTGAAGTTTGCATCCAATCAGAAATCTGTGAAATTTGCACCCAGTCACTACCCCTGGAAACTGCCTGCGCCATAGTCACAGCCTACTTGCAGCCTGAGTACTCGCCCACACGCTCCTTGCGGCCGCATTCGGGTGCTGTGCGACCCTGTCCGAGCCGCGTCGACGCCGCCTTGCAAAATGACCAACGTAAGCAAAATATACAACCCAGGAAGAAGAGCAAGAGCGCCAACAGTTGTCTTCATAATATCCTACGATATTCCCTCTTACACACGCACAGGGCACTGTTACACTTGTTTAAATGTTTATATCTTACTTTTCCCTCTTTTACGATGAATAACTACATCTACATGACTGCTCTGCAATTCATACTTAAATGCCTGACGTAGGGTACATCGAACCACTTCTCTGCCTTCCAATTAGTACAGCGCTCGCGAAAGACGAACATTTAAATGTTTCCGTACGAGCTCTGATTTTTTAAAATTTTATTACGATGATTATTTCACGCGATGTAGGTGAGCGTCAACAAAAACAATTTCACAGTCCGGGGAGAAAGTTGGACATAGAAATTTGACGAAAAGATCTCCCTGCAACGAAGAACGCCTTGTTTTAATGAGTGCCGCACTAATAGCGTATAATATCCGTGACATATCTTGTCCTGACACTTCCCCACCCCCCCCCCCCCCCCCCCCACTGCGCGATAATACAAAACGAGTTAACCTTCTTTGAACTTTTTCGATGTCCTCTGTCAATTGCAATTGTTTCTTGTAAGGATCGCATACCACACAGAAGTAGTCTAGCAGAGGGCGGACAAGAGTAGTGTAGGTACTGTTTTAAGCGGATTTGTGGCATCTTCTAAGTGTTATGTTAACAAAGCGCAGTCTTCAGATTGTCTTACCCACATAATGTAATCGTTCCAATTTCACTTGTTTGTCACTCTTACCTCTGGATAATTAGTTGAGCTGAGAGCCTTTAGATTTGTGTGGTTTATGATGTAACCGAAATTTGACGGATTTCTTTTGGTATTGACGCGGATGACTTCACACTTTTAATTATTTAGGGTCAACTGACACATTTCGCACCATACAGATATCCTATCGCAACCATTTCGTAATTGATCTGACGACTTTACAAGACGTAAGTAACAGGATCACCTGCAAACAACCTAAAAGGATGCTCAGATTGTCATTTAAATTGTTTATTAAGATCAGCAACAGCAGAGGGTCTGTAACACTTCCTTGGGGAACGCCAGACATCACACCTGTATTACTCGATAATTCTCCATCAGTTACTACGAATTGTGACTCTCCTGACAAGAAATCACGGATTTAGTCACACAACTGAAACGACAGTCCATAGGTGTGCAATTTGATTAGAAGCCGCTTGTGAGGAACGCTGTCAAAAGCCTTCTGGAAATCTAGAAATATGGAAAAGATTAGAGATCCTCTGTCGATGGCACTCTTTAGTTCATGAGAAGCAAGAACGACTGAATTGATCTGTGCTGACTATATGTCAATAGATCGTTCTCTTGGAAGTAATTCGTAATGTTCGAGCACAGAGTATATTTCAAAATCTTACTGAAAATGGACGTAAGTGATATAGGTCTGGAATTCAGGGCCACTCATGTTTCCTTTCTTGGATATTGGTGTGACCTGCACAACTTTCCCGTCTTTAGATGCGGATCTTTCGAGAAGTTGTGCGTTATTGCTAAATACGGAGCTATTACATCATAATACTCTGAAAGGATCCTAACTGATGTACAGTCTAGACCGGAAGACTTGCCTTTATTAAGTGATTTGAGCTGTTTCTTCGATTTGCTGGTAGGATACTGGGCAAATGCATTCACTCTACAAAGGAGATTGCATGCAAAACTGTCGTGCGATCCATCCCACACTGAAGATGCAAAGAAACTTGTACACCTGCTTAATATCGTGTAGGGCCCCGCGAGCACGCAAAAGTATTGCAACACGATGTGGCATGGACGCAACTAATGTCTGAAGTAGTTCTGGAGGTAATTGACGCCATGAATCCTGCAGAGCTGTCCATAAATCCGTAAGAGTACAAGGGGATCGAGGTCTCTTCAGAACAATACGTTCCAAGGCCCAGATACACCCAATACTGTTAATTCTGGGGAGTCTGGTAGCCAGCGGAAGTGTTAAAACTCAGAAGAGAGTTCCTGGAGCCACTGTGAAGCAAGTTTTGACGTGTACGGTGTCGCATTGTCCTGGTGGAATTCCGCAAGTCTGTCGGGAAGCACAATGGACATGAATGGATGCATGTGATCAGACAGGATGCTTACGTATGATTCATCTGTCGGAGTCCTATCTAGACATATCAGGGGTCCTATATCACAGCGACTGCACACCATTACAGAGCCTACACCGACCTGAACAGTCCTCTGGTGACATGCTGGGTCCATGGATTCATGAGGTTGTCTCCATACCCGTACACGTCCATCCACTCGATACAACTTGAAACGAGATTCATCCGACCAAGCAACATGTTTCCAGTCATTAACAGCCCAATGTCGGTGTTGACGGGCCCAGGCGAAGCGTAAAGCTTTGTGTCTTGCAGTCATCAAGAATACACGAGTGGGCCTTCGGCTCCGAAAGCCCATATCGATGATGTCTCGTTGAAAGGTTCACACGCTGACACTTGTAGATGGTCCAGCATTGAAATCTGTAGTAATTTGCGGAAGGGTTGCACTTCAGCCACGTTGAACGATTCTCTTCAGTAGTCGTTGCCCCGTTCTTGTAGGACCTTTTTCCGGCCGCAGCGATGTCCGATATTTGATATTTTACTGGATTCCTGATATTCACGTTAAACTCGTGAAATGTTAGTACGGAAAAATTCCCACTTCATCGCTACCTCGGACATGCTGTGTCCCATCGCTCGTGCGCCGACTATAACACCATGTTAAACTCACTAAAACTTGATATCCCGCCATTGTAGCAGCAGTAACCGATCTAACAACTGTGCCACACGCTTGTTGTCTTATATAGACCAGTTCCAAAAATTATATAGTCAACAATAATTCTGCAACCCAAACGTGACCAACTACATCCATCTTCATTTTACAATGCATGTCCTACCAACACTGAGTCTCCACGAGGGACACATGCCCAAGCCGTCCGCTCGCTAACTGCTAACTGCTAGTCCGTCCAACCACAGAGTCTCTTACCAAGGGCGCAGAGCGATGTCAGCGATATTTTTACAGTGTATAGCGCTTCCAACACACAAACGTATAAACGGGGTATTCACACTGGATATGGCAACAGAACTTATTTGATATTTGTTGAAGGAAGGCTGAATGCTCGTGAATGTTTGACAATATTGGCAAAAACACATTACGACCGGAAAAACGCCCTGAGAAAAGTACGAATGCTTGACTCGCCTACCCAGTCCCCTGATTTCTCCTCTGCAGAGCAGGTCTTGCATGAGATAAGAAGTATACTTACACACTAGGTTCCTGCGAGGAATATTCGTTAACTGACACAGTATGTCTTTGACACATGACAAGAAACTGACGCTGTCCCGTAATGAATATAACAGCGCTTTCGTGCGTGTAGAGTGTCACAACTCGTAATGACGGACGTCAATTCCGAGTGGAATGAAAGCTTAGCCATTCAATACCCGTTATGTGACGACCATCACCACAAGTTCGATAAATATCAGATTAGTGCGTCATGTTGTAATACTTCTGTTTCCGTCAGCGTATTTCTGTGAATTAAAATAGCATTCACGCGTCAATAAAATGAATGAATAAGTAAATAAAGTGACAGTAGTTTTACGTTTATACCTGTGTCCCCCAAACAAATACATGGTGTATGGCGGAAGGTAAATAACGTACCGTGATCAGTTTCTTTCTGTTCCTTTATGGGGCGACGGGAAGGAAGAAAGATAATCACGACCGCTCCGTATGCAAACGAATTTTTTCTAATTTCTCCCTCGTCCTTATGCAAAAAATAAGCTGGAGGAAGTATTCGTGCAGTGGTCTAACGAAGTTTTGTAAGCTATCCCTTCGTGGGTGGACTGCACTTCCCGACAATTTCTTTTCTGAATCTCTTTCTGGGATCTGCTTTTCGCAATTTCTTTTGAGTGGTGATTCCACTTTAAGTCGCTCCGTACGCATATTCCCACGTATTTACTGTATATGAATGCTTCCACAGATTGTTCAGCAATTGCGTAATCGTGCGATCTGCGTATTTATGCTGATTATATTACATTTGTTTATGTTGTAGGTGATCTACCAATCCTTGCAGAAAGCGTCGATCCTCTGCATGTCTTTCCGCATTTGACTGCATTTTGTAGCCTTAGACTTCTCTGTATACAACAGTATCATTCACAAAAGCCTTATGGAACTTACGATGCTGTCTGCTATGTCATTTATATACAGTGTGATTCAGCTGCGCCTACTTCTGCGTTTTATGCAACTCGCAGTGTCTTCAAATAGCACATGCAAGATTTTCATATTCTCTCACTCACTACGAGCAAACTATTTGTCCTACAAAAAAATGAACACGTCGTTATTGTAGGAAATTCAATGCAGTTAAATTTTGTACTGGGATACGTTTTCGTTAGAGGCTGCAGTTTTCTAATTATTCAAGAAAAATGTACAGAAGTGACCTTTCCTTGAATAATTCGAAAAGTGTGGCCTCCAGTGAAAGCATATGCCAGTACAAAATTTAACTCGATTAAGTTTCCTACAAAAAGGTCCTGTTCATTTTTTCCGTATCGCTAATAATTTGCACGTTGCGAGCAAAGAATATGAAATTCTTGCATTTGTTATTTGAAGGCATCGTGAGCTGCGTAAAACGCAGTGGTAGGGACAGCTGAATTACCGTGTTTACTGTGAAAAGCAATCGGCCTATAATACTATCCTGGAATACACCCGAAGTTACGTCTGAAGACTCTTCTCTGTTAACAATCACTTACTGTACTCTGATTGTTACTGTAAACTTCCACGTCCGGAAATGTTGGAATTAATAAAATGTTGCGGGCCGTTATGCCGTGGTCGAATGGACTTCACCGTAAAATCCGACGTTTCGTCCCCATCTGCGAAGGACATTTTGAGGGGGGTTCGTGGCTTTTTTGAATGTCCTATTCACACTGTGGCTCGCTACTTCATCCTCGTAGTGGCTAAACTTCCAAAAACAGTGAAGCACGTAATTTTTTATTTCTGAGAGAGGTCAGATACCAGTTTTTATAGATGAAGCTTTAAAATGCCGTAGAAGTATTTTAATAATGATTTTACCCCCTAGGGATGGAATTTCCCAGTATGCCGAAAACGTATTTTAATCGAGAAGCCAAACAGCAATTTTCTTAGCTCTAGCTTAAAGACTGCCTTAACAGTGACATACTTTCAAAAACTTTTCATCCAAAATTTCACCCCCTTAGGGATGGAATTTCTAAACGTCCCTTCTTTAACGAACCCTGTAGCATAAGATCTACACTCTCTCCAAATTTCAAGTTTCCATCCTAAGCGGTTTGTGCTGGGCGATGATGAGTCAGTGAAAACAGTGAGGACATTTAATTATAGAGAAGACAGGAGACAGAGGCTTCTGTTTTACGTTAATAGCGATGGTCGTGTAAGAGAAGAGGTACTGCTTTCGCAGTCAATTCTGTTCGCGGGTACTGAGGCAGTAAGTAGGCGCAAGGTAGAGCCACAATGTCAGAACAGGCCGAGGTCGTGCTAGCAGGAATCGTGAATGTTGGTGAAGGTAGGAGAGGGGGGGGGTTTAGGGCGAGGCAATTAGGGAGGGGAGGAGGGGGGAGGGGGCGCAGCGGCGATGGCCACTCCACTGCTATTAGGCGGCTCCGGCCGCCACCCACGCTGCACGCTTTCCCTCACGGCCCGCCGCAGCTCTCCCCATACGCACGGTAGCGCGCGGCGGCTACCGCACAAATCTGGCCTCATCCCAGGTTCTGAGCTGCGAGTTACATTAATGTTTAGGTACCGAGCAACAGCAGAAATACAGAGTTAAAACACCTAGTCTGTTTAGTGCGACAAAAACAGGTCGTCTCTGTCTGTCAGCCAAGAGCCGAAACCAGAGAAAGTAGTGACTTTGGCCCATTGGAGTCTGCAATGAGGTCAATGTTCTAACTTGACCGAAAAGTGTTCTATTTGGTGCAAGTAGAGGTTTTGGGCAGTGTAGTCTATTCAGGAATATTGTTGGAACCAAACCATTGCCTCACAGATACTCCTTTATGACAGTGGGCATTGTCATGCCGATACAGCCATCCTCTCCAAATTGTTCCTCTACTGTACGCTGTACACAACATTGTAAAACGAGTACATATTCTTCTGTATTTACCGTTTTCTTAAGCTTAGCAAGGGGCCACACCCTAGTTACGAATAATACCCCCTACCACAACCTCGCCTCCTCTGTGCTTCACTGCTGGTACAACACACGATGGCAGGTAACGTTTTTCCGGCATTCGACAAGCCTAAAACCTCCCATCTGGTTGCCACAGGCTACAGTGTGGTCGTCACTCCAAATTGCTCATTTGCAGTCATCTGCTTTCCAGTGGGGTCACTCTTTACTCCACCTCAAGCGTCGCTTAGAGAGTGTTGCTACAGAGACATGTGGCTTACGTGGAGCTGCGCGACCACTGTACCCCACTGTGCCACGTTAACTGCCGATAGCACTCTGGAAGTCAAGAGTGACTCATTCAACTGGTTTCACGTAATTTTTTACAAGCACCCACTGCAAGTGCTCGACGGTCCCCGTCCATTGGTAAATGAGGTTTGCCTGTTCTTGGTTTAGCTATGGTTGTACGTCAATGTTTCCACTTCACAATCACTTCAACATCAGTTGACGGGCTGCTTTAGAGAGGTGTCCGCCCCTGGTAGCTGAGTGGTCAGCGCGACGGAAGGTCCGTGACCGGGCCAAATATCTCACGAAATAAGCGTCAAACGAAAAAACTGCAAAGAACGAAATGGTTCAAATCGCTCTGAGCACTATGGGACTTAATATCTATGGTCATCAGTCCCCTAGAACTTAGAACTACTTAAACTTAACTAACCTAAGGACAACACACAGCCATCACGAGGCAGAGAAAATCCCTGACCCCACCGGGAATCGGACCCGGGCGCGGGAAGCGAGAACGCTACCGCACGACCACGAGATGCGGGCCAAAGAACGAAACTTGTCTAGCTTGAAGGGGGAAACCAGATGGTGCTATTGTTGGCCCGCTAGGTGGCACTGCTATCAACTGCGTTTTATTAAAAATAGGAACCCCCACTTTTATTACATATTCGTGTAGTACGTAAATAAATATGAATGTTTTACTTGGACCACTTTTTTCGCTTTGTGATAAATGGCGCTGTAATAGTCACAAACATATGGCTCACAATTTTAGACGAACAGTTGGTAACAGGTAGGTTTTTTAAATTAAAATCCAGAACGTAGGTACGTTTGAACATTTTATTTCGGTAGTTCCAATGCGATACATGTACCTTTGTGAACTTATCATTTCTGAGAACGTATGCTGTTACAGCGTGATTACCTGTAAATACCACATTAATGCAATAAATGCTCGCCGGCCTCGGTGATCTCGCGGTTAAGGCGCTCAGTCCGGAACCGCGCCACTGTCGCAGGTTCGAATCCTGCCGTTCGAATCCTGCCTCGGGCATGGATGTGTGTGATGTCCTTAGGTTAGTTAGGTTTAAGTAGTTCTAAGTTCTAGGGGAATGATGACCACAGATGTTAAGTCCCATAGTGCTCAGAGCCAATATATGCTCAAAATGATGTACGTCAACCTCATGCATTTTGCAATACGTGTAACGACATTTCTCTCAACAGCAAGTAGTTCGCCTTCTGTAATGTTCGCACACTCATTGACAATTCGCTGACACATGTTGTCAGGCGTTGTCGGTGGGTCACGATAGCAAATATCCTTCAACTTTCCCCACAGAAAGAAATCCGGGGATGTCAGATGCGGTGAACGTGCGGGCCATGGTATTGTGCTACGACGACCAATCCACCTGCAATGAAATATGATATTCAATACCGCTCCAACCGCACGTGACCTATGTGCCGGACATCCATCATGTTGGTCGTGCATCGTCATTCTGTCATGCAGTGAAACATCTTGTAGTAACATCGGTAGAACATTACGTAGCAAATCAGCATACATTGCACCATTTAGATTGCCATCGAAAAAATGGGCGACAATTATCCTTCCTCCCAGAATGCCGCACCACACATTAACCCGCCAGGGTCGCTGATGTTGCACTTGTCGCAGCCATCGTGGATTCTCCGTTGCCCAATAGTGCATATTATGCCGATTTACGTTACCGCTGTTGGTTAATGACGCTTCGTCGCTAAATAGAACGCGTGCAAAAAATCTGTCATCGTCCCGTAATTTCTCTTGCGCCCAGTGGCAGAACTGTACACGACGTTCAAAGTTGTCGCCATGCAATTCCCGGTGCATAGAAATATGGTACGGGTGCAGTCGATGTTGATGTAGCGTTCTCAACGCCGATGTTTCGTAGATTCCCGATTCCCGATTCTCTCCTGCGAACCTTGCAGAACTAGCACTCTGCAAGGTTCGCAGGAGAGCTTCTGTAAAGTTTGGAAGGTAGGAGACGAGGTACTGGCAGAAGTAAAACTGTGAGAACGGGGCGTGAGTCGTGCTTGGGTAGCTCAGTGAGTAGAGCACTTGCCCGCGAAAGGCTAAGGTCCCGAGTTCGAGTCTCGGTCCGGCACACAGTTTTAATCTGGCAGGAAGTTTCAGAGCAGCGCACACTCCGCTGCTGAGTGAAAATCTCAATTTGAATACTCGTAAATGTTTGTTTCCAGGCTTGTGAAGCCTCTAGACATGCATGAGCTACCAGTGTGTAACAGGCACTTCCTCTCCGTAAGGTTGTTGGTTGCACCGTTACCAATCGCGTCACGCAACGCTATGGGAGAGCGCTGTAGCAGCGCCTTCCTTGGCGGTCTAGCGCCGCCTACGCAACCTAGCCCCCTCCCCGTCCCCCCAAGCTGCCCTCCGGTTGTCGGATCTCGAGTCGTGACTACCGGCTGACACGTCGTGTTACCGGCGCCTTATTAGAAAGGCCACTCCGCCGGCTACCAGAGTCGGTGGCTGGGAGCACGCCGATCTCTTAACTAGCAGTTACTAATAAGGGGGGAGCTGCTGTTGCTACGTACTGCTGCTCCGTTCTTGTTTTCCAATGACGGCCAATAAAATACTGATATAAAGTACATTCAATGGAGAATCTCAGCTTCCCTTCTCCGCACACAGCCTTTTGATTGTACGATCAATTGTGTTTCCTTCTAGACAAGGAGTAGACTTATTCTTATCCTAAGGAAACACGGTAAGGACTGGAGATAAAGAAATAGATTAATGTGCTATATTGTAATAAAAAAGTCAGAGTTTGTGACAACTAACAGAGGGCATAGGAATTGAAAATACCAAAATTACTACAGACGGACAAATAGAGCGAGTTGCAAAATTCAAATACTTGGAAAATATTATAATGGAAGACCATTAATGTGATACAGACGTAGGGTCAAGAATAACGATTACCAAGGAACCGTTCAACGAAAAGCAGAAATTACTATGAGGGCCAATAATAAAGGTGAGATGAAAAGATTAGCTAAATGCTTTACATGCGGCATAGTATGATATGAGCAGTGACCTGGGCAAGATGAAAAAAGGAGAAAAGATGGCTGCAGGCACTAGAAATGTGGATATGGAGGAAACTAGGGCATATAAGTTGAGCAGATATGCTTAGGGCGAGGAAGTTCTGAGAAGAACTGGGAAGAACTGAAACTTATTTGACCACATAGGGTGAACTAGAAAAATTGGCTAAGCCTTATCTGGAGATAACAGTGCGTATGTCATCAAGATACTGGAAGAATGGTAAAGAGAGAGACAGGGAGAGGAAGAGGAAGATACAGTATCAACTAACGGATAGTGTCAAGGACGAAAGAGATAACTGTATGGAACAAAAGAGGAAACGAGACAGACATAATTGGGCAACAAGCATGGCTGGACATGTTTGTAAGGCGAAACAGCTGCTGATATTCATTGTAGTGGCAGTGTGTACTATGTTTACTCGTATATCATAGCTCAAGTGGCGTTACTCCAGTGCTGTCATGAAAGCCGTCAGCAATAGTAACCGAAAGGTTCGACCATTTTACAGTGTAATGTGGTCTACTTCCCAAAACTTTTTTTATGGGAACTGACTCAGGCCGTGGAAGCTTACAGGAATACACCAGAGAGGTGAGAGGCCGTTCTGTCCCCTTCACTCTCGTTGGCAGGCCCATCAGGTCCTTTCCCATTTATTTATTTTTTTCTTTTCGTGATTGAACTTGCAAGTAGGGCATAATTTACACTTTATTTTATTTTTATTGCGGAATTAGAAGCACGAATCGGTGATTGAGTTCACAGTACCTGCATGCCCGGAGAATTTCACCGGTTAGAGGGTTGATTTCTTTTCCCACTACTATATTTCACTTGCTTTAAGCGGCGACTGCACTCGGCCGATGCAGGGTCCAGGGTTCGCTTGAGTATGGCGACTCGGGGACTGTCCTGGAAGGAAGCGAGGACAATACGTGAAGGCAGCGAAGGGTTTCACATCACGGTCCGTCTCTGAAGTTGCCGCGCGTAGCCCCGGCTCGACACCTACCAAATCACCTTAGGCTTGTTTCAGATCTACCCGGCAGCGGGCGGCTGAAATCTGTGGGGGTGAAGAGCTTACGGGACGTTTCACGTCTACCCGACAGACTACATGGCCGGCTGGACGACAGCCGACAGCCGGGCAGATGCCGTGGGATGCCGGCGGCCCCCACTGCGTGGGGCCCGGTGCCGGCTGTCGTGGGGAACACCCGGCGTGTGTAGTGGGGCAGGCAGCAGAGGGCTTCACATCTACTGTCGTCTGCCGGTCAGTTGCGTTCTGCTCTGTCCTGGTGGTTCAGACTGTTCTGAAGATTTCTTTTTAGAGCCCGCTCTCTGTGTTGATGGGAACCTCGTTTTGTTTCCATATCGCAGAGTGTTGGGCGGCGGTGCCCGCACTGCTCCGTGTGTTAGAATTCGCAGAAACTGCCCTCTGGCTCTGCAGGACGCCCGCCGGAGTGGACCACGCGTAGATCTGAAAATTAACGTGTTCGGTTATCGCACCCCACGCCTGAGTTGTCACTTCGCGGGGCCTGTGATTGGTGGGCGGACTGTGACGTCTGCCCGCGTCCAAAGCCGTCTTTTGATTTTGGCGGGATGCCTTCAGCTTGCCATCCGGAGTGGCCAAGGGGTTCTAGGCGCTTCAGTCTGGAACCGCGCTACTGCTACGGTCGCAGGTTCGAAATCTGCCTCGGGCATGGATGTGTGTGATGTCCTTGGGTTAGTTAAGTTTAAGTAGCTCTAAGTTCTAGGGAACTGATGACCTCAGATGTCAAGTCCCATAGTGTTCAGAGCCATTTTTAAACCTTCAGGTTGGCGCAGGGCATTTTCCTGTTTTTGTAGTGGGGGCCGAGAGCGTCTGCTTTGGGATCACGATTGATGCCGGTTTTGTTGCTATGCCAAGATTAGCAATTTCCGAGAGCAACAGGATGTGCGTCCGTGTAGTGGTGCGAAAAATAGAAAATAGGGGATCTGCTTCTGGACGGTCGTAAAGTCATCTCTTCCGTATCCATAGAGAGACTCGCGGACTGTTGTGCTCGTCCGGACACCCGGTTGAAAATTAAGTTTTCACACGGCCGCGAATTAATCGTGCTCTGCTCCGGAGTACAGCAGACGGGACGGTGGGTTGCTCTCGACTCTTGCAGCTTCGACATCGCTATACATCCATCGGCTTCACGTCACGCGTCTGCGGGTTTGGTAAGTGTCGCAGCGGCAGCAGACAGGGAATTATGAGCTAAATTACCACCGTTCGTTACCTTACTGCCATCTGCTGTAGCCCCAGTTGCCTCTCTGCACGCAAAGCCACGTTTTTTTCTATGTGCGGTCAACCGCCGTCTTGATTTAGGCAAACTCTACGTTACTATTAAAGGACCCACACTCACAGTAAACTCTACAGCACCTTTGCTGTAATTAAACTAGGGATACAGCCATATTTATTAGCAAACTAGCACCAATTGTTGTTCATATTCGTGAGTTTTATACAATCTGCCACTCTAATATTCTGAGTCAAAATCCAAGTTTTAATTTTGTCCTCACAGAAATAAATCTATTTGTTATAGCACATTGTCTTCTTCCTTTCCCAGCTCACATATTTTGTCGGGGTTATCAGATAATTTCTTTAGCAATTATATTTATCAGAAATTAGCTTTCGGTAATCCTTGTGCTACATCACCAACGTGCATCCTTTTGAGGGTGTTGGATATCAAATTCAACCCATTTCATATTGACGAACGTAAATCAGTCAGCCCTTAAGAAGACTTCTCCACCAGCAAATTACATCGATGTCACGTAACACGTTTAAATACTTCAGGTCCGGTACCAGAGACAATCTCATGATTTCACCCTCACAAAAAGAGACCCAAAATGTTTTATAAAATTTTTCGTCGTGCTGTCGTAATATCGAAGTAGTTAGAAGGATAAATGTGTTTGACCCTTGGTAGGAGCATCCTCCATATTTCATAGCAATTCAGTTCCCAACTATCAGCAGTCGAAATCTTGACGTTTTTAAAGTACTCAGCGTACCTGCTGTTTTACTGTACGATATTGTTTTCGCTTAGCGTGTATTATTCTGGCACTGAATCATTATTTTGAGTGCAATATTGTTTCATCTGTTGTTCAGAATAAATGATTTCAATAGTCTTGGTCAGGTTAGGTTGTGAAAACCTGTAGAAGTAAGTGTTAATGCGCCGCGACGCGTTTACATTGTAGGGTCTGTATTATCTGAGTCTCAGAAATTACAGTACAAACTCAATTACTAGTCTTTTCCAAAATTAAAAAAAAATTTGGTATTTTAAGCCAAAAAACTTATTTTTGAGTCAGAAAGGAAAATGTTCGCCTTTTTCTCGTGACGCATGTACATAATCGTAAATCAGGCGAAAAACAGTTGCGTTAAGTAACTGGTTTTACACGGGGACTGTCCGTAGTGAACTGCAGACCGTGTTGTTTTGTGCTAGTTATTCTTGTTATTCTCCTTTTCAAATGTCATTCTGTTCCATACACACTCCGAGAAAAAAAAAAAAAGACGCACTGCGGAGGAATTATCCGAAGAGGACGGAAATCGGTAGATGCGATGTGCATGCACAGACACACAAATGATTACAATTTCAAAAAAAAAAAAAAAAAAAAAAAACAAAAAGGCAGGTGACAGTCGGGTTGGCACTCCACCACTGTCTAGGGCGTCACCAAATCCGTTTCCGCTTGTCACCGGGGCTCACCAGCTCAATTCCAAGCGAGACTCACCACTTTTGACAGTTCTACTCCAGTCAGTACTAAGCCAAAGAGGTGCCTGGGCCTCCAGGAGATGCCGTCCACCAGAACTGGGCGTGACAACCAGGAGTGATGGTCTGGGGTTTCATTTCTTTTCATAACAGGATCCCTTTGGTTGTCATCTGCGGCACCCTTACACAACAGCGGTACGTCGACGATATTCTTCCCCCGTTTTGTTGCCCTTTATGGAAAGCCATCCTGGGCTTACATTTGAGCAAGATAATGACCGCCAGCACACGGCGAGAGTTTCTCCTGCATGTGTTCGCGCTTGCTAATCCTGCCTTGGACAGAAAGGTCGCCGAATCTCTCCCCAGCTGAGAACGTTTAGAATATTACGGCAGCGGCCTCCAACAGCTCGGAGTTCTGACGCGCCAATTGGACAATGTCCGTCAGGAGGACGTCCAACAATCTACTAACACAGCGATGGAATAACACGGTTTCTCCACCCATCAAAAAAGTAACGGATCAAATCGGCAAGATTTTAAGGAAACATAACGTTCGACCAATTTTCAGACCAACTAAGAAAATAAGCCAAGCACTTCGTTCCGTTTAGGATAAACGCCCCCCTCTGTCAAAAAAATGGTTCAAATGGCTCTGAGCACTATGGGACTCAACTGCGGTGGTCATTAGTCCCCTAGAACTTAGAACTACTTAAACCTAGCTGAACTAAGGACATCACACACATCCATGCCCGAGGCAGGATTCGAACCTGCGACCGTAGCAGTCGCTCGGTTCCGGACTGCGCGCCTAGAACCGCGAGACCACCGCGGCCGGCCCCGCTGTCTGCAAGTGATGTATACAAGATTCCGCGTACATGTGGTAGGGTCTACATTAAAACTACAAAGAGAAGTGTGAATACACGGTTGAAGGAACATAAAAGTCTGTGCCGACTAGGTTGGTTGTTGGTTGTTTTTGGGGAAGGAGACCAGACAGCGAGGTCATCGGTCTCATCGGATTAGGGAAGGACAGGGAAGGAAGTCAGCAGTGCCCTTTGAAAGGAACCATCCCGGCATTTGCCTGGAGCGATTTAGGGAAATCACGGAAAACCTAAATCAGGATGGCCGGACGCGGGATTGAACCGTCGTCCTCCCGAATGCGAGTCCAGTGTCTAACCACTGCGCTACCTCGCTTGCCGACTAGGGAAAACAGACAAAGCAGCCGTGGCGGAACATGCTCTTCGGTCGGGTAATCACGTAGTGAAATTTTCGGAAATTGAAGTTTTGTGTACTATGACGAATCATTATCCACGGCTATATAGAGAAGCAGTCGAAATATATAAACATGGGGTTAATTTTAACAGAAAAGAAGAAGCTATGAAACTCAGCGATATATGGACAGTGGCTCTACAGAATCAATGAGAAGGTTTTATCTTTGGCGTACTACGATCGATAGTTATATTTTATCCTTGACGAGGATTATCTCTGCTATCACGTGAAATCCAGACCATGCCCACTTTCCACGGTATTTAGGCCGATCTTTGACGTCCGACCCGTCAGCCGGTAAGACTCAGCACAACCAGGAGCACCTCCGAAGATGTCCAACGTAGCTTTGCACGAAACGTCAGGGATAGAAGAGTTCCATGGACCACGGCCATACAACCCGGAAGAATTGTCGGCAGCTGAAACATCCGGTCGTGAAAGCCTTCATTGTATGACAACCAACCAATGCCATGCCGATAACCGTTCTTATTAGGGCCAGAGGTAGCCAACGCGTTATCGACTTGCTCAGTTTGTAAAGTTCTTTCTCTTGAGTAAATCATCCAATTTTTCTAAAATTGCAGTGATTTATCTGTACCTGCACATAAAATATACCGATTTCCGTCCCATTCGGATAATTCCTTCACATGGCGTAGTTTTCTTGTCTTGGAGTGTATTCCACTTTTTGCTGATTCTGTGGACAATATCTTCATTTCTTATCGGTTCACATAATATTTAACTTCCTCTTACAGCACCGCAACTCAAACGCTTCTATTCCTTTCCGGTTCAAAAAGTGGTTCTGAGCACTATGGGACTTAACAGCTCAGGTCATCAGTCCCCTAGAACTTAGAACTACTTAAACCTAACTAACCTAAGGACATCACACACATCCACGCCCGAGGCAGGACTCGAATCTGCGACCATAGCGGTCGCGCGGTTCCAGACTTAAGCGCCTAGAACCGCTCGGCCACTCCGGCCGGCTATTCCTTTCCGGTTTACCGCAGCATATGATTCACTCCTCCACGCTGCTCTGTTACAAATAAGCATCCTTAAATTTCGTTCTCATGGTTACTCTTTGATTCTAGTGGACTTCTTTGTCCAGGAATGCCGTTTTTTCCTGTGCTAGTCTGCTTCTTATATCCTCCTTGCTATGTCCTTCATGGGCCATTTTGCTTCCAAGATAGGAGAATTCCTACACTACGTGGCCTACAATTTGTATGTTTATTTTATCGCTAATTCTTATCTTCTACTCCTCATTACTTTCGTCTATCTTCTGTTTTCCCTCAACCCGCAGTGTATGCTCATTAGACTACTCTTTCCATTCAAGACATTTTGCAATTTCTCCTCACTTTCACAGAAGATAGCAATGTCATTAGCGAATCGTATCACTGGCATCGTTCATTAGCGACATCTCTGGTATCGTTTCACTCTGAGATTTAAACCCCCTCTTGAACCTTTCTTTTATTTTCGTCATTGCTTCGTCGATGTATAGGCTGAACAGTAAAGGTGAAAGATTGCATACCCGTCTTACACACACGTTTTACTGTGAGCACTTCACTTTTGATGTCCCGTTCTTATTCCCTCTTGATTGATATACGTATGTACATTAATCTTTCTCTATTACCTACGCCTATTTTTCTGAGAATTTCGAACAAGAGGGACCTGTTTACAATGCCAAACGTTTTTTCTAGGTCGACAAATCCTATGAATGTTGGAATTGCCCCAATTGTGCCTTTATCTGTGACAAGACCGTAGGTGGACTGAGGGTGACTTTTTATACCGGAAGTCTCCGTCTACACTACAGATGATTTAATTGAAAATTTAAACGGTAGCTAGGATCGAACACAGGAGCCAGGATGCTTTGATCACGTCCGCAAAACGCTAACCTATACCACTGTGACACTTTCCCTTAGATATGCCGCTGCAATTACTGTGTGTCTTACCCTGCTGGAGCCATAAGCGCCTGCACGCAAATTATTTTGTTTCCTTTGCCTCGACGGCTGTTTCGACGTTGCCCTACCGTGAAGACGAAGCGAATCTCGGCAGGTTTACAAAACATATTCCTCAAATTTCAGTATTTTGAATATGGATGCACTACAGCAGGAATAAAAGACAGTCAACCAGTTGCAGTAAATGGTGGGTTTCAAATAACCTTGACCACAGTTTCAATGGATGTAAACCTGTCTTCTTCAGAAGGAGAAACATGCATACATTGCGATCATGAAAAACCCATGGACCAGTATTACATGATATTCCTACACCTGTTGTAGAGAGTAGCCTCTGACAGAAACTCAATATTGGTCCATGGCGTTTTCATTATAACTTATCGCATTGTATGCAGGTTGTCCTTCAGACGTAATACTGGTTCATGACGATTTCATTATAAATTGTCGTATTGTGTGCAGGTTTGTGCCTCCGAAGAAGACGGATTTATATCCGTCGAAACCGTGGTCAACGTTATTTAAAAACCACCATTTATCCTGGTTGGTCGGCTGTCTTTTTATTCCTGCTGTTCCTCAAACTCTTAATTGTCACTTTCTTATCCACAGCAGCTTAAATCATTTAATAAAGTCAAGGCCTGCGGTCCAGATTGTATACCAGTCAGAGCCCTCGCAGAGTATGCTGATACAATAGCTTCATATTTAGCTATTATACACAACCGCTCTCTCACAGAAAGATCCGTACCTAAAGACTGGAAAATTGCTCAAGTCACAAGAAGTCAAGAGAAGTAGGAGTAACCCGCTGAATTACAGTCCCTTGTCACTATCGTCGATTTGGGTAGGATTTTGGAACATGTACTGTATTCGAATATTGTGAAGTATCTAGAAGAAAACGATTTATTGACACATCGTCAGCACGGATTCAGAAAATATCGTTCTTCCGAAACACAACTAGCACATTATACTCATGAAGTAATGAGTGCTGTCGACAGGGATGTCAAATTGAGACCATATTTTTAGATTTCCAGAACGCTTTCGACACCTTTCCTCACAAGCGTTTTCTAACCAAACTGCGTGCCTATGGAATATCGCTTCAGTTGTGCGACTCGATTCGTAATTTCCTGTCAGGAAGGTCACAGTTCGCAGTAATAGACGGAATGTCATAGAGTAAAACACAAATAATATCCGGCGTTCCCCAAGGAAGTGTTATAGGGCCTCTATTGCTCCTGATCTATATTAACGACATGGGAAACAATCTGAGTAGCCGTCTTGGATTGTTTGCAGATGATGCTGTCATTTACCGTCTTGTAAAGTCATCAGATGACCAAAACGAATATCAAAATGGTTTAGAATAAAGAAAAGTGTGAGTTTATTCACATGAGTACTAATAGAAAGTCGCTGAATTTCGGTTACGCGATAAGTCACATAAATCTCAATTCTGTAAATCAACTAAATACTTAGGGATTACAAATACAAATAACCTAAATTGGAACGATCACGTAGTTGATATTTTGGGTAGAGCAAACCAAAGACTGCGATTATTTGGCAGAACACTTAGAAGGTGCAACGGGTCTACTAAATAGACTGCTTACACCACGCTTGTCCGCCCTATTCTGGAGTATTGCTGTGCGGTGTGGGGTCCTCATCAGGTGGGACTGACGGATGACATCGAAAAAGTTCAAAGAAGGCAGCTCGTTTTGTGTTATAGCGAAATACGGGAGATACGTGAATTGGCGTGGCACTCATTAAAACAAAGGGGTTTTTCGTTGCGTCGGGATCTTCTCATGAAATGTCAATCACCAGTTTTCTTTTCCGATTGCGAAAACATTCTGTTGGCACCCACCTACACAGGGAGAAAAGCTCATCACGATAAAATAAATCAGGGTTCGGACAGAAAAATTTAAGTGCTCGTTTTTCCCCTCGCAAACTTCCTCAGATGCTGCAGAGTTCAATGCTGGGCATCAACAAGTGTGAGCGTGTGATCCATTCAACGGAATATCGGCTTTCGGAACCGAAGGCCCACTTGTGTACCCTTGATGTCTGCACGACACAAAGCTTTACGCCTCGCCTGGGCCCATCAACACCGAAACATGTTGTCTGGTCGGACGAGTCTCGTTTCAAATTGTTTCGAGCGGGTGGACATTTTCGGGTATGGAGACAGCCTCATGAGTCCATGGACCCTGTATGTCAGCAGGGGACTGTTCAGGCTGGTGGAGGCTCGATAATGGTGTGGGGCGTGTGCAGCTGTAGTGTTATGGGAGAAGTGAGACTGTAAGTAGGCTGTTTAGATTGTTTTATTGGTAACGCCACAGAGCGCTCTGTATGAAAAATCACTGGCTGTGCTGTGTGCAATCAGTGGCTGGTTGGCATTATTGTAAACTCGCCATTGTAGTGTTGGGCAGCTGGATGTTAACAGCGCGTAGCGTTGCGCAGTTGGAGGTGAGCCACCAGCAGTGGTGGATGTGGGGAGAGAGATGGCGGAGTTTTGAAATTTGTAACACTGGGTGTCATGAACTGCTATCTACACTCCTGGAAATTGAAATAAGAACACCGTGAATTCATTGTCCCAGGAAGGGGAAACTTTATTGACACATTCCTGGGGTCAGATACATCACATGATCACACGGACAGAACAACAGGCACATAGACACAGGCAACAGAGCATGCACAATGTCGGCACTAGTACAGTGTATATCCACCTCTCGCAGCAATGCAGGCTGCTATTCTCCCATGGAGACGATCGTAGAGATGCTGGATGTAGTCCTGTGGAACGGCTTGCCATGCCATTTCCACCTGGCGCCTCAGTTGGACCAGCGTTCGTGCTGGACGTGCAGACCGCGTGAGACGACGCTTCATCCAGTCCCAAACATGCTCAATGGGGGACAGATCCGGAGATCTTGCTGGCCAGGGTAGTTGACTTACACCTTCTAGAGCACGTTGGGTGGCACGGGATACATGCGGACGTGCATTGTCCTGTTGGAACAGCAAGTTCCCTTGCCGGTCTAGGAATGGTAGAACGATGGGTTCGATGACGGTTTGGATGTACCGTGCACTATTCAGTGTCCCCTCGACGATCACCAGAGGTGTACGGCCAGTGTAGGAGATCGCTCCCCACACCATGATGCCGGGTGTTGGCGCTGTGTGCCTCGGTCCTATGCAGTCCTGATTGTGGCGCTCACCTGCACGGCGCCAAACATGCATACGACCATCATTGGCACCAAGGCAGAAGCGACTCTCATCGCTGAAGACGACACGTCTCCATTCGTCCCTCCATTCACGCCTGTCGCGACACCACTGGAGGCGGGCTGCACGATGTTGGGGCGTGAGCGGAAGACAGCCTAACGGTGTGCGGGACCGTAGCCCAGCTTCATGGAGACGGTTGCGAAGGAGCAACAGTGTCCCTAATTTGCTGGGAAGTGGCGGTGCGGTCCCCTACGGCCTTGCGTAGGATCCTACGGTCTTGGCGAGCATCCGTGCGTCGCTGCGGTCCGGTCCCAGGTCGACGGGCACGTACACCTTCCGCCGACCACTGGCGACAACATCGATGTACTGTGGAGACCTCACGCCCCACGTGTTGAGCAATTCGGCGGTACGTCCACCCGGCCTCCCGCATGCCCACTATACGCCCTCGCTCAAAGTCCGTCAACTGCACATACGGTTCACGTCCACGCTGTCGCGGCATGCTACCAGTGTTAAAGACTGCGATGGAGCTCCGTATGCCACGGCAAACTGGCTGACACTGACGGCGGCGGTGCACAAATGCTGCGCAGCTAGCGCCATTCGACGGCCAACACCGCGGTTCCTGGTGTGTCCGCTGTGTCGTGTGTGTGATCATTGCTTGTACAGCTCTCTCGCAGTGTCCGGAGCAAGTATGGTGGGTCTGACACACCGGTGTCAATGTGTTCTTTTTTCCATTTCCAGGAGTGTACATTATGACTTTTGAACACTAGTAAGGTAAATACATTGTTTGTTCTCTATTAAAATCTTTCAGTAGTTAGTGCCCTCCGTAGTTTGAATCTTTTATTTAGCTGGCAGTAGTGGCGCTCGCTGTATTGCAGTAGTTCGAGTAAAGAAGATTTTTGGTGAGGTAAGTGATTTGTGAAATGTATAGGTTAATGCTAGTCAGGGCCATTCTTTTGTAGGGATTTCTGAAAGTCAGATTGCGTTGCGCTAAAAATAATATGTGTCAGTTTAAGCACAGTCTTGTTCAAAGGGGACGTTTCATAATACGTCTAGGAAAAACTCCGACAGGTAACACGTACGTAAGCATCCTGTCTGATCACCTGCAGCCATTCATGTCCATTGTGCATTCTGACGGACTTGGGCAATTCCAGCAGGACAATGCGACATCCCACACATCCAGAATTGCTACATAGTGGCTCCAGGAACACTTCTCTGAGTTTTAACACTTCCGCTGGCCACCAAACTCCCCAGCCATGAACATTATTGAACGTATCTGGAATGGCTTGCAACGTGCAGTTCAGAAGGGATCCCCACCCCCTCGTACTGTTACAGATTCATCGACAGCCCTGCAAGATTCATTGAGTCAGTTCCCTCGAGCACTACTTCAGACATTAGTTCAGTCCATGCCACGTCGTGTTTCGGCACTTCTGCATGCTCGCGGGGGCCTTACACGATATTAGGCGGGTGTACCAGTTTCTTTGGCTGTTCAGTGTATTTGTATGGTTCTGCAGACTACGATTATGATCTGACAGTCACTTGTCAGTAAGTTTTCTACCTTCACTGCGACAAAAATGAGCGGAGTGAAGTGACAGAATCTGCTATCATACGAACTACTGAGATCGTAGACGACCCATATTGGATGCTCGTAAGACGCTTCACGTCTTCGTTTATAGTTGGAAGACAATTATTAACTGCCAGAGATGACGTGTCACAACACCAAGAGTGACTTCTGATGAGAAAAGTTATAGGTTGCGTTCTTCACAAACGAACGATACAGGATATTATCTTAGACCTTTTGAGAACGGTAGTAAAACATGAAGCTGCGTGGTCGTACGGGGATTTTTACCTCTACTGACAGAGACGTTAAGCAAGCGAGCCAATACTTTTTCACAGAGTTCACGAGATGTGATTACAAGCACATGCTTTAGTCGAATGTCTCCACTAGCGATATAATATTCAATTTAATACCCTTGATGTTCGTTTCGTGTATCTGTATCTCATAAAATTATCTCCTTTCGTAAGGTACAGTGAGGGTCTCCATTGCCGACAACAATAACGTGTTACCTGAGTGCCGCTGCCCATGTTACGCTCACGTTTGGCCCTATTGTGATCGCTATCTTTCTTCCTTCGGCCTAACGCGCTCCTGTGAAGTATCGCTGCTGGATACCGAAGCAATTAACTGTTCTATAGGTACCGCACGATATCAACAGAGAGTAATAGCTGTTCTGACAATCAGTGTATCTTGTGTATGAAAGTAACGCCGTTTAAATGGACCAACGTCCCTCAATGCTAGGTGTACGTAATGATTTTACGAATGACGCTGATGTCCATAACCAAAGCACAATGAAGAAACAAGGGGCGCTTTTCTAGAACTGGATCCGAAAGCGTCACAGAATAAGGTAAAACTTAAAACAAGACATGGTATGCAACAGCCTCTAAAATATTTGCTTGCAAAATGTATGAAAGTGACGACATACTTCTCAAGCCCTGACTACAGCACACACATGACATCGCCGTGGCATTCTTTCTATGAGCTGGTTCAAGACCTCTATTAGCAGTCGATTTCATTCTCGAGAAAAAAAAATCCAGTCTCGGGGAGTCCATAGTTGGGCCTGGGCGGCTACAGTTCATTGCGTTAGGGATTGTATTCGGAGTACCTGCTGGCTACCCAATGTTAGATCCTATCTTGACCTACAAGAGGTTCACCCTCAAGACAATAGGGATTATCGATTACGCAAAAAAAATCGCCAATTAGAACTTGTGCTTCATGTCTAAAGATCCCATCGCCAATGGGACATTAATCAGTAATATTGCATTATTATTTTTCTCCTTCATTAACGAACTTTTCTTAATTTCTGAACTTCAAACAACACCAAAAGACAGTTAAAATGGATCTACAAAGAGAGAACGAATGTTAATTCAGCTCTCAGAGTTCGGACACTGTTCTTCCCGATTTACAGTACAAGAAAAAGTAATCACTCTTTTCCCTTGTTTGTGAGGCAAATGCCGGAACTCCATATCCGATCCCAGAAATTCCCAATTGGGAATCCCTCTGTTCTGGTATCTCACTGACACCTATAATGGGGTGGATGGGGTAGAGAATCAAACATATACAGGTGGTCCATTGATAGTGACCGAGCCAAATATCAAACGAAAAAACTACAAAGAACGAAACTCGTCTAGCTCGAAGGGAGAAACCAGATGGCGCTATGGTTGGCCCGCTAGATGGCGCTGCCATAGGTCAAACGGATATCAACTGCGTTTTTTAAAAATTGGAGCCCCATGTTTTATTACATATTCGTGTAGTACGAAACTAAATATGAATGTTTTAGTTGGACCACTTTTTTCGCTTTGTGATAAATGGCGCTGTAATGGTCACAAACGTATAAGTACGTGGTATCACGTAACATTCCGCCAGTGCGGACGGTATTTGCTTCGTGATACATTACCCGTGTTAAAATGGACCGTTTACCAATTGCCGAAAAGGTCGATATCGTGTTGATGTATGGCTATTGTGAGCAAAATGCCCAACGGAAGTGTGCTGTGTATGCTGCTCGCTATACTGGACGACATCATCCTAGTGTGCGGACCGTTCGCCGGATAGTTACGTTATTTAAGGAAACAGGAAGTGTTCATCCACAAGTGAAACGTCAACCACGTCCTGCAACAAATGGTGATGCCCAAGTAGGTGTTTTAGCATCTGTCGCGGTTAGTCTGCACATCAGAAGCAGACAAATTGCGCGAGAATCGAGAATCTCAAAAACGTCGGTGTTGAGAATGCTACATCAACATCGATTGCACCCGTTCCATATTTCTATGCACCAGGAATTGCATGGCGACGACACTGAACGTCGTATACAGTTCTGCCATGGGCACAAGAGAAATTACAGGACAAAGACAGATTTTTTGCACGCATGCTATTTAGCGACGAAACGTAAACCGGCATAATATATACTAATGGGCAACGGAAAATCCGCGA
Organism: Schistocerca gregaria; assembly: GCF_023897955.1. Classification (NCBI taxonomy): domain Eukaryota; kingdom Metazoa; phylum Arthropoda; class Insecta; order Orthoptera; family Acrididae; genus Schistocerca; species Schistocerca gregaria. Next base: position 742,762,284 of record NC_064920.1, on the reverse strand, counting down.
TGGCTGCGACAAATGGAACATCAGCGACCTTGACGGGTAAATGTATGGTGCGGCATTATGGGAGGAAGGAAAATTGGCCCCCATTTTATCGACTTCAATCTAAATGGTTCAATGTGTGCTGATTTCCTACGTAATGTTTTACCAATGTTACTACAAGATTGTTCACTGTATGGCAGAATGGCGATGCACTTCCAACTTGATGGATTTCCGCTACATAGCTCACGTGCGGTTGAAGCGGTATTGAATAGCATATTTCATGGCAGGTGGATTGGTCGTCGAAGCACCATACCATGGCCCGCACGTTCACCAGATCTGACGTCTCCGGATTTCTTTCTTGGGGAAAGTTGAAGGATATTTGCTGTCGTGATCCATCGTCAACGCCTGACACCATGCGTCAGCGCAATGTCAGTGCATGGGCGAACATTACGGAAGGCGAACTACTCGCTGTTGAGAGGAATGTTGTTACACGTATTGCCAAATGCATTGAGGTTGGTGGACATCATTTTGAGCATTTATTCCGTTAATGTCGTATTTACAGGTAATCACGCTGTATCAGCGTGCGTTCTCAGGAATGATAAATTGACAAAGGTACATGTATCACATTGGAACAACCAAAATAAAATGTTCAAACGTACCTTCGTTCTGTATTTTAATTTAAAAAACCTACCTGTTAACACCTGTTCGTCTAAAATTGTGAGCCATATGTTTGTGACTATTACATCGCCATCTAGTGGTCCAACTAAAGCATTCATATTTCTTTACGTACTACACGAATATGTAATAAAAATGGGGGTTCCTATTTCAAAAAACGCAGTTGATATACGTTTGACCTATGGCAACGCCATCTAGCGTGCCAACCATAGCGCCATCTGGTTTCTCGCTTCAAGCTAGACAAGTTTCGTTCTTTGTACTTTTTCTTTTGATGCTTATTTCGTGAGATATTTGACCCGGCCACGATCATTATACCACCACCCTGTATACAGGGTGAACTCCATCGACAAATTTTCTTGGATAGTTCAAGGATACGTTCGGAGTAAAGGGTGTATCAAAAAAGTCATTGGCATTCTATATTTCTGAAACTAATAAACATACACAATGAATTTTAGATTTTGACGAACGGGTAACTCAAAAAGTTTTTTTTCCGTACTTTTTCATAGGAGTTCAATATGCCTCCCTTGAGATTCACGGCATATGCGAATGCAGTTTTCAAATTGTTCCCACACTGCAGCTAGCATATCTTGAGGTACAGCTTGTGCAACTGCTGTTATGCGATGTCTCAGTCCATTCATTGTTTTTGGCAACGGAGGCACATAAACAGTCTTTTATAAACCGCACAAGAAATAATCACATAGAGTCAGGTCCGGTGACCTTGGAGGCCAGTAATGGAAGACTGAATCATCTGGCCCAGTGCGACCGATCCATCGTTCGGTAATCCTTTGATTTAAAAATTCCCGCGCTTCCAGATTCCAGTGTGGCGGTGCCCCACCCTGTTGCTAAATGACGTCGATTAAATCAGTCTACAACCATGGGAAACGAAAGTTCTCAAGCATATCGAGATACGTGCTTCCTCTAACAGTGTTCTCGGCAAAGAAAAATGGACCATACATCTTTTCCCGTGAAACTTGGAGAGTCCCTCTCATGACGTACAACTTCATCTGGTTGTTCCGTACCCCATACTCTCACACTATGACTGTTCACCTTTGTATTCGAACGGAATGTAGCCTCGTCACTAAACACTAAGCGTGGAAGAAAACTGTGATCCTTCATCTTGCCAAGAACGAAATTACAGAACTCCACACGTTCTTGGTTGTCATCTTCACGAAGAGCTTGCAGCAGCTGAATTTTGTATGGTTTTATGTGTAAACGTCGATGCAACACCCGCCAGACGGACATCGGGGGCATGTTGAGCTGCCGAACTGCACGGCGGAGGGATATCTGCGGACACGTGAAACTATGGGGATGCGTTCGACGTGTGTATCAGACACTTGGGGACGGCCCGCGATTTGCCTTTACACAAACAACCTGTTTCTCGGAACCCTTCATGCCATCGTCTAATGCTCTGTGCTGTAGGAGGATCCACACCATATCTAGTACGTAAGTGACGCTGAACAGTTAATATTGACGCGCACTACTCAAAACGTAGAATAGAAAACGTAGAACACAAAACGCTTTCTGTTGCCGACGCAATTTTTACTGGAACTGTAGTGGGAGCACACTGCTGCTACCTAGCGGAAACCATGTAAAAATCGAGAGTTTGCTCTTTCCAACAGTACGTTGTTCACGCACGTATGTCGAATAACATAACAGTTACGATTTTTTAAAATTGGATGATTCTTTCTGATACTCACTGTATTTTGGTACAAGGGATCCACGGTCTCTGGCTGCTGGTGAAACTACTGGGTAGGTGAAACTATTGTCCCTTTACTTATTTTTATCATTTCAAACACTCATCTAGAAAAGTTTCCCTGACAAAGACAACTCAAACTTAACCTATTCCTTTATTACCGGCAAGATACAAGCCCAACGCTGTCTGACTGTTATACAGTGACAACATGGCTTCAAATAATTAACACAAAGGAATGGCCCTGAATTGCAAGAAATCCTAACAATAACCCATACTTTTTCATAAGTCACTTACCTCACATAAAATCTTCATAACACGAACTACAGCAATTAGAGCAAGCAGCAGCTACAGCCAAGTAAATAAAAAGATTCTAACTACTATAGACTCTAACTACTACGAGCCATATGGTTAGCAAAAGAAAGATTTTGTTGAAGGGCAAACAATGTATTTAGGAGATTTTGCCTTATTCATGTGACACCCAGTTCCAAAAATTATATAGTTGTCAATAATTCCACTGCCCAAACATTACCAACTACATCCATCCTCATTTTACAATGTATGTCCTACCAAAACTAAGTCTCCACTAAGAAATCATGTCCAAACCCTTCTCTATCCTCTCGCTAACTGCTAGTCCGACCAACCTCAGAATCTCTTGCCGAGAGTGCAGAGCGCTGTCAGCGATATTAATACAATCCATAGCGCTGCCAACATACACACATACAAACGGGCTACTTACACTGGTTACAGATCTAACAACCCTACCACAACAAAGGTCAAAATTTAATAATGATTGTGGTGTTGGTCACGCTGCTAAATACTGCATTTTCGGGCAACAACAAAGTTATTATGTGGCAGGTGTCATTAGAGCACAGTTAATAAAGTCATTTCATGTAATAATGAATAAAGTAGGCACTCATCTTTTCGTGTTTCCCACGCTGGTCTCGTAAAATCATGGCTCAATCGTCGAAAATCTAGGTGGTGGTGATTCCAAGCTCGGATGCAAAGAGGCCTAGGTTTTATTGTGCGAGATTCAAGAGTTTTATAGATGTGTTTCACAAACCATTCTTGAAGATTAAACCTTAAAAAGTTAGCATAATGGTGATGTAAAAAATTAATGAGCACTCCGAATTTAAGTTACACTTCCTTTTTATTGCTTTTGTTGCAATATCACGTAACACACAAAACATCACTTCACAATACAAAACATACTTGAAAACATCTTCCTCACTGTTAAAGTTCACATTTTATAATCTGACAGCAATATGCGTCTTTCCAACATGACGTCCAAGACTTGACCTTCTCAAGGTCCGACTCTCTAACAATTGCTAATAATCGCTTACGCGCCCAAAAATCAGAGTTACAAGTACGTCAAAGATCATAGTGACAAAAGAAAGAATACACAGAAGAATAATATCATTGCAACATAAACATACCGATGTATCAAAGTACCTCTACATTAATGAAATCAAATCTGAATGTTGTCCCAGGAACATGTTAACTACTTTACAGAAACACAGTAGAATATTGCTGGTAACGAGAGGTTCAGGTGAGCTGCCGTAATGGTTACGTAATTCAAGTACCATTACACAGAGCTATTGCATTTCGTTTGGTTTCTTGCTCCACTTAGGTCGTACCTGTGTTGCAATGAAAATAGTGCAGAACAGTGCAAATGTTGACGGCATGTGCTGTGTGTTTTGTTCCCATTCGATCGAGGCACCTGCTATTGCCAACAGCAGTGCCCATTTTACACTTCGCCTTCGAGTTTGTATTCATTACTGATAGCGTTGTACCTAGAGTTTTCTTTTCTGGCAGTGTTAGTTGTACGTCAGCAGTGTATGGATAGGTATACGGTTTAAGAGTTGGTCGGTCTCCTTTTCGTGTGCGATTTCACTGAATGCAATGGAAGAGCGGCAAAACGGCTCCGTGCTGAGCCGTTCCTGCAGCGACGGCGGCCACACCGCAGTACAGTGTGTCATCTGAGCGCTGTCGCATTGCTCTGTGTTGGGTTTTGTACGTTTTCATCATTGCATGTTACAGGTCTCTTTATTGTGGTGAAGTTATTTCCACAGAAACGAGGGCGTTTGCTCTAACAAACCGAACAGATCATAATTACATTATCACTCCGTAACTAGCTGCCGAAAACCATCGGGGCCACCGAGCGAGGTGGCGCAGTGGTTAGCACACTGGACTCGCATTCGGGAGGACGACGGTTCAATCCCGTCTCCGGCCATCCTGATTTAGGTTTTCCGTGATTTCCCTAAATCGTTTCAGGCAAATGTCGGGATGGTTCCTTTGAAAGGGCACGGCCGATTTCCTTCCAAATCCTTCCCTAACCCGAGTTTGCGCTCCGTCTCTAATGACCTCGTTGTCGACGGGACGTTAAACACTAATCACCACCACCACCACCATCGGGGCCGGCCGTCGTGGCCGTGCGGTTCTAGGCGCTACAGTCTGGAACCGCGAGACCGCTACGGTCGCAGGTTCGAATCCTGCCTCGGGCATGGATGTGTGTGATGTCTTTAGGTTAGTTAGGTTTAAGTAGTTCTAAGTTCTAACGGACTGATGACCTCAAAAGTTAAGTCCCATAGTGCTCAGAGCCATTAGAACCATTTGAAAATCATCGGTCCCTTGTACAAAAATACTCGGGACGCGTCCCTAAACAACCTCTGAAACTTGGTCGGTCGAGTGAATCACCTAAAACTTGCACCACAAATGATGCGGAAATCGAAAGCGCTATTGATGCGCGGTTTTGAGAAAGTGGATCGATAGACAGGGGCTTGTATTGTTAGCCAATAAACAGACTGTAATAATACTTAGAAAGTGTATTTTTTGTGCAAACATGCACTTTTTTTAAATGGAATGAAGCCTATTGACGTTAGAAACAAAAAGTAGGATAAATTAGAATGTCAGCGATGTTCTTTGCACGATTATAGCACGAGTCGTTTACGAGATATCGCAGTTTGAAAAGTTCCCACACCGACACTTGTGCAGTGCCTGTGACAGTACACATTAAAGAACAACACATGTGCATACTCTAGTTATGTGGATTCTACCTAGTAATGAGACAACTGAGCACCACAGGTTGTGTTCAAAGTGATCACCGATAGCGGCAATACTAATACATGCTTCCACTCTGGTATGGAGTGACTGTTGCACGCGTGCTAGCATTTCAGCGGATAGGTCCGAAGAGGCTGCAGTAAAAGTGACTGAATATATCATCGGGTGTTATTGGTGTGTCCTTAACCCGCCAGGGTAGCCGAGAGCGCTAACGCGCTGCTTCCTGGACTCGGGTAGCCGTGCCGGCCTCGGATCGAATCCGCCCGGCGGATTAACGACGACGGCCGGTGTGCCGGCCAGCCTGGATGTGGTTTTAGGCGGTTTTCCACATCCCGCTAGGTGAATACCGGGCTGTTCCCCATGTTCCGCCTCAGTTGCACGGCTCGCAGGCATCTTAACACATTCGCACTATTCCATGGATTACACTCGACGCAGACAGTTGGGGTGCACTAATTCCGTCCTGGGGGTACGGGGTGGCGGCAGGCAGGGCATCCGGCCACCCTTAACCATAACATGCCAAATCCGATAAACGATGGCTGACCCTGCGCAACTGCAGGACAAGGCTCAAGCGATAGACAGAGTTGTTGGTGTGTCCTTGTAGACAACGCCTTTCAGTTTTCCCCACCGAAAAATGTGTACAGGCGTCAACTCCGAAGTACAAGTCCTCTGCGTCCAATCCAACCATTTGAAAACAACTCGTGGAGACGTGCTGTAGAACTTCTTGCACTATGTGCGGTAAGGGCTGGACAGCTGTCATATTGGTACCACATAAACTGCAGAGGAACGTCTTCTAGCATCCGTGGAAGATGGTCTATTGGGAGGCTGCGTGCACATTCAGTGCTCCGTGTATGAAAAACGGGCCAATGAGCTGATGGTTTAGTATCCCACACCACACGTTTACAATCCATGGACGCTGATGTTCCACCTGAAGAAGCCAACGGGGATTGCCAGCAGACCAGTAGTGTTGTTTCGGCGGTTTAAGTGGCCATAATTGGTAACTGTAGCTTCATCACTGAGCAACAGACATGATGCACCTGGAGAAATGAATTTTGAGCGTGGTTCAGGTTATTTACGCTCGGTGTTGATGTCTCGAAACCACTGAATATTCACAGATGATGTTAGCGCTGTCTGGAGGAGATAAGTCTGAAGCGTTCACTCTCGGATTCGATTGCATATGGTACGTAGCGCGCACCGTGTCCATTGTTTCTGCAAGACGATACGACTGCGTTACCGACCGATTCCAGCTCATTTGTACTGAATTAAGAGTATGCGTGATTTGAGAGTGGAGGTTCCTTTTCTTGCGACGTCAACCTGAAGATGCTATGAACGAAAGCCACGCTGTAGGTGCGTGAACGTTTCTTACGATAGGTCGCCGAAATCAGAGAATTAGTCAAGCAATGTCGACAGCAAAGTCGGCTCAATGCTGGCAGTTAAAGTCAGTCCCACTGAAAGAGCAACTGCACACAAACTGCAACCTAGTGAGAAGAGACATTTGACTTACCTGGAAAAGTTCATGAGGGCAATGTCAGTACAGTTCCCCGTAGGGAATCCGAACAGTTCTTTTGCTCTTACTGACATGCAAGGTCTTAGCTCAACTGAAAGCGTAATTTGCGACGTTTCTAAAGACCTATGGTTTGGGCAATTATATTGGAGTGTCGGTTAAAGATCGAGTAAGACAAAAACTTTGTTATTGTCAGATTGCTGTTAACGGGGAGGTAGGGGGCGGGAGGATTGCCTGTGTGAGGTCAGACACAGTGGTCGAAACGTCAATAACGAAGTTATTTTAATACCAGAACCTACGGCGCAAAAAGAGGCATAGGGGGGTATCTAGCAAGATGGGTCTCCACCATTTTTAGAAAAAGTACAGATTGCGACCTCATAGATAGATAGACGAGATTGTCTGCTGACATCATTTTCTACTCGTGTGTTAAGTTTGGTGCATCTCTCAAACGTGATATCCGCCAGTGAAGTTCCGCAGAGGGCAAAGCTTATAGCCTTCGACCCCATAAATGACCAGGCAGATTGCCAGAGCCATCTCTCCAGGCTTGCATGTGACGAGCAGAAATCTGTCTCGCGTGTGAGATGTACCACATTCAATACTCTCATCATTAGAGTCTAAAATCGGACTAAATAGTACAGACTGTCTCTTCCATCTTCGATAACTTCGTGTATTATATTCAGGAATGGTACAAATAGAGCCCTAGGAACTGTAAAATTTGCTGCAGCCACACAATATGACGTGCCAAAATTTTGTGGCAGACATTACGTGTAAACTTGTCGCCTCAACTCATTCCGGAAATAATTTGCAGACCGATGTAGGACTAAAAATGTCGCTATTGTTAAGTATTTTGTAAAGTTTATAAGTTGTTGTGTGGGTACTGGTGTAGAAAGCACAAGGAGAGAAACGGAGGCTGCTTATTCTATTGTGGCGAGTGTTCCAGCCAAGCAACATCCTGAGCGGCAAATGCCATACCTGGCTGCTGTTCGAAGTTACGATGGACTACAATTTATGAACTGTTAAAAATAGTAATAACTCCGTTCGTTTAGTCGTTCTTAATGGTTCCTCAGTGATCTTACATGGTTTTACATTGAAGCGCCAAAGAAACTGGTATAGGCATGCGTATTCAAATACAGAGATATGTAAACAGGCAGAATACAGCGCTGCAGTCAGCATCGCCTTTATAAGACAAGTGTCTAGCGCAGTTGCTACAATGGCAGGTTATCAAGATTTAAGTGACTTTAAACGTGGTGTTATAGACGGCGCACGAGCGATGGGAAACAGCATCTCCGAAGTAGCGGTGAAGTGGGAATTTTCCCGAACGACCATTTCACGAGTGTATCGTTATTATAAGGATTCCGGTAAAACATCAAATCTCCGACATCGCTGCGGCAAAAGATTCTTCAAGAACGGGAACAACGACAACTGAAGAGAGACGTTCAACGTGACAGAAGTGCAACCCTTCTGCAAATTGCTGCAGATTTCAGTGCTGGGCTATCAACAAGTGTCAGCGTGCGAACCATTCAACGACACATCATCGATATGGGCTTTCGGAGCCGAAGGCCCACTCGAGTACCATCGATGACGGCACAACACAGCCGCGCGAGATTAGCCAAGCGGTCTCAGGCACTGCAGTCATGGACTGTGCTTCTGGTCCCGGCGGAGGTTCGAGTCCTCCCTCGGGCATGGGTGTGTGTGTTTGTCCTAACGGTAATTTAGGTTAAGTAGTGTGTACGCTTAGGGACTGATGACCTTAGCAGTTAAGTCCCATAAGATTTCACAAACATTTGAACATTTGGCACATCACAAATCATTACGCCTCTCCTGGGCGCGTCAACACCGGCATTGGACTGTTGAGGGCTGGAAACGTGTTGCCTCGTCTGACGAGTATCATTTCAAATTGTATCGAGCGGATTGACGTGTACGGGTACGGGAAAAACCCCTGGAAGCCATGGACCCTGCATGTCAGCAGGGCACTCTTCAAACTGGTGGAGGCTCTGTAATGGTGTGGAGTGTGTGCATTTGGAGTGATATGGGACACCCGATACTTCTAGATACGACTCTGGCAGGTGACACGTACGCAAGCATCCTGTCTGATCACCTGCATCCATTCATGTCCATTGTGCATTGCGACGGACTTGGGCAATTCCAGCAGGACAATGCGACACACCATACGTCCAGAATTGCTACAGAGTGACTCCAGGAACACTCTTCTGAGTTTAAACTCTTTCGCTGGCCACTAAGCTCCCCAGAAATGAACATTATGGAGCCTATCTGGGATTCTTTGCAACGTACTCTTCAGAAGAAATCTGTACCCCTTCGTACTCTTACGGATTTATGGCCAGCCCTGCAGGATTGAGGGTGTCAACTCCCTCTAGCACTACTTCAGACCATGCCACGTCGTTTTGTGGGACTTCTGCGTGCTCGCGGACCCTACGCGATATTAGGCGAGTGTGCCAGTTTCTTTGCCTCTTCAATTTAATACCCAGTACATTTTTGATTATCTGACATTATCTCACCACGACTGAACTTGAGGTTCAAAGGGGTAAGTAAGCGAGAATGCTGAACTTCAGTGATAATCGTGGCGACAGAAATGTCTTGCGTTAATTTTGCAGAGATTAGCCGCATTTTTAAATTATAGGTTTCGTTGTTCGGATTCCAATATGAATCGATATTTAGCAGTCGGCGGAATCTTGTACAGTACAGTAGTAACTGCAGGGTGCACATAAATAGTTGAATCTTAGGCGGTTTCGTTAGAGAGATTGCTGTGCGTTAACGAATCAATTGTTGTATGTGCATTAGACAGGTGAATTTATTAATCAGTGTGAAGTGCGACATAGAATTCCGTTATAGTGGAATACTGGTTGGGCCCAGACAGTGAAGAGTTGTTTCTGATTTGGCTGTGGGGATTGGTTGTGTGAAAATTTCAATAAGTGCGCATCTACGACGACTTTTTTGCATATTATGCTAAAGGCCTGCAGTGTTCATTTGGATTAGGGAATGAGAGATCCACTGTGTGCTTGGAAGAAAATCTGTGGCGCGTGTCCAAATCGACGTAATAGTTAGTTGTATAGAAAGACAGAAGCTAATCCCTGCAAAGGAAAAGATTTTTGCCTACCTATGTTAAGTGTAAGGGTAAGGTGGCGGTGGTGAGATTTTTTGATAGTCTGGATCTGGGATATCCAACCAGCGGTCCAAATCAAGTATCAATACGATCCTAGATGTGAGCTTCTATCGTATTATCGGTAAAAAAATCCGTGTTTTTAAAGGTATGATAAACTGAATATTTTAAATTTGAAACTCCTGCTACACGAACTATATTCACCTCCAGCCGCCCTCTTTTCTTTTTTTCCCCTCAGCGGTTACTGTTAGTGATAAGTATTTTTTGCGCGGCCCGGAAATACTCTCTTCTTCCACTGTGGTCCAGGTGAGCTTAATGTTTGCACAGCCCTGGTATAGATCTTGGTTAATTTTTTTGGGAATACACGAACACTCATGCATAGAGACGAAAGACTGTACAGGAACTAAAAGAAAGAGATATGTTGTTTACCGAGCGGTCTAAGGCGGTGCAGTCATGGACTGTGCGGCTGGTCCCGGCGGAGGTTCGAGTCCTCCCTCGGGCATGGGTGTGCGTGTTTGTCCTTAGGTTAATTTCGGTTAAGTAGTGTGTAAGCTCAGGGACTGATGACCTTAGCAGTTAAGTCCCATAATATTTCACACACATTTGAACAAGTTTGTTGTTTACGTGAGAAAGTTAAATCCAAGGCACCCAACTTATTTTGCCACAAAGATGTAATTCCAAGATCAGTTAAGTATCAGAACTGAACAGGTAAAGATTAAAATATTATGTAAGAAAGAGGCAGAAAATGTACTTTGAATTCTGAACTAACAGGGAACCAGTTAATGGGAAGGTACTTTAGTAATATATATTGAGATTGATTTCAAAATAAAGGAAAAGAAGTAGGTTAGCTTTAGCACCTATTGTCGACTAGCTGGTTTCACCAAATAATAATAAAAGAATACATTTAACATTAAGTGACAAACAAAATAGCATACGGTCTTTTCCTATTATGAGTAATTACTGGGTACAAGCCAAGTTAAGAATGTAGTAAAAATTATAAATACTGAATCTATAAAAAATATTAAAAATAGCCCAAATGGTATATTAATGGGTCTGTAGAGAAAATATAGCTTGCCTTTCTTATTGAAAGAGTTATGGAACAATAGATAGAGTAGTTGCGCCAATTTTGCAGGAACGGGGATTAGCACGTAAAACGGTAACTCTAATGACCAGTATTTTACCCAGCCCGAGAGATGTGATCACAATGAAATTAATTCCACCGATTACGGACATGACACTAGGCAAATTATTAGATTTACAGACCAGTACATGTACTGGGACTCCGGAAATTCAGTATGGAGTAGCGCCATTAAATGCGGCAATCAGAGCCGTTAGACGTCGTGGCAGGGAATCAAAGAGCACCTGAATATGTTGCTGGAGAATATTGTGTCACGCGATTTGTAAGTACGAAGCATCAACTGTGGTTGCAGGAGGACCTGAACGAACAAGTTGCCGACCGACCGTATCCCAGACATGTTTGATTGGCTACATGTCAGGCAAACGGGCAGGCCAGGGAAGCAGTGGTACTCGTCGTTCTTCGAAGAAGGCTGGCACATTCCTCGCCACATGCGGCTGGGCGTTGTCCTGCTGAAAAACGGCCTGTGGAACGGCCTGCAGGAGGCGCAGTGCCTCTGGCTGTGAAACCTCCCTGATGTGGCGGTAGCTGTTCAGGTTGCCCTCAAGACGTAGTAGGCCAGATCGCATGATAGGCAATGGTGCCTCAAACCATCACATTTGGCGTTTTGTCCGTTATGTCGCTCATCAATACAGTTTGCCCAATTGCGTTCGCCTTGGCGGCCTCGAAAGAGTATACGGCCATCACTGTAGGACAACGTGAAGCAGGACTCGTCCGAAAGACCTACATGTTGCCATTCAGCGTGCCACTCTTGGCGTTTATGTGCCCGTTGCAGTCTGCGGCGTTGGTGGGTTCTGGTCAATAGAAGCCGACGAAATGGCACAATTCCAGCCCCCAGAAGAAGGTGTCGAACCGTCGACACGGATATGTTGCGCTGAACCGCTGATCCTGTCGCAGCAACTCAGCAACGATGTCTGCAGCAGGGGAAAGAAAGGCAATCTGCAAACCAACAGGCTTCACAACAGCCTAACCGGCTACCCAATATCGACGGTCCGCCGCAGATCAAATTATAAGTTCTTTTCCCAGTTACTTGAAAAACCATAAAGAAAAACGTTAAGCTATAGCAGATTCAACCTAGAAGATAAGGATAGACGCAGCAAAATTCACCAGTCCCTGTTGTAGAAAAGTTTTATCGTAAAAAAAAATTTGACAGTTCAACAAAGTCACAGAGTTTCTATATCTTCGTTGTGCGGTCTGACACTCCTTGATGTCTTTGCCAGAATAAATTGAAATTCTCCTAATTTTTCTTTAAATAATTAATTAATGTCACTAAAGAATCAATCTTGTTATCATTTAACGAAATATTCCACTTTAAAACCGATCTTCTTGACCACAATCACCGATAAAGTTTTAAAACAGAATTTTAATACACTTCACAGTATCGATTATTTTCAAAACATCAATACGTGTCGATTTCTCATAAATAAAAATTTAAACTAGTTAATTATTGAAGATCGTCCACACTACAGATAAAATTCTGCCAGAATCTCTTCAAGAAGTCTGAATTTTAATAAAATTTACAAATTTCACACTTAAGTAATATTTATGATGTATGTCGTAACAACAGAGTCTACTGACTGTTTTAACTTCCAACTCAAAGTTTATTTAACTGTTGATAACCAACTGACATCCAATTACAAACTTTATTATTCCACATTTAACATTGAACTCCTCCTCATTTTATATATAAAAAAACATAAAACATATTTTAATAATGGTCAGCATGATGTTTCAACGGTTCTTCCAGACGCCGGCCGTCGACTACGATGCAATAGTGGTTAGCTCTCGTCGTCCGCCGGGTCTGAAGTCCCCACTGGATCATCTTGCTGCCACTCTCGACATGAAAGAAAAGAAACAAGATCTTTTTAAATAACAAGTCTCCACTTAAAATACTACGATTAAATAAATATATCTATTAACATTTCTTACCTGGCGTCGTTCAAGTGGTAAAGAAACTCGATGTTTTCTGATTAGACTTTTGAAACACCCCAATGTCCATATCCGTTGCAGTGATCCAACGAAGCTATTCTGTTCGTTAGGGCAAGCGGAGAAGATGGCGGTCATCTCTCGCTGTGGTCACATTGTGTCGTCCAGTACGCTGTCGTCCCTGCGTTCGGCCCTCTTCTCTCCACTGGTTCCACAGATGCCTCATTGTTACAGCAGCGTGCCCTGTAGGAGCCGCAACGTCTCTGATGACAGCCCCTCCTCGCGGAGACCAATCATACTGCCCCGTTCGCTCGCCCTTAGATGCCGATATTCCACCCTGTGCTGTCGGCGAGGCGTAATGGCACTTAGTTAAACGCTTCATACTCGTATGACGGCTCCGCACCGACTGAGCGTTGCGTAACTCTGACCTGTCCGTTCTCACAAAAGCCTACTGAGCCTACGTGCACGCCATCCCTCTGCCATTTAAACCACTTATTATAGTTCCACTTTCCTACACGTCCTCTTGTAGTGGTGTGTTGCAGACCATTGCTTCTGAGTGTTCACCCTTTTACAAGCAGTAATATAGATTGCAGAATAAATGTTACAAAATGATAGATGCACACATAGGATATTTTCTCCACCACGGAGTGATGATAGTCAACTGTTCTTCCCTTAATAATCGCCGGCCGCGGTGGTCTCGCGGTTCTAGGCGCTCAGTCCGGAACCGCTCGACTGCTACGGTCGCAGGTTTGAATCCTGCCTCGGGCATGGATGTGTGTGATGTCCTTAGGTTAGTTAGGTTTAAGTAGTTCTAAGTTCTAGGGGACTGATAACCACAGATGTTAAGTCCCATAGTGCTCAGAGCCATTTGAACCATTTTTTTCTTTACTTAATTACTAAATTGGAAGCTCACTGTCTTCTCGTTCAGTTGTTTTTAGCAGTGAGGTTAAAGTGTTCTCACATTTCTACAGCTTGAAGATCAGAGCGGTACTGGAAGATGGTCAGCATTCGCTCTGGTTGAGTTTTATCTGTGTTTTCTTGGCGGTAAAATACTCCAGAAGGGGATTCGCTTCGGCGCCACGGTCTGCGCGAAAAGACTGGTTATTTCCTGCGACTGCGCGGCGCACGTTGCTAGTTTCGACGACGCTGGGGCCGGTTTCAACATTCAGATTATAATAAAAAAATTACTGGCCACCAAAGGCAACATTGTAAGACCTAGTGGACTAAGTATTATTTGTTGTCGGAAATACAGAGAAATCCTAAACCTGCATTCGTGGTGTCACGAGAAGCAATCATTCTTGTGTTTCTGTCACGATGCAGAACACTGCATTGCAAGCTAATGGTGACTGTTAGCAATGAGAATTTACGGACCTTAAACCTGCGAGGCGAAACTTATTAGTACATCAGATGTGAAAGGAAATTTGGTGAAGTATCAAATTTAGTTCACACATTAAATCAGTCGCTAAATGCAAAAGGTCAACTTTTACTGCGTCCGCCATTATTTTTTAGACACCATTACACATTTAAATGAGGGTAGCATTACGCCATCCTCCTCCTCATCAGGCAGATTAAATGATTTTGTATCGTGAAATTTACCTGTGACATGTACATGTGTCCTCTTATTTGGCATACTGAGATGTCGCAAGAAGGTTATGTCTTCCAGAATGAGATTTTCTTCACTCTGCAGCGGAGTGTGCGCTGATACGAAACTTCCTGGCAGATTAAAACTGTGTGCGCGACCGAGACTCGAACTCGGGATCTCCGCTGCAGAGTGAAAATCTCATTCTGGACTCCGCTGCAGAGTGAAAATCTCATTCTGGAAACATCCCCCAGGCTGTGGCTAAGCCATGTCTCCGCAATTTCCTTTCTTTCAGGAGTGCTAGTTCTGCAAGGCTCGCAGGAGAGCTTCTGTAAAGTTTGGAAGGTAGGAGACACTGGCAGAAGTAAAGCTGTGAGGACCGGACGTGAGTCGTGCTTCGGTAGCTCAGATGGATGCCGGCACGGTAGCTCAGCGTGTTCGGTCAGAGGGTTAGCTGCCCTCTGTAATAAAAAAACTGAGTTAATCGAGCAATAACGGACATAAACGGATGTCTCGCGACGTCCGCACCGAGCAAATACAACGAACGAAAACGAACAAAATGAGATTTAAAAAAAAAAAAAAAAAAAAAAAAAAAAAAAAAAAAAAAAAAAAAAGATGGTAGAGCATTTGCCCGCGAAAGGCAAAGGTCCTGAGTTCGAGTCCTGGTCGGGCACACAGTTTTAATGTACCATGAAGTTTCAGGTTATGTCTTGTCTCGTTTTGGTGAAAAAATATTAAGGTTAATATAAAGCATTGCAAGGCGCTACGCATATTTATATAACTATGTACAAACGGTACTTATTGCGTATCTGGTTATAATTAAATTTTCCCTATTTAACTCATTATAACGCGGAAACTAATTACCGTACTAGTACCAAACTTTGTAGCATAAATGTCCCGAGCATGGCGTGCATGATTTCGCGTGTTACAGCTCTACCGTCCAGTTCCAACTATGGCCGCGAGGTGACGTGATCAGTCATCGTGATTCGTAGTCTCACGCACCTGAAGTCGCAGTGCACTTGTTGACGTGTCGACATGAGCTTGGACGAAAGGAGCAGGGCATTACTGGTGAAGCTCTATTATGAAAACAACAGGAATGCTGTAGCAGCACTTCGAGAATATCGCCGACTGAAAGGATTACGGATGGGTCCTCTTTCTCCACATGCTGTGCGCAGTATCATGAAGAAGTTCGAATCAACTGGAGAACTCGGCGTCGCTCCGGGAAAAGGCCGACGATCGGTTGCAACACAGGTGGTTGATGAAATCGCTGTTGCTATGGCAATTCGTGCAGTTCCCGATAGTCAGGCAGTAGGCGTGCTGTGTCACGACAGTTGAACATCCCGCGGTCCACTGTAGGAAGGTGCTTCGAGCCATTCTCAAAGGGTAAGCGTACAAGATCCATATCGTACAGCAGTTTGCATCACAGGACGCACAGCGATATGATGACTTCGCCCTCCACTTTCTCGCAAGGGCTGAACTTGATGAGGGCTAGCTCTGGACCATCCAATGGACAGACGTAGCTTATTTCCCTCTGATGGGTGAGGTGAACACACAGAATTGCTTGTGTGGGGATCTTCACCTTTAATCACTGTGGACGAAGTTCCTCTGTGTGGTGAACGTCTCACAGTAAGGTGTGGCTTCGCGGCTACGTTGATCATTGGCCCATTCTTTTATGAACAGGTTGGCGCCCAAGGACCAAAGACGTGAAATGTGACTGGCCAGCGTTACTGCGATATGCTTCACCAGCATGTCGTACCCGCCCTACAGGAGAGAGACACATTGTACTCAACGGTTTTCATGCAAGATGGGACCTCAACGAGTCCACCTGCTTCTCCGAAACACATGTGGAAACGATCGAATTATCAGCCGATAATTGGCCATCATGAACACCTCATCTCACTCCCTGTGAATTCTGGTCGTGGAGCCACCTGAAGGACAGGGTTTACCAGGGGAACATTCACACATGTGCTGATCTGAAGCGCAGCGTATCAAGATAGGTAGCCAGCATACCTCCGGACATGCTTCGTTCTGCTGCGCGGAATGGAATCCTGCGCTTTCAGACTCTTTTGGAAACTGCTCCCTCATACGTATATCTCGCGAAGAGACCATGAGGATAAAATCAGAGAGATTAGAGACCACACAGAGGCATACCGACAATCCTTCTTTCCACGAACAATACGAGACTGGAATAGAAGTGAGAACCGATAGAAGTACTCAGGTACCCTCCGCCACACACCGTCAGGTGACTTGCGGAGTATGGAAAACCAGTCTGGCATCTCGGTCTTGGACTTTGTTTTGCACAGAATCGAAGACGGTGCTTCTCATCTTGCACTGTTTATTCACAGATACTCCGAATCAAGTCGGTGTATACGCCTGTGCGAAACAGCGATTGTCAATACTTCATCAAAACTCTCTGGTCGATGTCGAAGCAGAATCACGGTTTCTGATACACAACGCAAGTCATAATGAAATTTACAAGTCAAGATGGAGTCACATAGAGACGTATTGATTGGCAGACACATCAGATCTCACGCTGTCTCCTGAAGAGGTATTGACTGCTATATAACAATGAAAACATTTGTTGTTATAGACTCCATCTCTGAAACTACCCTCATGACAACTGAGCTGATTAACAAACACATTCATACTATTGTAAACATTAATTGTATACTGAATGTAATAATCGTTAAGGGGAGAAGGGCATCTGCGCTTACACTGGCAGTGAGAGACGAGATCAGGAATTTCTCACTTCATTTTTTTTATCCCTTTCAGCCACCACACGTTTTTCTCAGATGAAAAAAGTATTTGCAGTTTCCTTAATATAAACCATTTATCTAAATACTATTACTGAAAACAGACTGATGGACTGTGCGGCTGATCCCGGCGGAGGTTCGAGTCCTCCCTCGGGCATGGATGTGTGTGTTTGTCCTCAGGATAATTTAGGTTAAGTAGTGCTTAAGCTTAGCGACTGATGACCTTAGCAGTTAAGTCCCATGAGATTTCACACACATTTGAATATTTTTGAACAGACTGATATTTCAGTAATAGGCTTTTAAAAATATTATCTTGTCATTTGACACCAATTTCACAAAGACCTGGAAGGTGTAACTTTGAACTTCAGTGCAACTCCAGTACATTCAACAAATCGAATGCGTATAGCTCGTTGCGTTTACAACAGGGTTACATTATCTTCTGTAAAAAAATCTTTAGCTGACTGAAAAATGCAAGGAAATATATGAACTAGGCAGAAAATATTCGACTAAGACATTTCCAAGTTTAAAGGAACAGATGCTTTCCATATGGAAATTCTCACAACAAAGTTATCATTGGCATCCAGTGTTTCGCAGCAAAGACACTTTGAAATTCCACATAATAGTCGACAAAACACAAGAGACTCAATCAGCAGAATGTGGAACAAAAGAGTTAACAAACCAGTCGTAGCTAAATTTTGCTTTCTCACGCTTATCGCAACCGTGTGCAGTTTCGCAATACCTATGGTAGTCATATTTGCAACTAGCACATAACACTTACTTTATGAAACCCGGAGCAGTGCAAAATTTGTCGTGTTATGTAGGCACTTACTGATTTGGCTGTGTGTCATGTTAACGTGTACTAACAAAAGTACGACCGTATTGGACATCAAACAAGATTTGTTACTGGATTGAGTGTTTGTTGGTACGGACGCAGCAAGTTACCTTGAATTGAAAGAGTGCGACTGAGGAAACTTCAGGCCTGCCTCGGGGCAAAGACTTGGGTGTAACGATTTGTACGGACATGATCATTTTGTTTCTTTCGTAGGCAAAATATGTGGTGGACTTCGTTTCATGGGTAGGATAGTGGGAAAATGCGATTACATTACAACTGGAATTGCTTACATAACGTTAATGCGTCCCATTTCAAAATATTGTTCAAGTATGAGGGACCCATCCCGCAAAGGACTACCAGGGGATATTCAGCATAAAGAGCTACACGGACATGCCGGAAAACTTGAATCTGCGGACTCTTGAAGATGAACGGTGAACGCTTATTATCCTGCGAAAGCCTTCTTACGAAATTTCAAGAAGCAATATTAATTGAATAATCTAGAAATATGCTTAACCTCTCCCCCCCCCCCCTCCCCCCGCCTCCACGCATCACTTTTTCAGGGATACAATTACACTGATCATAGAGCGCGCAATGGCAATTAAGTAGCCGTTCTTCTTGCGATCTGAACGGGAAACAAGCGTAACATGTCGTACCGTACTAAGTATGCACTGCGTTGCACTCAACAGCAGTTTTCGATGTATGTGGATGAAGCTACAAGTGTTTAGAGAACGCAAGGTGTTAGCAGCCAGGTCCTCGATGTTAGGCAATCTACTACAACTATATATACACTCAGTAAGCTATCATACGGTGCATGGTCGAAGGCGCTTATACCACTACTAGTTATTCTCTTTCCTGTTCGACTCGCAGATGGAATGAGGGTAAAACGACCATCTATGTAAAGCCTTTATCCATTATGGTTAAGGATCATTGCGACTGTGATGAATAAAAGTTTCTTGAAATTACTGCAACAAGTCGCCTTTCGTTTTGTTCTTCAGTTTTTATTACCCAGCTACCGCTTTAGAACCGCCTAGCGATTCACCACCAGACGGTACATATTTATTGATTGTTTGCAGCAGTGTGAGAGTTGTGTAGTTGTGGCAAGCTGTGTAAACGAAACATGTAAGCACTGAGTGTGGCGAGAATTATTCATGGCCAGCCGGTGTGACCGTGCGGATCAAGGCGCCTCAGTGTGGAACCGCGTGACCGCTACCGTCGCAAGTTCGAATCCTGCCTCAGGCATGGATGTGTGTGATGTCCTTAGGTTAGTTAGGTTTAATTAGTTCTAAGTTCTAGGCGACTGATGACCTCAAAGTTAAGTCGCATAGTGTCAGAGCCAAGCCAATTATTCATGGTAACAAACCTGGCAGGCCACCTCTGAATCGCTCTGATGTCTTCCTTTAGTTTGACCAGTGCGGATTCCGAATATTCGAACAGTACTCAAGAAAGGGTCTCTTTGGTGTTGTATACGCGGTCTCCTTCATAGAGTAGCTACACTTTACTAAAATTCTCCCAATAATTCGAAATCGACTATTCGCCTACTCTACTATCGATCTTACGTCCTCTATCCATTTCGTATCGCTTTGAAACGTAATCTGCAATTAGGTGTGACAAGCAGTGTACTACTAATATTACATTCGAATATTACAGGATTGTTTTTCCCAGCCATCTGTTCAAAAATGTGTGTGAAATCTTATGGGACTTAACTGCTAAGGTCATCAGTCCCTAAGCTTACACACTATTTAACCTAAATTATCCTAAGGACAAACACACACACCCATGCCGGAGGGAGGACTCGAACCACCGCCAGCCATCTGTATCAATTTATATTTTTCTACGTTAAGTGCAAGCTGGCATACCTTACACCAAATAGAAATTCTGCCTACGTCATCCTGTTTTCTTCTACAGTGACTCCACGGCGACACTTTACCATGCACTATAGCAACATCAGCAAAGAGTCATAGATTGCTGCTCCTCCGTTAAATCAAATGTAGGGAACAAGATCCGTCCTGTCACACTTCCCTGCGGCACTTCCCTGCGGCACTTCCTTACGATACCTCTCTCTCTGATGAACACGAGCCGTCCAGGACAACGTGCTGGGTTTTATTACGTAACTAGTGTTCGAGACATTCAGATATCTGGGAACCTATTCCATGTACTCGTATCTTCGCCAACAGCCCTAAGGCTCCGTGTCATACACATTCCGGAAATCTAGGAATGTGGAAGCTGCCTGTCGCTCTTCATCCATGGTTCGCTAGGTATCGTGTGAGAGAAATAACAAAATGAGTTTCGCACGAGCGATGCCTTCTAAGCTCAGGCGGGTTTGTGGTCTGAAGTTTCTCTGTCTCAAGGAAATTTATTATATTCGAACTCAAGATATACTCAAGAATTCTGCAGCAAACCGATATCAAGATATTGGTCAATAAAGGTAGCCACGTTCTAGACGATACTACCAAAGAACGGTTCTCAGCTCGAGGTCTTGTTATTTAGTTAGTTAGTTACTTAGTTACTTGTTCCACTGATCAATAGCGCGGAAAAACCGTTATGATGTGGAACGTGTCAAATGGATAGAAATGGGTACAGGAAACAAGTTTTTTTTACATGACATTGTTATACCTGAATATTTGTATTATCTGTCCCATTCCCTTAAATGGCACAAAATGCATATATTATATCTCCAGATTTATTTACTCACATTCAAGAATTCATCTATGGTATAGAAGGAGTCGTTAAGGAGGTATGATTTCAATTTGTTTTTGAAACTATTACTGCTGTTTGTCAGACATTTTATTTCCCCTGGTTGTTTATCAAAAAGTTTATTGCAGCATATTTTACCCCTTTCTGTACCAAAGATAGGTTAAGTAAAGGATAGTGTAATACTTTTTTTTTCTGGGATTGTAATCATGAATATCGCTGTTGATTTGAAACTGGTCCATGTTGTGGTGAAAAAATTTCGTTACTCAGTAAATGTACTGTGGAGCAGATGTAAGAATTCCTAACCTTTGAACCTTATGATGTGGAACGTGTCAAATGCATAAGAAATGCGTACAGGAAACAAGTTTTTTTTTACATTACATTGTTATACCTGAATATTTGTATTATCTGTCCCATTCCCTTAAATGGCACAGAATGAATATATTATATCTCCAGATTTATTTACTCATATTCAAGAATTCATCTATGGTATAGAAGGAGTCGTTAAGGAGGTATGATTTCAATTTGTTTTTGAAACTATTACGGCTGTTTGTCAGACATTTTATTTCACCTGGTTATTTATCAAAAAGTTTATTGCAGCGTATTTTACCCCTTTCCGTGCCAAAGATAGGTTAAGTAAAGGATAGTGTAACACTTTCTTTTTTCTGGGATTGTAATCATGAATATTGCTGTTGATTTGAAACTGGTCCATGTTGTGGAGAAAAAATTTCTTTACTGAGTAAATGTACTGTGAAGCAGATGTAAGAATTCCTAACCTTTTAAACAGATGCCTACAAGATGTGCGATTATGAACCCCACACATTATTCTAACTACCTGCTTTCGAGCAGTGAATACCTTCTTTCTAAGTGTTGAGTTGCTCCAGAATATTATTCCGTATGACATCAGAGAGAGGAAGTATGCAAAGTATGTTAGCTTACTAATTTCTACATACTGAAAATTGGCAATTATTCTGATTGCAAAAGTTGCTGAACCTAGTCGCTTTAGGAGATCCAAAACATAACTTTTCCTATTAAGATTCTCATCTGTATGTACACCCAAAAACTTAGTATGCTGTACCCTGGCTACTGACTTCTTTTGATGTGTTATGTTTATTAAAGGAATTATACTTATTGCACCAGAAAATTGGATGTACTGTGTTTTTTCAAAGTTCAGAGAAAGCCCATTGCAGAAAACCAATTAATAACTTTTCCAAATACCTTATTTGTATAATTTTCTATCGGACATTCTTTTACTGGATTAATAATTATGCTTGTATCATCAGCAAACAGTGTCAGTTCAGCATCTTGTTTCACATAAGAAGAGAGGTCACTTACATATATCAAGGACAGGAGGGGACCCATGATCGAACTCTGTGGAACACCTAATGTACACTCCTGGAAATGGAAAAAAGAACACATTGACACCGGTGTGTCAGACCCACCATACTTGCTCCGGACACTGCGAGAGGGCTGTACAAACAATGATCACACGCACGGCACAGCGGACACACCAGGAACCGCGGTGTTGGCCGTCGACTGGCGCTAGCTGCGCAGCATTTGTACACCGCCGCCGTCAGTGTCAGCCAGTTTGCCATAGCATACGGAGCTCCATCGCAGTCTTTAACACTGGTAGCATGCCGCGACAGCGTGGACGTGAACCGTATGTGCAGTTGACGGACTTTGAGCGAGGGCGTATAGTGGGCATGCGGGAGGCCGGGTGGACGTACCGCCGAATTGCTCAACACGTGGGGCGTGAGGTCTCCACAGTACATCGATGTTGTCGCCAGTGGTCGGCGGAAGGTGCACGTGCCCGTCGACCTGGGACCGGACCGCAGCGACGCACGGATGCACGCCAAGACCGTAGGATCCTACGCAGTGCCGTAGGGGACCGCACCGCCACTTCCCAGCAAATTAGGGACACTGTTGCTCCTGGGGTATCGGCGAGGACCATTCGCAACCGTCTCCATGAAGCTGGGCTACGGTCCCGCACACCGTTAGGCCGTCTTCCGCTCACGCCCCAACATCGTGCAGCCCGCCTCCAGTGGTGTCGCGACAGGCGTGAATGGAGGGACGAATGGAGACGTGTCGTCTTCAGCGATGAGAGTTGCTTCTGCCTTGGTGCCAATGATGGTCGTATGCGTGTTTGGCGCCGTGCAGGTGAGCGCCACAATCAGGACTGCATACAACCGAGGCACACAGGGCCAACACCCGGCATCATGGTGTGGGGAGCGATCTCCTACACTGGCCGTACACCTCTGGTGATCGTCGAGGGGACACTGAATAGTGCACGGTACATCCAAACCGTCATCGAACCCATCGTTCTACCATTCCTAAACCGGCAAGGGAACTTGCTGTTCCAACAGGACAATGCTCGTCTGCATGTATCCCGTGCCACCCAACGTGCTCTAGAAGGTGTAAGTCAACTACCCTGGCCAGCAACATCTCCGGATCTGTCCCCCATTGAGCATGTTTGAGACTGGATGAAGCGTCGTCTCACGCAGTCTGCACGTCCAGCACGAACGCTGGTCCAACTGAGGCGCCAGGTGGAAATAGCATGGCAAGCCGTTCCACAGGACTACGTCCAGCATCTCTACGATCGTCTCCATGGGAGAATAGCAGCCTGCATTGCTGCGAAAGGTGGATATACACTGTACTAGTGCCGACATTGTGCATGCTCTGTTGCCTGTGTCTATGTGCCTGTGGTTCTGTCAGTGTGATCATTTGATGTATCTGACCCCAGGAATGTGTCAATAAAGTTTCCCCTTCCTGGGACAATGAATTCACGGTGCTCTTATTTCAATTTCCAGGAGTGTAATTTCACCCCAGTTAGATGAAGTAGCAAACTACTTTGAATCACTTAAGCATATAGAGAGACTTTTTACTTCCTGTTCTATAAATAGGACTTAAACCACTCATATGGTGTTCCATTTACACCATAGAATTGTAATTTCTCTAACATAATGTCATGGTTCACACAATCAAATGCTTTGGATAAGTCACAGATTATTCCTACTGGTGACATTTTACTACTTATGTGGACAGTGAAATTGTATATTGCTGTCTCAGTGGAACAGCATTACTGAAATCCGAACTGTGATTTACTGTTTTTGTTGTGGTCTCGAGTCCTGAGACTGGTTTGATGCAGCACTCCATGGTACCCTACCCTGTGCAAGTTTCATCTGCCAGTACTTACTGCAACCTACAGCCTTCTGAATCTGCTTAGTGTATTCATCTCTTGGTCTCCCTCTACGATTTTTACCCTCCCCGCTGTTCTCTAATGCTAAATTTGTGATCCCCTTGATGCCTCAGAACATGTCCTACCAACCGGTCCCTACTTCTTGTCAAGTTGTGCCACAAACTCCTCTTGTCCCCAATTCTGTTCCATACCTCCTCATTAGTTATGTGACCTACCCGTCTAATCTTCAGCATTCTTCTGTAGCACCACATTTCCAAGGCTTCTATTCTCTTCTTGTCCAAACTATTTATCATCCATGTTTCACTTCCATACATGGCTACACTCTATACAAATACTTTCAGAAACGATTTCCTGACACTTAAATCTATACTCGATGTTAACAAATTTCTCTTCTTCAGAAACGCTTTCCTTGCCATTGCCAGTCTACATTTTAGAACCTCTCTACTTCGACCATCATCAGTTATTTTGCTCCAAAAATAGCAAAACTCGTTTACTACTTTAAGTGTCTCATTTCCTAATCTAATACCCTCAGCGTTTCCCTATTTAATTCGACTACATTCCATTATCCTCGTTTTGCTTTTGTTGATGTTCATCTTATATCCTCCTTTCAAGACACTGTCCATTCCGGTCAACTACTCTTCCAAGTCCTTTGCTGTCTCTGATAGACTAAGTATCCCATTACTGTTGAGATGGCTAACCACTCCTGAGTACATTACTTTCTCAAAGATTTTTGAAGATGCTGTATTCAAGGATACTGGCCGGTAATTATTGACATCTGTGGTTGGTATTGAAGCCTCTGGGACCCAGGATCGCAGGTTCGATTCCCGGCCGGATCCGGGATTTTCTCCGCGGGGACTAGGTATTTGTGTTGTCCTCATCATTTCATCATCATACAGGAAAATGGCGAGACTGGACAGTGCAAATATTGGGAATTTCTACGGGCGCCGATAACCACTCCGTTTAGCACAGCACAAACCAAAATCGTCATCATCATCCAAGAAACGATGTCACCAGTGGGATACGCCTGCCATTTGAAACAGAAATGAAAATTTACGAATCGTGCCCAAAAGATATTGTTGGCTCTCAGCTTGGAGGCCTGGTCAGTGGCGCGCCAGCGGCGTGGCGTGACGTGGGGACGGCTCCGGCAGGTGGCGCGGGGTGGCGTAATTAGCGAATTCCTGGCGCCCTGGCCGCAGACCTGGTGGCGGGTGGCGGGAGGCCCGGGGCTGCGGCTCTGCCTGTGTCCGTGTCTGTGTCTCGCGTCGGCAGGAATGCCGCCGTTTCGCGCTCATGTATAATCATGAGCTCTTTAGCTTTCCAGGCAACTCCTAAATTCCGCTCTCATGTTTTTAACTGCGCGCGCGAAAATGAGATGATCTTTGGAACAAGTTGTCTTAAAATACGAAGGTGATTCAACAGGCAAGGTAAAAGAGAGATCTCACGGGTGAAGAAACACACCGTTCGAAGTAATTTCCATGCCTAGATATAGCAGACTAAAGTTTTCAGACATCTTTATCTTGGAACTTTTCCACTTGGTCCATGTTCGCAAAGAAAAGCAACAATATGGTAATTGTGAGTCCGTCTCGATGCAAACAATTTTTGTTATTTCTTTACTTATTTATTCCCCAAACTGGTTTCAGCAACAAATATCGTCAACAGTGGTTTCTTTAAATCTAAAACATGCAGAAAATAGTATAGTTATACAAACACTGATACGCATTATTACATTTTTACTGTTTGTTTTTTGAACATAATTTTCTGTGGATAGTCTCATACAACATTATTTATAGTACGTTATAGCATGTTTTTAAAAATTATTGTCGCTGTTTGCTGCATATTTTCAGTCCTTTGTCTGTTCCCCTTTTTCTCGGTGTAAATGATGTCATCTAAAACTGTATGGGCGGCAATTAGTAAACAAATACTAAAAGGTAAACTTACGTATGTCAGTGTTATACACTAGGGGTTGCGGTAGTGTTGTGTATACAGTTTTGGTGTGTACGAGGCTGCTACTTAGTTTGTCGTAAATTCACGTTCGTTGGACGGCATGTAGCTAATTTTATACGGAGAAAAGCAAAACTTTCGCACTTCTTTTATGATCCAAAACACTACGCCATCTTACAGTTCGTGTGTGTCGCGAGAATTGTTCAATTGGCTCTGAGCACTGCCGGCCGGTGTGGCCGAGCGTTTCTAGGCGCTTCAACCTGGAACTGCGTGACCGCTACGGTCGCAGGTTCGAATCCTGCCTGAGGTATGGATGTGTGTGATGTCCTTAGGTTAGTTAGGTTTAAGTAATTCTAAGTTCAAGGGGACTGATGACCTCAGATGTTAAGTCCCATAGTGCTCAGAGCCATTTGAACCATTTGAGCCTCTGAGCACTATGGGACTTAACATCTGAGGTCACCAGTCCCCTAGAACTTAGAACTAGTTAAACCTAACTAACCTAAGGACATCACACACATCCATGCCCGAGGTAGGATTCGAACCTGCGACCGTAGCGGTCGCGCGGTTCCAGACTGAAGCGCCTAGAACCGCTTGGCCACTCGGGCCGGCCGTGAGAAATGTATCGCATGTTGCGAGAAGGCTATGAAAACTGTAACGGGAGTTATGACCACTTCTGTTCCTTATTTATGTCACTGTGTGTGATGGGAAAGTGGCTCTTTTGCTTGTGTGTGCTTTCTGTTCTGTGTCCTGGGTAAGTCCTCTCAGAGTGGTAAAAAGTCTGTTGTTGCAAAGTGTTGTGATTTCGTTTATTACGTTTCTCCCTTCCACTATTGTCTTTTGTATGTAGTAATTTCTTCTATTGTTAGTTGTCAGTACAGGCTGTTGCTGTGCTTCAGGATGTGTAGATCGCTTTCGATGTCAGTGGGGTTGAGAGGTTCCATGTCCTCTTTTGCATGTCGCTTCTCATTTTCATCAATTTTATTAATGTTTTATGTCAGTGCACGGTGGTAACAGGTCGAATAAGGTAATCGTAATGAGAGTATTTGTACTGAGATCTCAGAATACTTTTCACTTGATTCCTATGCATGTTGGGTTACTTCTCTGGGTGGCCTGTGCGAGGCGAGCACCAGGAGACACGGCACACTGCGTTTCTGGTTGGGGGCTGCACTTCTGCGAATACTGAGAGGGTCGTACATCAATGGGCTTAATTCTAATCTTTTAAAGTGGTATGCATAGTTACATTGATGGTGTGGGATTGACAGTGTTGGAAGTAGTTAATTCCAAACGAATAAACATACTATTTTTTAAAAGAAATCAAGTGATGTGTACAGAAGAAACATTGTAGATTTTAAGCGCTTAAGAAGACAAGCTATTTTTTCAATTCAGTTTCTTATTGATACACATACATAAAAGATTTTAACATTCAACTTAAATATCAAGCTTCCCTCAAGTTCTGTTACTGATGGCGAACTTACATTTTAGCGTGTACGGAATGCAATGAGCTATGTTTTGGTAAGTTGAGTGCCTTTTATAAAACTGTATCGATTACTTCTTTGTAAAACTTAATTAGGATGCTTGCATAATTACCAGATAGTATTATTTGTGCTTATTCAGTATTTTGGAGCAAAGTGATCTCTCAGCCTGATGTCATAATATAAACAATGGCTGAAAATTTCAGTAGGTGTTGGAAAACCACGCGAAATACTTCCAAGCAGTAGCGTGTGGTATCCTGTTTGTCTTAAATTGTCCCAATCAGGATCTGTGTGAGCAGCTGTAAAGTTGCGTTCGCCATCTGGATAGCATCTGCCGCATAACAAGATATCCTTTGTCCCAAATGCCTGCCACATATCTATATAAATACATCTCCAGATACAGATTACACCTCCGGATAACTGAGAAAACCGCAGATACCAGCAAAATCTCCAGATACTTGCAAAAAGCCCAGATACCTGACACCTGCCACATCTCCTGATACCCTCCACTTCACCAGATACCTGTCAAATCACTCCTGGCCATTCTGGTGATTGTCTTTATTGTATTCGGCAGTTGATTGTAACATAAGCTAGTGCTGATAGCTTCGTGTATCAACACAATAACATACAGTACACGCAACCGATAAAGAAAGTAACTGGACACCATCTCATCGTCTCTGTTTCTTTCTACAACAAAAGATTTGGCAGAATATCTACATCTACATCCACCTGATTACTCTGAAATTGACATTTAAGGGCCTGGCAGAGGGTTTATCCCATCACCTTCAGACTATTTACCTACTGTTCCACTGTCTAATAGTACGGAGGAAAAATGCACACTGAAATATTTCCGTACTACGTCTGATTTGTCTTATTTTGTTATGACGATCGTTTCTTTCTATGTAGGTTGGCACCAAGAAAATGTTTTAGCTTTCAGAGAGAAAGTTGGTGACAAGATCTCGCCGTAACGAAAAATGATTGCCATCTCAACTCGCTTATTACATCAGTGGCACTCTCTCCCCCATTTCACGATAATATAAAGAATCGAGCAGCTCTTCTTCGGATTTTCGATATCCTTTATTGTATTTTCTTCATTATTTGTAGTTTGGATTTTTGGAACTTAGCACAGACGAGAGTAGTCATTTGTCTATAATTATTACTCTGTATGGACCATCCTACTTGTTGTGACGAAAAGGAAGAAAAGACTGCGAGATATTCAGTTTTAAAAAATTACTCCGCGCAGCCGTCGTTACAGAATATGCTAATAGATCGCGGGCTCCTAAAGAGGCGGGCAGTACGTAGCTCGGGTAGCATTTAATTAACAGCACAAGTGACGGCACTGCAGTCGCGATATTCCACATGCGAGCCTGACGGTGCTGTGTGCTACTCTGGTGTCACGCACCGCCCACTTGTAAAATAGGACCGTTCGTGACAGGACGGCATGCCTGTCCCCGCTGGCGTTTGACATTTAGTTGATGAGCAACAGACGCAACAGGACAGGTAGGGTGGCAAAGAGCGCCCTTGGCGACTTCGAGAAAACACGTCAGCTCCAGCCCGGTAATTTGAATACCACCTGATACTGGCACTGTCTTGTTTACTCATTTCGTCGTATATAAGTAATTAACAGTCTTTGCTTTTTGTTTACCGACTTATTGGAGCATTTTGTCTTTAGAGACGGAGCTGATAATTGGTGGGAAGAAGGACTACAAATATCGATTTTTACAATTCGCAAAATACCCGCGGTGTGTTACAAATTTGAGGCTCAAATCTGCCGAAGCCAAGTACTTTCCCCTCTAAAGTTATAAAAATCAACCATAAGCTTGATGAAAATGGTCTATTTAAGGCGGACTTCACCTCCTAATACATGATATTTCGTGAAAAGTATGACTGCTAACATTTACATGTGTTTTATCGCAGTTTTGCTCACAAAGTAGGAAAAGTTCATCGATAGCTATTTAAAAATGAATCATAGGTGCAGAAAACTGTCACTGCCGAAAGTATTATTTCTACGAGGGTCACTCCAAAAGAAATGCACATTATTTTCGTAAAAATACAGTTTTCATTCTGCATATGTGAAAGTTTTACAGCGTGTAGATACATCCTTCCCGCTTGTTTTAAAACTTAGTTCAACCTGTTCCCGTGAGTGGCGCCGTCACAGCATGTCTTCAAGACGGCTGCTACACTTGACGTTCGTCAGAAGCAACGTGCTGTCATAGAATTCCTGTGTTATGAAAACGTGACAGTGAGAAACATCGACAAGAGGTTGAAATGCTGTATGGAGGTGCTGCTGTCGATCGCAGTACAGTTAGTCCGTAGGCAAGCAGGTTACGTGATGAAAGCGGGCCCGTTCTGCACACCCTCCAGACAATGTGCACAGAGTTAACGAACTGGTGACCGCTGACAGACGCATCACAGTGAACGAATTGTCACGCTACGTTGGGATAAGGGAAGGAAGTGTTTGCAGAATACTGAAAGTGTTGGCGTTAAAAAAGGTTTGTGCCAGGTGGGTTCCCAGGATGTTGACAGTGGCTCACAAAGAAACAAGAAAAACGGTATGCAGCGAACTTTTGGAACAGTACGAGAATGGTGGAGATGAATTTCTTGGAAGAATTGTGACAGGTCATGAAACATGGCTCCATCATTTTTCACCAGAGACGAAGAGGCAATCAATCGAGTGGCATCATGCAAATTCACCCAAGAAAAAAATATTCAGAATCACGCCTCCTGCTGGAAAAGTTATGGCTACGGTGTTTTTCGCTTCCGAAGGACTCTTGCTTGTGGACATCATGCCAAGTGGAACCATCATAAATTCTGATGCATATGTGACGACACTGAAGAAACTTCAAGCTCGACTGAGTCGTGTTCGACCACACCGGCAAAAGCCAGATGTTTTGCTGTTGCATGACAATGCACGGCCACATGTCAGTCAGAAAACGACGGAAGCGTTCACAAAACTGGGATGGACAACACTGAAACACCCGCCTTACAGTCCTAACCTGGCTCCATGTGACTATCATCTCTTTGGGAGACTGAAAGACTCTCTTCGTGGAACAAAGTTTGAAGATGCACGCTGCCAAACAGTGGCTCCAAATGGTTGGTCCAGAATTTTACAGTGCAGGTATATAGGCGCTAGTTCCAAGATGGCGTAAGTCAGTTGAGAGGGATGGAAATTATGTGGAGAAATGAAAATATTGTTCCTAAAGGATGTATTTACACAGTGTAAAACTTTCAGACTTGTAGAATGAAAGATGGATTTTTTAAAAAAATTGTGTGCATTTCTTTCGGAGTGACCATTTGTGAGTGTCTTCAGTATGCGGAATACCCAGTATACATGCCTCTTCTACTGTAAATTGTCGGTCGACTGACACTACATTATCACTCTTCAGTCGCCTGTCTACCACCTGTTTATTATTAAAAACGGTGACGAGTACCAAGAGCAGCGACAAAGCTCAAAATTCCTGGCAGATTGAAACTGCAGATGGTTTTAATCTGTCAGGAAATTTTATATCAGTGCACACTTCGCTGCAGAGTGAAAATTTCATTCTGGAAACATCCTCCAGGCTGTGGCAAAGCCTCATCTTCGCAATATTTTTTCATCCCGGCGTGCTAGTTCCGCAAGGTTTGCAGGAGGACTTTGTGAAGTTTGGAAGGTCGGAGACGACGTACTGACAAAAGTACAGGTATGATGGAGGAGCCTGAGTCATGCTAGGGTAGCTCGGTTGGTAGAGCACTTGCCTGTAAAATGTAAAGGATCCGAGTTCGAGTCTCGGTCCCGCAAACAGTTCTAATCCGCCAGAAAGCTTCATATCAGCGCATACTCCGCTGCAGATTGAAAATTTCATTCCAGTGACAAAGTCGTTTTAGCTCTTTGCGTGGGGTAATAAATAATATTAGTTGTGCATTCTAGTATCTACGATCTCGCGATATGTATCGAAGTAACGAGCTCTCCACTCCCATCCTACGAATCTTGTACTTGACGATGTGGGGTCGTTTGCATGCCTCTACAATACAGATAGCCATACCATAGTGGCAACCACAACGGAATTGTATTTGTGGAGAGGCCGGAGGAGGGAAAGCATTCTTTTCTTTTCAGGGGGAGGGGGGGGGGGGGAACTATGGTCTGATGTTCCCCAATAGCATGCATCTCTAACGTATAGCCTATGATGATGTCATCCTCTTTCATGAAATATGTCAGCGTTAAAATAGTCACTGACTCGCAACTCTGGGCGAGGACTGTTCAGGAGGTAGTCGTCAGAAAAAACAAAACTGGTGCTGCTGGGTCGTTGTGTTCTGCTGGAACAACTGTACATGGTGACGTCGGCGTTGCAGATATGCAAGTCCGTCACATCTTGGTAGTAGTTGGTCTGCAATCTGCCAACCTGCTTCTTCCAGATGATGTCCCTTTCGGTTCAGTGAAAGTGCAGGTCGTGGATTCGCCGGATCTGAAAGCAGAGGTATAGCTGCAATGGTGAATTGTGAAAGGATTTCTCTGACATTTTTTTTTGTTCAGTAAAGAGTGCACATGATTTAAACGAGGATGCCATGTAGTTCCAGTTATCCAGTGGTGTCAATACATACACTGCAATTTACGCCGTTCTAACCAGTCTGCTATGTAGCCAGAATATCAAGAGAGCACTTTACAATGGCAGCCTTACACTCACGGACCGCGAACTTAACATGCAAACGAAAAGCGAAATCTCTGATAAACACTTTCTACATGTTGATTATGGAGGTCACCGATATTGACTCTGTGGTTTACTATAAATAATATTATTAACGAAATGAGCGGGAGCTACGACCGACACGCCGCCGCTCATGATGGCCTCCTCTGCCCCACTGACAGCGAGCTGCTTCCTTGTTTTCCTGTCAGTCAGCAATTTTGTTTGACTATATATATATTGCAGCCAAGCTACGATAATGGCGTTCTTTTGCGTGGCTGCTGCGTTGCCACGTACTGAAGTGCTGAGCTGTAACCTACGCTATCTATCCTGTCTCTCACACAATGGTCTGGCAACATGTTGCTCAACAATATGTTGAAACTCTCAAGGATGTTTATGACTGGTCAATAAGTAATAAAGTGACATTGAACGTAAAGAAAACTAATGCCATGAATTTCAGTTTGAAGAGGAAAAATGACAATGTTAAATTAAATGTAGATGGCCTCTTTATAGACTGTGTAACAAATGCAAAAATTCTAGGAATGAATATTGATTCTCAGTTGAAGTGGCGTGAACAAACAAAGGTACTTGCAAACAGAATGTCATCAGCATATTGTGCCCTTCGAATCCTATCATCAGTTTGTAACATGCAGTATCTTTTAGTTACTTATTATTCACATGTATATTCAATTCCTAACTATGCAGTTATTTTTTGGGGAACAAATGCACAACATATGAACACAATTTTCAAACTCCAGAAAAGAGCTATAAGAATAATAACCAAAAATACTATTCGAGCTCATTGTAAAGATCTGTTCAGAACACTGGGTATTTTAACTGCTCTACGTGTCAGTTGTACACATCAAAAATAACATTGGTAATTACAGTGGTGTCACCGCCAGACACCACACTTGCCAGGTGGTAGCCTTTAAATCGGCCGCGGTCCGTTAGTATACGTCGGACCCGCGTGTCGCCACTATCAGTGATTGCAGACCGAGCGCCGCCACAAGGCAGGTCTAGAGAGACTTCCTAGCACTCGCCCCAGTTGTACAGCTGACTTTGCTAGCGATGGTTCACTGCCTACTTACGTTCTCATTTGCCGAGAAGATAGTTTAGCATAGCCTTCAGGTACGTCATTTGCTACGACCTAGCAAGGCGCCATTATCAGCTGCTATTGATATTGTGAACTATGTAACGTCAAGAGCGAAGTTCATCATTAATGGATTAAAGTTAAGTATTCCACCAGCTACGTCCGTTGTTTCTAAATTCTAATTTCCTTGTCTTGTTCCAGACCTCACTCCAGCCTGCGTGAGCTAAATCGCGTGCATTTCGGCCTTCTCTAGTAACACGGTGTTGGCTCTCCTGCCAACCACAACAGTGAATTCTGCCGAACCATCGGTTTAATAAGCCATGGTTGCTGTATACTGACTTGAATTATTTACGGAAGAATGCAGATACCTCAGGTAAGATAAGTCTGGGTTCTAGAGAAATGTAGGAATATACGAGACGATGCTGACCCTACGACTTACCTTGGAAAACAGGCTGAACAAAGGCAAATAAAAACATCGATACTTGGCGGTGACGTTATAATTGTGCGAGGGAGTGCCGAAAAGTAATGCCTTCAAATTTTCTATTCTGTTCTCATTATTGGTTGAGGCATTAATTGTCATGCCTATTTCTCGGTCGGCTTCCCCGATTTGCTGACTCAAGTTGCAACACTCTGCCGCTAGGGGCTTCCGAACCGCAGCGTGTAACATGGCGGTGTGTAACGCACCTGTATGTCGGTGCTTTAATCGAGTTTCGCAAAGAGCGCATTCGAAGAGTTCATCCACACGAGGAAGACCCTCTGCTTCAACACGACGGTGCCAGATCACCCACGAGGGCTGCGACATCTACGATAATCCGACGCCTTGGGTTCACAGTCATCGAACATCCTCCCTACAGCCCTGACTCGGGCGCATCCGATTTTCATCTGTTTACAAATCTTAAAGAACACCTTAGAGTACTTCACTATAATAGTGATGAAGCGAAGCAAATAGAGGTGAGGTTGTGGTTCCGTCAACAAGTCAAACTTGCTACAGTGACGGTATCAACAAACTGGGCTCTTGTTAGGAGAAATGTGTGCGTCACCAGGGTGACCATATTGACAAAAAGATATGTAGACATAAAGAATAAAAATGAAGAATGTTAAAGAGTTTGTTTTATTTTAAAAGGTTTAATAATTTTCACATAAAAAATTTGGAGGCATTACTTTCAGCACACCTTCCTACTGGAGACAGCAAAGGACTTGAAAGATCAACTGAAAGAAATGGATAATATCTTGAAAAAAATTATAAGATGTATGTCAATAAAAATAAATCAAGGGTAATGGTATGAGTTCGAATTAAATCGGTTGATTATGAGGAAATTAGATTGGGAACTGTTATTTGGGCATCATAATAAATGACTATTTTCAAAGTAGACATCAAATACAAATATAAAGCTTTTTCTGAAGGTATCTGTCTATATTGTAGCCTTGTGCGGAAGTGAAGCGTTGGTGGTAAACAATTCAGTCAAGAAGAGAACAAAGCTTTTGAAATATATTACTGCAGCAGAATGTTGAAGGTTAGACCGATGGAACTGATGAGAAGGTACTGAATCGAACTGGAGAGAAAAGAAATTTATAAAGACTAAAAGAAGGCAGAATTTGATGATGCACACACTGAGGCATCGAGGATTAGTTAACTGGATAGTGGAGGTTCAAGTGGCTGTAGGCTGCAATAGTTGTGAAGAGCTGAAGAGATTTTCCCCGGGATAGACTAGCGTGGATAGCTGCATCAAACTAGGCTTTGGACTTAAGAGAACAGCAACACTGATATAAAGCCAAGTCTACTTTCAAACCAAAAGCTATCGTAAATGACAGCTGCTTGATAGAACCCAGTATGAAAATGTACGGTTGCTGCTTCCGAATTTGCATCACTCCAGGTTCATTATTCTTACCTGCAAGCGGAAGATACGAGAGGCAGTTGAGATCGTGAAGCTGCCTGACAACGTGGATATTGACGGCGGCTGCAGACTGCGATCGTCCAGGCCGGCAGCATCAGGCGGCCTACGCTCCGACGGCGTTGGCGAAGCTGTCCCGTCAGGAGCGCCAGTAAACATACAGCAGCAGCAAAATACTGCGTCACCGTACTGGTTTGCGCCTCATTCGCCGATGCCAGCCGACAGGAATTAAAATAAAAACTGCCATCAATAAAAGTTTTGTGTCTACACCTCCTCACTCCAGTCATCCAATTAAAATGGAGTTCACCGATGTTCCTGATAAACTGACTCTACGAGCAGGATGATATTACATCATATAAGATCGGAACGCGCCGCTAGTGCAGCAGTAAATACATGACCCTGACGAAATGCACTTGTAACAGTTTAAATAAAATAGCTCACGGATGTGTAGCCGAGTCTCGGTGTATAACAGGAACACTTGTGAATTATTTTGTACTTTATAGGTAGTTGGTCTAGAAGACTCACACAGTATCTGCCAGTCATTGTTTTGCTTTTTACAAGACCGTCTTAAGCAGAATCGCGCTTGCGTTCCACAAAAGCTAAATGTTATCTTTGCGATGGATGAAATCATCTTATTTGGTGCAGGGCCACTGCTTTCCACTTAGCGGCAGACTAGAAATGGAGAAAAGCGTACTTTTCTATACGGCTCTTGGTAATTTTTTGTGGAAATCAACAAGCGTATGTCTCTGACAGTTCACAGTAAGTGCGAGGAATGCTAAGCATATGAGAAAAGCAGTGCTTAATTTTTCATATAGTTTGGAGCAGTGGGGGATACAGAAAGACCTGGAGGAGGGGGCGCTAAAGATATCTTGAGCTTCTTTACTTTTAACGTATTAAAAAATAATCAACAAAGTTTGAGAAAGTTTTATTTAAATTGAGTATACACATATACAAGACAATGCCATCTTATGATATAAAAAAGTTATAATTGTGGTTCTCTTCCTTAAATGATGAATTCTCGTAGGTATGTGTTAGACAGAAAAGTATAAAATACGACGACGCGCATGCGCGTGCTAGATAAGAAAGTACGACTACTCGGTAACGCTATTCACTCGAGTCGACTGACGGAAGAAACTGGCGGGGGTGGCGCGGGTGGCAATGAGGGCGGACCCGCAGGGGGAGGGGGGCGCCCACCTGCCCCCCACCTGCCCCCCACCTGTCCCCCATGTGTATCCGCCACTGGTTTGGAGGCTTTTGGTGAGTAGTAACAGAGGAGTGTTAGGTTATATGGTCGACATCTGAACGCTCGCCAATCTTTGGAGCATAAAACATGTAATCAACCTACTCAGTTTTGAATTTTATTTTCTCACTTCAAAAGGTAGTCTTTACAGTTTACTTCATTACCAGAGTAGAAACCTCCCACTCACTTCATCGCCTGATAATATTAAGAATCCACAGTTTCTGTAGAAGAAGGGAGTACGTAAATAGGTAAAAAAGAAACATTTCAACACCAAACTGATGGCAATAGATCATTGCATTAGCTCGGATTCAACACAGGCTTAAATCAGCCTAAATAAAGTCCGTAAACTTTCACTACTCCAAAGTCGAAAATTAAAACCCTGTAGGTCTCTAACTAGTATCAGAAATATTCTGTGATGTGATCAGTGGACTGGCGAATGCCAGCGATAACAATCACACAGCGTCCCCTACCACTTTCTCGATATTCTCCACATAAACAGAACAGGAATTGTTCAGTCACCTTTCTTAAGCTGCGCAAAAACGCCATAAAACGAATATAATTTATTGGCTTCAGTTGTACCTCAGAGATATGTCACTTTTATCAGACTCCACCTACTGGTTAGCTACTGTCTCTTCGATATGATGTAAGGATTCTGTGTTCGAAACACGAGCTACAATACTCGCCTACAAAGCCGGAATTTTGAATATTTGTAGGGTTTCTGTACTGGAAAAAGGATCACCGACTCCGAACTTCCGAAATGACCACTTTTTAAAATCCGAATTCCGCTCCTCGGGGCTTCCGAACTGCTTTGCATCCGAGCGAGCTGTCGACCGACTCTTCGAGTTCACGCTCTACAAACCGCTCCACGAAATCGTTTATCGTTTTGCTGTATCAGTCGGATTATGGAGCTATTTCATTGGCCATTACCTGCTCCTACTAACTGTGCTCTTTTGTAAAGACCATCCTCCTTCCAGAGCTTCTAGAGAGCGGTGGGAAACACATTGTGAGAGGACAAGTCAATCTCTCACTTATTTTTATATTCTAGGCTATTCTTTAATGTTGTTATACCCCAGTCATCAACATGAGCAGGCCTGGATGGGAGCACGTACACTGTTGATGCAAATGGGATCTTTATGGTTGCTCTCCTTGGAATAACATCTTCTGGAGTTGAGAACATGCAGGTGGTTTGGTTATTAAACAGTAAATCCGTGCAGCTGCTAGGGAGAGGAACATCTTAAAGCAGTTACAGGGGAGAGAATGGTGGTCCCATGAATTTCTTGCACTGGTGTGCAGACAATGATTTTCGTCGAAGAGGCGAAATACTGCCTACCTGGATATACCTGCTAGGCGTTTCTGGCTGTGGCAGGGACAGGGGTGCAGGAGAGAAAGTGGGTCACCCAGCCTTTTCGACAGAGTTCTAAACACCCATTGTGTAAAGAGCTGGATTTCATAAAAATCCGCGAGATCCAATTTCGCCTTGGACTGGGCGCTATGGAGCCATTCAGGTGGTGTTATCCCTCTGCCTGCCAGGTTTTTTTTTTTTTTTTGGCAGTTTCGGGCATTTAGAAGATTTTTGCGACGGAACGTAACATTTATCGTGGCTCTGAGATGGTCTATGTTAGGACACGAAAGCAGTCCTCTTATTTTAGCCGAGACCCCTGGTCGGCCAGGCTGTAACGTGATAAATGTGTTGTTCAATTTAGGCCTAAATAAAAACTCTCAAAACACGCGGGAAACACGATTCAGGAATATAACGCCTCCTCCTCCCTTGTGGAAATTTACGAGTCGGAAATTGGCTGGGAGGTAGATCAAGTGAGCCAGAGGGGAGACGTGGCGCTCATGGAGTCTTGTGATTGGCATGAAAGCCGTGTAGGGGAGTTGCGTTGGTGCAGTTTTGAAGTTATCAAGTTTCAATGGAAGGGGACGAATGGAAAAACTCTCGTCTGGACAGGGGATTCCGGTATTGATTCTTGTTATGAGTGGCTTACACTTGGGACACTCGTCCTGAGCGTGAATTCGCACTGGCGCTGGTCTTGAGTGGTGAACCTGTGGTGAAGTCTTAGCAGTACCGACAGTGCGCTGTATCGAGGACAGTCTTACTTGGATCAAGTCTGCTACCTTGACTTTAGATCTCTTTGTGCACACTACCGCATACGTGAGTCAAACTGGTCCATGGCATGACAGGCGAACTGGCGTGTCACACACTCCAATCTGCCGATGTTTTAGATTATTAGAGAGTTTTCAGATTATTAGAGAGTAATTGCGATCCGTCTAATAGATAGCCGCCCAGGACTATTTCGTGCCCGCGATTATGAATTACAGGCGCTGCATATCGCTACTCTGCAGACTCTTGCGCTACGATTGTCAGGTGAGACAGCGCTACACATAGAAAAAAGGGGTGTAGTACAGCTTGTTAGGGCAAACAGAGTCACAGTCTGGCCACTTGTTCTCAACTGCACCAACGCAGTATAAACTCTGTGTCGAATAAATCCATCAGAGTCTATTCAGTGTTAGACAATTTCAGATTGCATTAGCCATGTTTTGACCCAGGGTAAATAAACAGATAAACCCTAGTCCTTGCCAACCAAGAGCCACCCAGTGGAGTGCTAATTATTTTTGCTTCTACTTATGTTGCTAACAGTTCATGATTTATTTGTCATCTCGTTTAGCTGGTGTTGTTTTTCCTTTTTTATGATTAATAAACTCTTGCCATTTGTACAAAAGACTAATCCCATCTTGATATATTAATCACCCATCAATAGTTTACTAAAATAATGACAGGACCACTGTTTCATTAATTTTTCTCAGCATTCAAGTTTTATTTGATATTCTGGTAAAAGTGATAACCTCCATTGCAGGCTAGCAACAACAACCACTGGCAGAAGGCAGGTAGACAAGTGGAAAGCTTACAAGTTAAAGTGACAGTTGTCAGGGTGTAAACTTACAGTCGCCTGTATTCTTTCAAACCAAACCGCAAGTCTTTCAACATACTATTTTGGGAAAGTCACAAGCCCTAAAATTAACCTCGTACGCCTTGGCCACCACCCATTTAGAAAGGTTGTGCAGAGACCAGCTTACCATATCCAGGCCGAACAACGGTCCTTTCTCGCGGATACCAGATGTGGACTACCATCTACAATAGTGAACAGGACGAGGGCACAGGGGCGGCACGGAAATGATATGTTGCAGATATTATTGTCCATATCCGAAGAAAAAGCGGCAGATATCCGCATCGGCTTGAGCTTTTGAGCTCAGAAATTTTTTTGCCCAAACCCGAAAAGTCAGTACCGCTGAACACAGCAAACGCACGTCATTTACATCCCCTTCGTAGTCTACTCGTACGTCATGGTGAGCATAACCTCCTTTTCCCCACGAGGCCATAACTTCTCACGGACATGTGCGAATGCTTGTTCGATAAAAAATTATTCTACCTTCCATGCACTAAGCTGGCTCAAGCAGTGTCAACCACAGCGCACCGAACTGCAAGCACGATGTGCGGGGCGTATGCGGACCTAGTCTAGACCTGTCTTCGCTTTGGTAAGTAATTCTCCGAAGTACTTGGTACTCCGCGACATTTAATTTAGTACTGCAGTGCGGCATTTTTCGTTCCACACGACTTTTTCCATTTCGGCAGAATCGTGATGTCTACGCTGTTTACCTTTCGCTACCGTACTTGTTCGTGGAATAAAAGAAGTTCGCATATCCAATGGCTGTTTGCACAAAAAGAGGCAGCCTAGCGATCTATCGTTACGAGCCTTCAAATTGAATGAGAATGACAGATGATAAGGTTAAGAATTTTCTTTACCCATTATACGATAAAGTTATACAGTCGCGTAATCGATGGGTACCACAGGTTTCTTATGGAATGACATTGCACAACAATGCAGAGAGAAATTAAAAGAATTAGTTGACGATGAAAGAACAAAAAATTACAACGACCAACAGATGGGATTCATTGTTCTGCACATCAAGAAGCACTTTATGCTAAATTTGCAGTCATGGAGCACATGATGAAACTGGGGGTATGAACAGTGAATTCTCTGAAATTGCATGCTCAGCTGCAAAACCTTTTGATGGAACTGAACTAAGAGTACCGGTGTAGAGACTTTATATATTACTGCAAAGTATTTTGGCTAAAATAACGAGTATGCCTGGATTGACTAAGGTTTAAAACCTGACACTGTTGAATATATGAAGGAAAAAGTAAAGTAGGAATGAAACTTAGAATACCTGGAATGGACCTACACCACCCATTTTAAGTGGAGTTGACTGCACAGTGGCCACAGGATGACACTTCAAGGAGAGAAACAACTTATTTCATATCTGATGGCGCTGAAATTAAATCGAAGGTCGAATTGTGGAAGAGACAAATTCTGATAAAAAACACTATTTCCCTAAGTTTACTGGCGTTAGAGTGCTTGGTTTGAAGACGGCATTATGGGCTTCAAAGAATTTCAAGCATAGTTTTCTAAGCTTTATAAGAACACTGCTAGTCTTTCATTTGTTTCCGAGACCTTATGACGTTTCATTTAAACTGCAACTGATTGATCTTCTGTGTACTTCCCATTTAAAAGACAAATTCTTTTATATTAAAACTGTCCATGGCTCACTGTTGTCTTCCTCAGGAAGAGTTTCCACATCCATATAAAAAGGTTACAAACGCGCCAATATATTTAGATCAAAATGTGTGTGTGAAAGAGTTTTTCCAATTAACGAGACGAAATAACTCACGATTATGAGCCAACCTGAGTACGAAAATCTGCGAAATTGTCTGCGTCTGCCTGTATGCTCACAATTTGTACGAGATAATAATTATACACTCCCGGAAATTGAAATAAGAACACCGTGAATTCATTGTCCCAGGAAGGGGAAAATTTATTGACACATTCCTGGGGTCAGATACATCACATGATCACACTGACAGAACCACAGGCACATAGACACAGGCAACAGAGCATGCACAATGTTGGCACTAGTACAGTGTATATCCACCTTTCGCAGCAATGCACGCTGCTATTCTCCCATGGAGACGATCGTAGAGATGCTGGATGTAGTCCTGTGGAACGGCCTGCCATGCCATTTCCACCTGGCGCCTCAGTTGGACCAGCGTTCGTGCTGGACGTGCAGACCGCGTGAGACGACGCTTCATCCAGTCCCAAACATGCTCAATGGGGGACAGATCCGGAGATCTTGCTGGCCAGGGTAGTTGACTTACACCTTCTAGAGCACGTTGGGTGGCACGGGATACATGCGGACGTGCATTGTCCTGTTGGAACAGCAAGTTCCCTTGCCGGTCTAGGAATGGTAGAACGATGGGTTCGATGACGGTTTGGATGCACCGTGCACTATTCAGTGTCCCCTCGACGATCACCAGAGGTGTACGGCCAGTGTAGGAGATCGCTCCCCACACCATGATGCCGGGTGTTGGCCCTGTGTGCCTCGGTCGTATGCAGTCCTGATTGTGGCGCTCACCTGCACAGCGCCAAACACGCATACGACCATCATTAGCACCAAGGCAGAAGCGACTCTCATCGCTGAAGACGACACGTCTCCATTCGTCCCTCCATTCACTCCTGTCGCGACACCAATGGAGGCGGGCTGCACGATGTTGGGGCGTGAGCGGAAGACGGCCTAACGGTGTGCGGGACCGTAGCCCAGCTTCATGGAGACGGTTGCGAATGGTCCTCGCCGATACCCCAGGAGCAACAGTGTCCCTAATTTGCTGGGAAGTGGCGGTGCGGTCCCCTACGGCACTGCGTAGGATCCTACGGTCTTGGCGTGCATCCGTGCGTCGCTGCGGTCCGGTCCCAGGTCAACGGGCACGTGCACCTTCCGCCGACCATTGGCGACAACATCGATGTACTGTGGAGACCTCACGCCCCACGTGTTGAGCAATTCGGCAGTACGTCCACCCGGCCTCCCGCATGCCCACTATACGCCCTCGCTCAAAGTCCGTCAACTGCACATACGGTTCACGTCCACGCTGTCGCGGCATGCTACCAGTGTTAAAGACTGCAATGGAGCTCCGTATGCCACGGCAAACTGGCTGACACTGACGGCGGCGGTGCACAAATGCTGCGCAGCTAGCGCCATTCCACGGCCAACACCGCGGTTCCTGGTGTGTCCGCTATGCCGTGCGTGTGATCATTGCTTGTACAGCCCTCTCGCAGTGTCCGGAGCAAGTATGGTGGGTCTGACACACCGGTGTCAATCTGTTCTTTTTTCCATTTCCAGGAGTGTATTACATCTTCAGTGGGCCAAAAAAATTATGTAATACTGAAATTTTGTATTTTATTATGATTAATATTGTTGCCCCCCTCTGAACCATGGACCTTGCCGTTGGTGGGGAGGCTTGCGTGCCTCAGCGACACAGATAGCCGTACCGTAGGTGCAACCACAACGGAGGAGTATCTGTTGAGAGGCCAGACAAACGTGTTGTTCCTGAAGACCGGCAGCAGCCATTTCAGTAGTTGCAGGGACAACAGACTGAATGATTGAAACTTCCTGGCAGATTAAAACTGTGTGCCCGACCGAGACTCTAACTCGGGACCTTTGCCTTTCGCGGGCAAGTGCTCTACCAACTGAGCTACCGAAGCACGACTCACGCCCGGTACTCACAGCTTTACTTCTGCCAGTACCTCGTCTCCTACATTCCAAACTCTACAGAAGCTCTCCTGCGAGACATGCAGAACTAGCACTCCTGAAAGAAAGGATATTGCGGAGACATGGCTTAGCCACAGCCTGGCGGATGTTTCCAGAATGAGATTTTCACTCTGCAGCGGAGTGTGCGCTGATATGAAACTTCCTGGCAGATTAAAACTGTGTGCCCGACCGAGACTCGAACTCGGGACCTTTGCCTTTCACGGGCAAGTGCTCTACCAACTGAGTTACTGAAGCACGACTCACGCCCGGTACTCACAGCTTTACTTCTGCCAGTACCTCGTCTCTTACCTTCCAAACTTTGCAGAAGCTCTCCTGCGAGACATGCAGAACTAGCACTCCTGAAAGAAAGGATATTGCGGAGACATGGCTTAGCCACAGCCTGGGGGATGTTTCCAGAATGAGATTTTCACTCTGCAGTGAAGTGTGCGCTGATATGAAAGTTCCTGGCAGATTAAAACTGTGTGCCCGACCGAGACTCGAACTCGGGACCTTTGCCTTTCGCGGGCAAGTGCTCTACCAACTGAGCTACCGAAGCACGACTCACGCCCGGTACTCACAGCTTTACTTCTGCCAGTACCTAGTACCGGCTGTGAGTCGTGCTTCGGTAGCTCAGTTGGTAGAGCACTTGCCCGCGAAAGGCAAAGGTCCCGAGTTCGAGTCTCGGTCGGGCACACAGTTTTAATCTGCCAGGAAGTTTCATATCAGCGCACACTCCGCTGCAGAGTGAAAATCTCATTCTAGTCTGAATGATTGATTGATCTGGCCTTGTAACACTAACCAAAACGGCCTTACTGTTGTGGTATTGCGAACGGCTGAAAGCAAGGGGAAACTACAACCGTAATTTTTCCCGAGGCATGCAGCTTTACTGTATGGTTAAATGGTGATGGCATCCTCTTGGGTAAATTATTCCGGAGGTAAAATAGTCCCCCATTTGAATCTCTGGGTGGGGACTACTCAAGAGGATGTCGTTATCAGGAGAAAGAAAACTGGCATTCTACGGATCGGAGCGTGAAATGTCAGATCCCTTAATCGGGCAGGTAGGTAAGAAAATTTAAAAAGGGAAATGCATATGTTAAAGTTAGATATAGTGGGAATTAGTGAAGTTCGGCGGCAGGACGAACAAGACTTCTGGTCAGGTGAATACAGGGTTATAAATACAAAATCAAATAGGGGTAATGCAGGAGTAGGTTTAATAATGATTAAAAAAATAGGAGTGCGGTAAGCTACTACAAACAGCATAGTGAACGCATTATTGTGGCCAAGATAGACACAAAGCTCACACCTACTACAGTAGTACAAGTTTATATGCCAACTAGCTGTGCAGATGACGAAGAAATTGATGAAATGTATGATGAGATAAAAGAAATTATTCAGGTAGTGAAGGGAGACGAAAATTTACTACTAATGGGTGACTGGAATTCGACAGTAGGAAAAGGAAGAGAAGGAAACGTAGTAGGTGAATATGGATTAGGGCTAAGAAATGAAAGAGGTAGCCGCCTGGTAGAAATTTGCGCAGAGCATAACTTGATCGTAGCTAACACTTGCTTC
Organism: Schistocerca gregaria; assembly: GCF_023897955.1. NCBI lineage: Eukaryota > Metazoa > Arthropoda > Insecta > Orthoptera > Acrididae > Schistocerca > Schistocerca gregaria. The sequence continues at coordinate 742,717,648 of NC_064920.1, read as the reverse complement.
AAGAATCATGAACGAAGGTCGTATACATGGAAGAACCCTGGAGATACTAAAAGGTTTCAAATATATGGTAAGACAGAGATTTAGGAACCAGGTTTTAAATTGTAAGACATTTCCAGGGGCAGATGTGGACTCTGACCACAATCCATTGGTTATGAAGTGTAGATTAAAACTGAAGAAACTGCAAAAAGGTGGGGATGTAAGGAGATGGGACCTGGATAAACTGACTAAACTAGAGGTTATACAGAGTTTCAGGGAGAGTGTAAGGGAACAATTGACAGGAATGGAGGAATGAAATACTCGAGAAGAAGAATGGGTGGCTTTGAGGGATGAAATAGCGAAGGCAGCAGAGCATCAAGTAGGTAAAAAATCGAGGGCTAGTAGAAATCCGTGGGTAACAGAAGAGATACTGAATTTAATTGATGACAGGAGAAGAATGCAGCAAATGAAGCAGGCAAAAATGAATACAAACGTCTCAAAAATGAGATCGGCAGGAAGTGGAAAATGTCTAAACAGGGATGGCTAGAGGACAAATGTAAGCATGTAGAGGCTTATCTCAACAGGGGTAAGAGATTAAAAGAGACCTTTGGAGAAAAAGAACCATTTGCATGAATATCAAGAGCTAAGATGGAAAATCAGCTCTAAGCAAAGAAAGGAAAGCAGAAAGGTGGAAGGAGTATATAGAGGGTCTATACAGGAGCGATGTTCTCGAGGACAATATTATGGAAATGGAAGAGGATGTAGATGAAGACGAAATGGGAGATAGGATACTGCGTGAAGAGTTTGGCAGAGCAGTGAAAGACCTGAGTCGAAACAAGGCCCCCGGAGTAGACCACATTCCATTAGAACTACTGATGGCCCGGGAGAGCCATTCCTGACAAAACTCTACCATCTGGTGAGCAAGATGTGTGAGACAGGCGAAATACCCTCAGACTTCAAGAAGAATATAATAATTCCAATCCCAAAGAAAGCAGGCGTTGACAGATGTGAAAATTACCTAACTATCAGTTTAATAAGTCACAGCTGAAAAATACTAATGCGAATACTTTACAGACTAATGGAAAAACTGGTAGAAGCGGACCTCGGGGAAGATCGGTTTGGATTCCGTAGAAATGTTGGAACACGTGAGGCAATACTGACCCTACGACTTACCTTAGAAGAAAGATTAAGGAAAGGCAAACCTACGTTCCTAGCATTTGTAGACTTAGAGAAAGCTTTTAACAATGTTGACTGGAATGGTCTCTTTCAAATTCTGAAGGTGGCAGGCGTAAAATACAGGGAGCGAAAGGCTATTTACAATTTGTACAGAAACCAAATGGTAGTTATAAGAGTCGATGGATATGAAAGGGAAGCAGTGGTTGGGAAGGGAGTGAGACAGGGTTATATCCTCTCCCCGATCCTATTCAATGTATATATTGAGCAAACAGTAAAGGAAACGAAAGAAAAATTCGGAGTAGGCATTAAAATCCATGGAGTAGAAATAAAAACATTAAGGTTTGGCGATTACATTGTAATTCTGTCAGAGGCAGAAAACGACTTGGAAGAGCAGTTGAACGGAATGGACAGTGTCTTGAAAGGAGGGTATAAGATGAACATCAACAAAAGCAAAACGAGGATAATGGAATGTAGTCGAATTAAGTCGGGGACGCTGAGGGAATTAGATTAGGAAATGAGTCACTTAAAGTAGTGAAGGAGTTTTGCTATTTGGGGAGCAAAATAACTGATGATGGTCGAAGTAGAGAGGATATAAAATGTCGACTGGCAATGGCAAGGAAAGCGTTTCTGAAGAAGAGAAATTTGTTAACATCGAGTATAGATTTAAGTGTCAGGAAATCGTTTCTGAAAGTATTTGTATGGAGTGTAGCCATGTATGGAAGTGTAGCATGGACAATAAATATTTTAGACAAGAAGAGAATAGAAGCTTTCGAAATGTGGTGTTACAGAAGAATGCTGAAGATTAGAAGGGTAGATCACATAACTAATGAGGAGGTATTGAATCGAATTGGGGAGAAGAGGAATTTTTGGCACAGCTTGACTAGAAGAAGGGATCGGTTGGTGGGACATGTTCTGAGGCATCAAGGGATCACCAATTTAGTACTGGAGTGCAGCGTGGAGGGTAAAAATAGTAGAGGGAGACCAAGAGATGAATACACTAAGCAGATTCAGACGGATGTAGTCTGCAGTAGGTACTGGGAGATGAAGAAGCTTGCACAGGATAGAGTAGCATGGAGGGCTGCATCAAACCAATCTCAGGACTGAAGACAACAACAGTGACATAATATTGTTGAGAAATATGAAATTTCAAATCAGGTCTTATGCAGTGTGGCTGCATTGACATTTAAAAGCAGCACTTTCCCAGGTTCCCTCTTCCCCCTCCTCCCAGACAGACAGTGTGGTTTGGCGGCGGGGTAGCGTGCAGTCAGGCGAGATAGCTATAGCACGTGAGCCAGTAAACTCTGCCCATGGCGAATTCTTAGCCCTCTCTGATCTTAAGCAAAACTCAGCCACTGCAGACGGTTTGGCTATGTCTACACTGAAAAGGAAAAGAAATTGATGCAGCTGCCTGATATCGTGTAGGGCCCCCGCGAACACGAAGAAGTGCCGCAACACAACGTGGCATGGACTCGACTTACGTCTCAAGTAGTGCTAGAAGGAATTGACACCACGAATCCTGCACGGTAGCCCATAAATCTGTAAGAGTACGAGAGGGTTGAGATCTCTTATGAACAGCACGGTTCGAGGCATCCCAGATATGCTCAATAATGTTCATGTCTGGGGAATTTGGTGGCCATCGGAAGTGTTTAAACTCAGAAGAGTGATGCTGGAGCCATTCTGTAGCAATTCTGGATATGTGGGGCGTCGCGTTGTCCTGTTGGAATTGCCCAGGTCCGCGGGAGTGCACAATGGACATGAATGGATGCAGACCAGACAGGATACTTATGCGCATGTCACCTGGCAGTGTTCTATCGAGACGTTTCTGGGGTCCCATATCACTCCAACTGCACGCGCCCCACACCATTACAGAGCCTCCACCAGCTTGAAGAGTCCCCTATTGACACGCAGGGTCCGTGGATTCATCAGGTTGTCTCCATACCCGTTCACATACATCACCTCAATAAAGTTTTAAATGAGACTCGTCCGACCAGGCACGATCTTTCCAGTCATCAACAGTCCAATGTCGGTGTTGAAGGGCCCAGGCGAGGCGTAAGGCTTTGTGTTGTGCAGTCATCACGGGTCCATGAGTAGATCTTCAGCTCCGAAAGCCCATATTAATGATGTTTCGTTGAATGGTTCGCACGTTGACACTTGTTGACGGCCCAGCATGGAAATCTGCAGCAATATGCGGAAGTTTCCAGAATGAGATTTTTACAGGAGACCTTCTGTAAAGTTTGGAAGGTAGGAGACGTGATACTGGCAGATGTAAGGCTGTGAGGAGCGGTCGTGAGTCGTGCTTCGGTAGCTCAGACGGTAGAGCACTTGCCCACGAAAGGCAAAGGTCCCGAGTTCGAGTCTCGGTCGGGCGCATAGTTTTAATCTGCCAGGAAGTTTAATATGCGGAAGGATTGCACTTCTGTCACGTTGAACAAATTTCTTCAGCCGTCGTTGGTCCCATTCTTGCAGGATCTTTATCCAGCCTCGGCGATGTATTACCGGATTCCTTGTACACTCGTGAAATTGTCTTACGGCAAAATCCCCACTTCGTTGCTACCTCGAAGGAGCTGTGGCCCATCGCTCGTGCGCCGACTGTAACATCACGTTCAAACTCTCTTAAATGTTGATAACCTGCCATTGTAACAGCAGTAACCGGTTTAACACTACACCAGACGCTTGTTGTCTTAGGCCTTGGCGAGCCCAGTCCCGTATTCTACCTGTTTACATATCTCTGTATTTGAACACGCATGCCCATACCAATTTCTTTGATGCTACAATGTAGGAAGCGTGTTTTTTTAAGTAAGGTACGTTTTGTTACAGACACCTGTAGTTCCCGCCGCGTACCGCAACGAGGGTGTGCATCGTGTACCGGCATGCCTCGGAAACAACTGTGCTCAGTTTCAGCTCTGTAGCTAACCTGTACAGTTCTGTTCTGTGCTTTCAAAATGTTTAAGACTATCAACTCGCCCGCCGCTTGTGAGGTTCGCTCAGTGATACGGTTTTGTCAGCAATGAAGCTGTCTGCTGCAGAAATTCGTCGACAGATTTGCGAAGTGTACGGTGCTACTGTTATGAGTGAAAGCAAAGTGCATAGGTGGGTACGAGAATTCAAAGATGGCCGTGACAACGTCCATGATGAGGGCCGCTCCGGTCACCCTTCTTTGATTACAGACGGTTTGGTGGCTTCAGTTGAAGCGAGGATTCGTGAGAACAGGCGCTTCACAATAACATGTCCCTCAAACAGATTTCCTGACGTGTCGAGATCAGTGCTTTACAGCATTGTTTCTGAACACCTACAGTTTAGGAAACTGTGCTCCTAACAGAGGACCACGAAAACCAAAGTTTTGAGTGTGCGATGAAGTTCTTGACTCGTTATCACGAAGAAGGTGACGGCTTCTTGAGTCAGATCGTAACTGGAGACAAAACATGGGTTTCGCATATCACGCCCGAATCGAAGCAACAGAGAATGGAATGGAGACACACACACATTCGCCTGTAAAGGTGAAGGCCAAACAGATTCTGTCTCAAAGCAAAATCATGGCGTCGGTGTTTCAGGATAGGCATGGTATTTTGTTGGTGGACTTCATGCAACGAAGAACCATTATCAATGCAGAAGCATACAAAGAGCGATTCAAAACAAAAGACGCGACATGCTGACAAAGGGAATTGTCCTTCTCCATGACAATGCAAGACCTCACACTCCAGGTCAGACCCGCGATTTATTGGACAGTTTTGGCTTTGAAGTTTTAGACCACCACTTTCGCGCAACGACGCTCAGAGCGTGTTTTTTAGGGAATTGAGTAGTCTGGCGTGAGGTCGGTCGCTCGACGGCGCGTTCGGCGCGGGCCCGCCCGTAGCCGGCGCGCCGTAAGGCACGGAGGCTCGCACTGGGGCGTATCGCTTCCAGACGGGCGTGCCGCGGCAGTCCTCACAGGGGAAGTGATGTGTCTCTTATAGCCTCTCCTTCCCAAGTGGCTCTTTCCGCCTTCCCGTGGTGCCAGACGTTAAGCTCGGCATTCTGCCTTGCGACAAAAGGGAGAGCTGCGACCCAACCCGATGCGAAAGCGAAGGGTGCGTGGCACTGGGGGAGCTGTGTCGAGGGACGAACATCTGTCCCTTTCTGTTCGCAGGGCCCAGACCAGCAGGAGCTCTGCATGCCGGCGACTTCGTTTGTCGGCGTGGGATCGCGGCGCGAGTCGGCAAGGGTGCTTCGCCGCGCCCCTGGGTAACCAGGGCGTGTTCTGCCAAACCCAGGAGGTGGTGACATCGCCTGGGCCAGGTTAACTGGGTCCAGACCGCCGAACGTCTGGGGGACCGGCCCGCCACCTGAGTAGGAGTGGGTCCCTGGCCGTAAGGTGGAAACTCGGGCTAGTAGGCGGCGAAGGGCGAGAGGTGCATCCGTCTCTCCGGAGTGCGGGGTGCAGTTGCCGAGGAGCGTCGCGTGAAATCGCCGATGACGGAGCCATCGATGGGGACCAGTGCGCTGGCAACGGCGCGCTGAACCCGGCAGTTCGATAGGGCCCTTGACCTTGGGGCGAGGTCGGTGGGCGAGCTGCAAGAAGTCCCCCCCCCCCCCCCCCCCCCCCCCCCCATGCCAGAGGAGCCGGTCCGGGGCAAGAGACGGGCTCCCACTTTCTTCTTTATCACTCGTTAATCATGGCGACAACTATAACGAGTGATTCGGGTGCTCCTTCGAGGGCTTCCGCTGTGCCTGATCCCTCTCCACAAGACGAGGTGGGACAGGCAGATGTTGATATTGAAACCGTCGCACAGAGGCATAATAGAATCGCCCTGCTGATTGATCAGAATGTAAAAAATGGTAAGATCAGTCAGGCGGCCTTGACCATTATTAAGAATGAACTCTCGGCCTGGGCTGTTGCCCATGCAAAATTAGAAGGCCGTTTAGAGGAATTAGAGAAAGAAAACAGCACGCTGCGAAAACAACCAGCCAAATCCTGGGCGGCAGTGGCTGCGCAAGCGTCCATCAAGCCAACTACCACAAAAGATACAATCGACAGGGTAGCCAAGAGACAAGACACGGCAGTTTTTCTTCGGACGCTGCCAGGACAGGACACAAGTGTAAAAAAGTTACAAGAACTTTTAACTACCACAATAGATCCTGTAAAGGATAAAATAAGAATCAAGAAAGTTAAACCCAGCAAGAACTCTGTAATAGTAGAAGTAGCCTCAGAGGAAGATAAAGAAAAACTACTAAAAAACCAAAAACTAAATGCAGTAATGAAATGTGAACCTCCACGGAAAAGGAATCCTTTGGTGATATTGTACGATGTGCCAACTATCATGACTAACGACGAGTTAAGCGAGACAATAAGGGGACAAAATTTTGAAAGTATGAATGCTGACGAATTCAATAATAAATTTAAACTCAAATTCAAAACAGGACCCCGTGATCGGGACGTTGTCCATCATGGCCGAGGTAAATCCGCAAATGTGGAAGCAAATCACTGGAATGGGCAGACTATATGTCGGGTTTCATGCAATTAATGTAAGAGATTACATCGTGGTACCTCGTTGCCACAATTGTGGGGACTTGGACCACATTCTCAGGCACTGCACCAGGGGGTCGGCGTGCTCCAAGTGCGGTGCAAACGGACATGTACGAAAGGACTGCAAGGCTGCCAGTGTTTGTATTCCCTGTAAGAGTAGAGGGAAAAAACCATGTGGAGCTACAGGACGGAGTTGCCCTACATACAGGATGTTAGAACAACGCCTAATATCTAGAATTGATTATGGCTGAGTCTGACCCAACCTACAGGATGCCAAAGCGAAAATCCCCGAGCAAGAGAAGGAGGGATGCTATGAGGGCTCACAAGTTCAGGGAATTTTTGAGATCGCTTTCGAGCTCAGAAGTCGAAACAGCAGACACTGCTGTCCAGACAGAGGCATACATGGTAGACAAAGGGCAGCAAACTGAATTTCCCATGCCACTCATGGCTCCCTCCCCTCGAAGCCGGGGATCTGAGCCGAAAACAGACCATCCACGGCAAGGGCAATCCCCAAGGAGAAAACTGAAAAACCACCTATACAAGAAAATGTAGTCACAAGTTCGAGTGTAAGTTGCACCACTGATACATCAATTGTCAGGCTTCCGCCTGTTGATCCGGTGAGGGTGTACCCAAACCTCGAATTTACGATGCAACTGGCAACACTGGAGCAGCCGGCAACCCTGACCACTGCCTTGAGACATGTGGTCCGAATTGGACATGAGAACGGTAGAAAGGTAACCTTCTCGGTGATGGAGGCTGTAGATAGAATACAGCTAAAGTCGGTGAATCTCCCCACGGACTTCGGAGCCCTGCGTGACCTGCTAAAGAAACTGTTTGAAAGACGAGGAGAGAAATTTGACTTAGAGGATATTTACGTGCAACCAGTGTTGGAAAATGGAAGAATAACTTTCGATCCGAACAAGACCTGGCCATATGACCGAGTACACACATATTACCCATGACGACTAGGACATCTGTTGGCCAACTAAATACGCACAACAGTCGACTTGTGATGCAGGAACTCCGTAGGGAAGTGGAGGAGAGGAGACTGGATGTACTCTGTTTGCAGGAGCCTTACTCTCTGGCTGGCAAAATTGCTTTTGTGGCCACCACATGGCAAGTCATCAGCTGTGGGGATGCCCCCAAAGCAGCTGTGGTAATCACCAATAAAAAACTACAGGCAACCTTACTTTCGCAGTACTCAAACAGTCACTGCAACGTCATAGAACTGCAATCTCCAGCAGGCACTATAATACTCATCAACATGTATTTCCAATATGGAGATGATATTGACATACATTTAGACCATCTAACAAGAGTAGCTATGGCGTTGCAGGGACGGAGAGTTGTCATAACTGCGGACATAAATGCGAAGTCCCCCCTATGGTACAGTGGCACAAGGGACGAAAATCGTGGAAAGGTGGAAGAAGTGATTATGTCGTTGCAGCTTGTGGTGGCAAACAAACCGGGAAACTCTCCCACCTATGCGGCGGGAGGGGGGCAAGGCATGAACATCGATGTGACCTTGGTCACGCCAAATGCGGCAAACCTAATACAGAACTGGAAGGTGATAGACAGTGCCACCACAAGCGATCATAACCTTATCACTTTTACCTTAGGGAGCAGGGAGTGCCACTGCGCCATGGGGTGGGAAGTGCAGTTAAACTTCAGAAAAGCCAACTGGGAACGCTTAGCCAGAGAGTGTGACATTCCTCCATTACCGGAAGGTGACAGACAAATTGACATTGACAACAGAGCTGAGGAACTGGTGTGTGCAGTGACTAGAGCGATGAAGGCGGCCGTGCCAACTAGGAGGAGGGCCATGGCGGCCTCGCCGACACCATGGTCTGCTGAGCTGCAGGAGCTGCGTCAGTCTGTCAGGAGGCTGCGGAGGCACTACCAGCGCAGTGTCGTCTGGTGGGAGAAGCAGAGATGGTTACTGCTATACCGGGAGGCAAAGGAAAGATTTCAGAAAGAACTAAAAGCGGTCCGAGTCAGAAGTTGGGAGACTTTCGTGACCAATCAGCTGGCCTTGGATCCGTGGGGGATTCCGTACAAACTAGTAAGAGAAAAGATCCGCTGCCCGATGATGCTGTCCACAGTCAGGCATGGGGATGGGATGACGGACTCATGGCAGGAGACTGCTGAGGTCCTACTCCGATCCCTGTTGCCTGACGACGACAGAACAGAGGATACTGAGGAACAGCGACGGTTGCGGGATTTGGATCTGGACGACTATACAAATGATGAGGCAGTCCTCCCTTTCTCGGAGGAGGAGGTCGCTGCCCTCATAAAGACAATAAAGAGAGGGAAAGCCCCCGGGCCAGACGGCATTGTGGTGGAGGTGGTGCAGTTCTTGGCCCCACAACTGGTCGCTCCATTAACCCAGCTGTACAACGAGTGCCTTCGGCAAGGTAAATTCCCGAGGACCTGGAAAGCAGCAAACGTTGTAATCATTAAGAAAGGCCCTGATAAAGATCCAGCTGAGGCAAAGTCTTACAGACCCATCTGCCTTCTGGATGTGTTCGGGAAAATCCTTGAAAAGCTGCTTGCTGATAGGCTGACTGCCCACCGAGTGCTGCACGGGATGAGCGACAGACAGTTTGGCTTCAGGCCTGGGCGTTCCGCATCTGATGCGATCGCCCTGGCAGCCGAGATCTGTGGTTCGGCCCCGTGCAAGTACATCGTCGGCATCATGGTGGACATTAGTGGCGCCTTTGACAACCTGTGGTGGCCTTCGCTCTTCTCCTGCTTGCGGGAGAAAGAGTGCCCAGGGCCGCTATACGGTTGCCTTAGGAGCTATTGTGTCGATCGGGAGGTCTGGCTATCATCCCCTAGCGGGAGGATTGGAAAACCCATAACAAAGGGATGTCCCCAGGGTTCCGTCTTAGGTCCCCTATTTTGGGATATCCACATGGAGCCACTTTTAAATACATTACAACAGAATGAAGATGTGCTAGAGGTGATAGCCTACGCTGATGACCTCCTTCTACTGGTTGGCGGCCGAAGTCGCGAGGATATTGAACCTAAAATAGACAGAGCCATGACACAACTATTATCATGGTGCCGTAACACCAAGATAACCATCTCACCGACCAAATCAACCTATCTATTACTAAAGGGACAGCTAATAAGAAACCCGACTGTAAGAATTGAGGGCACACCAGTACTCCGACGACGAGAGGGACGTTACTTAGGGATCATCATCGATGAAAGGTGGAACTTCGGAAAGCACATTGAAACCGTGACACAAAGAGCTCTGCAAATCCTCAATAACCTCATCACCATAGGTCACAAAAGATTTCATCTCCCCCCTCACCTCACCAAATTGTATCACAATAGCATATTAACATCAATAGTGGGTTACGGCGTGGGAGTCTGGGCACACAGGCTCACGAGGGTTGTGCCCGCCATGTCGGTGAGAAGGGTTCAAAGGAACATGATATTAAGATCTGTGGGGGCATACAGAACATCTCCGGGGGGGGGGGGGGCCTATTAGTAATAATGGGGCTTTGTCCTCTGGACATCAAAATCAGGGAACAGGGTGCTTGGTATTGGGCAAAGAAAGGGGACATAGAGAAAGTAGAAGAAATCTTGGGAGTAAGGGTTAGGGATAAGGGCGAGATACGGAAGAGGGGTGAAGAGCTATGGCAAGAAGTTTGGGAGGCAGAGGAATCCGGCAGAAGAACTTTCAGCTTCCTGCCGAATGTGAGGGAAAGAATGAGCATGGGTTATTTTGAACCAACTAGGGGTTTGTTCCACTTTCTCACTGGACATGGGCCTTACCCGACGTATCTATGTCGGTTTGGGAAGAGGGCAACGCCTACGTGTGACTGTGGTGCATCGGAGGGAACTCCCGACCATGTGGTCTACGAGTGCCCCCTTTTCGATGATGTAGCAGCTACACTTAGACAACAACTACCCAACCATGACACTTATATGTTATTAAGACAAGACGAGACCTTTCGACTGCTAAATCAGTTGGCAAATGAGGTATCACGAAAGGTCCTAACACAATATCTGAGAGAGCTTTAAGACTTAAAGAAATCACATACTAAGTCAATACCCCAATCCCGTACCGCCTGTGCGTGGACTGGTCGACTGGTAAAGTTGGAATCCGCCACGTGCGGGATAGGGGGAGAGGGGCGATTATACCGGACTTGACAACGCACCGATTCTGACTTAGAATAGTTCATTAGGTTAGGAAATTAGAATAGGAATTAAGATAGAAACCTGCAGCGGACAAAAGTATTGGCCTGCCCTGTGCCAGGGCGCGTTCACCGGGGTTAGCTCGGTGAGCAAGGCACACAAGTAGGATTGTATATTTACTGGCATGTTTGTAACGCTGCAGGCAGTAGAGACTAGTGTAAGCAGTAATATTAGGTAGTAGTAGATTGTTAATTAGTAGGTCTGCCCATTCAGCTAATAATACTGTGTGTAGATTAGAACTAGAAATGTATATGCTGTACCAAACTAATGTATTATATCATGACCCACTAATTCATAAGGTGGTGGGTTTTATTGTATAAAAAAAACAACATATTGTTAGTCTGAACCTAGGACCTGTTGCTGGTAAGGAGACGCCAGACCACACATGACATGTAGAGTTCAGAAGAGTTCAGTGAGACTAGCGATGATACAATCAAATACTTAATGATTTCAGCGTCGGCTCCACTGCACTCCCTGTAAAAGAATCTTAATACTAACTAAATTTAGTGGAAGGGGTTCAAATCTTTCCTATTTTTAGTTAGCTGATAAAATAACGCCAAAGAAGCAGTCAAGTTTACCATTGGAATTTTTATTCTTCTCACAAAACATTGTTTATAAATTGCTCTATTGATGAAAGGAAATATTTTAATACAGGATAATAAAAACCAACTGCGTTCAACAAAAATGTGAACGAATATTCCTTGAATGGGTTTTCAAGTTCTGTAATGGATCGAAAGATGACCTATGCCATATCACGTCTATAATCTAGGTTTAAATTGAGTTTCATAAAGGAGAAAACTATCAAAAATGGTCTACAGTGACCCTGAATTATCTTTAATTACTTATTTAACTTGTCGTAAATTACAGTGGCTTATGTGGATTCTCAATAATTATATAACAGAAAAATCATCGCGTTTCAGATTTTAATTTCAAGTAGCAAATGTGAACACCATGAGATTTAATTGACGATAGACACTAGTATTACGTAAAAAGGGGATGTAACAGATGAGACTTCTGCAGTTCTGAGTGAAGGCTTTTGCGCTCAAAAATGCGGCATCGCGTGCGTTCATTACCTTGTCGGTGGTTAGGCAGCGTCAGGGGGCGGCGGGCAGCGCAGCTCCACACACCTCGCCATCTCGATAGCAACTCTCTCTCGAAATTATCTTTACTACAATTTACCGAAGTTGGTTTAAGAAAAAGGTATCTGGCTGTGTTTTCAACTGACCAGTCAAGGTCTCAATGTTAACCTTAAGCTCCACCTACAACAATTCTATCCAATGAGAAACGTTATACTTTTCGTGGTGAGGCAATGTTTTTAATGTTTGCAACGTAACAGAGACGCGTATAATCTCACGCTAAAACTTGCAGCTGGTGTGGCCCTTTTAGCGTTATCGTAAGATCTATACTGTTCTTCTGGAGGGCTCTATCTTTTAACATGAGCTGGGGGGGGGGGGGGGGTCTTGGCGGTCGGCTGACGATGTGGGTGTCCGTCCCTTATCGCAGGGCCTTCTAGCTTACACGACTCTGTTCTCGACTTCTGTTCTCGTTTCTCCCCTCGGAACTGCGTCTGTTTCACGGTCGAAAGGTATGACACGCATTTAGGCGTTCTTGTGTTAGTCTGTGGTATTCCATTTGATCACTCGTTGACCGTATTACTTTGGTTAATTTAATGTCAGGATTTATTCGGAGCTATGTGACATGCTGCCGGATTTGCTATCAAGTCAGGGTTTTCATGGAAGGTGTTGGATTTGCCTGACACCTTACAATCCGTTCCTCCGTCTCAAACAACCGTTACAATGATGGCGACGACGTGAAAGCGGCAGTGAACTCTTTGTTATCGGAGCAGGCGGCAAGTTTTTATGAAGAGGGTATTTTAAAATTGGTTGAGAAGCATGATGAGTGTTTGAATAAACTTGGCAACTACGTTGAAAAATAGAGTGAAATTACATTTCTGAAAATAAATTTACTTTTCGTTGTGTACTTATGTTCAAACGGCCCTTACTTAAAAAAAATAAAAAACACGCCTCGTATATTTATTGCGAGCGCCACGCATCAGCTTTTTATGGGTTCGCACTGAACTCGATCAGTGTGGGACAGATACTGCGGTAGCGCACGCCGCCACTGCGCAGCGTCCCGGGTCTGGAGGAGCCGGCGGCGCTTCCTCCGCCAGCTGGCGGGTGACCCGCGGCGCCCAGCACGTGCGCCCGTGGCCGCGGCTGCGGTAATTAAAACGGAGCGCGCGCGTTAATTACCGGCCGGCAGTCAGGGCCACTCGTGGCCACTCGCACACCGCCTCGCCACGCCTCGCCTTTCTCCGCGCTGCAGATTCCATCGTGAGCAGCGGCCGCCGCTGCCGCCTCCTGCGAATCCCACGTCCCTTGCCGGCGCCTCTGGAGGAAAAAGGTTAGCCGCAGCGCGCCAGCAGACTATGTGCTCGCCTCCTCGCCTCCTCGACGAGGAGCATCAATTCAGTCACATGACCTCGTCTTACAGTTTCTAAACGCTCAAAATTTTGAAAATAGGATAATCTGTACAGTGAAATAATTAAAGTCGTGGGGTGGCGATATGCACATATACAGGCGGCGGTAGTATCGAGTACACAGAGTATAAAATGGCGGTGCATTGGCGGAGCTGTCATTTGTGCTCGGGTGATTCGTGTGAAAAGGCTTCCGACGTGATTATGGCTGCACGATGGGAATTAAAAGAAAAGTTCAAATGTGTGTGAAATCTTATGGGACTTAATTGCTAAGGTTATCAGTCCCTAAGCTTACACACTACTTAACCTAAATTATCCTAACGACAGCCGGCCGCGCTGGTCTCGCGGTTCTAGGCGCGCAGTCCGGAACCGTGTGACTGCCACGGTCGCAGGTTCGAATCCTCCCTCGGGCATGGATGTGTGTGATCTCCTTAGGTTAGTTAGGTTTAAGTAGTTCTAGGTTCTAGGGGACTGATGACCACAGCAGTTGAGTCCCATAGTGCTCAGAGCCATTTTGAACCATCCTAACGACAAACAAACACATACACACACACGCATGCCCGAGGGAGGACTCGAACCTTTGCCGGGACCAGCCCGACGGGAATTAATAGACTTTGTACACGGAATTGTGTTTGCAGCTTGTCGCATGGGACATTCCATTTCGGAAATCGTTAGGGAATTCAATATTCAGAGACCCAGAGTTCCGATCGGTTCTAGGCGCTTCAGTCCGGAACCGCGCGAATGCCACCGTCGCAGGTTCGAATCCTGCCTCGGGCATGGATGCGTGTGATGTCCTTACGTTAGTTAGGTATAAGTAGTTCTATGGAACGAGCATGTGAGGATTATGGCAGGGAAGGCTAATGGTCGACTTCGGTTTATTGGGAGAATTTTAGGGAATTGTGGTCCATCTGTAAAGGAGAGTGCGTATAGGATGTTAGTGCGGCCTATTCTTCAGTACCGCGCGAATGTGTGGAATCAGCACCAGGTCGGATTGAACGAAGACATTGAAGCAGTTTAGAGTCGAGCTGCTAGATTTGTTGCGGGTAGGTTCGATCAGCATGCAAGGGTTACGGGTACGCTTCAGGAACTCAAGTGGGGATCCCTGGAGGCAAGATGACATTCATTCGAAGAACATTGCTGAGAAACTTCAGAGAACCGGCATCTGAAGCTGACTGCAAAACGCTCCTACCGCCGCCAACATACGTTTCGCTTAGGGAGCACGAAGATAAGATACGATAAATTAGGGCGTATACAGAGGCATATAGATAATCATCTTTTCCTCGCTCTATCTGCGAGTGGAACAGGGAAGGAAACGACTATGGTACAGCATACTCTCCGCCACAGACCGGGTGGTTTGGGAGGGTATAAACCTGCGGAAACTGTTCGTTCTTCTCCGAAAGCTTCGTGGACGTATGACACCGAAAACCGTAAAGTATGCACCGTAGCGCCATCTTGATGGAAAAACTTGTACTCGTGGTCTTCCTCCTTTAGTTCAGCTATGAATGGTTGCAACAATCCCGTTTCATACACTTGAGAGTTCACCGTGTTGTTAAACAAAATAGAGCCTACAACCTGTTGGCCTGAAATTACTATCAAATCACGCAGAGACTAGACTAGTAGACTAGAAATCTACTCTGTAGGAATCAGCATGGGTTTCGAAAAAGACGGTCGTGTGAAACCCAGCTCGCGCTATTCGTCCACGAGACTCAGAGGGCCTTAGAAACGGGTTCACAGGTAGATGCCGTGTTTCTTGACTTCCGCAAGGCGTTTGACACAGTTCCCCACACTCGTTTAATGAACAAAGTAAGACCATACGGACTATCAGATCAATTGTGTGATTGGATTGAGGAGTTCATAGATAACAGAACGCAGCATGTCATTCTCAATGGAGAGAAGTCTTCCGAAGTAAGAGTGATTTCAGGTGTGCCACAGGGGAGTGTCATAGGACCGTTGCTATTCACAATATACATAAATAACCTGGTGGATGACATCGGAAGTTCACTGAGGCTTTTTGCAGATGATGCTGTGGTGTATCGAGAGGTTGCAACAATGGAAAACTGTACTGAAATGCAGGAGGATCTGCAGCGGATTGACGCATGGTGCACGGAATGGCAATTGAATCTCAATGTAGACAAGTGTAATGTGATGCGAATACATAGAAAGATAGGTCCCTTATCATTTAGCTACAAAATAGCAGGTCAGCAACTGGAAGCAGTTAATTCCATAAATTATCTGGGAGTACGCATTAGGAGTGATTTAAAATGGAATGATCATATAAAGTTGATCGTCGGTAAAGCAGATACCAGACTGAGATTCATTGGAAGAATCCTAAGGAAATGCAATCCGACAACAAAGGAAGTAGCTTACAATACGCTTGTTCGCCCACTGCTTGAATACTGCTCAGCAGTGTGGGATCCGCACCAGATAGGGTTGATAGAAGAGATAGAGAAGATCCAACGGAGAGCAGCGCGCTTCGTTACAGGATCATTTAGTAATCGCGAAAGCGTTACGGAGATGATAGATAAACTCCAGTGGAAGACTCTGCAGGAGAGACGCTCAGTAGCTCGGTTCGGGCTTTTGTTAAAGCTCCGAGAACATACCTTCACCGAAGAGTCAAGCATTATATTGCTCCCTCCTACGTATATCTCGCGAAGAGACCATGTGGATAAAATCAGAGAGATTAGAGCCCACACAGAGGCATACCGACAATCCTTCTTTCTACGTACAATACGAGACTGGAATAGATGGGAGAACCGATAAGGGTACTCAGGGTACCCTCCGCCACAGACCGACAGGTGGCTTGCGGAGTATTGCTGTAGATGTAGATGTAGAGACACCTTAATCGTCTGATGACCAGTAGCGTGCATTTTGAGACTTCTCGTATCCGCTAAGGTGAAAGCATGCTGCGTCTGCGTTGAAGTAAGGGTTTGGATGTAGGTAACTATCACGACAAGCGCTAGTAACCATACACAATATCGTTGTGCGTAATACGTAGACTTCAATGTTGACATCACTCTTAGTTCGTATGCTCGCAAATGTAACAGCTAGGGAGGATAGACGTCAAGTTTATTTCCGTGGACTTCTTGCCACCGTCTAGTGAACACGATGAACAAGCTTTCTTTACACGATTACAGTTGGAGTAATCGACTGAACCTGTTGTTGCAAATTTAGTGAACAATTTCTGCATAACATTTTTTGCAGGAGCAACTCTCTCTGGGTATTTTATCGTGAACCATTCATATAACGTATTAAATGATTTACGAGTACATCCAAAAAAGTTTCAACAATAAACATTCTTTGTTCGATTGGAAAAGGCGTTCTGCAGAACTGCATTCACAACAAGCTTCAAAATAACTACTGACAGCGCAGCACTGATCACTAAACCACCGCTCGACATCAGGTGACATCACACGACCCTACTAGAGCGCCCCCTGGCGTTAAGAAAATAACAACAACACTCAAATAACTTCGAATATCATGGTCAGCATAACACGGGCCTCTTTCATCTTGACCACCCCGTATATTGTCGATGTCACAGGTCGTTTTACTAAGGGATTCTGATATTGAGAAGGCTATCTACACATACAGCGAAAATGTATCTTTCTCAACAGATAATAAATTGCAAGCTACTGGCATATTTTGTGGTCTGTCAAAGGCAGTTAACTGCCTAAATCACAAATCCTTTAAAGTACATTACATTGTTACGTCGTTGCGGGAAATTCTGCCAGATAGTTCAAATACTCGAATACCAGAGGGTGCGGCGCTTAAATCCGAACAAATTTCAATTTGAATTCCCCACCATATCGCAATTACGCCGGAGTTCGCGAATGGCGTTCTTGAAAGCCATAGGCATATAGTAAACAGTCAGACCCTTGAAATGGCTGAGATGTTACGGACAACCGAAGAGCCGCGATTACCGAAAGACTTGGCGGTGAAATAGTTCGATTCTTCGGTTACCCGAGATCAACTGTTTACAGTACTATGCCAAAGCTTCGGAGAAGTATGGGGAAGGTTCCGCTAACACGGCGAGGAAACTTCACTAGGAAATGCGAGTCACGAATTGCGGCAGTCACCGAAAAGGCTCAGGCGCTGATTTCGGGGGATCCCGGAGCAATCGCTGAGGAAATTGGCGTCAGTATTGAATGTCAGCGAGCGAACAACATGTCGAATGGCAGAGGAGGACCTCATACGAGCCATTTAGTCTAAAACTGGCTCTCGGATGACGTTGACATGTTCTGATCAAAGGAGTTCTGGCACCACAATAGTGCGAATTTGAGCCTCCTCGATTTCTATGCTTGGAGCGTAGTCGAAATAGTTACCAATAAGACTGGACACCCAACGTCGCATCTCTGCTCACCGCTATCGAAGCAGCATTCGCAAATATGGACAGCGCTGTTTTAAAGAGTGCGTGCAATTGCTTCAGGAGGCGTTCATTGCGGCTGAAGGGGGTTACATCGAGTAATGTTACTCTTGAAATATACCGCTACTTACATCATCATCATCATTTAAGACTGATTAGGCCTTTCAGCGTTCAGTCTGGAGCATAGTCCCCCTTATAAAATTCCTCCATCATCCCCTATTCAGTGCTAACATTGGTACCACTTCTGATGTTAAGCCCACTACTTCAAAATCATTCTTAACGGAATCCAGGTACCTTCTCCTTGGTCTACCCCGACTCCTCCTACCCTCTACTGCTGAACCCATGAGTCCCTTGGGTAACCTTGCTTCTCCCGTGCGTGTAACATGACCCCACCATCTAAACCTGTTCACCCTGACTGCTGCATCTATAGAGTTCATTCCCAGTTTTTCTTTGATTTCCTCATTGTGCACACCCTCCTGCCATTGTTCGCATCTACTAGTACCTGCAATCATCCTAGCTACTTTCATATCCGTAACCTCAACCTTATTGATAAGGTAACCTGAATTCACCCAGCTTTCGCTCCCATACAACAAAGTTGGTCGAAAGATTGAACGGTGCACAGATAATTCAGTCTTGGTACTGACTTCCTTCTTGCAGAAGAGAGTACATCGTAGCTGAGCGCTCACTGCATTAGCTTTGCTACACCTCGCTTCCAGTTCTTTCACTATGTTGCCATCCTGTGAGAATATGCATTCTAAGTACTTGAAACCGTCCACCTGTTCTAACATTGTTCCTCCTATTTGGCACTCAGTCCGTTTATATCTCTTTCCCACTGACATTACTTTTGTTTTGGAGATGCTAATCTTCATACTAAAGTCCTTACATTTATGATCTAGCTCTTACTTATATGTAAAAAGATTTTCATTTTCATTTGTATTTTGTTTTAACAAATTTACTTTTCAAAAAATGTTTCATTTGTCCGGATTTAAGCACCTCATCCTGTGTATCCCCGAAAGAAACAAAGGGTATTGTTAGGAAAGAGACATGTATTCATCTGTCAGGCATCAGGCATCTTCCTACTGGGAACTAATTACATTTTAAGGTTCTTACTTTTTCTTGTGTATATCAATGACCTGTCATGTGAAACATTACCATATGCCAAGTTTGTTTTCTCTGTAGATGATACAAACACTGCAATAAATAGCAAATCAAGTATAGTCTTAGAAATAACGGTTAATGAAATTTTCGTGGACATTGATAAATTCTTTGCCAGCAAAATTTGAAAAAAAAAATACATACAGTTTAGAACAAGTCAGAGGTTTCCCACTAGTATATGGTTAAAACATGATGACAAACAGATAAAAGAAGTTGAAAGTGTGAACTTCTTGGTCTTACGACTTGATAATAAATTCAACTGGGAGGGGCATATCAAAGAACTGCTGAAGCGCCTAAACAAATCACTGTTTTCAATGCGAGTGTTGCCAGCGTAGGTGGTATAAAGAAACAAAAAGCGCGCAATCAACTTCAAAATCGATTTTCTCAAAAACCAAGGCCCGTCACTAAAAAACCGGATAGCCTGGTACTCAGGGTAAGCGTCTCTACAACATACTTGAAGCCCATCAAAATCCGTGATTTACAGTACGGAGGGTCCCCTTGTTTCAACTTCCAGTGCTGTGTCAAATCCTTCTCGCAGTATCATCTCTCCATCTCATCTTCATGTACATCCTCTTCCATTTTAACACACATCAAAAAAAGTTTTTTATCGCCCCGGTTACCAGAAATCCTGAAGATAGATGTTGACTGTGGATATTGTATCACAGACACAGTCCCTTTGACTGTTCAGAGATGTCAATAACCGGCCCAAAGATGTAAACAATCATGCATGAGCAGCGCCTATTAGACGGAGGGGATCCGACCGCCGATCAGTTCCAGCCATTCCACCAGGAAGGAGGTACACGGCTCGTGTTGACTGTAGTTCAACCGTGCCTAGACGGTCAATACCGCGGTTCGGTCGCGTCCACATTGTTACTTTGTGCTAGGAAGGTCTCTGAACAAGGGAAGTGTCCAGGCGTCTCTGAGTGAACCAAAGCGATGTTGTTCGGACTTGGAGGAGATACAGAGAGACAGGAACTGTCGATGACATGCCTCGCTGAGGCTGCCCCAGGGCTACTACTGCAATGGATGACCGCTACCTACGGATTATGGCTCGGAGGAACCCTGACAGCGACGCCACCATGTTGAATAATGCTTTTCGTGCAGCCACAGGACGTCGTGTTACGATTCAAACTGTGCGCAATAGGCTGCATGATGCGCAACTTCAGTCCCGACGTCCATGGCGAGGTCCTTCTTTGCAATCACGACAACTTGTAGCGCGGTACAGGTGGGCCGGACAACATACCGAATGGACCGCTCAGGACAGGCATCACGTTCTCTTCGCCGATGGTTGTCGCATATGCCTTCAACCAGACAATCTTCGGAGACGTGTTTGGAGGCAACCTGGTCACGCTGATCTCCTTAGACACACTGTCCAGCGAGTGCAGCAAGGTGGAGGTTCCCTGCTGTTTTGGGGTTGCATTATGTGTGGCCGACGAAAGCCGCTGATGGTCACGGAAGGCGCCGTAACGGCTGTGCGATATGTGAATGCCATCCTCCGACCGATAGTGCAACCAAATCGGCAGCATATTGGCGAGGCATTCATCTTCATGTACGACAATACGCGCCCCCATCATGCACATCTTGTGAATGACTTCCTTCAGGATAATGACATCTCTCGACTAGAGTGGAGAGCATGTTCTCCAGACATGAATCCTATCGAACATGCCTGGTATAGATTACAAAGGGCTGTTTATGAACGACGTGGCCCACCAACCACTCTGAGGAATCTATGCCGGATCGCCGTTGAGGAGTGGGACAATCTGGACGAACAGTGCCTTGATAAACTTATGGATACTAAGCCACGACGAATACAAGCATGCATCAATGCAAGAGGACGTGCTAGGTACCGGTGTGTACAGCAATCTGGACCACCTCCTCTTTAGGTCTCGCTGTATGGTGGTACAAAATGCGATGTGTGGTTTTCATGAGCAACAAAAAGTGCGTAAATGATTTTTATGTTGATCTCTATTCCAATTTTCGGTACAGGTTCCGGAAATCACGGAATCGAGGTGATGCAAAACTTTTTTTGGCGTGTGTGTAATGCTGGCATCAAGCTGATCTCCCTTGTGTAGACCTATAGACTCCTGCTACATTTCTTTTTTCCCTTCTTTGCTTATGACTGGTTTTACATGTGAGCTCTTTATATTCATACAAGTGGTTCTCTTTCTCCAAACGTTTCCTGTAGGCGCCATCTATCTTTCCGCTAGTGACACACGCTTCAAATCCCTACATTCATCCTCTAGCCATTCCTGCTTAGCAATTTTGCACTTCCTGTTAGTCTCATGTTTTAGACGTTTGCATTCCCGTTCGTCTGCTTCATTTACTGCATCTTTATATTTTCTCCTTTCATCAATTAACTCTTGTGTTACCCAAGGATGTCTGCTAGCCCTTGTCTTTCTACCTACTTCATCCTCGGCTATCTTCACTATTACATATCTTAAAGCTACCCATTCTTCTTCTAGCCGGCCGGAGTGGCCGAGCGGTTCTAGGCGCTACAGTCTGGAACCGCGATACCGCTATTGTCGCAGGTTCGAATCCTGCCACGGGCATGGATGTGTGTGATGTCCTTAGGTAAGTTAGGTTTAAGTAGTTCTAAGTTCCAGGGGACTGATGACCTCAGAAGTTGAGTCCCATAGAGCGCAGAGCCATTTGAACCATCTTCTTCTACTGCATTCCTTCCCTCTGTTCTTGTCAATCGTTCCCTAATACTCCCTCGCAAACTCTCTACAACCTCTGGTTTTTTTTCAGTTTATCCAGGTCCCAACTTCTTAAATTCCTACCATTTTCAGTTTCTTCAGTTTTAGTCTACACTTCATAACCAATGAATTGTGGTCAAAGTCCACATCTGCCCCTGGAAATGTCTTACAATTTAAAATCTGGTTCCGAAATCTCTGTCTTGCCATCATATAATCAATCTAAAATATTACGTTGTCTTTAGGTGTTTTCCCTCCTCCTTTCATGATTCTTAAACCACGTTTTAGCTATGATTCAGTTAAGTTCTATGCAAAATTATTCCAGGCGGCTCCCTCTTTCATTCCTTTCACGCAGTCCATTTACACCCACTATTTTTCTTCCTCTTCCTTTCCCTATTATCGAATTCCATTCCCCCATGACTATTAAATTTTCGTGTCCCTTAACTATCTGAATAATTTCTTTTATCTCATTATATATCTTCATCTGTGGAGCTAGTTGCATATAAACTTGTACTGCTGTGGTGGATGTGGGCATCGTGTCTATCTTGGCTACAATAATGCGTTCACTATGCTGCTCGTAGTAGCTTATTCACATTCCTATATTTTTTAATTTATTATTAGACCTACTCCTGCATTACCCCTACTTGAATTTGTATTCATAACACTGTATTCACTTGAGCAGAAGCGCTCTTCCTCCTGCCATCGAGCATCATTGACTCCCACTACGTTTCGATCCGTAGAACGCTTTTTTTTTTTTTTACCTGCTAACGACATCTTCCTGAGTAGTGCCCCCCCCCCCCACCCCCACCCGCAAATCCGAATGGGGGACTATTTTACCTCTGGAATATTTTACTCAAGAGGACACCATCACTGTTTAACTATGAAGTGGAGCTGCATTCCCTCTGGAAAAATTATTGCTATAGTTTCCCCTTGCTTTGAGCCTTTCGCAGTACCATCACAGCAAGGCCGTTTTGGTCGATGTTACAAGGCCAGATCAGTCAATCATGCAGACTGCTGCAGCTGCAACTACTGAAAAGGCTGCTACCCCTCTTCAGGAACAACCACACGTGTGTCCGGTGTTCAACTGACCCCCACTGTTGTGGTTGCATCTACCCTACTACTAGCCGTATCGCCTTCCCACCAACGGCAAGGTCCATGGTTCAGGACGGGAGGAGGGCTGGGGGGAGGAGGCAAGAATGCTGCTAAAAGTGAAACTGGACGGAAATATGCTGTTTGCTGTAAGACGGGTAAGAAGCCGATTGTATATTACCTTCTCTGAAATTTTCAAGAGCACTACCAAAACTGAAACCGGACGGAAATTTGACGTTATTTCTTTATCTCCTTTCTCAAACGACGGCTTAACCTCAGCATATTTCAACCATTCAGGAAATGTTCCACTGCTAAATTACTGATAACTTAATATGTTACTAAACTCAGAAGCACGCTCTTTAATAAACTTTGTTATTATTTTGTAATTATCACAACATTTTTTTATTTTAAAGATTGTGTGGTAGAAATTATTTCTAATAACTTAGTGAAAGTTATATTAATATTACTGAAGTTATTTTCAATGACTTGTCTGATATGTTGTGAAATGTTTGTTAATAAGTTTTGCAAGACTGCACACATCTGTTACTAATCGGTCCGTGCACGACAGTGCAATATGTTTCAAAAAGCTGCGCGCGAAAATGTGATTTTTCGGGGGGATGGGAGGGCGGGGGGGGGGGGGGAGTAACATCTCGGGTTCTATTGCTCACAGAGATACAGGTCATGTGTTTTGAAAGCCCTTGGCCTAGCGACTACTTTTGTACCCTTTGGAAGAACGGATATCCTGTACAGTACAGGATCAAAATTTAAACATTACACACTTACTCCAGCCCAACTGAGTAAATAGGTTGGTTCTTTTGCATTACGTGTGATCTTGTGTGGACCACAGACTGCTTATAAAAGTACCATTCATGGACGGTCTCTCAAAAAATCCGAAAAACCTTGATTTTTGGGCACGAAAAGTATAAGTTGTGGGGATGGTCACATCTATAACTTCTTTTCATGCCAAAGTGTCAAAATTTTTAGCATATGTCTTCAAGATGATGTTCTTGAGAAACTTTGACACATTTTTCGATATCGTTACCCGTTACAGAGATCTAGAGGTTCAAAGCTATCGTAGTCATTCAACACAATAAGCATGAAATATTCGTCCTGATACGTAAATTTAATTTTAACTGACGTAGTGAACACAAGGCTAGGGTTCTAGGGTCATGTCAAGGGTTCTAAGGTCACCAAACTAGGTTTGTAATCTACATTTTTTCACCAATAAAACTTCATGATGCGCTGTTTCTGTATAATAGGCACTTGATGCCTGTACAAATATGTCCAAAGTGACAATGCAGTGTCAAAAGTGGGTTAAAAGGGATCTCAATATACCTGGAAAGAACTTAAATGAGTGCCAAAAAATATGTAAGACCAGAAAGACTGAAAATTCAGTAAAATATTTTTAATAACATTTTTAGTCTTTTCAGAGTTTCCTGTGAACTGCGATCGATGAGGAAAGTATCCAATAAACGTAATTCATACGATTTTGAATTGATATTATGCGTACTTATTTCTTGTTGTTATGTGTCAAAGCATATCAACAAACTCTCAAAACTTCACTGACCTTATAGCATTCGTATAGTGGAAAAATGCTCCTGCCGTAGCACAAAACAGGCTAGTTTGCTACTTTTTAAAAGACTCAGTCAGAAAAGTGGGGAACCAGCTGCCTCAATCCTCATTCCACAGTCCTCCCCAAAAATTTGGTATGCGAACATATCCGCTCTTTTTTGTGCTGAAAGAGATTAGCACAGAGACAGTGACGGTGGAGAAGAGAGATTGCCAGTGTGAGGAAAAGAGACAGGAGGCAGTGACGGTTAAAGAGGAAAAGTGGTAATGAAAGACAGAGATGGATAAAGACAAGAGCAATTGGAGCAAAGAGAGAGGAGATTTTGATGGTCAGTGAGAGACAGTGACAGCAAAAGAGAAAGAAAGATGGATCGAGACAGAAGCAATGAGAGGAGACAGTGAAATGAAAAATGCAGATGAGTAGAGACTATACATAGACTCTGGGGGTCTGAAACCTCCCAGACAGGGAACTTCAACAAGTACGTTTAGGGAAGGGTGCTAGAAGCTCAAATAATCTTGATAGCAGTTTCTCTCTTGACAACCAGCGTACTTCACAGAGCATGAGAAGTGTTCTGTGCTCACTGCCCATCTCATCGCACAGTATGGCAAAAGCAATGAAACCTGAGTAAACGCCAGACATAGCATGGGCATCATCAGTCGTCAGTGCAACACATTTTGTCCACTCTATTTCCACATTTTGTCCACTCTATTTCGTTTTCTACCATAAAGCCATCAAGATATCTAAAAATTTTAACTACTGTTGTCATCGGAAAACATTTACAAAACAGCATTTCTTCGGCCATACTCCCATCAAATTCGCCGGCTATATCTGTGCTTTCATCAAGCTGAAATGAAAAGTAGTCACTTTGCTTGAAAACTGTGGTCATGGACTATTTTACAAAGTCTGACATTTCATCGATCCTTCTCTTTACAGTTGTGTTTGATAGGGGTATTTTGTCAATTAGTCTTGTGTGCCTTTCACTAAATAAAGCTTCAGGTATTATTTTGGCCGCTCGTAAAATAAAATCCTCTCGCAGGTGTGAGCTGTCCCCTTTTTGGATATCAATAATGTCAGTCGATATGAAGCGACTGTAGCTTGCTTTTTGTTGCTCAGAAGTCGATTTTGTCATCACTGATTTTTACCTTACAAATTCTCGTTTGTTGTTTTGGAAAAAAATCTATTGACTTACTTACGTATTCTGGATGTTTCTTTGATAAATGTCTTTTAAGTTTTGAGGGTTTCATACTCTCGTTAGCAAGCACTTCAAAGCACACAACACACTGAGGAAGCGGATCTTGGTCTATGCAAAAAAGCTCGAACCTATATTTCAAATAATCATCACTGTATTTACGAATGCAAAATTTTGCCTTCTGGAAGGAGTTCAGTTCACTAACTGCACTAACATAGTCACCTTTGGGTGTATTACACGATGCACTGTTAACCGGATGTGGAAGGTTCGTCGTAATTACATGAAGTCTATCTTTTACGGCACGATCCTGTTATAATCCACGCATCCATAGTGAAATAAAATGAAACAAGTCGCCACAATAAACAGGCATGCACACACTATACCACCAAACAAACAAAGCACGCTCTCGCAGTCATGAGTCTCATTGTCGCAAGTGGAAGAGAGAGCAGTGTTGCATTATCGCAATTACCGCCGGGTCATGTGCCTGCGCTGCTCTCGTTTCACCCAGAGCACGTTTTTAAGCCACAATAATTTCTTGCTTAGAATGATTTTGTATATAACTGTTCAGATTATAAAACTTTCCTCTTGAGAAAAGATTTCATATTTCCAGTCGGTAAGATATTTTACTTAGTTATTTTAAAAATCGTCCGGCGACCTACCTGAATGGGTCTCGCGACCCAGTAGTGTGTCGCGACCCACAGTTTGGGAAGCACTGGAATAGATTATCTGTTTGTTTACGCCTGCCGCGCGGGGTTAGCCGAGCGGTCTCAGGCGCTGCAGCCATGGATTGTGCGGCTGGTCCTGGCGGAGGTTCGAGTCCTCCCTCGGGCATGGGTGTGTGTGTTTGTCCTTAGGATAATTTAGGTTAAGTAGTGTGTGAGCTTAGGGACTGATGACCTTAGTAGTCAAGTCCCATAAGATTTCACATGTGTTTTTGTTTACGCCTGCTCATCTAGTTCCCTTTCCCACTTCGTGTTTTGTACCGTACCGGCCTGACAATCAATTACGAAAGTGAAGGCACCATGAACATAGGTTACACCGATGAAGAGTACGCTAACATGAACATCATGTATGGGAAATGGAGTGGCAGTGTCCTTGGGACTGCACGATAGTATGAAGAAGCTTTTCCTCTCCGCAGGCAGTCTGAAAGGCGTACATTTAGCCGGTTACATCAGTGCCTTAGAGAAAGCGAGAGTTTTGCACACGATGTGCGGGAAAGTCGACCCAGATCCGTAATACCCGATGTTGAGGAAAGGGTGTTACGCATTGTACACGAACGTCCGAACACTTCAACAAGGAGGATTGTTACCCAAGAGCGTGTCCTGGCTCATAGCACTATGTGGCGGATTTTACATCGGCAAGTGTTCTATCCATATCATCTCCAGTGAGTGAAAGCCCTCAACAATGCAGAGTTCCCTCCTAGAGAGAATTTCTGCCAATGTTTGTGAGCTGTATTCTGTCCGCGGATGATGCTGGATTTACCCGTGACGGCATTTTGAACTATCACAACAGTTACATTTGGGCCGATGTCAATCCTAATGCAACTCACGCATTATGACATCAGTAGCGTTATTCGTTGAACGTCTGGGCAGGACTGCTCGGAGACCGCCGTAATTGGATCACACTTCCTACCAAAGATACTAATCTGGCAGCAGTACATACGGTTTCTGCGGACTGTACATCCAGATGTTCATGACGATGTCCCACTGAAACAACGCCTGAACATGTGGTTCATGCATGGCAGTGATCCAGTACATTTTCATTTGCGAGTGTGCCAGCTTTTAAGACGGACGTATGGTCAACATTGGATAGGTAGAGGATGACCTATACCATGGCCGCCAAGGTCTACGGATTTTAATCCCATGGATTTCTGCGTGTGGGGTCATGTCAAAAGCCTGATCTCCGCTACCGAGGTCAACTCTCTTGAGGAATTACGCTTGCGGATTGAAACAGCCTTCCAGCATTTACAGAATTCCCCAGGACTGCCTGAGAGGATTCACAACTCGTTTCAGAGACGAGTTCAACGTTGCATTTAAACGCATGGACAACATTTCGAACACCTAATTTAACGTTTAGAGATGCCATGTGTCCCTAGACACTGATAAACCGTAACAAAAAATGTGTCGTACAAGGGCTGTTCAATAAAGAATTATCATAATTTTTTTACAACATACCTTTATTCTTCCTCATAATGTTGATGTTCGTTTTCAAAGTCGTCTCCCATGAATGCGATGCACTTGTCCCAGCGTTTCTGCCAGTCTTCATAATACATGCTGGAACCATTTTTTGAGAGGTCCTTCAAATGGGCCTCCGCAACTTTCACGACTGCTTCTGATGATTGATAACGCCTCCCACGAAGGCGTTTCTTCATGTTAGGGAATAGAAAGAAGTCGCAAAGGGGCTAAATCCGGACTATAGGGAGGGTGAGGGATGCACTTCACTTGGATTTTTGGAAGATAGTTAGCAACAATCAAACCAGTCACAGGACTGAAGACAACAACAACAGTTAGCAACAACATTGGCAATATGCGGCCGCGCATTATTGTGGTGCAGTATCCAGCCTGCTTCACGGAAATGTGGTCTTTTGCGCCTGT
The DNA here is from genome assembly GCF_023897955.1 of Schistocerca gregaria. Taxonomy (NCBI): domain Eukaryota; kingdom Metazoa; phylum Arthropoda; class Insecta; order Orthoptera; family Acrididae; genus Schistocerca; species Schistocerca gregaria. The sequence goes on along the minus strand of NC_064920.1, from coordinate 742,689,658 downwards.
TGTGGAATTGCAGTATTTCCAGGACATCGCTGTAGTATTGTCCGGTTACTGATGTAATGCAGGTACAACATGCTGATAAACCATTCCATGAATATGAAAGAATGAGATGACCATAACTTTCCAAGCAGAAGCAACCACTTTCGATTTTTTGGGGGGTTGGTAATGGAATTGCCGTGTGTCTAGGGCCTCCCGTCGCGTAGACCGTTCGCCTGGTGCAAGCCTTTCGAGTTGACGCCACTTCGATGACTTGCGTGTCGATGGGAGTGAAATGATGATGATAAGGACAACACAACACCCAGTCCGTGAATGGAGAAAGTCTTCGACCCTACCGGAAATCGAACCCGGGGCTTCAGGCATGACATTCCGTCGCGGTGACCACTCAGCTACCAGGGGCGGACTTGGGGGTTGGTGATAAAAGAGATTTTCACACTGAGCTTTGCTATTTGCTCTCAGGATCAGAATGATATAGCCAAGTTTCATCAGCAGTGATTACGTTTGAAAGGATCTCCGGATCTTCCTCTAACGTCAGCTGCATGCAGTGCACGCGAATGACCTTTTGTTCATGTCATGTGTGATTTTTCTCTCGCCAACGGGTGGGTGCCACCCAATGAAATGTTCAGTATTTCAGAAAATTAACTCAAGGTAATTCGTCGATCCTCTCTCACAATGACAGCAGCAGTGTTGATGTTTTCTTCCGTAAGAGCAGTAACTGGAGCACCGGGTCCACCTTCCTTTGAAATTGATTGTCTCCCCTCTTTAAACATTTTAAACGACCTTCGAGCTGTGTTGTAGAGAAGAACAGATTCTCCATAGGTCTCCTGTAACATTGTACAAGTCTCAGCCGAAGATTTGTTGAGACCAAACCAGAATTTCGAAGTCGCATATTGTTCCTCGCGCGTTATCTCCATTGCAGCGGAAGGCGAACTAACATGTCTGACCTTGCCTGCGTCTCACAGGTGGGAACCGTGAGTCCCAACAATGAAACTACTACGGTGTGTTTGTTGCACATTAAGCTGACAGAATATCTTAAGATTAATTTTAACTCGAGACCATAAAAATTATTATCTTTCCTTATTGAACAGCCCTCGTACCTCGACAACAGTTGATTTGTGGACCCATATTTATTGGAGCTTTTTAGCTACTTTTGGTCTGTACTTTCAATGTGTGAATTATTGATCGTCACTTTTGAAACACCCTGTACAAACACAATGGCAGCAAAGGGAGATGGTAAGTGTGAAGGCTTAATAACAAAGAGAGACTGGGTGAAAAAATTTAGAACGTTCTGTGTTAGAAGATCGCTTGTATATGCGCATGCCAACAATTTTGGCGAGGAAGGCGGAATGAGGGTTGCTGTCAGAGTATTTGAAATAGGAACAAGTTCACTTTTTTGTGCTCCAACAGCAAATTTCCCGCTGGTGTATTCTTTACGCTTAATGCTGTACTCTTCATGTCTTGTTCTACCAGTCTCCTGCTTCACTGTATCCCACATTGCCTTTATTTTGTTATTTGATGTTATCATCCTTCTATACAATACATTTGCTTTGAAGTCTGTATTACTATCTTTAATATTTAGAAGTATGTTTGTAATGAGCTATAGCGTCAACATCGGAACTGTTTCTGACTGGCAAACAGTTTTCTTTTTGTTGTAACCCGAGGTTTCTTTGTAGAAATTGGTCTAATATGGATTCGTCAGTGGGGAAAATAGTATTCATACAAAATAATGATTCTATTAATAGAAGTGTTGTAGTTTTTATTCGTGACATGAGCACTGTATACGTCATTCCATTTCATGTTTTTTGGCTTACTGAATTACTTAACGTTGAATTCAGATTTACAGACTTCATATATTCTGTTCAGTACTAACATTGAAGAAAAATGACTGTTGGTTTTGTAATATGATTTTGTTCATTAGAAACTTATATGACGATACGGTCAATGGCCATTTGTGAGCAACTGTCTATTCTGTTTGGTACGTTCACAGTAGGGATTAAATTGAATGATAGCGCTACTGATTGTAATAAATTCGTACTGGAAGAATTTTTAGGAAAATCTACATTAAAATCATCACCAATTTCTTTGTTTTTTACTATTAAATAGGCCAGTAAAACTTCAAGGTGATTTATGAATAGATTAAAGTTGCCTGCAGGTGTTTGGTACGCACTTACTGTTACGAGAGATTTATTATGAAATTCTCCTTGTGTCGCACGTGCTTCCAATGTTGCTCTAGGAAAAATATGTCAAAAATCCGCCTCAGTTGCGAAATGTTAGTGGTTTTTACCCAAGTTTCAGCTAGCGTAATCTAGCCTTCTTCAGAAGCATAAAATAAACGAATACATGCCAGAATAAGGCACGGTGAAACGTAAAAAGCTAAAGTACCGTGGTAACATGTCAAGCTACGTTATTTAGCTGAGGAACAGCCTCGGCTCCACGTCGTGGAAAGCGGTCGGTTAGCCGCGGATGCTACGTTGGAACTGACTCTGCCTTGGTACTTCAGCTTTTTATGTTTGACCGTGCCTCATTGTGGAATTTATTAGTTTAACTTATGCTTCTGAAGAAGGCTAGATTACTCTAGCTGAAACCTGGGTAAAAACCAGTAACATTTCGCAACTGAGGCGGATTTTTGACATATTAATTTATTACAGTTGCTGACAGGGCTGCAACATGTTAAAAATTCTTAGCTCCAGTAAAAATCAATGAATGTCTACGTTCTTCAATTAATGACAATTCCTGATGAATGTGGTAATTCTTTTCTCAGTTTCCAATTTACAAAAGTGAAAGGTTAACCGAAATCTTGTAACACTAATTCTAATTGTCGGCTGGCACGAATAATAGCCTTCCGCGAACTAGATTTTTTTTTAAAGAAAAAGTTGAAAAGTTCCGCGTCTCGAATGAACACACGGGGCGCTTCACTAAACAGCCAGTGACTTTAAATTACTGGGGCGTCGTCAAATGATTTGAACTGTAGGAGGTGCGATTCTGTACGCTCGACGAAAGTCGCATGCAGAATGTCATACTCCTCTTCTTGCTGTTGCATCGCCATCTCTTTTCGCCTCACACTGGGTAAAGAACGTTGAGAGAGTGAGCTAGCTGTGCGATAAGACCTCTGTCGGCAGCACGTGAACCTGCCCATAACTAACAACTGGTGTCAAAGTGAGTGAAAATTTATTTTAAGTACCTACCTTCATTTATGTGGGAGATATAATGAAAGCAGGTGGAGCTTTCTAAAACTCAGTGTACAGTGGGGTGGACAAAAATATGGAAACACCAAATACAACATATTTTTATCATCGGTACTACTGTGTAGGAAAACTGTTGGCATTCATAACAGCTTCCAGTCGCCTCAGAATGAATAAATACAAGTTCTGTATAGTTTTAAATGGAATCATATACCAAGATTACTACAAAATATTGGCAGCTTCAGGTAACGACGAAGGTAGTGAACAGCATCAGCCACCTCTATCTCCAACGCAGAAAATATCGGCTCGATAACACTGAGATATGGTGTCTGTGGATGCCAGGGGAAATGTGACAATGCATCCTCGTGCTCACAAAACTAGTCCTGGGCAATGCGAACTGTGTGAACAGTGGCCCGGTTTCCTGGAAAGCAGCTTCACCATTGGAGAACAAACACTGTAGCATGGAATGGACGCGAATAACCAAAATACCTTGCGGATAACCATGGGGTCCATGGAATACCACGATAATCCTTCCCAAATCATCACCGAACCACGCCATGTTCACTCTTGGGATGTAAACTGGACCAGAGGATGGTGAAAGGTGGCTACACTGAGTTACAGCGCCAGAGATTGCGCCAAAGAGTATTATTCAGCCGCCTCCACTGGCAGTGGCCGCTGAGAAGTTGGTGAGTGCAGTGGTAGTTCTGAGGTAGGCGTGATCTGTGCTTGTTGAGACGTCGATAGAGTACTAATTGTTCTATTTGGGTAAGACACCATATGTTATTCGATTGGGGATGTTGTAATGATCAGAGTGTATTTTCGTCAATATATATGAAGGTAACGAATTTTTTATTTTTATTTATTTCATACTTCCTAACTAACAATGCCTCTTGCTCACAGGTTCAGTCAACAAAGCATCTGAGTTTCCACCAGGTGACAGCGCTGTACGTAGCCTTCAAAATGGCGTCTGTAACGGAAGTGCTTCCAAATAGAGAGCTGTTATTGAGTTTCTTTTGACGGAAAACCAGAGCATCGCAGATATTCAAAAGCGATTGCAGAATGCCTACGATGACCATACAGGCTCTTCCGGTAAGGTATGTTGAAAAATAGGGTTTTGTAGCCAAAAGAGTGGCAAGTAATATGGTGTATTGGAATCCTCAATAAAACCAGCCTGCTTCCAGAAAAAAAAGTGTTGCATTGCTTATTGAATGACCCGCGTCCATACAACAGCCCAACCTGCAGCCTTACTTAGCGTCTGCATTTATGTTTATTCCTGCATATCTCGCGGTGTTTCCATATCCTTGTCCAACCCCTCTACATCCTAAATATTTTGACTAGCATCGTAGACGCTAATAACCTCTCAAAGCCGCAGATAGCATGGTCCAATGAAGTAATAAGACTAACCGCGAGCCCCCCCCCCCCCCCCCCCCCCCCTGTTGGTCCTTAGCGCCCTTCAGAGTCAGCCTGTCCTTCATGTCAAAGCAGAATTGGCTATCGTTTCCTAGTACATGCCTAGAACGCAATGACAGGACTTCCATTGTCAGTGCTTCTCTAAAGAACTCCGCGGCCGACAGCAACTATAATATCTCCATATGTGGTCCGTCTGTAAGGGTGAGGCGACCTTGTCACCGTCAATGCAGTTATTTGAAAGTTGGCTCTGACATTATGCGTGCCTTTCGCAATCCCTTGTAGCGGCAGACAGACGTAAAGTGATAGAGATCTTTTTTTGCAGTCTTCGCTTAGGCGCCTCGCTATTACACACCAAAGAACGCAGCCTGCACTGCGGGTCAGATTTCAGTGTAAAACGGCGTGTTCTCGGCTGAGTTTGGTTTCCATTATTTTAGAAACCAGGCTATACATTAGGAAGTCATGCTTATGTGACTAAGCAGCATAATTTTTAAGCGAAGTTTCGTACAACGGATATAACTGAAAATTGTAATTAATATGAAATGTGTAACTTCCGGCATTCAAATTTAAGCGGAATTTGATTATTTTTTTAATTGCCTACTAATATTTATCCATAATAATAAGCCTGTACACAACTATGTTATATGAACTATTTATATTCCATTTCTTTTTAAGATGCTTGATGTTATTTTGGTGGATGTCGTCACCAGATATCTCGACCATACGGTAATATATTCGGTAGTTAATCCAGTGCAAACATTTATTCATGTGTGATGACCCAGATAAGAAATTTATATTATGTGAATGTAAGCTGAGCGTAATACGAGGTATTAAGTTGAACGTGGGGGTACCATTTTGATGTTATGTCGTTGCAGCAATGTGAACGCCCAAGGCGTATGAAACTGTTGCCATGGTTCATATAACTACACTAGGATTCCAAGAACGGCTGGTTGAACTTGAATTTATGTGGTGACTTACGTGAATTTCATTAGTTACTAGTTCCGTTTGTTGTTTCATTTTTCCTTCTTTTCACCTTCCTAGTAACATGCCAAGTATGTGGCAAACAGCATTGAGTCGTAGCGAACTGGAACCAGTGTTATTTCGTTCATCTACCGTCGAGATCGATTGTGGTTGAGCTAACCTTCCTTTGCTTTTCGCGTGTCTTTATCTTCCGGGTTAGCGCGCGAAGCGAGTTGGTTGTTAGCCTTCGACGGGTAACCCTCGAGATCTCATGAAGTTGGTCCGGCGTTTTGGTGACGTGGCGAGCTTGGAGATACAAGTTCTGTGACCTCGCTGGGAACAAAATTTGAAGTGAAGTGGTGAAGCCGTGGAACCCCTCTCCTTCGTTCCTTCGTATTGTGTACGTGATATGAGTAATTGGTAGTAACTGTGTTTGTTGACCGACGCACTCAGAGGCATTTAAATTTTATTGTTATGATGAGAATTTCATAGTCGAACTTTAAGATGGTGTGGTAAGAGTTCAGTTGGCCTAGTTAAATGGTGACCGTTATTTGAAAGCTTTCTCAGAAGTTTCGCTAGGGCTCTGTGTTTCTTGTAATCAAATAATTTTATGTTGGCGTTTTTAAAGCCTGCACTCTATTAGTACAGTTGTCCATGGGTAAAATGCTTCAGGTCAAAGTTGCGAATTTTTCAGTAGTGTAACGTGTTCCTTTACACACTTACCCATATATCGAGTGAGAGGTTCTGCCCAATGTTTCTGTGTTTCAGAGTTACTGTAATGTCTTTGTGATTCGCGTAAAAACCTTTGATTGTGCCAGCGCCTTGGCGGGGAGTGAAATGTCCGCGTTTAAGAACCTGGCCACTACCGGCAGTTGTTCACATACCGCCTTCCAAACTTTAATCTGTTAATGTATAAATATATATTGTATGTAACCAGTTCTTATACGAACCTGTTTCCTTAAATATTAGCAACTGGCAACTGGCTATACTTTTAATTGCGTAGCATCTGTTGAGTTCCTTGCGCAGCTCTTTCTAGTATTTTCAAAATGGTTCAAATGGCTCTAAGCACTATGGGACTTAACATCTGAGGTCATCAGTCCCCTGGACTTAGAACTACTTAACCATAACTAACCTAAGGACATCACACACATCCATGCCCGGGGCAGGATTCGAACCTGCGATCGTAGCAGCATTTCGGTTCCGGACTGAAACGCGTAGAACTGCTCGGCCACAGCGGCCGGCGGTAGTCTTTTGTTAACACGTGTGAGCACGTGAACATTCATTTTTAAGGATCAGTGTTTGTGTTGTAGTTTTTTATGTAAGTGCTTCCATCATGTTATGTAATTGGAACTTATCTTGGCATTAGTGTTGGAGTGTCATTAAGTCACCCTTTATTGGTAGCTGTTTCATTATATGTATTTTGAGAGAAATCCTATTTGGTTGGGAGTTTAAATTTCTTAAGTTTGTCAGTAATTTTTTTTTGTTTGTTAATAAGGGGAAATAAAGCGAGGGTTATTAGTGCCCGACAACCTTAAGTTTGTAATTGACCTTTTAACAAGTGCTTCTTTAACGGATTGAAGTAGCAAGTTTATAGGGGTATTTTAGTGAAGATTGTTTTAAGCGTGGCCATCTTAATGTAATAACTGATTTTAAGGAGTTTGATGAATTGATTAAGTGAAATGATTGATAATTGCTATGCTTAAGGTTTCAATAAACGCTTGGCACATTAAGTTTCTTATAACTTTCTCTTAAGGGACTATTTATTTGAGTACTGAGTACGTTGGGTTTTTAATTGTATTTGCAAAGCTTTAGCTAGTGGTTCGTCCACAATTTGTAATTGTCAAATTCCTTAAAAATCGTAATGTCAATAAACTGTCTTAATTATAAATTGTGACTACCTACCATCCCTCTCCCTCTTTTATGGTATCTAAGATATGGTGGGTATGTGTGGTACGAATAAGGGAAACCACGTACCAAGACATTTTATTAACTCTCGCTTTATGAAATGGTGTCAGTCAATGATTTCACTTCGTAAAAGTTAGACGTACGCTATAGTTAGACATATGAAGTAGCAAAAAATAGATAAACAGGCGAATGTGTAAAAACACCTGCACTTCTTAGATTTGTTTAAAGGGTATCTGGCACCTAACTTGCAGCAATTGCAAAAATGAGTTTGACCGTGGCTCAAGTTACAGATTTAAGATTTAGTTTAAGAAGGTGAAATTAGACTGCAGAAAATTTACTGTCTTCTGTAGGTGTGTGTTGAAACAGCAACGCCTGCAAGTAACTACACTTCCTCATAACACACCACGCATCACATTGCATCACATCAAGAGCCTCCCGAGTTATCGCCCTAATGATTGTAGACTATGCATGCTCAGTTGGCAATGTGTCTAACAAAAGAGTACTTAAATGAAGGAGTATTCTCATATTAACGGATTCTTCCATCATTTTTTGGTAGAAAGATGTCATATGTAAGCATTAAATGTAAAAGAAACTGCATTTTGTTTCACTAGTATTTGTTTATTACGAATCTATCTTCGCCTAGCTAGAGCACCACCAAGTGACAGCTGACTAGCTGCAGAAGAGAAACTATTGTGCAATTATCAAACCCTGAACTGAGGACAGCAACGCAGAGAATCTTCGGTCATAATATTGGTAGGAAACGTCAAATCGGGTCTCACCACTCGTGTTTTGAATCACGTATCTGACAACAGTGATGGCTTAGTGCGATACAACTGTATGGGAAAGACATCTTCAACTTTTGTAGTCCTGTCTTCCTCAGTTGTGTGTAATATTACGGAATATTGATAGTTTTTACTAATGAGCCGTCTGACAGTAACTGAATAAAACACAAATTTATGTATGAATTTTAACTTATGACTGCAAAGTTTTTATTTTCGAAAGGATCATCCGATTGTACAAGGGTATATTTTTTGTCTACTTGTACTTTCAAATCCGGAGCATTTTTTACAAATTACAGATCAAAGTCTTCGACTTGATAGTCAAATTTGTCGCAAAGCTTTGCGAGCACGCCTGGAAGTGCTGCATTCACTGCTGTTGCTGTGCGGTGGCGCAAGTCGGCCAGAGTTGTTGGAAGGGGAGGCACGTAGACGGGGACTTTCACAGTTCCCCACAAAAATAGTCGCATACCGTTAGGTCAGACGTCCTGGAGGTCAATGGTACGTTTCTTATGGCTGATATTGTGAGTCAGCTTACTGTCGGGAAATGCTCGTATATGTCATTGCGGTTGTACTCCGTCCTATTGAACAGATCTGAGCCCCTTATTAGCCGAAATGTTAAGAGATAATCTTGAAAAAATATTTTTAGATAGTTCGAAATTAAAATGCTTGACTAGATATGTGGATGATGTACTTCGCTAGTGGATAGTTACCACCAGGCATTTAATTTATTTTTCAACAATTAAATTCTCATCCCACTAAAATTACACTCCTGGAAATTGAAATAAGAACACAGTGAATTCATTGTCCCAGGAAGGAGAAACTTTATTGACACATTCCTGGGGTCAGATACATCACATGATCACACTGACAGAACCACAGGCACATAGACACAGGCAACAGAGCATGCACAATGTCGGCACTAGTACAGTGTATATCCACCTTTCGCAGCAATGCAGGCTGCTATTCTCCCATGGAGACGATCGTAGAGGTGCTGGATGTAGTCCGGTGGAATGGCTTGCCAAGCCATTTCCACCTGGCGCCTCAGGTGGACCAGCGTTCGTGCTGGACGTGCAGACCGCGTGAGACGAAGCTTCATCCGGTCCCAAACACGCTCAATGGGGGACAGATCCGGAGATCTTGCTGGCCAGGGTAGTTGACTTACACCTTCTAGAGCACGTTGGATGGCACGGGATACATGCGGACGTGCATTGTCCTGTTGGAACAGCAAGTTCCCTTGCCGGTCTAGGAATGGTACAACGATGGGTTTCATGAAGATTTGGATGTACCGTGCACTATTCAGTGTCCCCTCGACGATCACCAGAGGTGTACGGCCAGTGTAGGAGATCGCTACCCACACCATGATGCCGGGTGTTGGCCCTGTGTGCCTCGGTCGTATGCAGTCCTGATTGTGGCGCTCACCTACACGGCGCCCAACACACATACGACCATCATTGGCACCAAGGCAGAAGCGACTCTCATCGCTGAAGACGACACGTCTCCATTCGTCCCTCCATTCACGCCTGTCGCGACACCACAGGAGGCGGGGTGCACTATGTTGGGGCGTGAGCGGAAGACGGCCTAACGGTGTGCGGGACCGTAGCCCAGCTTCATGGAGACGGTTGCGAATGGTCCTCGCTGATACCCCAGGAGCAACAGTGTCCCTAATTTGCTGGGAAGTGGCGGTGCGGTCCCCTACGGCACTGCGTAGGATCCTACGGTCTTGGCGTGCATCCGTGCGTCGCTGCGGTCCGGTCCCAGGTCGACGGGCACGTGAACCTTCCGCCGACCACTGGCGACAACATCGATGTACTGTGGAGACCTCACGCCCCACGTGTTGAGCAATTCGGCGGTACGTCCACCCGGCCACCCGCATGCCCACTATACGCCCTCGCTCAAAGTCCGTCAACTGCACATACGGTTCACGTCCACGCTGTCGCGGCATGCTACCAGTGTTGAAGACTGCGCTGGAGCTCCGTATGCCACGGCAAACTGGCTGACACTGACGGCGGCGGTGCACAAATGCTGCGCAGTTAGCGCCATTCGACGGCCAACACCGCGGTTCCTGGTGTGTTCGCTGTGCCGTGCGTGTGATCATTGCTTGTACAGCCCTCTCGCAGTGTCCGGAGCAAGTGTGGTGAGTCTGACACACCGGTGTCAATGTGTTCTTTTTCCATTTCCAGGAGTGTATGTGTACTGTGGCGTTGGGAGGAAACATTGGCTACTTTTAGAGATTACTAACGTCATTAGTCACGAACAGCACTTATTTAAGACATACAGGGATGTAACTTCTACAGACATAGTAATACCTGTGATTGTTGAAGTTTTCCCGGCATACTGAATATTCTACCAGGTTTCGGGTTTGCAGCCGGATAATGCTGACTGCTTGCCACAATATTTCAGCTGGCAACCGCCCAGCCGTCGTCAGGAGAGTGTCCGCTACTGGAGACTGCTAGTTCACCGTGCCGGCTCTATCGCAAAAAACTGGCGCGCAAACGCATGAGCATTGGCGGTCGTCGCAGGAGCGTCCTCTATCGAAATTCGCGCCATCTGCTTATACTGTTCCATCTGCGGTGCGCAGATACATGGGCAAAGGTGAAATTACATGTCCGACCTCCGTCGAAATTCGCAATCGCGTCGCTTAACACAAACTTAGATTTCGCCATACGCGTCATTATGAACAAAATGTTTTCTCTCAGGAGAAATTAGAGAGATCACCGTGCCCGAGCCTTGTCCAGTTGAAAACAGCCGTCACGATCTATAAGATTTTGTGCTAGACGTATTACCACAGATTCTGTCATTACTGAATCCCAAAACGATCTCGCCGGGGCCAAGATTTTGGTGGCAGAATAGTCCGTAGAGTCTCCTGTGGTATTACAGTGTTTAGCTACACCGACGTACTCGGCTGCGAAAGGGGAGTGAGGCGCTCTTGTTGAACGCATCTTTGCTTGATTTGCGACGGTACGCACTGGTCCTCTGTACCACTACCTCTGACGAAAAAAATATCAGAACTGCACATTTTGACTTGTGGAACGATAGAAATTATGGGGAAAAAGATGTTCAGACACTCGCACTTCGCTTTCAGTTGAACAAACGAGATACGATTAAAGCATTTCGTGAGTATGTTTTTGACGATTGTAAGAACTTTGCTGCAAATTGTGAAAACAAAGAAAACCATCCCATAAATTAGTTTCCGTTCATAACTATCGTCCAGACATTTTAACATCTACATCCATAATCCGCAAGCCACCTGACGGTGTGTGGCGGAGGGTACCTTCAGTACCTCTATCTGTTCTCCCTTCTATTCCAGTCTCGTATTGTTCGTGGGAAGAAGGATTGTCGGTATGCCTCTGTGTGGGCTCTAATCTATCTGATTTTATCCTCATTGTCTCTTCGCGAGATATATGTAGGAGGGAGCAATATACTGCTTGACTCCTCGGTGAAGGTATGTTCTCGAAGCTTCAACAAAAACCCGTGCCGAGCTACTGATCGTATCTCCTGCAGTCTTCCACTGGAGTTTATCTATCATCTCCGTAACGCTTTCGCGATCACTAAATGATCCTGTAACGAAGCGCGCTGCTCTCCTTTGGATCTTCTCTATCTCTTCTATCAACCCTATCTGGTACGGATCCTACACTGCTGAGCAGTACTCAAGTAGTGGGCGAACAAGCGTACTGTAACCTACTTCCTTTGTTTTCGGATTGCATTTTCTTAGGATTCTTCCAATGATTCTCAGTCTGGCATCTGCTTTACCGACGATTAACTTTATATGATATGGAATTAACTGCTTCCAGTTGCTGACCTGCTATATTGTAGCCAAATGATAAGGGATCTTTCTTCCTAGGTATTCGCAGCAAATTACACTTGTCTACATTGAGATTCAATTGCCATTCCCTGCACCATGCGTCAATTCGCTGCAGATCCTCCTGCATTTCAGTACAATTTTCCATTGTTACAACCTCTCGATATACCACAGCATCATCCGCAAAAAGCCTCAATGAACTTCCGATGTCATCCACAAGGCCATTTATGTATATTGTGAATAGCAACGGTCCTACGACACTCCCCTGCTGCTCACCTGAAATCACTCTTACTTTGGAAGACTTCTCTCCATTGAGAATGACATGCTGCGTTCTGTTATCTAGGAACTCTTCAATCCAAACACACAATTGGTCTGATAGTCCATATGCTCTTACTTTGTTCATTTAACGACTGTGGGGAACTGTATCCAACGCCTTGCGGAAGTCAAGAAACACGGCATCTACCTGTGAACCCGTGTCTAAGGCCCTCTGAGTCTCGTGGACGAATAGCGCGAGCTGGGTTTCACACGATCGTCTTTTTCGAAACCCATGCTGATTCCTACAGAGTAGATTTCTAGTCTCCAGAAAAGTCATTATACTCGGACATAATACGTGTTCCAAAATTCTACAACTGACAGACCTTAGAGATATAGGTCTATAGTTCTGCACATCCGTTCGACGTCCCTTCTTGAAAACGGGAATGATCTGTGCCTTTTTCCAATCCTTTGGAAAGCTACGCTCTTCTAGAGACCTACGGCACACCGCTGCAAGAAGGGGGGCAAGTTCCTTCGCGTACTCTGTGTAAAATCGAAATGGTATCCCACCAGGTCCAGCGGCTTTTCCTCTTTTGAGCGATTTTTTTATTTTACAAGGTGGACATATTGAATGGCCGAAACTGGTAGCGAAAATAAAATAAAATAACTCGTCAGTCTGCACTGCTGTTTGCCGAATTTCTTCTTTAAATATTTGACTAGCTGCTGTCCCAGGTCCACAATGGATCAACAGAGACCGTCAAGACAGTTCCAGTGTAGTCTGGTGAGTGAATCTTTTCATTACCCACTCCAGATCCTCTCTTAAGAAAAACTGTTTCTTCACTACTTTTTCTGAAGTGGAATGGCTCACCACTGACTCTTTTTGACCCTTCAAAGTACGTGGAATCTTTACTGCTTCGTGGACAGCACATTGTTATGGACACCAACAGCAAGGCAAGAGAGAAGGAGGGACGTACAACGAAATCATTTCAAAGCTTTGGAAAATTACATGTACTCTAAGTCAAAAGTTTTAAGACTTTCCCCTTATTTAGTATCTTGCAGTTCAAATGTACTTATGTTCACCTTACGGTTGTTTCTTTTTCATAACAAATCGCAAATTGAGTTTTAATATTTAGCTGCATTATTAAAACGTGTGATAAAAGACTGCTGGTTCACATGAGAGTTTTATTCTTTTACGAGTACAAACGTTGTATTCACACTTTTAAAATGCTCTGAAAAGCCTTAAAATAACATTCGAGGAGCCAAAATTTCAAACACGCCTCGTAGAAGGTCACAGTACCGGATGTATAATATACGGGGTGTACATTAATAAAACTAACTGCCGGGACGAATTCCTGACTGGAAATGGAGGAAAAAGGTGCTATGAGTATGTGACCTGAATTGGACAGTGTGTGTACACAAGAGACAACACAGTACAAAACTGCATCGCATCCGCGTCACAACAGATGTTCAAAGAAACCTCCATGAGATGCAGTGTCATGCGCGACACACATAGTCGTACTTTGGCTTACACGATGTTGGCTGGTCACTTACCTGAAGTTTGTAATAGAGTTTATCTCAATAACCTATAGAACCCAGTTCTCCAAATCTGTTGTACGCACAATCTGCTGCCTCCCTGTATGTTCGTCAGTCTAAAAGAGTCCATGATCACGCAAACGCCCCAGAAAGGGCTTTGAAATGTTTTGTGAAGTGGTTGGAGTTTGTGAGGCTACCTGCTTTGGTATGGCCGTGTTGCCTCTCGACCGTTTCCATCTGCTTGGCTGTAGACAAACACATTCTCGGTGTGTTCCCGACATGAATACTGGACCATTCTGCTGCGTAAAATACGCTGCGTCGATCACACAACCTGCTACACACAAGGAACACACTTACATCAATATCTCAGTTGAAACTTCCTGGCAGATTAAAACTGTGGGCCGGACCGAGACTCGAACTCGGGACCTTTGCCTTTCTCGGGCAAGTGCTCTACCAACTGAGCTACCCAAGCACGACTCAAGCCCCGTCCTCACAGCTTTACTTCTGCCAGTACCTCGTCTCCTACTTAGGATAGAGAGATTTAATGTCAGTATGAACACAATGAATATTACAATGCTGTGAAAGTTTACCAAATATACGTATAAATTAGAACTCAAAATATTCATTTATAATCATAGCCCTGATCCCGCGCAGACATAGAGAGTAGAAACATGTCTTTCAGTGGGCTGGACAAGAATGTGGACTTGCAGACTGGGAACTATGGTCAATACGTTCACCATCGCTTTCTGGCTGATCACAGAAATATTTGCCAGGCTCTCATAAAAGACGGCGCATAATGTTTACAACAATTCCGGTTTCCTTACATTATGATTATGACAAACAACCGCCCCCCCCTCCCACATACACCTCGAAACCCTAACATTTGCCGAAAACCACGTATCGACACCTGACTCGCCTTATATATATATATATATATATATATATATATATATATATATATATATATATAACTTTCAGGAAACATTCCTCACACACAAACAAAGAAAAAATGTTATGTGGACATGTGTCCGGAAACGCTTAGTTTCCATGTTAGAGCTCATTTTAGTTTCGTTCACCTACGCTCAATGGAGCAAGTTATCATGCAAGAACATGTGCCTTTACAAGTACGACACAACATGTGGTTCATGCACGATGGAGCTCCTGCACATTTAAGTCGAAGTGTTCGTACACTTCTCAACAACAGATTCGGTGACCGAAGGATTGGTAGCGGCGGACCAATTCCATGGCCTCGACGCTCTCCTGACCTCAACCCTCTTGACTTTCATTTATGGGGGCATTTGAAAGCTCTTGTCTACGCAACCCCGGTACCAAATGTAGAGACTCTTCGTGCTCGTATTGTGGACGGCTGTGATACAATACGCCGTTCTCCAGGGCTGCATCAGCGCATCAGGGATTCCATGCGATGAAGGGTTGATGCATGTATCCTCGCTAACGGAGGACATTTTGAACATTTCCTGTAACAATGTGTTTGAAGTCACTCTGGTACGTTCTGTTGCTGTATGTTTCCATTTCATGATTAATGTGATTTGAAGAGAAGTAATAAAATGAGCTCTAACATGGAAAGTCAGCGTTTCCGGACACATGTCCACATAACATATTTTCTTTCTTTGTGTGTGAGGAATATATATATATATATATATATATATATATATATATATATATATATACTCCTGGAAATTGAAATAAGAACACCGTGAATTCATTGTCCCAGGAAGGGGAAACTTTATTGACACATTCCTGGGGTCAGATACATCACATGATCACACTGACAGAACCACAGCCACATAGACACAGGCAACAGAGCATGCACAATGTCGGCACTAGTACAGTGTATATCCACCTTTCGCAGCAATGCAGGCTGCTATTCTCCCATGGAGACGATCGTAGAGATGCTGGATGTAGTCCGGTGGAACGGCTTGCCATGCCATTTCCACCTGGCGCCTCAGTTGGACCAGCGTTCGTGCTGGACGTGTAGACCGCGTGAGACGACGCTTCATCCAGTCCCAAACGTGCTCAATGGGGGACAGATCCGGAGATCTTGCTGGACAGGGTAGTTGACTTACACCTTCTAGAGCACGTTGGGTGGCACGGGATACATGCGGACGTGCATTGTCCTGTTGGAATAGCAAGATCCCTTGCCGGTCTAGGAATGGTAGAACGATGGGTTCGATGACGGTTTGGATGTACCGTGCACTATTCAGTGTCCCCTCGACGATCACCAGAGGTGTACGGCCAGTGTAGGAGATCGCTCCCCACACCATGATGCCGGGTGTTGGCCCTGTGTGCCTCGGTCGTATGCAGTCCTGATTGTGGCGCTCACCAGCACGGCGCCAAACACGCATACGACCATCATTGGCACCAAGGCAGAAGCGACTCTCATCGCTGAAGACGACACGTCTCCATTCGTCCCTCCATTCACGCCTGTCGCGACACCACTGGAGGCGGGCTGCACTATGTTGGGGCGTGAGCGGAAGACGGCCTAACGGTGTGCGGGACCGTAGCCCAGCTTCATGGAGACGGTTGCGAATGGTCCTCACCGATACCCCAGGAGCAACAGTGTCCCTAATTTGCTGGGAAGTGGCGATGCGGTCCCCTACGGCACTGCGTAGGATCCTACGGTCTTGGCGTGCATCCGTGCGTCGCTGCGGTCCGGTCCCAGGTCAATGTGTTCTTTTTTCCATTTCCAGGAATATATATATATATATATATATATATATATATATATATATATATATATATATATATATATATATATATATATGCTATGTGATCAAATTTGGGGAGCAAAATAACTGATGATGGTCGACGTAGAGAGGATATAAAATGTAGACTGGGAATGGCAAGGAAAGCATTTCTGAAGAAGAGAAATTTGTTAACATGGAGTATTGGTTTAAGTACCAGGAAGTCGTTTCTGAAAGTATTTATATGGAGTGTAGCCATGTGTGGAAGTGAAACATGGACGATAAATGGTTTATATAACAAGAGAATAGCCTTTGAAATGTGGTGCTACAGAAGAATGCTGAAGATTAGATGGGTAGATAACATAACTAATGATGAGGTATTGAATAGAATTGGGGAGAAGAGGAGTTTGTGGCAAAATTTGACTAGAAGAAGGGATCGGTTGGTAGGACTTGT
Organism: Schistocerca gregaria; assembly: GCF_023897955.1. Taxonomy (NCBI): domain Eukaryota; kingdom Metazoa; phylum Arthropoda; class Insecta; order Orthoptera; family Acrididae; genus Schistocerca; species Schistocerca gregaria. The sequence continues at coordinate 742,672,691 of NC_064920.1, read as the reverse complement.
TCTGAGGCATCAAGGGATCACCAATTTAGTACTGGAGGGCAGCGTGGAGGGTAAAAATAGTAGAGGGAGACCAAGAGGTGAATCCACTAAACAGATTCAGAAGGATGTAGGCTGCAGTAGGTACTAGGAGATGAAGGAGCTTGCACACGATAGAGTAGCATGGAATGGTGCATCAAACCAGTCTCAGGACTAAAGACCACAACAACAACAACATGTGATCAAAAGTATCCGGAAACCCCTAAAACATACGTTTCTCATATGACGTGCGCTGTGCTGCCAGCTACTGCTAGGTACTTCATATTAACGACTTCAATAGTCATTAGACGTCGTGAGCGAGCAGAACAGAGCGCTCCGCGGAACTCACAGACTTCGAACTTGGTCAGGTGATCGGGTGTCACTTGCGTCATACGTCTGTACGCGATATTTCCACACTCCTAAACATGCCTAGGTCCACTGTTTCCGATGTGATAGTGAAGTGGAAACGTGAAGGGCCACGTACAGCACAAAAGCGTACAGGCAGACAAAAGCGTAGGCAGACATCTATCCAGACACAAGAATTCCAAACAGCATCAGGATCCACTGCAATTACTACGACAGTTAGGCAGGAGGTGAGAAAACTTGGATTTCATGGTGGAACGGCTGCTCATAAGCCACACATCACGCTGGTAAATGCCAAACGACGCCTTGCTTGGTGTAAGAAGCGTAAACATTGGACGACTGAACAGTGGAAAAACGTACACGGTACACAATGTGGAGGTCCGATGTCAGGGTGCGGGTACTTCGAATGCCGGGTGAACGTCATCTGCAGCGTGTGTAGTGCCAACAGTAAAATTCGGAGGCGGTGGTGTTACGTTGTGGTCGTGTTTTTCATAGAGGGGCCTTCAACCCGTTGTTGTTTTGCGTGGCACTATCAAAGCACAGGCCTACATTGATGTTTTAGGCATCTTTTTGCCTCGCACTCCTTTAAGTGCAATTCGGGGATGGCGATTGCGTCTTTCAACACGATCGGGTACCCGTTCATAATGCACGGCCTGTGGCGGAGTGGTTACACGACAATAACATCCATGTAATGGACTGGCCTGCACAGAGTCCTCACCTGAATCATATAGAACATCTTTGGGATGTTTTGGAGCGCCGACTTCGTGCCAGGCCTCAACGACCGACATCGATACCTCTTCACGGTGCAGCACTCTGTGAAGAATGGGCAGCCATTCCCGAAGAAACCTTCCAGAACCTGATTGAATGTATGCCTGTGAGAGTCGAAGTTGCCATCAAGGTTAAGGGCGGGCCAACAACATACTGAATTCCAGCATTACCGATGGAGGGAAACACGAACTTGTAAGTCATTTTCAGCCAGGTGTCCGTATTTTATTGTATTGTATTGTGTGGTATCTTAACCGGGCTCCGTCCCCGCTGTAGCCGCAGTGGTCCACAACCCCACGACGACTACCTCAGTCCACTTCACCCCTCCGCCGCACCACGCCGAACCCAGGGTTTTTGTGCGGTTCGGCCTCTGGTGGACCCCCCAGGGAACGTCTCACTCCAGACGACTGTAGCTCCTATGTTTGCGTGGTAGAGTAATGGTGGTGTACGCGTACGTGGATAACTTGTTTGCGGAGCAATCGCCGACATAGTGTAGCTGAGGCGGAATAAGGGGAACCAGCCCGCATTCGCCGAGGCAGGTGGAAAACAGCCTAAAAACCATCCACAGACTGGCCGGCTCACCGGACCTGCGATAGACCGCACGGCTAACTGGGCAGGTGTCCGGATACCGGTACGACCTAGATGTAGGTTCACGTCCGAATGATGTCTATGGAAATACAATCTAGGGCAGAATCTAGCTAATCACAAATGGTTTAGGAAAATTACACTTTTGTGTATCCACCGTGATTTACGTGAGCTGAAACACAGAAATCTACTGTTCATTCTTCTAAAATGAAGAGGTCTTATACGCTGCAAATAGCGACTACTGTATTAAATATCAAAATGTCAGAAGGGAAATTTGGCCCATCCTTTTCTGTACGTGGCTGTGTGCATCTTACGTGTAAAATGCATGCTGCCGAACAACTGTCTCTACGTACACTGGTCTAAATTATATCATAAGGGATGTGTATGTTGAACTAAACATTTTCTTAAAAATGGTGACCACCTGTGCACTGCAAAATAAATATTCTTCTTAATGAAACGTCGTTTCATCCTGAATGTAGGCGCTTAATGACAGTGTTACTAGCTCCGTTCAATACACGCTATCGACTTCTTTGACACTGCAATGCAATTTCCTGCACACATAAATGAAATAAACAGTTAACTAAAAGTGATTTGATTACCACCCAAACCACATAACATAAACTTTGCCTTCCAAAAAAAAAAATAACTTTTTCCTTTCCTTAAGCATGTGTTCAAATTGTTAATCATGGACTTAAAGGCTCATTTGCAGTCGCCGTCCGAAAGGTCGATGAACGGATGTAATTACAGTGTATGGCATGGTAGAACATGTATAGGCGATTCGACGACTCATTTTGTCCAGCGTAGTTGGGGCTACGTCATAGACAGCATTTTTGAGTGCTCCCCAAAAAAGAAATCAAGAAGAGTCAAATTGGGGGATCTCGCAGGCCATTCGACAACAGAATTTCGTCCTACCCTACGTCCAGGAAAGTTCTCATTCAGTATTTGCGTTGCAACACGGGACGAATGAGCTGGAAAACCGTCGTTTTGCAGCCACGTACACTGTCGAATATCCAGTGGTATCTCTTCTAGAAGAACCGGTAGAGTGTTCGTCAGAAAGTGTGCGTACGAATGTCCATTTAGAACGCGTGAGATGAAGTAAAGTCTCACAATAAAGTTTCCTATGATGCCGCACCATATGTTTAGTGTCGACGAGGTTAATGTTGCACCTAATGAAGCCAGCGTGGATTTTCGGCTGCCCAGTAGTGCATGTTATGCAAATTTACACTAGCGTGGTTAGCAAAGAGCACACGTTGAAAAACGTATGGTCGTCTCTCAGATGCGGGAGGGCAAACCGACATAATTCTATACGACGTTCGAAATCACGGTAGTCGAGTGTCCGATGTAGTGACAGATGATAGTGATGTAAAATCGGTCGATGCAGGAAGAGACTGACGCTCGCCTGTCTGATTCCACACTCCTTGGCAATATGTCTCATACCACATTGCGGATTCATTAGCGTCGTAGTCAGGACAGCTTCTTCGTGTTCTCTGTCAGTTGTAGTCTTCTTTCTTGTCCTCTTTTTGACGTTGAAGCAGCCTGTTCGGACAGCGTCTTAATAACTGATGCAGTTGCCTGGCGCGTCGGACACTGGCGATCCGGATAGAGCCCCATACCTCTGCACTGGTTTTACGGCACTTCTTTTAGATTCAGCACATGAAAGCAGTATATCCATCTTCTTCACATGGGTGTGCGTATCTGCACGCAACGAATGTTGAAGCAGAAATGAGCGCTTGGAGTGCAGACAAACAAACAGGCAAAAGCGTTGACAGTCTGACACAGCGTACCACGAGAGCTCTGCTTGGTGGTGTTTGCACCGCTAATGCCGATACAGGCGACCGTGCTCTCAAATTGTAGGAAATTTCTCGAATTTTTTACGACAGGTTTCAACGTCAACATAAACAGCCGCTATATCGCTGTAATTATCTTCTCGACAGCTATCGAATGCAGTCATAAATAGTGCATGGCTCCATTTAAAAAAACCGTACTTTGTTTAATATCTCCGTTGATTCTAGCGCTAAAAATATTAATCAAACAAAAATATATGAGCCCCTCGACGCTCCAACGTTTGCGGAAACTTCGTTTCCATATGTGTTGCCGTTCGCGAAATAAGGGGTGTTACGTCTTACATGACTCGCACAGGATAGCGATACAAAAACACAAGCATAACGTACAATAATTCACAGAGAAGCTCCGAACAAATAATATAATATATCAGTTTATACTAAAAGATTAAAAATTTAGAACTGTTTAATCCAAAATATTTCCGAGGCCCATTCTATTTTTGAAAGCAGAAAAGAGGATACACGAGATGAAACTGGAAGGAAAGAGACCAAGGGAAAGACCGAGAGACAGATGACTGAAAGGAGTAGAGGGATGCGTCCAGAAGAAAAGAGGAGATTGGGCCAAGGTGAAGACGGGGAGATGGTGGCAAGATAGAAGACGATGGAGAGGCCTATGTTCCATACAGACCCGGCCAGAGGCTGGGAACTGTCCAAGATGATGATGATGATGATGATGATGATGATGATGATGATGATGATGATGACAAGCCAAAATATTGTATAAGTGAGTAATGACGCACACTGCTATCGCGCAGACTACTACGTCGTATGGACAAACTGGCGAATGTGGCGAACAGGCTGAAAAGGGCGAGAGGCACAGGGGAGAAGGGGTCTATGGAATATGGACACAGAACAGGCGTAACAAGCATATTATCTAACGGCGAGAAAAATATTGACTGGCTGCTCCTATTTTAGCATGTACGTATACTGGAAGGACCAGGTCAGGATTCTTTGAGTGGTGTTTATTAATACGTGGAATTTCCAGCATTGTCAGTTTTCTGCCATTAGTTTCTCTAGGGAGAACATCACTTTTTAGACCATAAGAACGATATTCATTCGTAGCGGGTCCAGCAAAAGTGGTAACTTTCTTTTTCAGTCGCAGCTATCTCGATATCAATTTCATCCAAATCGATTCAGTGCGTTAGTCGAGAAAATATAACGGACAGAGTTTCTTTTGTATTTATAATATTAATATGAATAGAACTTTTAATTACGATACTTTTTTTTCTGTGATCTGCTTTTGATGAAGTAAATGCCTATAGGGGGCCGCAAGCTATGATCATGTTGTCTGTAAAAACCTCATGAAAGAACTTAGTGTGTCAAACAGATAAACGGACTATTATGACGGTTTTCCATAAAACGTTAAAACACGATATCATATTTTTTTCTTTCTCGTGATCCAGTTTTGATGAAATGAAGTATGTAGAGTGCTCCAAGCTGTGTTCAAGTTACCTGTGAAAGACCAAGAAAATTCATCTACTTGTTTTTTTTAATTTTTATTTTATTTAAACTTTTTGTTATTAGCGTGTTCAAACAGAGAAACAGACAGATACGACGGTTTGAGATGAAATTTTAAATGACGATATCTTTTTCCGTCATCCGATTTCGATGAAACAAAACCTATACGGTACCTCAAGCTGTACTCAAGATACCTACGAGAACCCCATGAAAATTCGGTTAGTCGGTTTGGAGAAGCATGTCCAGACAGACTTACACGATGGTTTTACAGATATATTATTAGTATAGATTTGGCTGTAACAAAGGATATTTTACTGAAGGATGAAAAAATGAATTACGTTTAATGCGATAGACGTGTCTCCTTATTGTGATACAATCGCTCGAAGGGCGACTTAATGGTGACTTCGCAGGTCTCTTAATGTAATACCAGTAACCACGTTTTAACACCAAGACACAATTCTTGCGAATTATTCCTGAGTTATTAGTTCCTTTCTTGCGATGAAATGAGTTCAAATCCAATCTGACTATTGTTTAGTTCTGGTAAAAAATATAACTGAAAACTATTTTTCAATCACCACCAAATGATCACTTACAACGCTTAACCAAATCGCAGTCAAAATCAAACATAATCAATAATAAAGTCATCTGTAAGCAAAAACATTTCAAACGCGTTATTCTACGCTTTATGCTTTCTGTATAAAGCGGAGGATAGGATTAAACATTACTTAAAAATAATTGTCTTCCAGATCGTTACGCAAGCGTCTAAGACGTTGACGCCATGTAGCAACAATCTTATCTAGGTTAACTACTGAAGAGTGAAAAATAAAATTGCCTTCTAGAGGTTAGACTGTAGATAGACGCTCGTAAATTGTGCAGGTATAATATAGCCCGTGATAATCAGGAAATATTTTCGAAGGAGAAATTAATTTTTCTAGAGAATGGGTGCTACGGAATGTGATCGTCGGGTAGTTCACTTAAGAGCTTTGTGGCCCACGACGCATTATGGTGTGGGAAATTTCTTATATAATGATATTTGTAGCTTATAATTGCTCCAGTTTTGTGGTGGAAACATGATGAGATTGGAAAAAATCTCAATCTCCAAAACAAATAGGGTGAGTCGAAAAGAAATAACATCTCTAAATTGATTATTACAGACAATCTAAAAAAGACAAAAACATATTGCGCATGTCACTAGGTACAGGAAGTTTCAATGTTTTGACGTTTGTAGCAACATGGCGATTACACTACAAGAAAAATCATTTTGTGCTTTGAAATTTGCGCGAAGCCAATCCATTGTTCGAGTGCAACGTGCATTCGATTCAGCAAGATGCCGCCTCTGCACTGGCAGATTTATGATGTCGTCGAACACGAAGGAGACTCACTGAAACTCAATGTATTTTGTGCCGCTTCTGCTCACAAAGTTACCCTTCTTTTTTGCGGAGGAAATTGTGACAGGTATGTCATTCCTGGATATGTTGCAAAATTGGTTGTTTCCTCAGCTTCAGAAAGACTCCAACGATTTCATTTTTATGCAAGACGATGCCCAACCTCACTTTCACCTAGAGATGTAGAATTATCTTAGCACCGTCTCACAACGTTGGAGTGGAAGAGGGGGAGACAAGATCTTGATTACTCATTGTGGCCACCCAGGTCACTAGAGCTTACACGTTCCGGTTTTTATTTCTGTGGGGGTACATAAAAAATGGTTCAAATGGCTCTGAGCACTATGGGAGTTAACATCTATGGTCATCAGTCTCCTAGAACTTAGAACTACATAAACCTAACTAACCTAAGGGCATCACACAACAACCAGTCATCACGAGGCACAGAAAATCCCTGACCCCGCCGGGAATCGAACCAGGGAACCCGGGCGCGGGAACGCTACCGCACGACCACGAGCTGCGGACGGTACATAAAAATCAGTCTTTGTTCCACCTGTGGCAGCTATTCTTCAAGAGCTGAAAATTGGATTGTTGAAGCTGTCGATTGAGTGAACAGGGACCTGTTGATTCGTGTGTGAAATGAACTGGAATACCGTTCCGGTGTTTCTGGAGGTACACGTGGCGCTCATGTTGAGTGTATAGTATAATGTCCGTCGGAAAACAAAATTTTGAAACTTTCTCTATCCAGTGACACGCGCTACTGTATAGTTTCCCTGCAATGAGCAACTGAAATCGATGTTTTGTTTTTTAATACGGGATAAACTGTGAGCGCAGTTAAAGCTACTCAAGATGCTTAAGCCCATCTCACACGGAGCAAGGTTCGCCGGAAGTTTGAGAGATGACGTGCATGCCTGTCGGCTTGCAGGGAAAGGAGGCGGCTATCTTCCATGCCGAAGCTCTCCCACGGTGTAAGATCGGCAGCTAGTTGTTGTGATCGGCTGCATATTGTATCGAACGAAGATGACTGCTTCAGGTACAGATATTCATAGCAAACCGGCGTTATTAGGTGTTTTGGTGCTAAACGATGCAGAAATACATGCCAATGAGAGAAGAAGAAAGAAAGAATGGACGAAAAACTGCATTAAGAGGAGAAACGCTGTAAAAGGTGTGCTCTCCATGTTTCAAAAAGAGTTGAGGTTAGTTCGCATAACACCTACTTTTGTTTGAAAGTATCACCATTTCATTAGGGTTTGACTTTATAAATATACCAATAATGACTGTTATATACGACTTTATTTTATTTTTGGTATAGCACTCCTTGCTCGTCGCATATGGTCGAACAAGACACACGGCACTTGCAACTCTTTCGAGTGCTTCTGCACGCAAGTGTTTATTATAATAGTTTGCGCTTTTCACGACGTACAGACACTGTTCTTCCCTATAAGTACATATCAATGCTTCAGTCGCCTCCTCGGACCACTGCGGTGCCATTATTTAATAATAAGAACCTCCTACCGCACCTCACAACAGCAAAAAACCGACTTATCAACAAAGGCTTCCCGCCCAAGCTTTGTGCGTCTGACGTCACAAACGAAACGTCTCATGATTGGCCATCGCAGGTAGCATGCAGGTAACCTTACAAGAAAAATAGCACCGGACTTATCTTGGGAATCTTACAAGGTTCCCAGCAAGGTAGCCAACTAGCAGACGAGGGAGCCCGCAAAGTAGCCATCGCGCGAGCCAGCAAGGAAACTTACAACGAATCCTGCTCCGTGTGAGACGGGCTTTATGTAATAATCCTCGCTAGCGAGGTTTTTGACGGATATTTGTGGGCTACAGGCAGGGAGAGACGTGGTCCACGTGACAGGCGGTGCGTGGCAGCGCGCCAGCACAGCCGGCCAAGGACGGCGGCTACTGAATGGGCGCGACTCAATGGAGCGGCGCGCATGCGCACTGCGTCCGCTACTGGCTCAGCCTTGGCGCGCGCCACGGGAGGGCCACCAATGCAGCTTGTCAGCTGTCACGGCGCACACACGCGTAACGGGACTTAAAATGCGGACATGCTGTCCCTTCAAGTGCCTAGCGTTGCATAAGTTCATCCAATTTCAGTCAGTAGCTAATGTATTTACCGTCCATCACCGATGACTTCCAACTGCTGTAAAGTCTTGGAATGTATTCTGAGCTCAAACGTTATGAGGTATCTCTAACTGAATGACCTCCGTGACGAACAGGATGGTTTCAGAAAACTTCGATCGTGTGAAACCCAATATGCGTTGTTCTCACACGACGTCTTGAAAGCCATGGATCAAGACAGGCAGACGGGCACAGCATTGCTTGAGTTTCGAAACGCGTTTGTTGCCTTACTCCTCAACGCTTATTAACGGGAGTATGGGTAACAACGATACATCGGCAGATGTTAGGGTAATTTCAGGGAAGTATGATGGAGCCTTACTGTTCATTACATCACACATTAACCAGCTGGCAGGTAGTGTTAAAATTAACCTCAAGAGTTTTTGGAGATGAAAATGTTCAAATGTGTGTGAAATCTTATGGGACTTAACTGCTAAGGTCATCAGTCCGTAAGCTTACACACCACTTAACCTAAATTATCTTAAGGACAAACACACACACACCCATGCCCGAGGGAGGACTCGAACCTCCGCCGGGACCAGCCGCACAGTCCATGACTGCAGCGTGTTAGACCGCTCGGCTAATCCCGCGCGGCTTTTGGAGATGACGCAGTTATTCATAATGAAACACTATGTGAAAGAGCTGCACAAACAGACAGTCAGATCTTGATACGTTTTCAGAATAGTGTAAAGATGAGGAACCAGTATTATGTGAGGAATGTAAGAAACTATAGTCCGTATAAATCTCTCCCGTAACGACTGCGAAAACAAGATTAGTCTAATTACATCTCGCACAGAGGCTATTAGTTATGTTTCCAACTCTCCATACGTGCGTGGAACTGGAGAAAAAAAAAAAAAAAAAACAACGGTCCAGTATGTCCTACGTTGGGAAGTCGAAGAAGCGGTGCCGACTAATCAGATCAGAAGGCATAGTCATAGTGAACAGGCGCGTTGTGTGACGAGATCACTTATATTACGGTTTTTATGTGAATTCGATAAAGTGTTAATGAGATCGGAAGGAGCAGTCTCTGGCTACAGACGTGTTGTCTGATGCAGACAGTTGTGAGGGTTGGAACTTTAATAGTGGCAACTATACATTCACAGCTCGTACAAAATAGATACGTCTTTCAAAGTTTTACTGACCTTCAGAGTAGTCACCAGCATTGTGTATAATCCGTTTCAGCGATATGGAAGTCGTTGGATACTCTTAGCAGTGCCAGTTGTGTTGACAGTCAGAGCAGCACGGTCTATTGCCCGACGAATTTATAGCAGTTTTGACGCGAATGCCTTGAACTGTTTCCCTCAGTTTAGAAATCGAGTTGATGTAACAAGGGCTTAAGTTCAGGGAGTGTGGTGAGTGGTACAGCACTTCCCAGCCCCATCAATCAAACAAATCAGTAACAGCTTGCACTGTACGTGCTTGAGCATTGTCGTGCAAAATGACCGTCAGGTCCTGCAGAAAGTGTCACCGCTTCTTCCTCTATGCTGTTCGTTTTGGAACACAACCTACGACCAGCTTAGAGACAGAAGTGATGACTTTTTTTGTAGGACCTGACCGTCATTTTGCAGGACAACGCTCAAGCACGTACAGTGCAAGCTGTTGCTGATTTGTTTGCCTGGTGGGGCTACTAAGTGCTATACCACCTGCTGCACTCCCCCTCGTGAGTTCAACTCGATTTCTAAACTGACGCAAACGCTTCAGAACTGCTGCAAATTTGTGGGGCAATAGACCGCGTAGAACGAACTGTCAACACAACTGGCACTGCTAAGTGTATCCTATGACTTCCATATTGCTGACAACGGATTATACACTATGCTGGTGACTACTTTGAAGGTCAGTAAAACTTTGAAACAGGAGCTGTAAATAAATAGTTGCCACTATTAAAGTTCCAACCCTCGTATATTTCAATTTTACGCAAATTAAGTAAAGTTTTGATCAGAGCGGAAGGGACAGTCATTGTGGACAGACGTGTTGTCTGGTGCGGTCGGTCCAACCTAAATTTTGTGTAGGAATAATGAACTAGAACCTTTTAAGAATCTGTAACAAGTATTCAGTTAGTGGTATCGCAAGATTAAGTTCGTAAATATATTAATAATGTGAGACATGCTCAAAAGACAGCGCGTAGAGTTTATAGATTACAGTCTCTCGTTTTCTGCCTAAATAAAAACGAGCGGTAGCCCTAAATAGTGACCGAACCAGATATTTACGTAACATTAGTTCCTCGCTAACATTTCATTACAGCCTGAAGGCAACGGATCTACGACCTACGTTCTGCTGTATGCGTAGTGGACGTCTTTAGAAGACTGCAAGTAGGTCAAAATTAACAGAACTCTGGGCATTTCACTCAGGGCGGTGAAAGCAACTGGACACTTTGCGTGTAATGCATCCCCAGAACGCATGCAATTCATTAACACGTAATCTGTGGTAACGCAAAGGTGATTGATGATATGATTCGATACTTAGTTTCAGCTGTTCGTGTTATTATTTTACGTCGTAATGCAGGTATATAAAGGCTTAGAAAGTGGCTGCACAACCAATACACAAAGGAAGCTGAGTAGGCTGGTAATTAGTCTCTGACGGAAATTTCTAGAAAGTTTAAATCTTTATAATAACATATAGATATCTCCCAGCTGCCACTAGTATTTTTTCCTCTTAGTTTAGATTACTGGATGTTTATGGATTTCTTAATATGTTAACGTTACTGTTGAAAATGTTTCTCCTTGTTTGAGCTGACTGAGACATTTGTGATGCATGCATGGAATCCGTAAATACGCGTTTCCTTTTCGAGAGAGAGACTCGAAACAGATTGCATACCGATAGATGAAGAAGTCGGACAATTATCTTTTTGAACAAAAGAAGACTGAGGGAGTGACTGTTGCCGGGATTCACTCTCGCTGGCTGACCGTGCATGTACAGTGAGAGGCAAAAAGATTGCGCGGCCTGAATAATTTAGCGTGCAAGAACAGAGCAGTGCGCATGCCCGAAGTTCAGAAATGCCGGCGTTCACAACTCAGTGGCCTGTGGAGTTTCAGCTTGGTGTTTACGTCTTCAAATAGAACCAATGTAATAGTTAGGATACAATATATACCGACGTTCATTGCAAGTTAACTCATCGTATCGTTTCTTTTGAAAATCATTATTCGAGTATGTAGAGAGGGTTGAAACGTAAGAACTCCAGATCGGTAGAATTACTACAAGGGCGAGCGTTTTACATCTGTTTCAACAGCTATAGGCATTAATTGCAGAACTATGTGTCGGCGGCTCTAGAACACGGACATAGCACGATACTCCGAAACTGACTTAAAACTCCACATCAATTAGGAATTCATCGATGACCTTCGACCCTGGCGCATAATTTTACTCAGATCAGACGGTTGATTTCCAAACTGTTAGCTGCTAGTAGTACATACATAATCTTCCAGGTGCACACCCTTCACCCTCAGATACAAAGAGATAGGTTGGAACAAAAAGAATGAAAAATGATAGAAGACATTAGACACTAGACGAAAATTGTGCCAAGGATACCCACTCTCTCAATGACTTTTCCACATATACTCTCATGAATATCAAGAGCTCAGATGGCAACCCAGTTCTAAGCAAAGAAGGGAAGGCAGAAAGGTGGAAGGAGTATATAGAAGGTTTATACAAGGGCGATGTACTTGAGGACAATATTATGGAAATAGAAGAGGATGTAGATGAAGACGAAATGGGAGATACGATACTGCGTGAAGAGTTTGACAGAGCACTGAAAGACCTGAGTCGAAACAAGGCCCCCGGAGTAGACAACATTCCATTAGAACTACTGACGGCCTTGGGAGAGCGAGTCATGACAAAACTCTACCAGCTGGTGAGCAAGATGTATGAGACAGGCGAAATACCCTCAGACTTCAAGAAGAATATAATAATTCCAATCCCAAAGAAAGCAGGTGCTGACAGATGTGAAAATTACCGAACTATCAGTTTAATAAGTCACAGCTGCAAAATACTAACGCGAATTCTTTACAGACGAATGGAAAAACTGGTAGATGCGGACCTCGGGGAGGATCAGTTTGGATTCCGTCGATATGTTGGAACACGTGAGGCAATACTGACCTTACGACTTATCTTAGAAGAAAGATTAAGAAAAGGCAAACCTACGTTTCTAGCATTTGTAGACTTAGAGAAAGCTTTTGACAATGTCGACTGGAATACTCTTTTTCAAATTCTAAAGGTGGCAGGGGTAAAATTCAGGGAGCGAAAGGCTATTTACAATATGTACAGAAACCAGATGGCAGTCATAAGAGTCGAGGGGCATGAAAGGGAAACAGTGGTTGGGAAAGGAGTGAGACAGGGTTGTAGCCTCTCCCCGATGTTATTCAATCTGTATATTGAGCAAGCAGTAAAGGAAACAAAAGAAAAATTTGGAGTAGGTATTAAAATTCATGGAGACGAAGTAAAAACTTTGAGGTTCGCCGATGACATTGTAATTCTGTCAGACACGGCAAAGTACTTGGAAGAGCAGTTGAACGGAATGGACAGTGTCTTGAAAGGAGGATATAAGATGAACATCAACAAAAGCAAAACGAGGATAATGGAATGCAGTCAAATTAAATCGGGTGATGCTGAGGGAATTAGATTAGGAAATGAGACACTTAAAGTAGTAAAGGAGTTTTGCTATTTAGGAAGTAAAATAACTCATGATGGTCGAAGTAGAGAGGATATAAAATGTAGACTGGCAATGGCAAGGAAAGCGTTTCTGAAGAAGAGAAATTTGTTAACATCGAATATAGATTTATGTATCAGGAAGTCGTTTCTGAAAGTATTTGTTTGGAGTGTAGCCATGTATGGAAGTGAAACATGGACGAGAACTAGTTTGTACAGGAAGAGAATAGAAGCTTTCGAAATGTGGTGCTACAGAAGAATACTGAAGATAAGGTGGATAGATCACGTAACTAACGAGGAGATATTGAATAGGATTGGGGAGAAGAGAAGTTTGTGGCACAACTTGACTAGAAGAAGGGATCGGTTGGTAGGACATGTTTTGAGGCATCAAGGGATCACAAATTTAGCATTGGAGGGCAGCGTGGAGGGTAAAAATCGTAGAGGGAGACCGAGAGATGAGTACACTAAGCAGATTCAGAAGGATGTAGGTTGCAGTAGGTACTGGGAGATGAAGCAGCTTGCACAGGATAGAGTAGCATGGAGAGCTGCATCAAACCAGTCTCAGGACTGAAGACAACAACAACAACCCTCATTCGGACAGAGTTATCTGTAGAGAAGTTGCTATGTTATAAACCCCTTTACTTTGTTATAATTTTGTTGTCTTCGTAAGTAATATGGGAGACTTCGGCTTACAAGTTTTCTGTTTCATTTCTTTCACTATTGAAGACTCCCACGTTAAAGTTCTTTGACTCACGTAGACAATATACATGGAAATGTATTGGAGGTGCGATGGTCAGGGTAAATAGTGATGGACCGAATGGGCAAGTTTCTTTACTGCATTTGAAGATACGAAAATACGGACACACGAACATTCCCAGTGACCACAATGATAATAACTACATGAAATGTATCAACGCTGAACTCCCTCACTTAGTTCAACGTTCAGTATTACAGGTCGAATCGACAGATCCCAGCCCTCCAAAAGTTGGAGGTCACAAGATGGCGGCTGTAAACCGGAAACTGGTTTATTTTAAAATTATATAACCGAAAAAATGGCTAAGTGGATAGATTGATGGTTTACGAAACAAAAGGAAGAGCGTTCGAATCTAAGTGCTGTCTGTTGTAATCTTTTTAGACCTATGCAAATAATATTTAAAACTTAATTCACTATACATTATGCAGTTGTAGGCTTTTCTAGGTTCAACATTCTTTCAAGAGATTCCGTTTTATAACAGTCTAATCTTGAAACAGACAAATGGTCATAGAAAAATATTGAAAATGGGTGTATTTAATTGTAATCACTAAGACCGCAATCTGGCATTTCTATAGCTTTCAGCTAAGAAAAATTTGTCAGCCGATTGGCATATTTATTTAAGTCCTTGTGCCAGTTTTACAGGAGCAAATGGATGTGCGTTGTAGTGTCTGTTGTTTCCAGTTTCAGATTAGTTCTTCAGCTGCGGTAGGCCCATTCGACCGCCACGCTCAAAAGAAAAGATCGGTATCTGCTTGGTAGCGAATCAGCTTACTGTGCTGGTAGCTGTAGCATGTGTCGCATCGAATCTCACCGCATGGTTTGTGAATTCGATGATCGCACAGAATCCTCCTTGGAAGGTAATATTTATTTGACTTCCTATAACAACAAAAATAATCATCCTTGGAGGGTGATATTCATGTGACCTTACATAAAAATAAAAATAATCTTCCTTGGAGGGCGATTTTCATCTGACCTCCTGGAAAGATACAAATATATAGTAACAGGAGGATCTGTATTTTGAAATTAATGTTGTTGGCTACACAAACAAGTAGGCCTTATACAGAGAGAAAAAAATGAAGAGTAGACTAAGAATAGCTGCAGTATTTCGTCCACATGCCACTGGCATCAAGAATAGCTTGTATCCTTTGAGGCATAGAATTGACAAGTCTATGGAAAAAGAGCTCATCCATAGCAATTCCCTTCCATGAAGGATGAACCAAATCCCATAGAGCAGCGACAGTTTCCGGAGGAGGGTCTGGCCAATCGCAGAGTCTTCTTAAGCTGAGCCCATGGGTGCCCTGTGAAAGTCACAGAAAGCACTGAATAATATTTCCCATCCTTTGAAATCAGCTCTGAATCCTAATGCTAGTGTGTGATGGGTGATTCTCATGTGGATGAGTCAGACGTTCTTCGGTGTACCAAAGTCGAGCTCCAGGCATATTACATTTTCATGGAAATGTTCGTAGCATGCTGAATTGAACTTGCGTTGGATATATTGTAAAGTTCCTGCTCCCATGTAAGATATCCAGCCCCAACATTTCACACTTATGCGCCCGCTTCTACTGCGTATGGCCACAAAGAGCTCGCCAAATCGTTGCCTATCTGTGCGGTGAACAAAAGCATGATCTCTGCTCTTGGTCTCAGTTGTGCACTCGTCGGAAAAAATTACTTTCCTTCAATCTACATCTTCCCAGGAACTCACAATTGCTGGCCTATCCACGGCTTGTTCGCCAGACAACAGTTCGTTGATAAGAGCACGGCGGGACCTGACTCCATGGTCCGTTAATCTTCTGAGAGCAGTTCTTGAGGAGCCCGGGAAATGTGAAACTCTCCTTCGTTCCCGGAAGAGTGACAAAGGAGCATTCTAGGTCGCCCTGAGCTATTCTACATCTTATCTCCGTGTAGAGACTCGTCGTCTTCCAGGTACTGGGCGTCTCGCTACCTTACCATTATTTCTAAATCGTCTAATCCCCCCCCTTGCTGTGGAAACATCATCATAACGACGTCTTGGGTCAGACGCAGTAACACCGATTTCAAAGAGAGCAATTATTCGCTCGCGAACATTCACAACAGCCATTTTGAACCAGATCTATGACGTATGGCAGTCCGCTGATACGTTTCTCTTAGGTGAACACTAGGTGGCGATCGAAGTAATTACAAATAGATACAGCTATTTTCAATATTTTTACTGCGACCATTTGTCTGCTTGTTTGAAGATTAAACTATTATAAAATGGAATCTTTTGAAAGAATATTGAACCTAGAAAAGCTGCACAATTTGTAGCGAAGTAAGATTTAAAGTATTACATGCCCAGGTCTAAATTTAAAAAAAAAATTAATTGGCCCTAGTTGAGTGTATCCTTTACTTTCGCAAACCGTCAGCCTATCCACTTTTCCACTGAAGCACATGTGAAACGCTCCTCGTTGCAGTAATTCTAACTGCGTGAAGTTCATAAATTTCAACCGTTTCTAAGTGCTCGAAAAATTATTTTCAAAAGAAATGATACGATGAGTTAAATTGCAATGAATCTCTACTTCTTCTGTATCGTAACTATTATATTGCTTCTATTTGACGATGTAAACACCAAACTACTATCTACATGTACCTCCCAAAGTTTTATTTTAATTTTCCACAGACCGCTGGATTTGGGAACACTGGAACTTCTGGACTCGGCATGCGCCATGTTCTGTTCTTGGACTCTCAAGGGACCGGGCAATGTTTTTGCTTCTCATTGTACAAGGTAGCTGACTCTTGTATCGTGTTGACGCACACGTTTTGCTGTTTCGTGTCTACAGGTGCATCCACAGCCGCGGTATCACCGCGGTTTTATTAAGTAATGTGCTACTCCTTCAGTAAAGGTTCTATGGATTGCTCACATTTACTGCCAAGTGTCACACTTTGTTAACGATTGCAGTAATTTTCCTCGCCAGTGAAAATTGATCCGGCTAAGTTAAATGCATTCTTTCAAGAGAACAGCCCTACCTGTAGATGCAAGTACTGAGCATGTTGCAGTCAGCGTCCTTGCTCAAAATTCGCCGCCGCGGGAAGGTTTCACCTCATGTGGTACAGTTAAATGTCTCCAAATATTCACGTGGTTATGAATCTCTGTCCTCGCCGTTTACTGAGACTTTTCCATTATTACATATGCATTTCCGTTGTTACATATGCATTTTCATTCACTAAATGTTATTGTTGGAGCTCTCAATTTCGCCAGCAGTTTCACGCGTCGACCAAACCTATACTTTAAGAAGAAATTATTGTCAATGTTGTGTTGCTTCTAATATCAAGAGGGGTTCTACAGTTGTGTAGACCAATATCGCACAGTAAACGGAATTCTTCTGATACGTCTATGGACGTATCTGAAAATCGCGGCGAAATCACGATGTGTAAATTAATAACTGTTAACCACTATCTACACACAATGCTGTACGTTTATGTGTAAAAATATTTTTTATTGAATTTACGCATGACATATATTCTCGAATAGTAATCAGCAACACACTATATCCGCTTTGTCACATTTCGAACTACTGTCTACATGTACTTCCCAATGTTTTATTTGAATTTTTTGTGTATTAACTAATTACCAGATAATTCAAAGTAGCTGTTAATAAATATATAAATACCCTTATAAAGATCACATAATTTAAACTTAAGAATAGAAGTAGATATAAAGCTAAATTTAGCTTATCAGTAGCATGTGACTCCGTGGCGCAACGGTAGCGCGTCTGACTCCAGATCAGAAGGTTGCGTGTTCAAATCACGTCGGGGTCATAAATTTTTATCTCTTTACTTTCAATGACACTAATGTTAGTGTCTGTTTTCGCATCTGAATTTTTCGGAAACTAAAGTTCTACTAAAATTATTTGGAAAAAAAGAGCAAGCAGTCTATATATCAAAATACTCGTAAGAGAACTATAGATAATATAAAAATGGTATTCATACAACTTGACGCACCTCTTTCCGGCATAAAATCAGTTATGGGAGATATACATCAGAAGGGGTTTGCAGCACATTACAACTCCAGCGATGTGGTACGAGCGGTAGAAACAAAAGTCGACTTTTAAAGCCAAAACACTAATAGGGTTGATATCATTTCAAGCAAATCACTACAAGCATGTTCTTCATACAGCTACTGTACTCAAGCAAATACAGTGGTGTAGGTACTCTATGGATTATTTTCATGCTCCTGTCAAAGATTTCAAAACAGGAGAAACCCAGAGACCATAGACCAGCGACCGTGGATAAGGTCCGGCATCACCATTATACTGCTAGGATATTTCAACGTCCAGGTCAAGAGAGAACAAAAATAATACGAGATTGTTGGAAGATATCCTGCCCATAAGAGAACAAACGAGAAAAGAGAACGCTTAACCATCCTATGCAGCAAATATGGACTGCTCTTGATGTCTGTGGCCTTTTCACTTCTCCCAAGGATGGTCCAGACGTTGCGGAGCCCAGACAGCATGCTCAAAGAATTCCAGATCGAACACACTGTAATAGACGGGCAGAACTATTGCGACACTATGAAAGTTAAGGTCTTAGAGAAGCTAACATCGATTCTGATCCTTACCTATCACTGATCAAAGACTCTGAAAAGGACAGCATGTAATATACTACTGAAGAATAAGAAAATTCCTAGATTTGTTACCACAAAACTGTGCCTCAATGACAGCAAATTCACTAAAACTCTAGCTGACTACTTCCAGAAGCTACTAAATACCAAAGAACCTACTGAACGACTCCCCATTAGAGATCCAACTAATACCAACATCGAGCACATCTCTTCTCACACGGCGAGGAAGTTAAAGAGGTCATAAATTTACTAAAAAATAACAGAGCCTCTGTGGAAGATCGGATAGTGACAGAAATGCTGAAATTATCCGGAGAAAACATACGTTGACGTAAAAATATAGTAATCCTGGACATTGGGGCTAGCGTGAAACTCACAGACAACTGTATCTCAGCTGTTATCCAACGAATTCACAAAAAAGAAAACAGGTTCGAGAGAATCGGTTTCATGTATTGAGCAAATACAAAACCTCAAGACCATCCTCCAATACCGCAAGAAATGAGTTAGTGCGTAGCGATCTTTATAGACTTCCAAAAGGCATACGACTCCGTGGACAGAACCACAGTTTTTGGAATAATAAGAGAACTAGGGCTTACCTTAGCCAGGATAAAGTTTAGAGGACAACTCTCATAGAACTGCCAGATCAATACTGGTGCAAGGCAAAGAAACAGCATTTTAACTATATTATTGAACTGCGTCCTCATAAAATCATCAGAGACTGGACCAAGTCTCCACCAGCAAACACCGGATTAAAGACGAGGATGAGACATCCTAGGGACCCTACGCCTGGCTTTTACTGATGAGCTGACGTTACCGGCAAATTACATACAAGATTCTTGTGTGCAATTCAAAGCACTGCATTTGACAGCACAATGAGTGAAAGTGTATCGCTGTCCTGTGTTCTCGTCGTTGCAGTTTTGGGGGAAATATTTTTGTGTGTTTGTTTTTGGTTAAGATTTTATTGTGTTTCGTACAGAGTGGGATTGAAATTTGTTTGTCAGGGTGAAATATTCAACTGTGTTTGTATTTCTGGTAGCTTTTTAGTCGGTATTGTTTTATGTACGCGGAATTAATGAACGATTGGAAATATTCAGTGAGTTTAAATATTGGTTAGCAGTTCGTGTACGTTAGGCAGAAATATGTTATGATATCCAGCAGCTCAAGTGAGCTAGTGCATGAAGCTGCACTGCCTGATCTACATCAGTTACGGGGAAACAGGAGTGAGATAGTTCGTGTCCAAGCAGCTGCACTCAGTGGAATATGACGTCATAGTGCCCTCGTAACCAATCTGTGCCTGAATTCTGTGAAATGTACAAGCGTTACGGGCATTCAACACGGCAGTGTCAAGAATGTGCTAGGCTACATCTGAGGAAGAGAAAGTAGAGACGAACTCTTGTTTATTTTTGAGATCAATCCACCACGGATAGGTTAAAGTTTTAGGTAATCTTGAAATGGAAGAACTATTGGTTGGTAATTTGAGAGCATTTTGTACCGGCCATGTAAAATGGCGAGGCCAGTATTAGAATCTGGAGCTGTCTGGATGTATTTTTCGCTTAATACCTTTTTGGTTTGTTTTGTGGTCTTTCGCAATGTTTGTGACGTTACTGTGGCTGGATATAGATTACATACCAGGGTTGTATAAGCATAATGCAGTATGTGACGGGTGAAGAAAGGCGAAATGTTCCGTAGTAGAGTAGAGAAACAAGGAAGCGGACGCACCCCACTGTGAGAAGTGACTGAAAAGAGATGTGGTTATCATTGGATAACGACCTTTCTGTGTAAATTATGTCAATGTATCCTTAGTGTACAGAATGCGAAATGAAGAGTTTTCTGCAAGCGGCTGAGCACAGTGTGAGGACGCAGAAACTTGTGCAGGGAACATGTTGACTTAACATCGATGATAAACTGGTCAGTGCGGGAGCAACACATGGGAAAATCAGATAGGACGTGCAAGAGAAGCATGCGACAGTGCAGGCGATAAGGTAAGAAACACTTAATCAAACAGGAATAGTTGAAACTACGTCTGCAATAATCAATAATGAAAAGTCAAACTGAATGTTGGTTGCTTGGTTGGCTTGGGGGAGGGGACCAAACAGCGAGGTTATTGGTCCCATCGGATTAGGGAAGGATGGGGAATGAAGTCGGCCGTGCCGTTTCAAAGGAACCATCCTGGCATTTGCCTGAAGCGCTTTAGGGAAATCAGGGAATACCTACATCAGGATGGCCGAAGGTTTGTACCGTCGTCCTCCCGAATGCGACTCTAGTGCACGAACCACTGCGCCACTTCATTCGGTACAAAAACTGAGTCACGAGCCGTGAGTTGTTCAATTAATCAGTATCAGGAGAATCCACACAAGTCAAGTTAACGGTAAACATCCAATATAATGCACAGGGTGTGCACTGGAAGAGTGAAGAGTAATGGGCAGACATCATGAAGGCACAATA
Organism: Schistocerca gregaria; assembly: GCF_023897955.1. NCBI lineage: Eukaryota > Metazoa > Arthropoda > Insecta > Orthoptera > Acrididae > Schistocerca > Schistocerca gregaria. The sequence goes on along the minus strand of NC_064920.1, from coordinate 742,651,739 downwards.
GGTGCAAAATATCAGGAGTGGAGAAATACGTAGAGCAATGGAAGAACGGAGAACTACTTTAGAGAGGCAAGGTGCTACATTACAAAAATACAGTGCCGACTTAGAAGTACAGACCATGCAACGATTTTCGAAAACCCAAGACACTTTGGAGTTACATGCGAAGTACACTGAGGAACGTCTTACAGATTTCGAGGGGAGGACTGCGGGGCAGTGCATTCAGACTGAAGAGGGAAATTTTACAAAGCTGGACGAGAGGTTATGCAGAGTAGGTACAAAATTAGAAACAGTAATGGAAGGACGCCGCAGCATCGTCGTGCATCTGCTATCTGAAGTGCGCAGCATGAACAGGGAGGGTCGGCCGGGGTGGCCGAGCACTTCTAGGTGCTACAGTCTGGAACCGCGCGACCGCTACGGTCGTAGGTTCGAATCCTGCCTCGGGCATGGATATGTGTGATGTCCTTAGGTTAGTTAGTTTTAAGTAATTTTAAGTTCTAGGGAACTGATGACAGAAGTTAAGTCCCATAGTGCTCAGAGCCATTTGAACAATTTTGAAGAGAGAGGTTAAAGCATTGAAGGAAGTGTTGAATAAAATCAATTAAGATCTGAAGCTGTCCAAAGAAAATCACGTAGCTAGGCTAGGCAGTAGCTAGTCTAGACAATAATAAGCCTACCTTGAGAGAAGTAACTAATGAGAACTGGGCGGAATTTACATGCGAGGGACATGAGGAAAATGTTAGTAATCACTGCACTACAGAGGCACGCTAGACCACCCAATACAGGTATCGAAGAGGACGTTGAGTGTAGAGAATATATTGAGATCCGGAGTATATGTTATTTTTTGAATCAGTCTGGCAAACTTCACGAAAAATTTGGATCAGCCAGTTTGACGACATTCTTCATCTGCTTTGGTCACAAACTCACAGAATAAATTTCATGTGTGCACCCCTGTGTGGAGAAGCTGTGACAACGATGAGGGTCAGCGCACTGTATGTCAAAGTTATGATGAATTTCGTCTGGAGTACGTGGAGCAATACTGGTCCCAAGTATGCCAGGAACGAGAAAAGAGAGAATACTCATGCTGACGAAGTATTTTGAGATCTGAGTGCAACCGTCCAGTAGGGTATTTGAAGGCTATGGTCATGAGAAGCAGCATGTTATATGATCCGTTTACGCCAAAGGACATCGTACGGCCATGTTTCGTTGAACTATCACAACTGGTGAGAAGACAGATCGCATGATCGGCAGAGGCATGTATGTGGAGGACAAATGTCAGGAATTGTTAGAGAGTTGTAGTTTGAGCATAAATAGGCCGATGGATATCATGCAGAGATCGCTAAATAGGACAGAGGACAGTTCGTGTCATGCACAGGATTAATTTGTGAGATTTGTTTGCATACAGAATTAGTGTGTAAGACTTGTATATTGTCAGTGACATCATCATGTGTGTGTTGATTAGCGATGCAAATTATGTAGAAGTTGCGTGTGACGTGTGCCATTTTCAGTATTAGGATGTTAGCGGGCCTTATGTGATCAATCATGTGGGACTTTGGGCCATGTGATATGTAACAACTTTGAAAAGTGGGACTGTCCTATCCACTTTTGTGATATATGAATTTTTCAGCAATGAAAATACCAGCCATGGATGCAACCGTTTGGTGAGGGAGATCTTAACGTAAAAAATGAAGATAATACGAGATCACATGAGCAGTTGCGGTACCTAGAATAAGTGAACATTTAGCCGTTGTAATGCCTATTATGATAAAAAAAATGGCTCTGAGCCCTACGGGACTTAACTTCTGAGGTCATCAGTCCTCTAGAACTTAGAACTACTTAAACCTAACTAACCTAAGGACAACACACACCTCCCGAGGAGATCACGAATGTAAAATTAGAGAGATTCGAGCGCGCACGGAGGCTTTCCGGCAGTCGTTCTTCCGCGAACCATACGCGACTGGAACAGAAAAGGGAGGTAATGACAGCGGCATGTAAAGTGCCCTCCGCCACACACCGTTGGGTGGCTTGCGGAATATAAATGTAGATGTAGATCCATGCCCAAGGCAGGATACGAACCTGCGGCCGTAGCTTATTATGATAAAAGTTTATGCATTATTAAGTCGTCAGACATTATGCTCTTGTATCCTTGTGTATTTCAGAACTGTCCTATGAGACGTAGATTAAAGGGAATATTTTACTGGAGGATCATGAACAAACGAAAGTCTGAGAGAGAGAGAGAGGAAGGCCCATCATGACAATCAGGGGGTGTGACCATGTACAGTATCATCATAGTTGTCAACTGTAGGGTGTACCAATAATTTACGTCTCATGCATGTTTTGATTCCATAGATACTTTAGAAGACTAGTTCCAAACTGCATGTGATATACATTATTTACACCTCTACATCTAGTGTCAGCCGGCTATTTGTAAACTCTTTCCACCGAATTTCTTTGATAAAGTTTATGGTACTTTAATTAAAATAGAGTCATGCTTACATTTTGCTCACTGGATGTTTTCTTTCTTTAGTCAAGAGCGCAAGGAGCCTGAATTTCATTAATTCAATTTTGTAAGGATATGGAGCCCAGTTTTGTCTCTCTATACTTCATAAACATTTTATAGCTTTTGAAGGCCTAAGAACCAGAGTATTGATTCAGTTCTTCAGCTTTTAGGGCCTTGAGCCGTTCATTTGACAGTTGCATTAAGGAACTGATGATATTTTTGTAAATTTTCTTCCCGTTGAAAGGACGCTACACTGAGTCACAGAGCCAGAGATTGCGCCAAAGATTATTATTTCGCCGCCTCCACTGCGCAGTAGTAGTTCAGGGGATGTCGAGGACAGTTGTTGTTCTGTTGGGCGAGAGAGTAGACGCTGTTCGGTTGGTGTAATGTATAGATGGAAGAAGTTGCAACTGTCAGAATATATTTGAGAAAGGAGATGGGCTTTTGATTTATCATGCTGGTATAATGGAATTTTTTCGTCGATATATATTGAGGTAAAAAGGTATTACAGTTTTCTTTAATGACAATCCCTCTTTCTCACAGGTACAGTCAACAAAGCATCTGGCTCGTGTTTATTTACTAGACTTGCAACTCCGGTTTCTATGTGCAATTATAGTATTTCTGGTTTTTCAATTAGTTCATTGTAAATGGTGTTTAAAATATTTTGTCGTATTGAGAAAGAACCTAGCTTGATACATGTACGTTGAGTCACACTACCACACACAGAACATTTACACTTGTGCTTTGTTGTTCTGTAGCTTTTATTGTTGCAGGGGACTTAATTAATCAATTGTATTAATGGAAATTCCTTGTCATTCTTTATTTTTGTTTTATGTAATCAGATTGCGTGCTAATACTAGTCAGGGCCAACCGGTTACGAGACTTCGTAACCGGTCACACAGCTACTAAAATTATTGCAGTTATTCATTGATATTAGTCCTTTTCCTTTTAAATAAGACTCCATGCACTGTATGCAGTGATCTTCATGTGAATCTTCCTTAAATCTGTATATCCAATGTCATTATGTAATGCTGTTTACTGCTGTGTGCTGGCAGGCGAGCTGTGGAGGAGGCTTTCTGTAGAGTGATTCCTTATATACATTAAAGGAAGAGGAGAGAGAAAAGGGAGGAACTGTTGGTATCAGCTGCATCAGGATTTTGCGCGGCATCAGTAGCGACGAGCGAAAACGTATGCCGGACCGGGATTCAAATCTGGGATCTTCTGCTTACTAGGCAGTTGCGTTAACGACAGCACCACCCGTTTATGGCAAATGTGCGGACTGTCATGGCAAGCCTCTCGGCCGACCCACATTGCCACCCAGCGCCACTTATCCTCAGTTCTTGTCCTCGTCCTCTGTGCTCGCTGCTTTGAGATTCCCACAGGAGGTCGGACGTAATTGCGCATCCGCAATGAATGTGGTCGCTTCATTGTACATCGAGATGAATCAATTATATGAGCGCGTGGTGTTTGTTCTTTTGGATATGTACGAAAGAATAGACGCCATGCATTCATGTAAGAGTGACTCGTGCCCAGAGAATGGGGCCGTTCTCAGCCCAGCTGCGATAAGCTGTAGGGGGCCACATTCCTGTCGATGAACGCCTGCTCTGTCGCCTAGGCAGCTGGTTCTTCGCTGAGAGCGACGACCCACTCCAGTCAACGTGAGTCACCGCCACAGAGACATAGGGCATGATTGACCTAGTTATGGCTGTCTTCATATCAGTTGTCCTCTGGTCCGTGAAGCTACACAGCAGAGGTCATCCAACCTGTATCGGCAACATGACCTATCAGGCAACATAACCTATATGTTCAAAAATGGCTCTGAGCACTATGGGACTTAACTTCTGAGGTCATCAGGCCCCTATAACTTAGAACTACTTAAACCTAACTAACACATCCATGCCCGGAGCAGGTTTCGAACCTGCGACCGTAGCGGTCGCGCGGTTCCATACTGTAGCGCCTAGAACCGCTCGGCTACTGCGACCGGCTAACCTATCTGTTATTAGTAGATCTGATTCACTAGTAAATCTGTGTGGTGAACTACGAGTGTATAAGGAACTTTACACAAACACTGAGACATCCATTAGTTTATGCTGAATTTACAGATACTGCACATCTGTAAACAGACATGACCTGTTTCCTCGATTATCCGTTTCAGTCCTGAGTCATGATATTAAGATGCACTCAATGTATTGCTGCAAACAATGCTGCACATCTTCATTTCATATGTGAGAGAATGAACATTTTAATGACACTCACTATAACCTTCAATTATTTGTGGGTCATGAACATTTTTACTGTTGCTCACAAACTTACTGAAGACTGGTCAGACTTTAGAGCAGGGAACTCAAGAACTTTTTTTATGGACTGTGTTACTGAAGTGGGAAAAACCAGCTATTGAAAAGAGCCAGCTATCAACATAAACTCCGTGTTAGTAGTGCATATTGATGGTCAAGGGATATCACTTCGAAGAGCTACTGGCTCTGAGCACTATGGGACTTAACATCTGAGGTCATCAGTCCCCTAGAACTTAGAACTACTTAAACCTAACTAACCTAAGGACACCACACACATCCATGCCCGAGGCAGGATTCGAACCTGCGACCGTAGCGGTCGCGCGGTTCCAGACTGTAGCGCCTAGAACCGCTCGGCCACCTCGGCCGGCTCGACGAGCTACTAATTGGGACTTGTGGTTCCTGTCGTGCTTTCATGAGAGGATCTGCTGGAACTGTGAATTCTAACTCTTTCGATTCCGTTTTTCTCGTGCGTCAAAACTTCCGCAAAAAGAGTCCATGTGATCAACAGTGGGTTACCAGAGAACACTGAGGTGTTTGTTGTTTTGTATTTTCTTTCTAGTTTTCAGGGACTACTGAAAAGACGCGCCAGTAGAAACGACCAACATTTAGTAAATAAGTTTACCATGCCATAAGCAGTGCTGCAAATTTGTTTGTAGTTGATATTTAATGTTTATAATTTGCTACTAATGCAGTAATTCTAACGCACGCCATGAGCGGTGTCTCAATTTGCGAGTAACTGGGATTTTGAACATCTATGATGAAAACATGCTGCACTTAGGTCACTTCTTGTCTGATATTATCTAAATTATGTCACAATTACGATACTCTTTACATAAATGTTCATCGCCTTATTATCACAGTAACACAAGTGGCTGTTATTTACAAGTTATCGAGAGTTTTAGTATTCAGTTTTGTATTTTAACAAGTTTAATTTTGTATTGCCACACAGCCATACAGTAAAACGAGTGTAACACGTTTTGTTTTGTGTATGTCTTGTTTGTTTTGAAATGTGTTTCTGCAAATGTCATTCATTTGATATTCGATGTGATTTGCTGCACACGTGTTTCTATAAATGTTGTTCTCATTGTTCGATGAATGCACTATGCAACTGGTGTCTGATGTGACTTACTGCAAATGTGCGTCTATGAATGTTATCCTTCTTGTTCATTGTTTTGTACTATGTAATTGACTATGACTATAACAAAGTAAATGATTTAATGTTATGTTAGAATAAATGTAAATAGACTAACTAATAAACTGTAGACTGACATTCATCAACTGATGAGTGTGCGGAATAGAAGACAGAAATAGCACTGATACCCAGTTAAAATGTCCTTGATGAACTTGTGATGTAGATCAATCTCACCATAACTTCATTGACATCCATTTTATTTGCAACAGAGAGCTGATGCCACATGGCAGATCTCATAAAACCGTCATATAACGTATTTCATGATATTATCTACTCACCCTGGGTCAATGTAGTCGATGTCTTGTGCTGCATCATAACTGCAGACAGTATTCAGCACTACCAGTGATTGCCCAGTTAATTACTTTTTCTCTTCCATTACTTTATTACAGCAAAGGCCTTGTTTCTTTTCTGTACACCTGAAAGCTTCCAAGCTTGCTGGGATGTGTTTACTTAATGGGGCCATGAGAAGCTGTAATCAAGCTCAGTGCTGAGGGCTGATTTTCAGTTGAAAGTGGAATTCACTTCCGCTAACCATTCTTGCAGTCATGGGTTTAGTCGTGATTTATTGTCATAATTATGGTTATATTGTGTTCACCCTCTTGTCCTATGGTTAGATTTTACAGTTATAATCCCTTGCACATGTATTAAATGTTCATTTGCATGTATCAGTGAGTAGTGACATGTTGAAGCTTTATGATAATAAACCTGATTGTTTTAGTGACTGCTTGCTTGTGTTATAGATAGATGATCCCTCCTCTCATTAGTATATCCACGTGTGGTGCGGTACTCATACTTTGATACTTTATTGGTCCACCCCTATTAATTATCATTCAATAAGACATTTCTGTTTGGTGTAACATTATTATCTCTTTAAAAATTGTATGATCTTGTGGGGAGCTTCCCTTCTCTGTAGGTCACCAGGTACTGGACTATAGCATCTTAGGGGTAGCCTCAACTGGCACCCCACAATGGAAAGCAATGACTCTGGACGTCTGCAAGCGTTAAAGGTCAAAGTTAACGCCAAAGAAGTACCAAGAAGTAGTCTTAATGTTCAAATTGCTGTCCTATATCCACGATTTTTTTCAGCGTAACAATTATGAGCGCATCAAATTCAAATGTGTGTGAAATCTTATGGGACTTAACTGCTAAGGTCATCAGTCCCTAAGCTTACACACTACTTAACCTAAATTATCGTAAGGACAAACACACACACCCATGCCCGAGGGAGGACTCGAACCTCCGTCGGAACCAGCCGCACAGTCCGTGACTGTAGCGTGTTAGACCGCTCGCCTAATCCCGCGCGGCTATGAGTGCATCTTTTAGCAAGACAGTGCACCATGTCACAGAGATGGAATCTACAGAAAGGATCGCTGATCATCACATTAGTGTGCAAACATGACCTGGCAACAGTGCTGACAGCAAACCAACTCAGAATTGGTGATCAAGGCAGAAACGTATGGTTTTGTGATGGAATCCCAGTGGCAAGAAGAAGCTGCTAGAAGCCATCATCAGTTTGTAGTTCAGAATGATGAAATCAGATCACTCACATAGGACACACTCGATACCATGTGGAACTGAGAGTGATGAAACCAAAACGATGTTGCACAAAATAGTGAGAAAAGTTGCGATTACTTTTGTGCCGAATAATTAGTAATTTTCTGAAATTGTTCTATAATGAATATTTTGTTTAATTTTAATGGAATCAATTAAAAAGCGTTATATTTTAACTCACATTTTCAAACGGTGGAAATCAGAGAATGAATTTAGAAAATATGTAATAAATTATAATGCATATTTCAAGTCAAATAATCTCCTGAGTGCAGTATTCAATGAATCTCTATAAACATCCAGAGTTAGTGCCACAACTGTATTTAATGCACCATTTTCACAAGCTGTCTTTCCCAAAATAACTAAAGTAAGCCATGGCTAAACCCTTCCTTAAGAAAGATGATAGGAAAAGTATTAATAACTACCTATCTGTTTCTTTATTAACTTTATTCTCAAAAAGTTTTGGAAAAGGTAATGTATTCTCAGAGTCTTTTGTGGTGGCATACCTGAATAAACTTTCCTCGTTTTACAAGCCGTATCATTGCAAATAAAAAACTCGAGCTTTCGATGGTTATCGTAGCTATCAGCACCAAGAGTAAGAAAAAGGGACTACAGGGACTGACACAGTTTTCTGCTTAAATGGCCATGACTGTAGCATCTGGAACCAATCGGACGGGGTCGAAGTGATGTGTGCGCAGAAGGTGACTTGCGCAGCTCGCAGAAGCTCAGGCACGCCGTGTGACCAATGTCATCAGGTAGTGCAAGGGGCTGGTTCCATGTGTCAAACTGCTCCCATCTCCCTACAAGTGTCAATGCTCGACATTCAAAGCTGAGCACAATGCTCCACTAAATGTGTAACCCTTCGTGCCTGTTAAAATTATTGCCGTTTATGCTAATCTTGGCCACCTCCTTTACAACAGTATCCCGGTTTCATGAAACATGAGCCAACAGTATCGTCTTTTCTAATTTTATTTTATGTCTGCTTCCTAGGCAGCGCTTAGATACGGCTGACTTCACAAAATCCCTTTGTTTAATACACTCCTGGAAATGGAAAAAAGAACACATTGACACCGGTGTGTCAGACCCACCATACTTGCTCCGGACACTGCGAGAGGGCTGTACAAGCAATGATCACACGCACGGCACAGCGGACACACCAGGAACCGCGGTGTTGGCCGTCGAATGGCGCTAGCTGCGCAGCATTTGTGCACCGCCGCCGTCAGTTTCAGCCAGTTTGCCGTGGCATACGGAGCTCCATCGCAGTCTTTAACACTGGTAGCATGCCGCGACAGCGTGGACGTGAACCGTATGTGCAGTTGACGGACTTTGAGCGAGGGCGTATAGTGGGCATGCGGGAGGCCGGCTGGACGTACCGCCGAATTGCTCAACACGTGGGGCGTGAGGTCTCCACAGTACATCGATGTTGTCGCCAGTGGTCGGCGGAAGGTGCACGTGCCCGTCGACCTGGGACCGGACCGCAGCGACGCACGGATGCACACCAAGACCGTAGGATCCTACGCAGTGCCGTAGGGGACCGCACCGCCACTTCCCAGCAAATTAGGGACACTGTTGCTCCTGGGGTATCGGCGAGGACCATTCGCAACCGTCTCCACGAAGCTGGGCTACGGTCCCGCACGCCGTTAGGCCGTCTTCCGCTCACGCCCCAACATCGTGCAGCCCGCCTCCAGTGGTGTCGCAACAGGCGTGAATGGAGGGACGAATGGAGACGTGTCGTCTTCAGCGATGAGAGTCGCTTCTGCCTTGGTGCCAATGATGGTCGTATGCGTGTTTGGCGCCGTGCAGGTGAGCGCCACAATCAGGACTGCATACGACCGAGGCACACAGGGCCAACACCCGGCATCATGGTGTGGGGGGCGATCTCCTACACTGGCCGTACACCTCTGGTGATCGTCGAGGGGACACTGAATAGTGCACGGTACATCCAAACCGTCATCGAACCCATCATTCTACCGTTCCTAGACCGGCAAGGGAACTTGCTGTTCCAACAGGACAATGCACGTCCGCATGTATCCCGTGCCACCCAACGTGCTCTAGAAGGTGTAGGTCAACTCCCCTGGCCAGCAAGATCTCCGGATCTGTCCCCCATTGAGCATGTTTGGGACTGGATGAAGCGTCGTCTCTCGCGGTCTGCACGTCCAGCACGAACGCTGGTCCAACTCAGGCGTCAGGTGGAAATGGCATGGCAGGCCGTTCCACAGGACTACATCCAGCATCTCTACGATCGTCTCCATGGGAGAATAGCAGCCTGCATTGCTGCGAAAGGTGGATATACACTGTACTAGTGCCGACATTGTGCATGCTCTGTTGCCTGTGTCTATGTGCCTGTGGTTCTGTCAGTGTGATCATGTGATGTATCTGACCCCAGGATTGTGTCAATAATTTTTCCCCTTCCTGGGACAATGAATTCACGGTGTTCTTATTTCAATTTCCAGGAGTGTATGTCACTTGTTCTCAGTACAACACTCCACAATAGTGTGAATTGTTAGACCTTTATAGATGCTGCCGCACTCACAGGGAACACCATACATACAAGGCACTTGATGACGTATGTCGTCTTTTACAAGGTATAACATGTAATGTAGAGGTGGACTAGACCATTGCGATCAGTCCATATCCACTCAGCACACATCCTAATTTCTGATCGTTGCCTCACAGTATGGCAGGAATGAAGCTGGCTTGGTTCTTCTACTGATTTACAAGAGATTCTTTGACAGTGGCACCTGAAAGCGTTTGCAGTGTCTCCCCAACTCTAACATTTCTCTCTGAACTCGCGCTTCTGATGATGACGACCTCCAATCTGAATTGCAGCATTCGGGATTTACAGTAGGTCATACACAATTTAAAACGTCAGGAAATTGAAAAGAAAATCAAGTGAGATAGCTTGTTTCGGGTGTTTTACACAGTTCCATGGTTTATTCATGTGAATATTTTGGAACATTTTGATGCAATGTAACACATTACACCTTTTAAGGGTAGGTATGTAGCAGTATTAAGGGAAGAGATATTTGGCACAGGTATGACTTTGTCCAGGATCATTTATTATTATTAGCGCATACTGTTTCTTTAAACAATGATAAACAAATTGGATGATATAGCTCACTTGTATGTGTAATGACTTCTTTAAAGAATCTACACTCTTGCAACATAACAGTTATGGTGTGGGGATATTTTTAAAATAAAGTACACTCTTCCTGTGTAAGAGTTAAACTATAGAGGTGATAGGGTTCATTTTTTGCACAAAGTTCATTCTTGCTACGTAACAATTACACTGTGGAGGTAGAGGAATCATACTTTAAACAGCACAAAGTACCATGTTTTATTCAGTCACACTGACAACCAGTGTAACAAGAAGGAAGGGAACAATTCCGGCGTTTTTATTACAAACATTTGTAGTGACATGCCTGCCTCTAGAGACTAGCAGGCTCAAATGCTGGCCGTGCAGTCTTCTGCCCTTCGGTTCTCACACACAAAGCTGAAAGTCTGTTGTAAAAGAGCCAAGCCAGCACAAGCCCTGTTTCAGCCCTCACCACAAACCCCATGGTGACAAGCCAAGGCCCTATCCCACCCTGTATCACAGTGCCAAGGGCGCATTTTTTGCCTCCATACATGATGGATTATCTCGGAGGCCATAGATCAGTACAGCCACCAGACACTGAATATCAAATACATCCCAAAATATGCTTCTAAAAATACAGTTTTCTGATTCATGATGAAGGCAGCGGCTCAGTTCATGTTTGATGTCATGTTTGGTGTGTTTTTAAGTCATACACTGACACTTGTGGAATGGGACAAATGTAAAGGAACACCTAGTGGTTGTGAGACATCACACCATCAGCCCAAGAGCTATGAGGCAGTGGACCAATCACAGGCAATCATGTGCTGTATAGGTTCACCATCACACCATTCTGTGAGTCGCCTTGTCCTACTCTATGTGCTTCCACATAAAGGGGATGGGTGGTTACACTTTATTGAAGCACAGTAAGGGCTATAGCCGTTGGCGCAAAAGTTTAGATGTTACAACTAGCATTCACAAGACATCAGTCTTGTCTTGCCTTGTTTTCTATGCATAGAGGCAGAAAGATTTTTCAACTGTAATAATTTTATGATATTATTGTTCTCGAGAGTTCACTTTATCACAGATTTTAAACACACTAATATTGTCACAAAACAGTTTGTTAATGGGTGTTAGCATATTCAAATTTTTCTTGCTAAAGAACATGGCATTTCGAGTACAATTTATGTTACCAAGATTGTCCAGATTCTTTAATAATAACTAAACATCAAAGCACTCATTGATTAGTCTCATCCTTTTCTCTAATAGCTGAGGGATGTTGACACTTCGAATCAAATGATCATGACATCACTTCTGGCTACACCTCTTAAATTTATGAGGCCGCTTGTACCTTTCGCTAGTCCAACACAATTGCAAAAATCGTTACATACTGTTTGCAGGCAGAATGTATGAAAAAGATATATTTTTTAAAAAATTTCATTATTTTTTGAATGTGTACATTAATAAATATACAAACCTAACTTTCCCCATAAGCAGCTTTTTTAGGTAAAGAGTAACTGTATGTGTACACAACACACATATTGCTAATCATAATATGCAAGTATAATTACAAATTTCTTATCATGAACGAAAAAATTTAGTCTTGTGCCTGCAGTGAAATTGTCTGTATTATTTATTAAAATATGTAAGATTTCGAATAGGAAACACATGTGACTTTAATGTTGAAGCCTATTGTTTTATAGCATTAAGAAAATGGACGTGGCTCACATATTGGCATTATTGATATAATTTACATGTTAGGTAGCATTTGTTGACAGGCTTAGTTTGACCATTGTACCACACAACCAAGCACTGTACTGTTTATCAAAATACATAAACATTACTTGTATAAACTCATGGGAGTACTTTTTTAGGCTAATATCATCCCACATTGATTGAAATGAAGCTTAATGAGAAGTTCAGACAGGTAAGTACTAGAGATGTGAAAATATCACAAGATTCTCAAAATAGTATAGTGAAAAATAATGTTAGTATGTCACAAGACTCACATAAAAGCATAGTGAAAAATAATGTTAATATTTTCCATCAGAATATCAGGGGATTAAGAAACAAAGTAGATGAGCTTCTTGTTTGTTTAGAAGATTTAGAAACTGAAGGTGGAATAGACATACCATGCCTGTTTGAACATCATATAGTCACAGGTATGGAAATGGTAAATTTAGGTGGATATAACCTTTCAGCACATGTAAGTAGAGACACTATGGAGAGAAGAGGAGTTGCCATATATGTTAAAATCTGTCATAGTGTGAAAAACTTGGAAACTAAAAATTTTGCTTAGAGCAACATATAGAAGCAAGTGCATATGAGCTTAAACTAAAAAATGGCACTTTTATAATTGTAGCCATGCAGAGGTCCCTATTGCGATATTTTCAACTAGTTTTGAAAAACTTTGATTCTTTGTTGTGCTACCTGTCAGACAAAGGGAAGCAAATTGCTGTTTGTGAGGACTTCAGAGTAGATTTTCTGAAAGAGTCCGACTGAAAGCTTGACCTTGAAGTACTACTTGGTTCTTTCAATTTAACATCAGTTATTTATTTTCCTACTCGGGTGGTACAGGAAGCAGCACACTGATAGATAATGTTTTCATAGACCAAGATTAATCAAATAATAACTTTTCCTATTAAGAATGGTCTGCCTGATCATGATGCACAGCTAGTTACAGTATATGATACAGCTCCATACAGTAAAGCAAAACAGTCCTCCAAAATAGTGTTCAATTAACGATTTAAAAATTCAAAATTTTGGGCCTACTTGACATTTGTGTCATTTCTCAGGTCCAATGTTGTGAGACAAAGGCACTTGTTTGTGTTTTGCTACATAACTGGGTCTGGTCGATTTTCTGGGCATTATTCGTGATTTGCGGCGAATTTGTATTATATTTTAAATTTTGTTGTCTACTCGCCATGTTACTGAGCTGTGCGGCTGGCTTGCTTGTATGTGCATGATGAGCTTTCTGTCATATCATTCTGTAGGTACCTGCCTGATTTCTTTACTTATGTCATGCTTGTCAGCCTTCTTCAAAGTGTCTTGTATTTCATAAAGTAGTGTTTGAGCTACTTAATTTTAAGGGGGTTAACTGTAAACCAACGGCCTTACATGTTATGTAGTATCTTGCAGTCGGTGAAAATAGTGTTTACTCAGTGCTCACCAACGTTTTAATTGATTGATGGTTTGGCTTGATTAATTTTTGGCGCTTAGTGCTCACCCAATTGGTTTAATTCATTGGGGTCTCGTATTTTATTACAATACTGCTTAACGCTTTGTGTTCTTGTCAAACTTGTTTCAAGCGTTGGTTTTGTGTCTAATTAGAATAGTGTTTAATTCTGGCTAGATATACGTGTTACAAGACAGAATCGCCAGTATTTAATGCCTTATTTGTCAGGGGCCTCAGTGTATGCTTTGGTCGGTCTGGTGAAATTCACCAAACGGTCTTGTAATATGTATGTAGAAAAGGAGTCTATTTTGGAAGGAGCGTCGGCCAACTGTTTACATCAAGCCAGCATTACTTGTCATTTGCTATTTTTCGAATTAGCTGCCCGTATGATAAGTATCTAGTCACCTGTTTATTTACTCTTTCTGCCCACCGGGCTTACAATTAGTTGATTCAGTCTGTAAATCTGTTTGGCTATTGTCGCTGTTTGCTTCTCTGTAACCTCTGAAATTAACCGCTTGCCTTGCTTCGATGTTTTACATGTCAGTTGTATACGATTTAATGCAACTAATTCCTTCTAAATCTCGTTTGAGTAAATCTAATAGACGCCTTTAGCATAAGTTTAAGTTGATGTTTTGGTCGGCCATTGGGCTGTAAAGTTGCCTGTGAGTTTAAGATTCTCCAAAATAGTTACAAATTTGTGTCCATCCTGAAACACCTTCACCAGTTGTAAAGTTGTTACTTGGCTGCCAGCTGTAAATTCTGTTAATCATGTATTTGTCATAAAGGCTGTTGAGGTTCAGTAGCTTTAGGTATACTATGCTGTAGACTGCACGTGAAACTCGAAACTCGGCCATCCTATTACTATTCTATTACTATTATTTCAATAAGATCTGACTTTCTTGCTCCTTGAATTGTTGACAGGAATATCAAACTGTTATTCTCGATTCTGCTAAAAGGAGCTCTTTACTAGAGCAACTGCAACTGTTTCTGCTCTGTTCATACTGAAGTCACTGGTGGAAACCAATCTTAACCAACTTCTGACAACAGCAGGCGGATTCTCGGTCAAACTGCAAGCAGTGCGGCACATAACAGCACCTTCCAACGTTCCTTTTATTATTCTACCTCTTTTTCGTTTGTTGCCAGATTGGATTTTCATATTAATTGGATTAGGAAGAAAGAGAGGAATGTGGACCCAGAGTACCATTTACCAAACATTCAAACATACAGAAAATAATGGCACACTTCTTTCCGAGAAGGTGGTTATTTTTGCAGACGTTTAGCAAGTGGCAAGAGCCAATGAACAGTTTAGAAAAGATCGGACAGATCTCAATAATAAAAACGTCTATAATTCATTCTGCACGAGGCATGACATGAAATGTAGCTTCATACACGTGTTGCAGTTTTGGTTTTGTGATATCTTTTCCGCAGTCGTAGTTTTCCATGTAATAGGAGAGTTATTCCATGTTTTACGACTGTCTTTTTTGGTCCAGACACATTTTACTGTTCTTAGAGCCTCCACAGTGGTCAATATAACTATTGTAGTCCTCTTAAAAATCTGTTTAGGGGATCATAAACAATTCTCATGTTCAAAATTAGTTTCTTTTTCGCTTTGTGGCTTTTATATTATTTCCACGTGTTCTTCTACACACAGGCGTTCCATTTTTAGCACACTGCTTTGCACTGACACTCATTATTTTCTTGTTTGTATGTTCGTAAATACCCACATTCACTATGCGTACTTTGCATACTTTGTTTTACCTCGTGGAATTCATTTGTCTGAGAAATACAAGCAGGGCAAATAAATTTCCTGCAAATATCAGTCACAAAGAAAAACAACCAAAACTTACTCATTCGTTGCTGGAGAAACAATACTACAGTAATCATCAAACCACCGACAGACTGAAAAACAAGCAGCTCTCAGATGCATCATCTACAGATTAAACATGGTACCATTAGTCAACCACGCCTACAATAAGTAACCAAACATAATTTCTCAAATAGCAAAAACAATGAGTACCAAGAATCTCTGGTTACAAAACTGAATAAGGGAAAAGAAACACGGAAAAAGTTCTTTGTAAAATATACAAGGTAAATGTGGATTTTAAAAATCTTGCAAACGAGAAAATAATTTGTGTCATGGTAGTGCAGTGTGCTTAAAATGGAGCGCTTGCGTGTAGAAGAACGAACGGAAATAATGTAAGAGTAACAAAACTAATTTTTAACGTGAAAACTGTTTATAATTTAATTAATATGACTTTTAAGGAAATCCGCAGTTCGTACAGTGACCATCTAAGCTGCTTTAAAGAAAACGAACAAAGTAACAAGCTATTGATGTTCCCGTATTACCCGAAAAACAAATAACAACGGTGCAAACAAAAAGATTCAATGGTTGTAACATAATACGGGAAGTAATATCGACATTTAGATTCGCGTTCTCTCAAACGATAAACAGGCCGAGATGTTTCGTGGTATGTGTAATGATAGTGAAGTTTTTGTTACCTACAGATGGCTCCAGATGACGAGGCTGCCAAAAATATTCATACATCACCAATGTTTCTACTCTTGTTGGACTGAGCGGAAGATAACATCATGACACTGACCAACTTTACTGAAAAAAGGAAGTGGAACTCAAAGTGATATGAAATTGAACAAGCACGTCAGGTTGATAGTAGGGAAGCCATATGGTCGATTTCATTTCATTGAGAGAATTTTGGGGAATTGTAGCTCAGCTGTTGGTTTGTTGTGTAAGTTCGTAGCGTTTTTCCGTAAGTTTAATCACAACAGAAACACATAACAGAGACTTTAGTCATCAATAATGTATTCTTCTTCAATCTTTACAACGGTGTGCCAACTCTGGGGTAACTTTTCGATTCCGCGACTGTCGGAATCGCGTGATTTTGAGGCGAACTCGTTGAGCCGCGTTTGGAGCGCATTTTCATCGCGGAAGGGAATTCCTTGAAGGTAGTTCGTTAGAGAGCAGAAAAGGTGAAAATCTGAAGGTTCAAGATGAGGTGAATAAGGTGGATGCGAAATGGCTTCCCAACCCAACTCCTGTTTAGTGTTTTCTGTCCGAGAGGGCTTTATCGTAGAGTATCATCACTTCTCGCAGTCTTCCTGGATGTTGTCCTTAGGTTGCGTCTGAGACGTCTCAGTTGTTGACAATAAATGTCAGCAGTGATAGTTACTCCTCGGGAAAGCAATTCGTCACCAGTAAAGATACAGTACAGGAATGGTCGGTGTTGTTCATGACCCAATTGATGATGAGCAAGCACAGATGTGCATATGGCCAGCCGCAGATTTTTGTGATCTTGGCTTAGAGCATGCGGTAGCCAAGCAACCGATTTCCGAACCTTCCCCATTGCATACAAAAATCGCACGATGCTGAAATGATCACAGTTTATCATATTTGCCAATTCTCGAGTACAATGACGTTGATAACTGTAGATTACTGAGTTTAAACCATCTTCATAAAACCACAAAGTTCTTCTTGAACGTGGAAAGTCACTGACGTCAGAACGACCTCCCTTAAAACGAGGAAGCCATTTTCTTGCCGTGCTCTGTCCAATGGCATTATCCCCACACACGGCGCAATTGTTTGTGACTTCCTCCGCTGCTGTCACTCCTCTATTGAACTCAAAACAGAAGCATATGTCAGAAATGTTCCAATTTCGTCTCTTGGAATTCCATTTTGTAGCGTCCACAGCTCCACTCGCTATCTCCAAATGACAAAGTAACAATAAGTAAACTGAAATAACAACAGTGAACTACATATGAAAAAGGTATACCGATAAATACAACCACAACAAGCGGAATACGAAGACGCAAGGCAAAAACGCTACGAGCTTATGCAAATAAAGGACACGGCGTGTAGAACACTTGTGGGACACATTCTTGACTATTGCTCGAGTGTTTGCCGTCCCCACTAGCTCGGATTAAAGGAACACGTCGAAGCAGTTCAGACGCGTGCTGCTAGATTTGTTAGCGGTCAATCAGCACACATGTATGACTGAGATGCTTTGTGAACTTAAATGGAAATCCCTGGAAGGAATACTTTGTTCTTCCACGAGGCACTAATAAGGAAATTCAAAGAACCGGCATATGAGGCCGATTCCAGAAAGATTCTATTGCTGAGAATGAACATTTCGCGTGAGGACCATGAAAATACGATAGGAAAAACTGGAGATCGTACGGAGGCTTATGGACAGTCGTTTTTCCCTAGCTTTATTTGAGAGTGGAACAGGAAAGGTATTTACAAGCAGTGGTACTCTCAGCATTGTATAGTATTTACGTAAATGTAGCTATAGAACGCACATGTAGCCCAGACTGAATCACCTACTTGCAGCGCGCAGAAATAATTCCTCAAGTATTTTACATTCTTCTATCCCCAGTAAAACGACATTTTAATATTACCAAGAACGGAATCAACGTTGTGGACTGTTGTCTTTGATTACCGCATGGAATGGTCCACATGTTTCTTGATTGTAAATTCCAAGAGAGGCTTCTGGATGACGTGAATGAAATGTACAAAGCATGCCTCAATCAGTCGTGCAACAGTGGGAAGCAACATTTTGCCGTAACTACTCTTGCGTACCAAGCGATCACGAACAGAATACGTGAATTAACGGCTAAGTCCTTCAGCCACATTTTTAAATCTATTTATCCAAATGCAACTGGTTTCGGTGACACAGTGCACCATCTTCGGGCCTCTTTATTGGCAAAATTTGGACCTATAACAAACCAACTTTCCATACTGGCATAATAGGGGATACAAATTGAATTTTTTTTTTTTTGAGTTATCAGTCTTATGAGTGCGGCCCGCCACGAATTCCTCTCTTGTGCCAAAATAATTATCTCAGATAGAAATTGCAACCTACATCCTCAATTATTTGCTGGACGTATTCTAATGTGTGTTTTCCTCTACAGTTTTTACCCTCTACGGATGGTGTGTTCCGAAAGTCAGACGGTACATCGCCAGACTCATACATTGTGCACACCAACGCGAACAGCGTTTGTTGCCACTTCCCACAATGATTTTAGAAATTCTGATGGAATGTTATCTATTCCTTCTGCCTTAGTTGATCTTAAGTCTTCCAAAGCTCTTTAAAATTCAGATTTTAATACTGGATCCCTTATCTCTTCCCTACCAACTCTTGTTTCTTCTTCGTGGTTACAGGTCGAGTTTACGCCAATAGAGTGGCTTGATGGTGGCGCAGCATGTTACCGATATCGGTCGCATTTGAATAAAGAGAGGTAGATATACGGCTGAAGATGTTAGCATTAATTCTCACATAGTGCCCAGCCGGAAGAAATGATAGTTTTTATTTCATTTGCTGACAATTATTTAATGATCCACCTTCTAATTTCCTCTTGACCGCTGCGCGGGGCCCGAGGTAACTTAATGCAGCCCCGGCTCCCGCCTCTACTCACACAGCTGCCCGTATCCAGCCAAGTGGAGGAGGGCTCTTTGTGTCTACTTTTTTCTGCAGCATTTGAAACCTTACAAATTAACAGAAAACATGAAACAAAACTGATAGTAATAAAGTTTCAGTAGAGCAAATTAAACCTACTAGATTCGAGAGGTGGGATTTAACCCTTTCGGGACGCAGCGCGTTTCCCCAAGGCGGAGCAATTCGGTGGCTCTGTGCGGGTCCATATCCCTTAGGTTTCTTTCATCGCTAATAAAATATACGGTTTTTGACTTATCGGTATAATTTTTTTGTGAATGAGGCTTAAAACGCGCTCTTTACTGGCACACAATTTTCAGTATTCCATAACGAGCACTTTTTTTGACTTGACGGTGGTGTTAAAATAGAAAAAATGAAAAATTTAATTTTTTGTTACTTTTGTTTAGTTGAGAGGTGAAGCATTGAATTAGACGTATTAAAATTAGTTCTATCTTATTCTTTAATATGGTTCAAATGGCTCTGAGCACTATGGGACTTAACATCTGTAGTCATGAGTCCCCTAGAACTTCTACATCTACATCTACATCCATACTCCGCAAGCCACCTGACGGTAGTGGCGGAGGGTACCCTGAGTACCTCTGTCGGTTCTCCCTTCTATTCCAGTCTCGTATTGTTCGTGGAAAGAAGGATTGTCGGTATGCTTCTGTGTGGGCTCTAATCTCTCTGATTTTATCCTCATGGTCTCTTCGCGAGATATACGTAGGAGGGAGCAATATACTGCTTGACTCTTCGGTGAAGGTATGTTCTCGAAACTTTAACTAAAGCCCGTACCGAGCTACTGAGCGTCTCTCCTGCAGAGTCTTCCACTGGAGTTTATCTATCATCTATCATCGCTTTCGCGATTACTAAATGATCCTGTAACGAAGCACGCTGCTCTCCGTTGGATCTTCTCTATCACTTCTATCAACCCTCTCTGGCACGGATCCCACACTGTTGAGCAGTATTCAAGCAGTGGGCGAACAAGCGTACTGTAACCTACTTCCTTTGTTTTCGGATTGCATTTCCTTAGGATTCTTCCAATGAATCTCAGTCTGGCATCTGCTTTACCGACGATCAACTTTACATGATCATTCCATTTTAAATCACTCCTAATGCGTACTCCCAGATAATTTATAGAATTAACTGCTTCCAGTTGCTGACCTGCTATTTTGTAGCTAAATGACAAGGGATCTATCTTTCTATGTATTCGCAGCACATTACACTTGTCTACATTGACATTCAATTGCCATTTCCTGCACCATGCGTCAATTCGCTGCAGATCCTCCTGCATTTCAGTACAATTTTTCATTGTTGCAACCTCTCGATACACCACAGCATCATCTGCAAAAAGCCTCACTGAACTTCCGATGTCATTCACCAGGCCATTTATGTATATTGTGAATAGCAACGGTCCTATGACACTCCCCTGCGGCACACCTGAAATCATTCTTACTAAGGAAGACTTCTCTCCATTGAGAATGACATGCTGCGTTCTGTTATCTAGGAACTCCTCAATCCAATCACACAATTGGTCTGATAGTCCGTATGCTATTACTTTGTTCATTAAACGACTGTGGGGAACTGTGTCAAACGCCTTGCGGAAGTCAAGCAACACTTCATCTACTTGTGAACCCGTGTCTATGGCCCTCTGAGTCTCGTGGACGAATAGCGCGAGCTGGGTTTCACACGACTGTCTTTTTCGAAATCCATGCTGATTCCTACAGAGTAGATTTCTAGTCTCCAGAAAAGTCATTATACTCGAACATAATACGTGTTCCAAAATTCTACAACTGATCGACGTTAGAGATATAGGTCTATAGTTCTTGCACATCTATTCGACGTCCCTTCTTGAAAACGGGGATGACCTGTGCCCTTTTCCAATCCTTTGGAACGCTTCGCTCTTCTAGAGACCTACCGGACACCACTGCAAGAAGGGGGGCAAGTTCCTTCGCGTACTCTGTGCAAAATCGAACTCGTATGCCATCAGGTCCAGCGGCCTTTCCTCTTTTGAGCGATTTTAATTGTTTCTCTATCCATCTGTCGTCTATTTCGATATCTACCATTTTGTCATCTGTGCGACAATCTAGAGAAGGAACTACAGTGCAGTCTTCCTCTGTGAAACAGCTTTGGAAGAAGACATTTATTATTTCGGCCCTTAGTCTGTCATCCTCTGTTTCAGTACCATTTTGGTCACAGAGTGTCTGGACATTTTGGTTTGATCCACCTACCGCTTTGACATAGGACCAAAATTTCTAAGTCAGTACATAGAACTTTACTTTCGAATTCATTGAACGCCTCTCGCATAGCCCTCCTCACGCTACATTTCGCTTCGCGTAATATTTGTTTGTCTGCAAGGCTCATACTTAGAACTACTTAAACCTAACTAACCTAAGGACATCACACACCTCCATGCCCGAGGCAGGATTCGAACCTGCGACCGTAGCAGCAGCGCGGCTCCGGACTGGAGCGCCTAGAACCGCACGGCCTCCGTGGCCGGCTTTGTTTAATGCTAGCCTTTCCTACTACTAGCCACTGCTACATTTCTACGACAGTCGAACAGAATACTGTGAACGGTTGACTGTGCCTCAGAAATGCAGCGACATAGAGAAGCGCAAGGGATTGTCTCGCCGCCGAGGCTCCCGGAACCGCGGCCTGCCGGCTGCTGCAGACACGGGCTGTGGGTAGCGCGGTAAGTGAGACCCGGCGTAACGACCGGCGCGGCCGCACGACCGCCAGGGACGGAGTCGGCCCCCTTAACGTGCGGATCAGTGCCGTACGTGACGATCGGAACTCTTTCCGCCCGTGGGGGCAGAGATTCAATAAGTGCGGCTATCGCGTTTCGGGATCGGCGCTCGGGCTCGCCGGAGCAGAGCTAACTAGGCAGAACGGCGTTTAGGGCGGGGGTGCGCCGCCGCCGGCCCGGGGTCACTCACACGAGCGGGAGGCGGCGGCGGCGGGGGCGGCGGAGGAGGAGCAGAGTGTGCGCGCCCCGGGCCTCGCCGCGGGAGGCGGCCGCCTCCATTACCGCCGGTCACGATCCGGCCGGCCATTACCGGACGGCTTTGGCCCTTGATTAACGGCTCAATTAGCTGCTTCCAGATGCGCGTCCGCGTAATTGCCGACTCCAGATAAAGGCGCAGCCGAGGAGCTGGCCGGCTGGCTGCCGCTGTCACTGCGGCAGATGCTATCGAAGCGCGTCGCCGCCGCTGTCGCGGGAACAGCGGCGGCGCCCACCGACTCTGCGATCCTCACACGCCGCGTTTCTCTCGGGGCACGTGTTGATCATTTACGAAATAATACTTGTTACCCGCAGCTGTGCTCGCATATCATAGTTTTTTTTTTAAATTATAAAATGGCAAGAACTATGAAGTCATTAAAGATCACCTAACTCACGTTGAGCGAACAGTAGGGCTGAACAAACATGACTGACATAAAAACTTTGTGGAAACGAGTCGATTTACTGGACGCTAGTTTACCCCAGGGAAGTATTTAGAGTTGACCGTGGCCGGCTGGGGAGAGGTGAAGGGGAGCGACAATAGGCAGCTTAGGGCAGCTCCAGCTCTGAGAAAGTGGTAACGGGGCGCGGCCTCGAGCTGCCTTAAGTTGAGTGACAGTGCGTGGGTGGTTGACCCCATGCTTGTGTACCGGAAAGCAGACGGAGAATTTGTATGCCTGTTGATAAATGTCCGTCATCCCCTTTTTAGTGAAACATGCGAGTAAGCCGCGCAAAGCTACGGTGGAGCGGTCAACAGAGGCCAAAATATGCGTGTTTGTGACTACAGCAACTTCACGCTGAATTCACAGTCCGCAGAGTCTGAAGTAAGTCAGGTGAAAAGCTACAGAATGAAATACGCCGGCCTCTGATGGGAACATAGAACCAAGGAATTTGAAGTACTCTCCTGGGAGTCAGAATTCCGGAAAAATTGGTGTTTTGTGCAGACGCTAACCTTGATGGGTGGCCTGGGAGGAGCTAAATAGCAGAAGTTGAGAGGAAGTGAAATTTTATGGGGATTTGTTCACTTCCCAGAGCAGGCATTGGTCAGTGCTGGGAAGCGATGCATAATTAACACGACTTGTGCTGCAATTGGCGTAAGTGATTTTGCTGGAGGGGAAGCCAAGGCGAAGAGCGGACTGTGAGAAGTCTCAGTAGAGGTTTTCCGTTCCCAGCTTGCCTAGAGTGCGCATGTGGCGTTCTTTACTCAGCTTGCCTGAGAAAGAGTGAGCATCTCTGCAGTTTAGGACTTAGCAAATGGAACCATTGAGCTTGGAGATAGGAAGTTCAGCTATGTACTGAGCAAGATAACTAGGAGTGAACAGATGAGCGCAGCCTTGCAGCACCATGAAGTTGGCAGACATCCGCACAATGATGCCACTCTGCCACGCTGTATTCGGTGATATTGCGTCCGCTTCGGCCACTGATTAATTTGTTGGATCACGTCGGCAAAGTTTCCTCGAGGGTTTCATGGGCCGTGTATTTTGGAATTCTTCTCGCACTTCGCATTACGCTTGGGTCAGTCGATAGGAATTACTTTTGAGTTATCGCGCTTTACTCCACACAAACGCAATTTATTACCACTACCTAATAGGAGAGTCTTGTAATGTGATGATTGAAGGTCGGGAGTTATAATAAATTTGTGCTCATCGACTGCATCTGTTTTCAATCAAGTAATTGAAATCCCAAGTCACTTTCTTAATTAATTTTATGTTCAACATTTGAATCTGGTGTTCAATAGCTGAATATAACATCAATGTGTACCCCTTTTTAATTAAAAGTGATCGATTCTGAATCAGTTTGTCAACATTGCCACCGCTTTCAATCAAGAGTCACAGGACCTTATTACTTTTTTTGCGTTATCCGATATTACGGTAGTTTTGCACTCTCTGTTGATTTGTTAGTCAATTAGCTGGGGCGAACGCACGCCAAAACCAGATAAGTGACGAGTGGGGTGTTACATAATGATGAGCGTTGGTGTGTAAGTAAGCTATCGTACCTGCAATAACGTCAGCTGCCCTCACGTGTCTGCCTGTTCGAGTAAGCATGGCTCCCTATACGGACTCGTGACGTACCGGCACGCACAACATCATGTAAGGGGTCAACCGCCCCTT
Source organism: Schistocerca gregaria (assembly GCF_023897955.1). Classification (NCBI taxonomy): domain Eukaryota; kingdom Metazoa; phylum Arthropoda; class Insecta; order Orthoptera; family Acrididae; genus Schistocerca; species Schistocerca gregaria. The sequence goes on along the minus strand of NC_064920.1, from coordinate 742,627,413 downwards.
ACGAACTGAAAACAATATTTCTTTGCCTGACGCAGGTCGCAGTAGATACTATCTATAGTCGAGTTCCCAGTGCGCCAGAGAGTAGCCAGTGTTGAGACTCCGAGCAAGTAAGTTGTTGGCTGATAAGCGAGCAGGGCGGGTTTCGGCAGGACGGCCGACTGCGTTTACAATTGTTTAACGGCTGTGTGCGTCACCCAGAGCCGTGGACCTGACCTCCAGCAAGTACGAGGCGTGTTTTTTAAATAAGTACCGTTTTGAAATTAAAAAAAGGCGAGCTAAGATGTCTTAAAAATTTTATTTTTACATGAAAGCTTGTACCTTAATCTACTCACTGACGCCATTACAGTCTGATTCTTCCTTGTTTACGTTGTCTACTGAGTGTTTAAGATGTCACCGATAATCGTGAGTGCCGGCCGGAGTGGCTTAGCGGTTCTAGGCGCTACAGTCTGTAACCGTGCGGCTGCTTCGGTTGCAGGTTCGATCCTGCCTCGGGAATGGATGTGTCTTATGTCCTTAGGTTAGTTAGGTTTAAGTAGTTCTAAGTTCTAGGGGACTGATGACCTCAGAAGTTAAGTCCCATAGTGCTCAGAGCCATTTGAACCAGCCATAATCGTGAATCCCACCGACTGTTATGATTTCTTACTGCTAAAGGCCTAAAAGCGTTCGATATTCATCGTGAGATCTGTGCAGTTTACGGAGAAAACATTATGAGTGATGGAATGGTAAGAAAGTGGGTGAGAGCATTTAAAGATGGCCGCACAAATGTGCATGATGAACGACGGAGTGGGCGTCCTTCGGTCGTAAATGAAAGTTTGGTGCAGGAAGAGGACAAGAAGGTGAGAGAAAACAGTCGCTTTGCGATTTCCTCCTTGCGGGATGACTTTCCTAATGTTTCTCTTAGTGTTTTGTATGGCATTGTGACCGAGCACTTGAATTACCGAAAATTGTGCGCACGTTGGGTACCGAAAATGTTTACGGATGTGCACAAAACCAATCGTTTAAACAGTGCATTGACTTTACTTGAGCGGTACCATAACGACGGTGATGATTTCTTAAGCCAAATTGTTACGGGCGATGAAACATGGGTGGCCTGCGTCACACCAGGATCAAAGCAACAGTCCATGGAAGTTGAGCAAGGGCATCGTTTTGCTGCAAGACCATGTCCGTCCGCATGTGGCGAATCTGACCAAAGATCTCATCACATCTTTTCGATGGGGAACTCTAGATCATTCTTTGTACAGCGTCGACCTTGCGCCCAGTGACTACCATCTGTTCCTGTACTTGAAAAAACACCTGGGCTGTCAGCGTCTTCAAGACGATGACGAAATCGAAACAGTGATGATGCTGTGGTTAACAATTCAGGCAGCAGACTTCCATGAGGAGGGTATTCAAAAACTGGTACAACGTTATGCCAAGTGCCTCAATATTGACGGAAATTATGTAGAAAAGTAGGTTAAGATACAGGCTTTCATGTAAAAATAAAAGTATTGAGATATCTTTTTTTAACTTCAAAACGGTACTTACTTTAAAAAAAACACGCCTAGTACGTAATGGCGTTAATTGAGTGATTTGTATGATGTGTTTAAATTTTCATTTGTGCACCGTGATTACGAGACAACCGCGCTGAACATCCACGATTTGGATTGCAGTGAGGATTGTGTATTCAGTGCCACGTGTAGAATATTGGCGTGAGAGCATTAATAGGCGACCTGTGATGAGTTAACCGTTATTATTTTGTCGGACGATGGGAGTAACTGCCTCATTCGTGCTTTTAAACTAACGATATAGAGTATTAGCAACAAAGAATGTCCGATTATTGCTACGTTACATCCTAATTAGCTTTGTTGGATCTGATACGAAACAACTCCCGTGCAAGTATTAACCGGTCAGCCTTTATCAATTGCACACGCTCAAACTGTTTGAAACTGTTAGGCTATAATCCACTAGTCAGTAACGGTGGGTTTAATAGGGAGTTTTTCAATCACTGCCGAACAATGCGTACAGAGAACCGTGCGACTGCTACGGTCGCAGGTTCGAATTCTGCCTCGGGCATGGATGTGTGTGATGTCCTTAGGTTAGTTAGGTTTAAGTAGTTCTAAGTTCTAGGGGACTAATGACCACAGCAGTTGAGTCCCATAGTGCTTAGAGCCATTTGAACCATTTTGAACCATGCGTACAGAGGGACGTAGCCAGGAGCGCGCGTTTATCCAGCGAGCTATTCAAGTAGCTGTACACTAAGATGACAAAGGCCATGGAATAGCGATATGCACGTATACAGACGGCGGTGGCGCTGAGTATACGAGGTATAAAGGGGCGGTCCATTGGCAGAGCTGTCGTCTGTACTCAGGTGATTCAAGTTTCCGGCGTGTTTCCGGCTACACGACGGGGATTAACAGACTTTGAACTTGGAGTGTAGTTGGAGCTAGACGCATGGTACATTCCATTTTGGAAACCGTTTGGGAATTCAATTATCCAAGATCCACAGTGTCAAGGGTTGGCTGAGAATACCAAATTTCAGTCGATATGTCTCACCACAGCATCGCATTGGCAGACGACTTTGTAATGGTACTTGAATTACGTAGCCATTACAGCGCCTCACCTCAACCTGTCGATACCAGCAATATTCTACTGTTTTTCTGTAAAATAGTTTACATATTTCCGAGACAACATTCAGATTTCATTTCATTAATTAGAGGTACTTCGATACAAAGAAATGGCTCTGAGCACTATGGGACTCAACTGCTGTGGTCATTAGTCCCCTAGAACTTAGAACTACTTAAACCTAACTAACCTAAGGACATCACACACATCCATGCCCGAGGCAGGATTCGAACCTGCGACCGTGGCAGTCGCACGGTTCCGGACTGCGCGCCTAGATCTGCGAGACCACCGCGGCCGGCCGTACTTCGATACATCGATATGTATATATTGCAATGATATTATTGTTATGTGTATTCTTTCTTTTGTCACTATGATCTTTGACGTACTTGTAATTCTGATTTTTGGGCGCGTAAGCGGTTATTAGCAAGTCAAGCCTGGATTGTCATGTTAAAAAGACGCAAATTGTAGTCAGTTTATGAAATGTGAACCTTAACAGTGAGGAAGATATTTTCAAGTATGTTTTATATTGTGAAGTGATGTTTTGGAACGAGTTACGTGATATTGGAAGAAACGTAATAAAAAAGAAGTGTAACTCAAATTCGGAGTGCTGATTACTTTTTTATATCACCGTTGTCCTAACTTGCAAAAGTTTAATCTTCAAGAATGGTTTATGAAACACATCTATAAAACTTTTGAATATCGCAGAATAAAACCTAGGCCTCTTTGCATCCGACCTTGGAATCATCACTACCTAGATTTTTCGACGATTGAGCCATGAGTTCACAACGAGAGCAGCGTGGGGAACACGAAAAGATGGGTGCCTAGTTCATCCATTATTTCAAGAAATGACTTTATTAACTGTGCTCTAATGACACCTGCCACATAATATAACTTTGTTGCTTCCCGAAAGTGCAATATTTAGCAGCGTGAGCAACACTACAACCATAATTAATTTTTGACCTTTGTTGTGGTAGTGTTGTTAGAACCTTCACTTAACGACTAAGAGCAGCAGAATTTGCGTAGAGATGCCAGTGCTATCACACAAGCAACAAAGCGTGAAATAATCGCAGAAATCGATTTGGGACGTACGACAAACGTATCCGTTAAGAGGGTGCGGCGATATGTGGGGTTAATGGACTACGGCAGTGGATGGCCGACACGAGCACCTTTGCAAAAAATCACGGCATCGCCTGCAGCGCCTCTGCTGCGCTCGTGGTCATATCCGCTGGGCCCTAGACGACTGGAAAATCCGTGGACTGATCAGATGAGTCCCAGTTTCCGTTGGTAAGAGCTGATCATAAGGTTCGAGTGTGGTACAGACACCACGAAGCCATTGATCCAGGCTGTCAACGAGGCACTGTGCAAGCTGGTGGTGGCTCCATAATATTGGGGGCTTTGTTTGCATGGAATGCTGTTAGTCCTCTGGCCCTAACGAACCGATCATTAACTGCAAATGGTTATGTTCGGCTGCCTGCAGACCATTTACATCCATTCATGGACTCCATGTTCCCAAACAACGATGGAATTTTTATTGGTGAGACTGCGCCATGTCACCAGACCACAATTGTTCACCATTGGTTTGAAGAATAATGTGAACTTTTGGAACGAACAATTTGACCACCCACATACCCGGCGTGAATCACATCGATCGTTTATGGGACGGAAACGAGAGGTCAATTCGTGCACAGATTCCTGCACTAACAACAATTTCGCAATTATGGGCGTCTATAGAGGCAGTATCACTCATTATTTCTCCAGGGGACTTCCAACAACTTACTGAGTCCATGCAAAGTCGAGGTGATGCACTGTGCGGGACAAAAAGAGGTCAGACACGATATTAGGAGGTCTTCACGAGTTGTGTCACATCAATGTGCCTTATATTACGTGTACGGCTATCGGAAGATCGAAGTTGAGTGACGGTAGGAGGATGCAAGATGACCTAGATAACATTTCTAGTCGGTGTGATTAAAGGCACCTAGCTCTAAACGTAGAAAAACGTATGTTAATGGGGATGAGTGAGCAAAACAAACACGTATTGTTCGGATACAGCATTAGCAGCGTCCTGTTTGACGCAGTCACGTCGTTTAAATATCTGGACGTAACGTTGCAAAGTGATATGAAAAGGAAGAGGCTTGTGAGGATTGTAGTAGGGAATGCGAATGGTCGACTTTGGTTTATTGGGAAAACTTTGGGAAAGTGTGCTTCAGCTGACTAGGAGACCGGATATAGGACGCTGGTGGGACCCACTCTTTAGTACTACTCAAGTGTTTGGGATTCCTACCAGGTCCAATTAAAGGAAGGCATCGAAGGAATTCAGAGGTGGGCTGCTAGATTAGTTATTGGTAGTTTCGAACAACACGTTAGTGTTACGGAGATGCTTTGGGAACTCTAATGGGAATCCGTGGAGGGGCGTCGATGTTCTTTCCGAGCAACACTGTTCAGAAAATAACATCTCAAGCTGACAGCAGGACGATTTTCAAATACATTTCGCGCAAGGACTACGGAGATAGGATACGTGAAATTAGGGCTCATACAGAGGCATATAGGCACTCGTTTTTCCGTCACTCTATTTGCAAGTGGAACAAGAAAGGAAAATGACTAGTAGTGGCCACGCTCGTTAGGGTACATTGCGGAGTATGTAGGCCTATGTAAATGTAGATTATGCAAAAAGCTGAAGAATTTTAACGCAGTTTATGTTCACTAATGTAAAAAAAGTAAAGATGTTCCATTCCCCATTTCACCTTCTTAGGGGGCGATTTTTTTAACTTCCTAAAAGAGCCTATATTCTTGCTCAGGGTTCAAGTTATCTCCAAACTGAATTCTTTGTAATCGGTTAAGCGGCTGTGTCGTGAAAACGTAACAGATACAGTTTATTTCGCATTTAATAACATTGATGTGGCTTTTGCAGAATTAGAGTCTGCAAAGACATGAGTATTTGTCAGTATACCGTTGTTAACACTTGAACCTATTTAACTGCCATTATGTAGAAACAATTATAGTTTTTCCAGCAACTAACTGAAGTAATTTTCTTAGACGCATTCGATAGATACTGAAACAGTATATAGTGATAAAGCATAAGTCATTATTTATAGTACAATATGTCGCAAAAATAAGTACACTAGTAATGTGCTAAATATGACGCTTGATTTCCCTGTATCGTCTGCAAAACAACATCAGACACCTCGAAATGGTGTTTGCAATGTTATTTTTATGCTGTACACGTCATGAAGAGTACCGATCTAAAAGGTGTTTTAAGCAAGTTGGACGCAAATTTCGTGTCTGATGAGCTCTTCCCATTAGGAACAACATATAAGGTTATGTTTGGTAGGACGTATCAAACTAGTCGCATATCCCACAAATCTGCTCAAATTTTAAAAAGCTTTCAGCAGATGGTGCCCCACAGCTTGTAGGTACTTATCATATTGTGCTTCCATCATCTGCGACGAAAAGTTTGATTACTAACAGCTGTTAAGTCTATCGTTAACAATCGCAGGTGCATACAGTCGTTCAGTCAAAGCAATTAGATGCTGGCTGAAAAACTTCCTTTACCTGATGTTAATTTGTGATAATCTAATGTTATGGCATGATAAAGGATTTTCATAGTAGCCGATGGTGATACAATATGATTTTCGATTATTCATTTTTACTGCTGGCGGCGGCGGAGCGGTTCTTTCCGCCCCTTTACGACGGACCTGCACCTACCTGTGAACATTGTCTCAGCAGATCATCAGGAGAGCCGAGTGAAACCTACTGTACTTCGACGTGAACCAGGCTGCAATTTAAGTCACTAATCTACGTTTCGGGAGAAAGTTTTCACAAGAAATGAAAAGTTGGAAATTTTGTCCTCAATTAATATATTCTGAAACTTAAGTAAACAAGTATGACTGCCAAGCCCTTGCTAGTCTTAACACAGTCACTCACAATCCCTTTCACTCACGTTAGCAAGTTTATGGTGTTGCATTTCCCGAAGAAGGTAATAGCTATAAAAATACCGATTGTTTTTGTTTGAGAATGCTCGCCAAATATTAAGTTTGTCGGTACCAAATGCATTCACAGTTTTTAGCCACCGACAAGCTCAATACGCCACGCGGAATATATGTCTTTTTCCGTCACAAATTTTACTTAAAAATTCCGAAATTTCTACACACCCATCGGAATAATTATGCCGTCACTTTACAACACTTTTGATGTATGAAACACTGCTAGATCCGGCAACGTATCGTTTCCATCGGAACTACTACTACACACGTCCGAACTGTTTCATGGCTAGGCTCCGACTCTTCTACACACCCATCGGAATAATTATGCCGTCACTTTACAACACTTTTGATGTATGAAACACTGCTAGATCCGGCAACGTATCGTTTCCATCGGAACTACTACTACACACGTCCGAACTGTTTCATGGCTAGGCTCCGACTCTTCTCAAGAATACACTAAGTCTTCTCTACCAGCGGAGAAAGGCGCGCGTAAAATATTGCTTTACCATTGGTCAGTTTACTCAACAGCCAATAGCAAAACAACATTCTCCCTCGTCAATCCGCGCTTTTCATCAATAACCAATTGCAAAATAGTAAACCTAACGACTGCACTTTTTACCGACGTAATTATCTAATACACTGATGTTTTGTTTATGCATAAAGTTATTTACTATTGTTATTTATACCCGAATTAACTTTCCCTTTGCCATAAACTTACTTTACAAATCCATTCTACAAAAATCCGCTTTATGCACATCCATACTTCTTCGAAATGTTCCCACACTAAATCCCACTACATAGCTCGTTAAACAATTATCTTCATATCAACCTTAAACCACACTCACGCATCATTCAAACTGCTAAAACACATGTATAGTATTTTAGCACCACAAAAAGACATAACAACACTTTATGAAAATAATAGAACAGTTTATGAAAAACATTCTATTGCTTTAGTGTTCTCTAGTGGGCATAATCTAAACTAAAATCACAGTCCCTCTATCCAATATTGTCCTCTATCGGCTGATCATAAACTACGTGCGCGTACAGTCTCGCCTCACCATCTGTCACTATCCAGCTCTGAGACACGTCTCCCACTTAACCCCCTCCAAGGCAGGATCGTTATACGGCGCTACACCTCAAGCCGTCAACAAATTGAAACAGTTAATCCCGGTCACACGCATATTTGTATTAATGTATCAGAAACACGTATTCTCTGTACTAGACAATGTTGTTTACCTGTATCGAAGGCTTTGTGGGAGGCAAGAACCGTGGCATCAACCTGGGCTCCGCTATCTAGAGTCTATAGCAGGGCTGTTCACTGATCTGCTATATTTTTAATATTTTGGAAGACGAATGGTGACTTATAAGTAGCCACAGAAAATTTTAGGATCCAACGATGTTTAAAACCAGTGTAATACTGAATTTTACATCGTTTTCTTGAAAGAAAACCACCTGAATACACTATTTTTTTTTCCTTTCTCTGAGAGCTAGGAAGGACCCTGGCCCCCACTTTGCCCTTAGGTGTGGTCTCCGTTGGGAGAGCAGGAGGAATCGGAACAAGGGAGTTCGCAACACGAGAAACTGTTGTCAACGAGTCTATCTTACGGCCGCTAATACGAGGGGCGTTCGATAAGTAATGCAACACTTCTTTCCCCGGAAAATTTCGGTTGAAAAATGCAGAATTTGATTTGGGACACCGTGGAATATTTCTACTTCAACACATCTAATTTCATGAACTTCTGAAGGGTCTCGGCGCTGTACGTAGCCTTCAAAGTGGCGTCTGTGACGGAGGTGCGTTCCAAGCAGAGAGCTGTCATTGAGTTTCCTTTGGCGGAAGACCAGAGCATCACAAATATTCATAGGCGCTTGCAGAATGTCTACGGAGATCTTCACAGAGTATGCTGATAAAATAGCTCCATATTTAGCAATTATATACAACCACTCTCTCACAGAAAGATCCGTACCTAAAGACTGGAAAACTGCTCAAGTCACACCAATACCCAAAAAGGGAAATAGCAGTAATCCGCTGAATTACGGGCCTATATCACTAACGTCGATTTGCAGTAGGGTTTTGTAACATATACTGTATTCGAACATTATGAAGTACCTCGAAGGAAACTGTCAGCAAGGTTTCACAAAACATCATTCTTGTGTAACACAACTAGCTCTTTATACTCGTGGCCGAGCGATTCTAGGCGCTCCAGCTGGAACTGCGCGACCTCTACGGTCGCAGGTTCGCATCCTGCCTCGGGCATGGGTGTGTGTGATGTTCTTAGGTTAATTAAGTTTAAGTAGTTCTAAGTTCTAGTGGACTGATGACCTTAGACGTTAAATCCTATAGCGCTCAGAGCCATTTGAATCTTTATACTCATGAAGTAATAAGGGATATCGACAGGGGATGTCAAATTGATTCCATATTTTTAGATTTCCAGAAGGCTTTCGACACACTTCCTCACAAGCGTCTTCTAATCAAACTGCGTCCCTACGGAGTATCGCCTCAGTTGTGCGACTGGATTCGTGATTTCCTGTCAGAAATGTTACAGTTCATAGTAATAGACGGAAAGTCATCGACTAAAACAGAAGTAATATCCGGCGTTCCCCGAGGAAGTGTTATAGGCCCTCTGTTGCTCCTGATCTATGTTAACAACATAGGAGACAATCTGAGTAGCCGTCTTGGATTGTTTGCAGATGATGCCGTCATTTACTGTCTTGTAAAGTCATCCGAGGACCAAAAAGACGTGCAAAACGATTTAGATAAGATATCTTTATGAATAAGGAAAAGTGCGAAGTTATTCACGTGAGTACTAAAAGAAATCAGCTAAATTTCGACAAATCTGAAGGCTGTAAATTCAACTAAATCCTTAGGGATTACAATTACAAATAACCTAAATTGGAACTATCAAATAGATAATATTGTGGGTAGAGCAAACCAAAGACTGCGATTCATTGGCAGAACACTTAGAAGGTGCAACAGGTCTACTAAAGAGATTCCTTACACCACGCTTGTCCTCCCTATTCTGGAGTATTGCCGTGCGGCGTGGGATCCGCCTCAAGTGGGACTGACGGATGAGATAGAAAAAGTACAAAAAAGGGCAGCTCGTTTTGTGTTATAACGAAATAGGGGAGATAGTGTCACAGACATGATACGTGAATTGGAGTGGCAATCATTAAAACGAAGGCGTTTTTAGTTGCGACGGGATCTTCTCATGAAATTGCAATCACCTGTTTTCTCCTCCGATTGCGAAAACATTATGTTGGCACCCACCTACATAGAGAGGAATGGTCACGATAAAATAAGAGAAATCGGGGCTCACATAGAAAAATTTAAGTGCTCGTTTTTCCCGCGTGCCGTTAGAGAGTGGAACGGTAGAGAGACAATTGAAGGTGGTTCATTGAACCCACTACCAGGCACTTTATTGTGAATAACAGAGTAATCACGTGGATGTAGATCTGTCAGTGAACAAAAGCACGATGAGAGATTGGGCGAGGGGTCTATCATCATGGCAACAAGGTCGCTCAAACCATTTCGATTTCCGGCGTGCCGGCCGGTCCCACACAGCTGTGATTCTTGTGATAATGGAACATGCGTGCACTCTCATTCCAGGTGATCGACAGATCACAATAGAACACCTCGCTGCGGAACTGGCAACTGAATGTTTCTGTTCGTTATTCAAACAGGAAACCTTTGGCTTACGTCTCTCATAGTTCTACGGAGATGTATCGCTTCACGGTGGCTAATTAATGCCTTTCGCGGCAAATTTATTTGCTAAAACTGTTGTACTGATGAGAAATGAAAGTGAACTGAAACTTACATTTCTTTTAATTGATGAAGCGAAGGACATGGGCCAGTTACATGCGCAATATATTTCTTACGATTGACGCAGCCTTACGATGTATGTCGTTTTCGTGGAAAGTCTAAATAGACGGCATGTACTTCGTAACTATTTTATTCATACGTTAAACAAGGAAACGTTGAATGTCAATGAATACTACTATATTTTGTTTTTTAGTAATGCGTCAATGTCTGGTACCACTTTATGAGGATTGCTAGTTCGAAAATAAGCTTTTAAACTGAAGTCTGTAAGTGCGGTTCTGTGGGTGAACTTCGTTCATATCACCGCGGAAAAAAGTTTTCGCACTAATATGTAGATCCAAACGTCTACACAATTTACGAAGTCATGGAGATTTATGTTGAAGGAATTTTTTATACAAGTCTACAAGACGTATTTTGTTATGGAACTTTTCACTGAATTGCTTGCCGCGTTGCAGATCTATAAGTTCTACCTGTATCTGGGCGTCCTACACTGACGTGTTGTAAGTTGGTATTGGCCTGTCTGACCATCGCTTCGAAGGTCGTAACCATGGCTCAATGCTGCTTGATACGCCCGCTAAACCCGCTGGGCAGAACAGCTGATTAGGATTATGTAAAGGGGCAAATAAGGTTGGGGTCAGTTTCACCTTAAATTTGATATTTATTGTAATTTAATACCACATTTACAACCAAAGCGGCACATAGCCGAACCTTTACAACTACGATTTTCCAAAATGCAATTCTTTCACGGATGAAGGCCTCCAAACAAGAAATCTTAAAAATCAACAAGAGAAAAATGCAGTTAAAATAGCAAATAAAATAATTAAAATATTTATATTTTACAGCTAGACTGAAAGCCTCAAGTGAAAAGTGGATAGATAAACATAAACAAGATGCAATACAAACAGCCGAAGGCCCACAATAAAATTTTGAACATTTTAAAATAAATTACCATCACATTTCAAACGCAAAAGACGCAATGTTTTTTCTTAAAGGGTAATTTTAAGAATAAGAGTTTAAGCGGTTGAAGGCCCACAATTGATTTTCCAAAATTCAAAATTACCACAAACCTTTAAGGGCAGAATGCTGTAATGTTTAAGCTTGAAAGATAAATTTAAGAATAAGGTTGCAAGCAGGTGAAGGCCGACAATTAATTTTCCAAAATTTTAAAAACTATAACCATAAGCCTTAAGTTTTAAATGGCTAAAACTGCACTAAAAGAAAAGACAAAACAACCTCAATAACCTTTCAGCAAATTTAAAACACAGTAAAACCAAGATTTTTTTAAAATCATTGACTATGATAGATTATAAACAGACAACTAAACACCGGTGAGAAAGATAATAAAGGTAATGGCACTCAGAAGCCGCCAGAGGGTCGGTCTGCCCTCGTTCACTTAGATGAGACATGTGGTGAGCCAAACTACACTTGATCTGTCGGAACCCAACCAAGAGACAGCCACGGACCGACCGACAGACGACTTACTTGCCACCAATCGGTACATGAAAACTCAAACACAAATGCTACGGTTATGATTATTCACAATCAATATGAATATGTATTAAGCTGTCAAAACTACACACCGTGTAGGACAGCAACAACAGGTGAGGAAAGGACACTGCCTGAAATTACGTTAGTGGCCAGGGCAGGTAACTGGAACACTAACGACCACAAGGCAGAAAATTCCGCTGGTGCACTTGAATTTTAGTCAGCCAATATAGTCAGTTCCACCGCATGACTGCTAAATTTCCGCAATACAAAGACTCGGTGTTGCTCACAGGAAAACCTCCTCAACAGCGAATCACCGAAACGAACCACACAACATGAATGGACGTGGCTTGGGTAGTTGAAACTACTACTCAACTTTGACGTCCTGGGTCGGTGAACTACGAAGCTCGTAGCGATCGGACAGCTCCACACACGCTCCGACACTGTGCAGGGACCGCCAGCGGACCCAGCCGGCTGCACCGCGCGGATATAACTTCCCTGGTCCGCAGCATCCGACCGACTCACTGCAGACTCCCTAGCTGGAAACTATATGCACAAAACCAAAGATGGTACACGGTGCAAATATTGATAAACAGTGCTGCTGGAGGGAAAAAGAACCACAGTGTAACCGCAACAAGGGCGGGGAAACCAAACACAAGTAGACAGCCAAGTTCACGAAAACGCATAGTTGGGAGTGAGGACGGCTCATTGCTTTTCACCTGTTTTAAACGAACTATTCCCCACTTTAAGGGGTGCGCCATTACGTGTATGAGCTTGCATTTAAAACTATGGCTAATTTAACATCTCTGAAGACAGTGCACAGTTTGAACTTCCCCTGCGCTACGTAATGACGTCTGAGCACCACGTTTTAGCGCGAGCGCACACCAGTCAGGCGGCGAAAGAGGGAGAGCGCCCCTGTTCGCCTGGCCGCCTCCTGAGCAGGCCTGCTGTAGAGCCTTTCGGATCACGCAAACGAATGTGCTAACGACTGATGCTTCAGGAATCTCTGTTGTTTGCTACAACGGAGTTGTTGGATCTCCAGAAAGGTCAGGCCATGGAGCAAAAAATATGTTTCATAATTCTGTAACATCGACGTCAATGACTATGTTTTGAAATTACGAGTATTCGCCTCGCAGATCCTCCTTAAAGATTGGAAGGTCCTTCGCCAAAGTTCAGTTTAAAGAATGGCACCACGGAACCACCAAAAGTTGCCCTAACGTGTATGTATTCATAGACAATCAGTTTCAGGTCAGCGACCATCTTTATGCCACCTATATATGTACAGAAATGTATGTCAAAAATACTACATGCCAAAATAGGTACGGCAAATCACTGTAAACAGTAGGTACTCACGGATTAACATTACACAAGGTTAGCCCAAGATTCATAAAACCTCGTAAAACTTACGATTGGTGCAGGCTATAAAACAGGACATTTTGAACTTAATTTAGTATGTAACGTCCAATTCGATACGTAATAATTGTAATTAAGTAATTCTTAATGTACAAATTATGAATGACTAAAATGTGGAATGGTGAGCTTTTCAGTGGTTTAGTAGCAGTGTAACATTTACACCTTTAGTGTACTAGGTTTAAAGCAAAGTTTCTTGGTCTTAATCACATAAGTGTTTTTAGATTGAGATTGATATTTTCACTCTGCAGAGGAGTGTGTGCTGACATGAAACTTCCTGCCAGATCAAATTTTTATGCCGAACCGGCACCGAAACCCAGGACCGTTGCCTTAAGTGATGAAGTGTTCTGCCAAGTGAGATATCCCATCACGACTCAGGACACGTTCTCGCAGCTTTACTCCTTCCAGTACTTTGTCTCCTGGCTTCCAAAAATCGCGGAAGTTTAAAAGTTAGGAGGTGTGATAATGACAGAAGTAAAGCTGTGAGGGCGTGTCCTGAGTCGTGATCGAGCAGCTTACGTGGCAGGGCACTTGCCCGCGAAATACGGAGGTCCTGGGTCCGACTTCCGGCACTGCACGCAGGTTTAATCTCCCAGGAAGTTTAGTAGATATTTTCAGTTGCGAAAACTAAATGAAACAAAAAATAAAATAGGCGTAACGCGTAAAGGCTCCAAATATATAGAAACGTAATACAAATAACTGTCATACGTTTTTCATCAGTCACCAAGTGCAAAAATCGACAATCCATTGCAGTGTTCAGCACACTCTCTGTCAAAAGTCGTATTATAAACCGACGAATATAACAGCTGATCTGTTTTCATTACGAGTGCAACGACACTACTTACAGGTAGTTAAGATATCCAGAGACATGTCGATAATTGATCGCAACTTCGTCAGAGATGCAGAACTATGCTCTTGGTTGAGGATGATGAATGAAAGTAATAAAACAGAGAAATCCACACTAAGGCGTAGACAAGGGTAGTGTAATTGTCTGGTCACATACAGCACACTGAGGCATATACGCACTATATTTTTGGGTACATTTGCTCCAATGGCCTACGTCAGACTGTTGCTGGCAGATGAATCAGTCCTTCTGCAAATTCGATACACAAGATGTCCCATACTTACAGTTACACGCATCCAGAAGATATAGAGAGACTCATAAAGTATTACATTGTGATTTGTATCCTGAAACAGTTCTTATCCATCTAAAAAACATTTTGGGACTTCCAGCTACGCCAAATGTTAAAATGCCACGAGTTTTCGGCGAAGTGTTCCTATGCCATTGTCAGGTGGGAATGACTGCTGTTGGGCTGCTGGTATGTTCTCAAACTCCCCGCTGTGTGGTCGCCGGTGCACACACCGTGTCGCCATATATGGTCATCCATAGTCTCGACCTGTCCAACACCGCAATCGCTATATCCCAGGTTGCAATAAGCTGTAGAACATTTCTCTTTAATAGGAGTTATCAGTACCTTTCTTTTAAAGACTTCTTTCATTACCCTGCCACACCATCCATACTGTGGGCCACGACAGAGGTGTCATCAAACTTTATCCAGTGAACGTATTCCAAAGTGAGTTACTTCCAGCAGATTTTTCTGGGTATTGCGTATCGTGTAGTGCCGTATAGCACATTTCACGGTTTCCAAGGTGGTTGTAGTTTTGGGACATTCCCGTGGATCAGTTTCAAGACAAGTACTATACCTTTGTGTTTAACCTTCCGTTTCTTAAATGTTAAAAATCAAGTTTTAGTTTCTTTACACATCTCCATGAATTTCAGATGGATTTTTATTGGTGATAAACAGTGGAACACAATTTTATGACGTCAGAGAACCACGTTTTATCATTTTGAAATACAAAAAACACTACCATTCCAAAAAAAAGACGTGTAAACAAAACTAATCCACGGATTAAGTTTCCACTCAAATCTGTGTTACGTGTAATAAAAACATAATTTCATTAATATGAATGTCATCTGAGCGATCAGCACCAAGGGTTTTAGTCTTGCCCTCGTGTAGGAGAACTCTCCTCAGTTTCCAATTTTCGATAAAAGCTGTCTTTTTAAGATTATGCAAACTGCTTGTTGAGAAAAGAGGTTGTTGACGTGAAGCAGGCGACGAAGGGCGGATAAATGCGATACAGCAGCTAATATTTTACAGCTGGTTGCCTCGTAGACGTTTAGCGGGCTAGTTCTCTCTCTCGGGATGTAGTTGTTTACATCAGCATTTCTTCGCTTGGGTTCAGGATAAAGATAGATGGAACTTTAGTTTCTTTTCTGAACTAAAACTGTCTTTGACCGCCTAGGAGGTTGGTATTCTATTCACCGATATGTTTTTCTAGCACTTGCTTTACTCTTTAGTTGATTTCTTTTAATGTCTACATGACGAAAAATTGCGACACTGATATTGTAAGTAGGCTGTTTAGGTTTTTACCACATTTCACACGTAAAACCATTTTACATTAAACCTCAGGGGGTACAGGTTTACTTTGTGTGCTAAGCGTGTGGCAAGCCATAGGAGCCCTAGATAATATGGTATTTGCTTATACAACTTTACACATCAGTACCATATTTCTCTAACATAGAATTACACAGCTATCTGATTATTTAACAGAGAAACAAACATTTTTTTACTACGTCAGTGACAGATGTTCACGTGATTGCTCAGTTGGGTAACTTAACACTTACAAAATTGTATTTTGTCTGTACTTTGTGAACTTTCATATTTTTTCGGAACCATTGTGATACTTCGAGAGCTTTGAATTACGTATTTTGTATGGGATCATGACATTTGAAGTACTTTTGAGGCAGATGACGCTATTGAAGTTCACAAATGTTCAAATATGTGTGAAATCTTATGGGACTTAACTGCTAAGGTCATCAGTGCCTAAGCTTACAAACTACTTAACCTAAATTATCCTAAGGACAAACACACACACCCATGCCTGAGGGAGGACTCGAACCTCCGCCGGGACCATCTATTGAAGTGAACAGAGAGAATTTTTTAAAGGTTTTGAGATTATTGGAGGAAGCTACGACGATTTTGAGATTTGGTGTGCTATGATGATATTATTACGACGACAATGTGTATTATGCTGCTGAGGTATGTTTATGATCAATGAGATGATGCTATATTGAGAAATTTGATTATGCTAAGTATTTATTATGATGAAATATTGAAGAAGTGTAGACGAATATGTATATATGTAATAACGTAAGGAATAATGAATAGTGGTTAGGGACTCTGGTTTCTGAAAAGGATGTTGGAAACCAAGAATCGTACTTTAAGAGTTATGAAATGAGTGTGCACGTGTGAATGTGAGTAATACTATGCTAACAGAAATGTTAGACACTGCTATTCATGAGATTTCGTTTACACATTTCTGCTGTAACTTTTCGGCCTGTGAAATTTTATTTGTATCGAACTGTCACTGTAGCGGAAACTGCTGTCGTAAATATTTCGGTAAGGAAGGTAGGTGACCTTGAAGTAATGCGCTGAGGGCGACCAGCCGCGCGACAGTCGCGTAAAAAAAAAAAAGAAAAGAAAAGAACAGTAGTGTGTGGCTTTCAGAGGCGGAGGTGTAGGAAAAAGAGACCATTAGCCTCGCTATTGACATATTGACATTTATTTGTAGAAAGCATCGCAAATACGACACGCTCATGCTTGAAAACATGTGATTACTGTTCAGAGCTTGTAATTTCTGATATTTACTGAAATGCCTAATGAAATTATGAGAAATATTGTATGTCTGTACACCTGAGTATGACTACTATCTAGTTGGGAGGTTTTATTACTGCCTAATGAAATGTCATATGGCTAGTTATGCTTTGCCTCAGATATACAGGGTGTCCCAGCTATCTTGTCCACCCAAAATATCTCTGGAACAATAACAGCTATTGGAAAACGACTTTCACCGGTATCAATGTAGGGCTGGGGCCCATGAATGTACATATTTGGAAACATTCTAAAACGAAAGCATATGTGTTTTTTAACACAAACTTATATTTTTTTAAATGGACCTCCTATATTTTTTCTTCAGCAATCCATAGCATGACAAAGCACATACACAATGGAATTGATTGCATCGCAATATTCCCATTACATCCCGAGATATTGAGACGCGAAGTTGACGCTTGAAACACCCGACATGCGCTGCTAGTGCACGTCCTGAGGCTCAGGCGTGAACCCCATGCTGCCCGTACTCGCAGCAGGATGGCAACTGACCGTGTTATTCGTTTCGGACCTCTTGATAAGTATGGAGGTGTGATTACGCATGTCAATCACATCGCGATTACGGGCAGCATGGAGTTCACGCCTGAGCCTCAGGACGTGCGCTAGCAGTGCATGTCGGGTGTTTCAAGCGTCAACTTCGCATCACAATATCTCGGGATGTAATGGGAATATTGCGATGCAGTCAACGCCATTGTGTATGTGCTTTGTCATGCTATGGATTGCTGAAGAAAAAATATAGGAGGTCAATTTAAAAAAAAAACATAAGTTTGTGTTAAAAAACACATATGCTTTCGTTTTAGAATGTTTCCAAATATGTACATTCATGGGCCCCAGCACTACATCGATACCGGTGAAAGTCGTTTTCCAATAGCTGTTATTGTTCCAGAGATATTTTTGGTGGACAAGATAGCTGGGACACCCTGTATATATTAGTCATGCTTTGCTTTACACACACACACACACACACACACACACACACATATATATATATATATATATATATATATATATATATATATATATATATATATATATACATACTCCTGGAAATGGAAAAAAGAACACATTGACACCGGTGTGTCAGACCCACCATACTTGCTCCGGACACTGCGAGAGGGCTGTACAAGCAATGATCACACGCACGGCACAGCGGACACACCAGGAACCGCGGTGTTGGCCGTCGAATGGCGCTAGCTGCGCAGCATTTGTGCACCGCCGCCGTCAGTGTCAGCCAGTTTGCCGTGGCATACGGAGCTCCATCGCAGTCTTTAACACTGGTAGCATGCCGCGAAGGCGTGGAAGTGAACCGTATGTGCAGTTGATGGACTTTGAGCGAGGGCGTATAGTGGGCATGCGGGAGGCCGGGTGGACGTACCGACGAATTGCTCAACACGTGGGGCGTGAGGTCTCCACAGTACATCGATGTTGTCGCCAGTGGTCGGCGGAAGGTGCACGTGCCCGTCAACCTGAGACCGGACCGCAGCGACGCACGGATGCATGCCAAGACCGTAGGATCCTACGCAGTGCCGTAGGGGACCGCACCGCCACTTTCCAGCAAATTAGGGACACTGTTGCTCCTGGGGTATCGGCGAGGACCATTCGCAACCGTCTCCATGAAGCTGGGCTACGGTCCCGCACATCGTTAGGCCGTCTTCCGCTCACGCCCCAGCATCGTGCAGCCCGCCTCCAGTGGTGTCGCGACAGGCGTGAATGGAGGGACGAATGGAGACGTGTCGTCTTCAGCGATGAGAGTCGCTTCTGCCTTGGTACCAATGATGGTCGTATGCGTGTTTGGCGCCGTGCAGGTGAGCGCCACAATCAGGACTGCATACGACCGATGCACACAGGGCCAACACCCGGCATCATGGTGTGGGGAGCGATCTCCTACACTGGCCGTACACCTCTGATGATCGTCGAGGGGACACTGAATAGTGCACGGTACATCCAAACCGTCATCGAAACCATCGTTGTACCATTCCTAGACCGGCAAGGGAACTTGCTGTTCCAACAGGACAATGCACGTCCGCATGTACCCCGTGCCATCCAACGTACTCTAGAAGGTGTAAGTCAACTACCCTGGCCAGCAAGATCTCCGGATCTGTCCCCCATTGAGCACGTTTGGGACTGGATGAAGCGTCGTCTCCAGCGGTCTGCACGTCCAGCACGAACGCTGGTCCAACTGAGGCGCCAGGTGGAAATGGCATGGCAAGCCGTTCCACAGGACTACATCCAGCATCTCTACGATCGTCTCCATGGGAGAATAGCAGCCTGCATTGCTGCGAAATGTGAATATACACTGTACTAGTGCCGACATTGTGCATGCTCTGTTGCCTGTGTCTATGTGCCTGTGGTTCTGTCAGTGTGATCATGTGATGTATCTGACCCCAGGAATGTGTCAATAAAGTTTCCCCTTCCTGGGACAATGAATTCACGGTGTTCTTACTTCAATTTCCAGGAGTGTATATATATGCCTATTTTGTTTAATATCTAGTTTCTTGCTGCACTGTGGCTTTGGTTGAAATAAAATTTAATAGATGTACTAATAGAAATGCTTTCTGTCTATAGATCCAGTAAATAATAATTTTATGATCTACTTTCTTAAAAAAGGGAACACAGATAGACGTTTCCCTTCACAGGAATTACATACATAATTTTTTCAATGATTTGGTAACTTCTCTGGTAAAGTAAGCTATCACTCTACTGTTAAGTGTGACATTGATATTATACATTTCCTATCTTTACTGTAATGTTTTTTTCTGCTGGAGCTTTGTCATGTTTAGGTACAAGTTATTGCATTTGCTGCTGTTTGCCAGGCATAGTCCTACTGAAGTTTATGTTGTACACTCCTGGAAATTGAAATAAGAACACTGTGAATTTATTGTCCCAGGAAGGGGAAACTTTATTGACACATTCCTGGGGTCAGATACATCACATGATCACACTGACAGAACCACAAGCACATAGACACAGGCAACAGAGCATGCACAATGTCGGCACTAGTACAGTGTATATCCACCTTTCGCAGCAATGCAGGCCGCTATTCTCCCATGGAGACGATCGTAGAGATGCTGGATGTAGTCCGGTGGAACGGCTTGCCATGCCATTTCCACCTGGCGCCTCAGTTGGACCAGCGTTCGTGCTGGACGTGCAGACCGCGTGAGACGACCCTTCATCCAGTCCCAAACATGCTCAATGGGTGACAGATCCGGAGATCTTGCTGGCCAGGGTAGTTGACTTACACCTTCTAGAGCACGTTGAGTGACACGGGATACATGCGGACGTGCATTGTCCTGTTGGAACAGCAAGTTCCCTTGCCGGTCTAGGAATGGTAGAACGATGGGTTCGATGACGGTTTGGATGTACCGTGCACTATTCAGTGTCCCCTCGACGATCACCAGAGGTGTACGGTCAGTGTAGGAGATCGCTCCCCACACCATGATGCCGGGTGTTGGCCCTGTGTGCCTCGGTCGTATGCAGTCCTGATTGTGGCGCTCACCTGCATGGCGCCAAACACGCATACGACCATCATTGGTACCAAGGCAGAAGCGACTCTCATCGCTGAAGACGACACGTCTCCATTCGTCCCTCCATTCACGCCTGTCGCGACACCACTGGAGGCGGGCTGCACGATGTTGGGGCGTGAGCGGAAGACGGCCTAACGGTATGTGGGACCGTAGCCCAGCTTCATGGAGACGGTTGCGAATGGTCCTCGCCGATACCCCAGGAGCAACAGTGTCCCTAATTTGCTGGGAAGTGGCGGTGCGGTCCCCTACGGCACTGCGTAGGATCCTACGGTCTTGGCGTGCATCCGTGCGTCGCTGCGGTCCGGTCTCAGGTCGACGGGCACGTACACCTTCCGCCGACCACTGGCGACAACATCGATGTACTGTGGAGACCTCACGCCCCACGTGTTGAGCAATTCGTCGGTACGTCCACCCGGCCTCCCGCATGCCCACTATACGCCCTCGCTCAAAGTCCGTCAACTGCACATACGGTTCACGTCCACGCTGTCGCGGCATGCTACCAGTGTTAAAGACTGCGATGGAGCTCCGTATGCCACGGCAAACTGGCTGACACTGAGGGCGGCGGTGCACAAATGCTGCGCAGCTAGCGCCATTCGACGGCCAACACCGCGGTTCCTGGTGTGTCCGCTGTGCCGTGCGTGTGATCATTGCTTGTACAGCCCTCTCGCAGTGTCCGGAGCAAGTATGGTGGGTCTGACACACCGGTGTCAATGTGTTCTTTTTTCCATTTCCAGGAGTGTATTAAGCCAGTTTTACTGCTGATTTATTTTTCTTGTTGCTGCACATTGCCTTATATTACTTGTAATGTTTCATTTTATTTGCTAATTTAGATATTCTGCTGCTTGCTTTGCCAATTTGCATTTTTTGTCATTGCTGTTTGTGTTAATTGTTTTATGCTGCTGCCTGCCTCGTTCCCTGGTGCATATACATGAGCTCAGTAGATTTAAGTTAGCTTAAGAGGGGGTAGGCTATATAAGAGAATGAGTTGTGATGAATTGGAAGAAATGCATTGAGAAACTATAAGAAAAAGGACTGGCCAAAAAACGGAGCGTACAATGAAAAATAATCATTTTGAAAGAGGATATGAACAAAAAAGCAGGGTTTAGGGACAACAGGTTTAGGTAGGATTTTCTTGGAAATAAATGATGAGGTAAGATAATGGAAAATACAGAAAGCATGCTTAGATAGGACCTTTTTGCAGGAGAAAATGCTGAAATAAGAGGAAAGATCTGTGGGATGAAGTTTTGGGTTGGACTGCAGTACCAAATGTCACACTGAAAACAAACCCTGTCCTTCCCTTTTGTGTTATTCCTCTATGTGTGCCTTTGTGTATTTGTGTTCTTCCTGTCTTTATGTGTTTATCTGATATGAGTTATGTTGTAGAATTTTTCTAAAACCAAGCTACGTTCAGTATGATGAGGAATACTGTTATCCTCAAATATAATGTGCACTAATAATATGTTATTTACTTTGTAAAGATGTTTAGACATTATTTATCCTGTTCTGTTTTAATGCTCATGTGTGAGTTCAATGTTTCGAAAGATATTATAATTTTTTATGTTTATTCAATTATAATTCCTCTAACACTGATGTATATGTTTATTTCTATTCTTTTGTAAAGCCTGTATTACTATAAATGTTATCTGTATTATTATGTTTTTAGTGAAGTTTTCTCTACCTTTTTAATTGTATTCTCCTGTCATAAAATTGTAATTGACACCATTTCTTCAGACTAAGTATATAGTAGGCATACTGCGCAAGTTTCTGTTGGTCATAGTATATGCACAATATGTGTGAAGTTAAAAAAGAGGAGTGTTAGTGCTCACACGTGTGTTGATGATTCAGCAAGGGACTGGCCAACAGCATTGCTGATTTTAAGGACATTGCAAAAAGTTGTGCACAAGTGGTGGTTTATGGACTTGCTACATTATCCACAAGAGTCTTCGATGGTGATTGTACACCCGCACAGTCGCAACGGATGGCTGCTAGCCATCTCTACAAGGACTACAGTGGGTCTGCACATTTTGGCCCACCAATACCATTATCTCTACAAGGACTGCAGTGGGTCCGCACCTCTGATGGCCCACCAGTACCATAATCTCTACCAGGGCTACAGTGGGTCTGCTCTGTGAGGACCTACCACTACTTCTGTGTGCATTTTCTTTTACTGATCAGACTTTGTGCAATGTAATTACTGCTGTGATGAATGATCAGGACTGTCTTTGCGGACTGTGAGGACAATTTTTGCTTTTCATCAACAGTGTATCAGTAAGTGTGTGCATTTGATATACTTGTTATCGTTAATGTAAAAAAATTAGCAAATAAGTATTGGGCACTGCCCAAAACAGATTTTAAAATTTTTCGTGGGGAGCATGGGGGCTGTGTAAGTAGGCTGTTTAAGTTTTTATGTTGGTAACGCCACGTAGCACTCTGGATGAAAATCACTGACTGTGCTGTGTGCAGTCTGTGGCTGACTGGGCTCATTGTTGGAATATTTGCTTGTGTAGTGTTGAGCTGTTGGAAGTGAACAGCACGTAGCGTTGGACAGTTGGAGGTGAGTCGCCAGCAGCGGTGGATGTGGGTATTATATTATGGCTTTTGAACGCTATTAAGGCAAATACATTGTTTGTTCTCTATCAAAATCTTTCATTTGCTAACTATGCCTATCAGTAGTTAGTGCCTTCGGTAGCTAGAATCTTTTATTTAGCTGGCAGTACTGGCGCTCGATGTATTGCAGTAGTTCGAGTGACGAAGATTTTTGTGAGGAAAGTGATTCAGGGCCATTCTTTTGTAGGGATTATTGAAAGTCAGATTTCGTTGCGCTAAAAATATTGTGTGTCAGTTTAGTGATGATCAGAATAAGTACAGAGAAAACTGTCTGAGTATGTTGAGTTTTGCTCAGCTGTTAAAAAATCAAATAACGTAGAAGTTTACCAGCACAGTCATTTATATGTGACCTTGGTCTTTTTTCGCGAAGTATATTTTCTTGTGATTACGTGAAACGAGCGACGAAGTGTCAGAGTAGGAATGTGTGTAAATTCCGACGAACTTGTTTGCGAATAGGAAAACAGGACATTGCGGTGCCGGTGTTGTTCAGAAGTTTGATGCAATGTTCCTTCGGACATGCGTGGTTGTCCGATGGAACAGACACTGCACCGAATACAGCCGTTAAGAAATACGTGGGATGTATTCGCAGCTGCGAATATGGACAACGGAATGACGACAATGAAAATTTGTGCCGAACCGGGCCCTGAACCCGGATTTCCCGCTTATCGCGAGCGTTAGCTTACCATTTTTTTTAAAAAAATCCTCTTTTTTATTTTATTATTTTATTTTTTACAGCGGGCAGCTAACCCTCTGACCGAACCAGCTGAACTATCGTGCTGGCACCATTAGGCTGTCCGAGCGAGCTCCAAGACCAGACCCAAACTTTCACATGTCGTCAACCATACCCCTTGCGATAAGTTGTAATTCTGGGTCCAGCATAAATTTTCACTGTCGTCATTGAATTATACAGCTGACGGTTGTCGATATTCGTAACTGCGAGTACATTCCATGAAAAGGAAAAGCTTTTGCACCCAAGATCGCATGGTATTTTTATTTTATTTCACAATGACCGGTTTCAACAGAATCTTGCTGTAATCGTCGAATCTTCGGAAAATTCCTATTAACATGCATGCACACCACCATTAAAATCGGAACACTTTCCACTCTTAGGAAACGACACCTCATTGGCTTGTCACACACATAAAAAAGAACATACAAAATATGCACTGTAGCAACTGTGCGCCCAGGAGTGGAGGTGAACATACAGAAAGTACATTCGTGGCGCAAGCACATCACAGAAAAACTAGTCGTTTGAAAATTTGGAAATTTGTGGTAAGCTTCTATGGTACCATACTGCTGAGGTCATCGGTCCCTAGACTTACACACTAATTGATCTAACTTAAACTAACTCACGCTAAGGACAATGGGCACACCCATGCGGAGGGAGGACTCGAACCTCCGACGGGGATAGCCACGCGAACCGTGACAAGACACATACTATGTGATCAAATGTATCCGGACACCTCCAAAAACATACGTTTTTCATATTAGGTGCATTGTGCTGCCACCTGCCTTCAGGTACTCCAAATCAGCGATCTCAGTAGTCATCAGATATCGTGAGAGAGGAGAATGGGGCGCTCCGCGGAACTCACGGACTTCGAACGTGGTCAGGTGATTGCCTGTCACTTGTGTCATACGTGTGTACGCGAGATTTACGCACTCCTAAACATCCCTAGGTCCACTGTTGCCGATGTGATAAATGGAAACGTGGAGGGACACATACAACACAAAAGCGTACAGGTCTTCATCTGTTGACTGACAGAGACCGCCGACAGTTGAAGAGGGTCGTAATGTGTAATAGGCAGACGTCTATCCAGACCATCACACAGGAATTCCAAACTGCAGCAGGATCCACTGCAAGTACTATGAGAGTTAGGTGGGATGTGAGAAAACTTGGATTTCAAGTTCGAATGGCTGCTTATGAGCCACACATTATGCCGGTAAATGCCAAACGACGGCTCGCTTGATGTAAGGTGCGCAAACATTGGATGACTGAACAGTGGAAAAACGTTGTGTGGATTGACGAATCACGGTGCAAAATGTGGCAATCCGATGGCAGGGTGTGGATATGACGAATGACCGGTGAACGTCATCTGCCAGCGTCTTCAAATGGTTCAAATGATTCTGAGCACTATGGGACTTAACATCTGAGGTCATCAGCACCCTAGACTTAAAACTACTTAAACCTAACTAGCCCAAGGACATCACATACATCCATGCCCGTGGCAGGATTCGAACCTGCGACTGTAGCAGCAGCGCGGTTCCGGACTGAAGCGCCTAGAACTGCTCGGTCACAGCGGCCGGCGCCAGCGTGCCTAGTGCCAACAGTAAAATTCGAAGGCGGTGGTGTTATGGCGTGGTCGTGTTCTTCGTGGACGGGGCTTGCGCCGTTTGATGCTTTGCGTGGCACTGTCACAGCGCAGGTCTACATTGATGTTATAAGCACCTTCTTTCTTTCCACTGTTGAAGAGCAATTCGGGGATAGCGATTGCATCTTTCATCACGATCGAACACCTGTTCATAATGCACGGCCTGTGGCGGAGCTTACACGACAATAACATCCCTGTAACGGGCTGGCCTGCACAGAGACCTCACCTGAATCCTATAGAACAGCTTTTGCATGTTTTGGAAGGCCGACTTCGTGCTAGGCCTCACCGACCGACATCGATACCTCTCCTCAGTGTAGCATTCCGTGAAGAATGGGCTGCCATCCCCCAAGAAACCTTCCAGAACCTGACTGAAGTGCGAGAGGGAAGCTGTCATCAGGGTTAAGGGTGGGCCAACACTATACTGAATTCCAGCGTTACCGATGCCAGCTGTAACATCAAAGCGTTGGTGGTGGATTGGGCTTAGGACCCACCTCCTATTGTAGACGAAGGTTGCATTTCCGTTCGTTCAGTAGTGATTTTCTGTGTCTGCTGAACGGGTATGTATTGTGTTTGAAAATATTGAAGTATTGAGTGGAGCACGGAGACAGCATGAAAACTGATACTTTTATCGTGAACGGCAATGTTAATCGTGCCCTACGAAATGCGACTGTAAAAAACAAGCTGAAAAAATTAGTTTTGGACTACAAGGAATCACAATGCAACAGAACTGTGCCATTAATTAAGCAGAACACATTTAGCAGACTATTCGGTGCCAGTGACGTGTCTCTCCAGTGCGTCATGGCATTACCAGGAAAGGAGCAGTTTACAGTGCTGTGCTTACGGAAGCAATTAGCTTTGGCTGACGTCTTCTGTTCCCGGTACCCTCTGCTGGTGACCGCATTCCGAAGTCGCAGGTAGGCTGACAAGCTCTCTGAGGCACCACTCGTGTAGCACGCTGCTGTCATCGCCTCGCTGGGCTGTCATGTTCTGGAAGAATGCCAGACGGCTGCCACTTTGCGCCACACTGCAGTTAGACGAACAAGTTAAGCAAAACCTCGCTTCAAGCGTTGCTGACTGCGTCTGCTGAGTTTCCGGAAATGCATTAGGCTAATGATTTCTACAAGCAGACTCTTCACTAAAAGCTGAAGTCAGATCAGGGACAGTTTCTTCCAGCTATTGAAGTGTAGTCGTACCTCGGCCTCTGTACACAACGCAAGCGACCTGGCATGCAGATAAGCAAAGGATGAGAAATGGATCGCTACCAAGTGTGGATACTTAGAATGCAACTTCACTGGTCATCTCTTTATCGCGCATACGAAATGCGTCATAATTACTGTCTAATGAAAGATTCGGAAAACTGTTCAAATAGGAAATGACACTGGCTAGGGCCAAACCGGCCACTCCTTTAGTGTAAGGTTTAAGGACCATTTACAGCAAAGTAATAAAACTGCCTTTGGGTTGCACCTACCAGAAACTGGACGTTCTATAGGGAATATTGAGAAAAGTGTGCGTACTCTCCACAGAGCGCAAAAAGCCCATGCTTTCTATTTATTTATTTTTTAATCGGCGTGTGGGAATCACAATCAGTGATGCGGACTTCTTTTGGGGTGAAGGCGTGGAAGGGAGCGCGGGGAGGGCAGAGTCGGCAGAGGTCATAACGCGAGGACTGGCCTCAGTGTCCCTTTCGCCGTCAAGATATTAGAAACGGTGAGGGGAAATTAATAGAGGGATTCTTTAAAAATTTTTAATTGTATTTCCTTTATAGCACACCTAAAATAGTGTAACTAGCACCGCATCGTGCACAACAAAACAAATAATCTCGGGACTCTCCGATGATGAGTAATGTATATAGGGAAACGAAAAATGTGATTCGTAGCACGATGCGAAAGGGTGCAACGGTACCCTCCTTGCGCACGCAGGTACGTATTCACACGTGTCGTATGTTTTCCACCAATAATCGGTTATGGCCAGTGGGTATCTTTTCCTACCTGTTAGTCATCCAGCAACGTGGAGGGTCGCGTAGAGCACTCCCTAAGTAATTTTAAAAATATTGCCTATACTTTGGGTTCCGTACAATCTTACAATTACGTTCTTGTAGGTAGTTCCAAAACTCCAATACATCTTTCAGTACATCGTGAAATAAATATTTCACAGCGTGCCCACTGACCCACGTGACTGTGGGAAATTCAGTTCATCCGCGAAAAGTAGAAGCCGAGATGCGATGTGTTCCAGTGTCACCTGTAGAAGGTACCACAAAATTTGTTGCAGCAAGCGCCATACGTCTTCTGGCGCGCCACGTCGGAGACGGTGCACGTCCGTGTCTGGTACTTCGAATTCCGCCAATAGAGCCGACTCTGCCGTATGTGTCTTGTGGAGGCATATCGGGTGATCTTTTTACCGTTGACTGTGATGTACCATGTTGATCGGGCGTCTGTGTCCAGTGTAGCCGCGCATGTCGTCCGCAACACCAACTAACATGAGAGTCCTTGCCCTCCACTACGTTTGGTGGACGCCTCTGCTGTAGGACGCGATATATCTCCCGTGCTGTCGCCCGTTTCCTCGGTAGCTGATACTTCGGTACGGACATATTAGTGTTCAATGTAAAAGTGGCCGAAGTAGTAGAAAGGTGGGGGTATGTTTTACGTTGTCGGTGGGGGCTTAAGGGAGGACGGAGCTAAGGACTCCAGCAGCAAACTCGATGAAGTTTTCGGACGATGCCACCAGACCTTGATGTACGAGCTGACAAGTAAGGCCAGCGCTCTGTTGTGGACGTGGACTAGGCTAATACCTCCCCTGTCTGGGGGAAGGGTCAGCGATTCAAAAGTGACTTTGAAGAGAACGGCAGTACTGGTTCAGGCTCCGAATGCCACTAATATACGTCCAGTCATCAGTAACGCTATTGGAAGTACACGCGCTATGTGTGGAAGGCGTGTGCTAGGTAAATACTAACGAAGTGTGTCCCTTGATGAGTGTCGAGGGTCCGCAGATGAAGGTTGACGATCTGGACCCGAATTTTTTGTAGTAAGCGGCAATAATTAAGGGTTGCAGTGCACCGTATGTCGTCGTGAAAGTCTACTTCGAGGTATTTGATTGTACCACTAAGCCGTGGGGTGTCGACACACGCTGGGGTCAACCCGTCTCCTAGGTTCATGGTGCCCGATTTGGTGACGTGGTAATCCATTCTAGTGCGTTGGTTACAACGTCATGACTTCAGAGCACGAGAGCCAGATAGGCTGCATATGCTGCACAGCGAAATGTGTCGTCATGTAAGTTGAGTCTGGTGAAGCGTTGACGGAGGCCATAGAGGAGCGGTTTCAGTGCCAGAGCTTAGAGGAAGCTCGGCAGGGGCAGCCGTGACGCACTGATCTGAAAATGTGGAGGGACTGGGTGAGACGCACGTTGACGAGCATCTTGGAAGTCGCCCCTAGGAGGATGCACATCACGATGTCTATGAATTGCTGTGCGTAATGCACATGTGGGAGAACGGACGTCAGGTACATGTGATCCACTCGATCGAAAGCTTGGCTAAAATCTAATGCTGTCAGCGCTCCCGGGATGCAACGTGCCCGCACTACGGTTTTTATGTCACGGTATCGACACAGTGCTGTGTGGATGTTATTGATACCCCGTAGGGAAGCCCGATCTGGTGAGATGGGGTAAGGCAAGGTCGGTCGTATACGGTTTGCTAATAATCTGGTGAATATATTCATGTCAAGGTTGACAATTGTCAGTGTGCGGTAGTTGTGGTATCGATAGCTACGATGCCACGGCTTAGGTGCAAGTTCTTAGGTTGGCACTACGACAGACACCGACAATACCACCCTCTAGCCGGCGCTGTGCAGCTCTACGAGCGCCGCTCCAAATTCTACCCATTTTATTCCGAGCAGACGACCAACCAACATTGTTCTATTTTCATAGTGGTTGCGCCACTACAGATTTTGCCTGTGTAACTTTTGTGAGCTTTGATACATCCGGCGTCGCACCTACGTGCTCCTCAGTGCAAAGTTAGGTATTCACGTTATTATGTATTCATATTCTTCCTATAGTAAAGGTGATTTAAATTCACACAAAGTACCGAAGCATTTCACCTTTTCCCGCTCCTACTCGTCCTACATTCGGCCTACCCTTCCGTTTACAGGAGCAGACTCACGCGCCGCCTTCCAAGCGGGATACAAAAGTAGTCATGTATTCTAACACCACCTGTCGATTTGTGAGTCGGTATATTCATTCTTTCGACGAAGGCTGTGGGGCGTGGCGACCCAGGGACATAAATTCCGAACACATGTCCGCCAATTTGGGGGCCATTAAATACTGAAAAGTTCTATGAAACTTCACAGGGAGCTCGTCGGGGCCAGGGTACTTGTTCGACGTTCCTTTACCTGTGGATGCACCACACCCGTTGGCGATGAAGGGTGGCAGCACTTACACAGGCCTCGTGATCAGAAAAGATTACAGGCCTCACCTCCGCGTAGCTCACTGTTGCGGCAAGAGAACTAGACGAGTGACTCGTGAAATTAGTGAATCCTAGTCGATTTCCGTGGACGTGTTCCCATATATCTACAGCTGGAGATCGCTGATGAGTGCCCCGAGTTCGGTGCGCAATGAATGGCGTGGCAGCTGTTCTTTGCCGGCCGGAGTAACCGAGCGGTTCTAGGCGTTACAGTCTGGAACCGCCCGACCGCTACGGTCGCAGGTTCGAATCCTGCCTCAGGCATGGATGTGTGTGATGTTCTTAGGTTAGTTAGGTTTAAGTAGTTCTAAGTTCTAGGGGACTGAAGGCCAAAGAAGTTAAGTCTCATAGTGCTCAAGCCATTTGAACCATTTTTGAACCAGCTGTTCTTCAGGTGCCTGAGTTTTATTGAAATCGTCCACTAACACCAAGTATCGTGCCTGCCCTGAAAAAGCAGTGTTACTCCTTCCGCGAAAACGATTGGTCGTGATAGCGATTCGTTCCTGCACCGCATAGCAGAGGTCTATACAACCCTAGTGTCGAGTTCCATTCTCTCCTCCAGAATCTCCCTGTGGAGTCGACGGGCGACCTTCGTCAATCTGTTTTGACTCTGTAATGGTGTCGGTCAAAGTTGATAAACTGAACGTCTAGCACAGTTACGGCCATTTCTGTAGCGTCGCTGAGACATCGTATATCGGCCACCTCGAGGCCCACCCTGAAGAGAACTGCGACACCACTGCTAGTTGTCGAGGCGTGAGACACAAGAGCCTTAAAACCATACATACTCGGTAAATCGTCGGTGAAGACCTCTTGGAGAAAGACAGTGTCAATGTCTGCTGCACTGAGCATGTCATGGAGCAGCGGCAGCTTCGTACGTGACAGTATGATGTTAAAGTTGATGGTCGGTAAGCGATAGTTCTGTAGATCGTCTCTTGCAGTGGGGGCCTCTGTAGATGTTGAACCCTGTCATCTGCAGTCCGTATCAGCACCGTCATTTGCTGCTACTAGGGAGGCGTTGAGGTGTGTGAGGGGACACCTCTCTCCTCATCCACCACAGCGGACCTTCAAAGTCGTCCGTCCAAAGTCCGTAAGTTAACCTTGGCTGTCGTAGGACACTTTCGAGCTGAGTGACCAAGGGTGAATCCGTAGTTGTTTCCTGCGGTATACCGGGACGGGCGCTGTTATTGTGATCTGTTTAGAGCGGAAACGGTTAGGTCAAAGCCAGGGAAAGCAAGTTTGTGGCTCCTGCACCGCATTCCCTTCGGGGAGATGTCGGTACAACCCTAGTATCGAGTTCCATTCTCTCCTCCACAATCACCGAGCGAGGTGGCGCAGTGGTTAGCACACTGGACTCGCATTCGGGAGGACGACGGTTCAATCCCGTCTCCGGCCATCCTGATTTAGGTTTTCCGTGATTTCCCTAAAATCGTCTCAGGCAAATGCCGGGATGGTTCCTTTGAAAGGGCACGGCCAATTTCCTTCCAAATCCTTCCCTAACCCGAGCTTGCGCTCCGTCTCTAATGACCTCGTTGTCGACGGGACGTTAAACACTAACCACCACCACCACCACAACCACCACCACCACCTCCAGAATCTGCCTGTAGAGTCGATGGCCGACCGTCTTCAGTCTGTGTCGACTCTGTAATGGCGTCGGTCGATCTTGGAATTACTACGGATGTGTAGTCTAACGTTCCCTGTTTTCCAAGTGGTCTTCCGTCTGCCATGACAATCGACAGTGTCACCCCTGTGAAATTGACGGTGAGGGCCGTTATTGTAGGGGTGGCGCCGTGTTACATAACAGGATTTGCGTAACCCTACGTTGAATACACATCGAACGTCCATGATCCTCTTGGCCGCAACCAGAACAAGTACGAGGCTGTCCATCGTACGTCGCAACTGATCAACGTCCACCTATGACTAGGTAGGATGGCACTATGAAACGTCCCCTTAGTAAAATTATACACGACTGTGCTTAAACTGACACACAATATCTTTAGCGCAACGCAATCTGACTTCCAAAAATCCCTACGAAAGAATGGCCCTGACTAGCATTAACCTATACGTTTCACAAATCACTTACCTCACAAAAATCTTCGTTACTCGAACTACTGCAATACAGGGAGCGCCACTACTGCCAGCTAACTAAAAGATTCAAACTACGGAAGTCACTATCTACTGATAGGCACAGTTAGCAAATGAAAGATTTTAATAGAGAACAAACAATGTATTTACCTCAATAGTCAAAATATAGATAGCAGTTCATGACATCCAGTCTTACAAATTTCAAAACTCCAGCTCTCTCCCCACGTCCACCACTGCTCGCAGCTCACCTCCAACTGCGCAACGCTACGCGCTGTTAGCATCCAGCTGCCGCTGCCCAACACTACAATGGCAGACAACAATGCAAACCAGCCACAGACTGCACATGGCACAGCCAGTAATTTTCATACAGAGCGCTACGTGGTGGCGGCGTTACCAATAAAAAAACCTAAACATCCTACTTACAGCACGTGTTCTTGTTAATTTTGTCGTTCGCCGTTGAGTACCGGCTACGCCTCGAAGGTGTTCCATTTTTCTGCCACGTGGATAATTACCGTCCCATAGGTCGGAAAGCCGCGGTCACTGCGTCCGGCGGCGCTGCGAACGGGAGTTCGAAGACTCGTAGTGGCCATGGTCCTAGTCCCACATGGTATACAGTAACCAACTCAAATGGTTCAAATGGCTCTGAGCACTACGGTACTTAAACTTCTGAGGTCATCAGTCCCCTACAACTTAGAACTACTTAAACTAACCTAAGGACATCACACACACCCATGCCTGAGGCAGGATTCGAACCTGAGACCGTAGCGGTCGCGCGGTTCCAGACTGTAGCTCCTAGAACCGCTCGGCCACCCCGGTCGGCCGACTTCAAAGGTTTGTGGTCTTGAGTGCTCATGCTGGAAGCTGATATTGATGACAGCTTTTCTGTAGCAATGTGCCATAGCGACTCACTGTCAACGGAGGCTAGTACTTGCTGCGGCAAGAAGTAAACAAACTAAATGAGCTCCCGGCTTTGCGGACGAGACGGAAACAAGACGTACTCGTCACTCACATGCAGACAGGCACGAAAGAGCTTGAAATTTGTAGAGCCAATGCCTACTTTGCTTTATATGACAACGTTTTACGCTTCGTCTTTCGCATGTATATGTTGTCCAGTCGTTACGTAATATACAGTGCATCACATGAAACTTCCTGGCAGATTAAAACTGTGTGACGGACCGAGACCCGAACTCGGGACCTCGGCCTGTCGCTGGCAAGTGGTCTACCAACTGAGCTACCGAAGCACGACTCACGCCCCTTCCTCACAGCTTTTCTTCTGCCAGTATCTTGTCTCCTACCTTCCAAACTTCACAGAAGCTCTTCTGCGAACCTTGCAGAACTAGTACTCCTGGTTGTGGTTGTTGTGGTCTTCGGTCCTGAGACTGGTTTGATGCAGCTCTCCATGCTAATGTGGAAACCTCTTCATCTCCCAGTACCTACTGCAGCCTACATCCTTCTGAATCTGCTTAGTGTATTCATCTCTTGGTGTCCCTCTACGATTTTTACCCTCCATGCTGCCCTCCAGTACTAAATTGGTGATCCCTTGATGCCACAGAACATGTCCTACCAACCGATCCCTTCTTCTAGTCAAGTTGTGCCACAAACTCCTCTTCTCCCCAATTCTATTCAATACTTCCTCAAAAGTTATGTGAGCTACCCATCTAATCTTCAGCATTCTTCTGTAGCACCACATTTCGAAAGCTTCTATTCTCTTCTTGTCCAAACTATTTATCGTCCATGTTCACTTCCATACATGGCTACACTCCATACAAATACTTTTAGAAACGACTTCCTGACAGTTAAATCTATACTCGATGTTAACAAATTTCTCTTCTTCAGAAACTCCTTCCTTGCCATTGCCAGTCTACATTTTATATCCTCTCTACTTCGACCATCATCAGTTATTTTGCTCCCCAAATAGCAACTCTCCTTCACCACTTTAAGTGTCTCATCTCCTAAACTAATTCCCTCAGCATCACCCGACTTAATTCGACTACATTCCATTATCCTCGTTTTGCTTTTGTTGATGTTCATCTTATACCCTCCTTTCAAGACACTGTCCATTGCGTTCAACTGCTCTCCCAAGTATTTTGCTGTCTCTGACAGAATTACAATGTCGTCGGCGAACCTCAAAGTTTCTATTTATTCTCGACGGATTTTAATACCTACTCCGAACTTTTCTTTCGTTTCGTTTACTGCTTCCTCAGTATACAGATTGAATAGCACTGGGGAGAGACTACAACCCTGTATCACTCCCTTCCCAACCACTGCTTTCCTTTCATGTCCCTCGACTCTTGTAACTGCCATCTGATTTCTGTACAAATTGTAAATAGCCTTACGCCCCCTGTATTTTACCCCTGCCACCTTCAGAATTTGAAATAGAGTATTCCAGTCAACATTGTCAAAAGCTTTCTCTAAGTTTACAAATGCGAGAAACGTAGGTTTGCCTTTCCTTAATCTTTCTTCTAAGATAAGTCGTAGGGTCAGTATTGCCTCACGTGTTTCAACATTTCTACGGAATCCAAACTGATCTTCCCCGAGGTCGGTTTCTACCAGTTTCCCAGTTTCTCCATTCGTCTGTAAAGAATTCGCTTTAGTATTTTGCAGCTGTGACTTATTAAACTGATAGTTCGGTAATTTTCACATCTGTCAACACCAGCTTTCTTTGGGATTGGAAATATTATATTCTTCTTGAAGTCTGAGGGAATTTCGCCTGTCTCATACATCTTGCTCACCAGATGGTAGAGTTTTGTCAGGACTGGCTCTCCCAAGGCCGTCAGTAGTTCTAATGGATTGTGTCCACTCCCGGGGCCTTGTTTCGACTCAGCACTCCTGGAAGAAAGGATATAGAGGATAAATGGTTTAGCCACAGCCTGGGGGATGTTTCAAGAATGAGATTTTCACTCTGCAGCGGAGTGTGCGCTGATATGAGACTTTCTGGTAGATTAAACTGTGTGTCGGACCCAGACTCGAAGAGGTAGGAGACGAGATACTGGCAGAGGTAAAGCTGTGAGGACGGGGCGTAAGTCGTGGTTGGGTAGCTCAGATGGTAGAGCACTTGCACGAGGAAGGCAGAGGTGCCGAGTTCGAGTCTCGGTCCGGCACACAGTTTTAATCTGCCAGAAAGTTTCATATCAGCGCACACTCCGCTGCAGACTGAAAATCTCATTCCAGTGCATCACATATTTGCTCCATTCTCTTACGTTGTTCGCTTTATTGTCTCGTTTGACTGACCATTCTCTGTTTATGTAATACATTTAATTACTAAGATACTTTTATTAAGTTCCTACTACACATTTTTTTTTGTACTTTTCTTGCAACGCCTTTTCGCAGAGTACTTGAGGCCCTCTGGGAGTTAAGTTCCTCCGAATTCTTGCCTACACAGCGTTCTGGCGACTACGCCAACAGATGTCCCTAGTTCCTTATTTTAGTCTTTTGTTTTCATACTGTTTGCTTCTTTCCCCAGTTATTTTATCAACTTCATGTTATTTTGTTAGCTCCATAAGCTTGTTCTTGTGTATGCCATTATTTTTATCCAAAATGATGACAAGAGCGTCTCAGAGTCATATTATCATTTATCCATTTTCTTTTAACAGTTTTAGATTTAAATTTATTTGTGTTTTTAGTTTCTACACTTTATCATTGTAGTAACTTATAGATTTGGCCAGCCCAGACTTCTCATTTATTGCATACCTTACAATTTTAGAATTGACGAATACGTGTACACTTACAGTAGCGGCATCTAGCTAGTTCACGGCACAGACATATGTTATGGCTACCGTACAGCGGTTTGTTATGAACGGTAGCAATAGAGAAAGTGTGATCCCGTCACAACTGTGGCCCAGTTTATATTTCAAATATGTGCGACGATGCTAAGCTGATTTTATGACTATGCCACTTCATAATATTAGGACATATTATAAAACAGGTATGCCTCGTCATACTTTAAGCACATTTTTTGACATTAATTTAAGCAATAATTTTATGTTTAGTATGTTTTATTGTTCTAAGTTGTTGTGTTTCATTCCCATGATTTACTGCACACCTGAAGATGGTCATTGCTGACTAAAATCGATAGTCTAAGGACTAAACGTTTTGCGATCATTGGCGGAAATAAAAGAAATTAATTCTACACTTCCTTGATCACTGTTTTAATCCGCGACAATGTCTCAATTTGTGATATTGATTACCATTCCGCTGATAATACAGAACACAATAAATAACCCTGCAACATATTTTTTTCGACAGTCTTCCTTCGACTGTGTTGATGTTTGCGGCGGGCCACGGCTTTCTCTCCTGCTCCAGAGTCTACATCTCAGGGTAGTAACTACGTCTGAAGACCTCCATTAATTATTTGTTATATTCATTCTTCGCCGACGGTTTCTATCCTTTACGGCTCTCTAGCATCGCGGAAGGTAGTTCCGATTCTTTGAAGATTTTTTTTTTTTATTGAGGGATGACATCATTCCACCAGGCTGTATTTCAGATTACTGTATTATGCACTTCCTGTTTCGGGTACGGTCCATTCTCAAACGCATATATAGCAGTGGACGTGGATACATCGTCCTCATCTCGTCAAAAAAACGATGCGTATTTGTACCTAGTGCGGTAGTACTTCTTGTACTGCATAGCTACAAAACACAGTTATACCCACTTGTTCATGGAACTGACACATGTGTGTGACTGTGCGCAGGAAAAGAGTTTTCCAAGTATTCTTTGCCTCACCAGTTC
Organism: Schistocerca gregaria; assembly: GCF_023897955.1. Lineage (NCBI taxonomy): Eukaryota > Metazoa > Arthropoda > Insecta > Orthoptera > Acrididae > Schistocerca > Schistocerca gregaria. The sequence goes on along the minus strand of NC_064920.1, from coordinate 742,590,629 downwards.
TGCGGCGGACCACTTCATCTCTTATCACTCCAGTTAGCTACTTCTAATTACTACGAAAGTGTCTCGATCTTTCTGAAGTCTTCCCGGAATTATCGAGCGCAACGTCAGAACTGCCTCTCTGGTGTCCTTATATTTCCAAAAACCAAACTGATTATCATGTAACAGATCTTCAAATTTGTTTTCGATTCTTCCTTATATTATTCTTGCTAGTAACTTGGGTGTACGAGCCATTAAGCAGATTGTGCGATTGTTCTCACTCTGATCAACTCTTGATATCTTCGAGATTACGTGGATAATATTTTTCCGTAACCCTGGTGGTATGTCTCCAGTCTCGTAAATTCTACACACCGACTTAAATAGTCGTTTGGTTGCAACTTCTTCCGATGGTTTTATAAATTCCGAAGGAATATTATTCATCCCTTCTATCTTGTTTGATCCAAACCTTCTAAAGTTCCGTTACACTCTGGCTATAATACTGAATTTCCTCTGTTTTCCATATCAACATTCATTTCTTTTATCACGCAGTGGACATATCCTTCCCCTCGTAGAGACCTTGAGTATACTCTTTTCTCTTATCAGTCTTCTCCTCTCCATTTACCGCCGAAAGTCCTTTTCCGCTCTTAATGTTGATGGCTTTGCTTTTAATTTGTTATTTGACTCTTCTATGTGCTGAATCTGTCCTTTTAGATTTTGTCAAATAGCAAAATCAGATAAAACCATGATAAATACGTGTAGCGTGTAGAATGATCCGCGGAAGACAGTGAAAGAAAATATAGTTGCTTTGTTGATTATACTGTTTGTTAAATGTTTCAGTCGCATTTTATGAGTGCATAGTAGCGATCGAGATCAAAGGTAAACTGTGGAAGACTGGACGCCAAGTTTAAAAAATGTTAAAGAGCCAAACACTATAGTCTTTATAATAATAAATTGGAAAAAAATTCTTACGTAGTTGTACACAGTTGAACACAGAAAAACAATGAAGTTGCGATACTCAACCGTATTATGTTATCGTATTGCAGGTTTTGTCTATTTGGTTCTAGAAGTTATTCACATTTACATAAGTGTTGTACTTGAATCGGCCACTTAAACGGTTCTGAAGCTACTAAATGCGTCCGGAAAATGATAAAACCGAACGAAATACTAAGGAACATAAAGAAAAACACATCGTTGAGCTAAGCCAATATTAAAGGTAAACAGCTGAAAAATGCACATATAGGGGGAGTTTCCGTTTTGAGTTACACTTTTGCTTTTTACCATCAGTCACGATGCGCCATTTGACTCAGTATTCAAGTTGCAAGTACTTCGGTATAACGACAGATGGCGGAACAGTTACTATAAGTGTAATAGCCAATTTTCCCTACTGCTGTCTTTTTGAGCGGACAGCATGGAATATGATCATCGACAGCCGTAACGATGAGGTTTCTGTGGAAGGAGGTTGTTAACACTGCTATATTCACAGGCGGTTAGTGGCACTGTGTGTTAAGTGTGCACCGTCACGAAAAACTGCTCATGCGACACGACAATTCTTGTCCCCATAGGATCGGAAAACAACGCCGGGCATTGCTGAAATGGGGTTCCAGGTACTGCCACACGCACCGTATTATCCTGACTTGGTACCTTTAATTTCTGTAGGCCCGTTCGGACAACTTTTATGGAGTCTCTCGTACCCACCGCAGGACAACCGCTCGCAGTTCCTGGAAGTCTGCGAGATGATGTCCGCGGGGAGATTTCTTCATAGCTTCGATAGCTGGCAACAGAAGGCGCCAAGTCAGGAGAATATGCTGGTTGCGAGCGTACCGGAACAGAAGAGAATCGAAGCATTTGAGAGGTGGTGCTATAGACGAATGTTGAAAATTAGGTGGACTGATAAGGTAAGGAATGAGGAGGTTCTACGCAGAATCGGAGAGGAAAGGAATATGTGGAAAACACTGATAAGGAGAAGGGACAGGATGATAGGACATCTGCTAAGACATGAGGGAATGACTTCCATGGTACCAGAGGGAGCTCTACAGCTGTAGAGGGCAAAAACTGTAGAGGAAGACAGAGATTGGAATACGTCAAGCAAGTTATTGAGGACGTAGGTTGCAAGTGCTACTCTGAGATGAAGAGGTTCGCACAGGAAAAAGGAATTAGTGGCGGGCCGCATCAAACCAGTCAGTAGATTGATGACCAGACCACAAAAAAAAGAGCGTACCTGGAACCCCATTTCAGCGATGGCAGGCGTGGTTTTTCGCCTCGTATGGTGACGAGCGTTTTCCGGTTGCAGAGGCACTTTTCCGTGATGGCGCCCACTCGCTACACACTGATACCGATCGCCTGTGAATATCTCAGTATTTAAATCCTCCTTCCACAGAATTCATCCCATCCAGTACTGTCGTTGATGATCACACTCCATGTTGTCCGCTGATGTAACGACAGCAGTTGTGTTTAAATAGGCTATACTGTTCAGGAATTGCGCTTCTGGTGATTGTCCTACAACTTAGCGTTAGACCAGAGTACTACAAACTTGCAACTGTAATGACGAGTCCAATGGCGCACCATGAATGATGGGAAAAAGTACAGTGTAAATCAATATGGAACGCCCCTCTTAATACGAGGGTCGGTCAAAAAGTAATGCCTCCCATTTTTTTTCTACTTAAAAAAATTAAGTTAAGTGAAAAATTTGAATTTGGCGCCATTCCTCAAACCTTCTTCTGCAATCCACTGCAGTAGTAACTTTCTGTGTCAACAGGTGGCAGCACAGCAGAAGTTTGTAAGATGGCCGACATCGATGTTCGTTTGAGACAGCGTTGTGTGACTGAATTCTTGAATGCAGAAGGTGAAACGCCCATACGCATTCATGAAAGACTGAAGAAGGTGTATGGTGTTGTGACAGTGGATGTCAGCACTGTTAGACGATGGGTTCGTCGTTGTAAGGAAGCTGAAGGGCAAACACCGTTGACTGACGAAAAGCGGAGCGGCAGGCCGGTGAGTGCAGTGACTCCATACAACATTCAGCAAGTTGATGACATCATTCGTGGTGACCGTCGGGTGACTGCAGATGAAGTGTGTCGCATTATTTCTCTTAGTAAAGGCAGTGTGATCACGATTATTAAACAATTGGGGTACTCAAAAGTTTGTGCACGGTGGGTTCCAAGAATGTTAACCGATCAGAATAAAGAGGCAAGGAAAACAATAGCCTCCCAACACTTGCAGCGCTTCCGTTTGGAGGGAGATGAGTTTCTGAAAAAAATTGTGACCGGGGACGAAACATGGGTGCATTTTTTTGAACCCGAATCAAAGAGGCAGTCAATGGAGTGGCGTCACACAAGCTCGCCGAGGAAGAAAAAATTCAAAACTGTGCGATCGGCAGGGAAAGTTATGGCAACAGTTTTCTGGGATACAGAGGGTGTGATTCTGGTTGATTTTTTGGAGCAGGGATGCCCAATAAATTCTGTTCAATACGTCACAACCCTCAAAAAACTTAAAGCACGTCTTCAGCGAGTTCGCCCAACAAAATCAATGGCAGATGTTCTTCTTTTGCATGACAATGCAAGACCACACACCAGTCGTCACACCTCTGACGAGATTGTCAAAATTGGATGGGAAGTTTTGCCTCATCCCCCACACAGCCCTGACCTGGAACCATCAGACTTCCATCTGTTTGGGCCACTAAAAGAAGCTCATCGTGGGATTCATTTTGAAGATGAGGAGGCCGTCAAAACATCCGTGCGTCAATGGCTTAGGAAGCAGAGCTGTGATTTTTACCGTGCTGGGATACATGCCCTTGTTCAAAGATGGACCAAAACTGTAGAGATGGGCGGAGATTACATTGAAAAATGACAAATTGATCCTCAATGTTGTGGTTTTCAACCTATGTAATTGCATTTAAATTTCCTGACAATTAAACGTAGAAAAAAAAAATAGGAGGCATTACTTTTTGACTGACACTCGTACATGAGGTATAAGTGGCTAAAATGGTTCAAATGGCTCTGAGCACTATGGGACTCAACATCCGTGGTCATCAGTCCCCTAGAACTTAGAACTACTTAAACCTAACTAACCTAAGGACATCACACACATCCATGCCCGAGGCAGGATTCGAACCTGCGACCGTAGCAGTCGCGCGGTTCCGGATGGAGCGCCTGAACCGCTAGACCACCGCTGCCGGCTAGGTATAAGTGAATCGGTTGTCTTGTGAGTTCAGGTATACAGCACAAAAAAACTACACAACTTGACAATGAACTTTAGTAGATTAGTACATCCAAAAACATACAAATTTTGTTTACGTGGGTGTTGCAAGGGATGTGGACTCAACCAGTGCTATAAACAACATTAATTTACGGAAGATATCAACAACTTTCATTCATTTCTATAATACGTAGATCAACAAATTATTTAACAGAATGTGATTGCAACTGCAGTTCATTTTTGAAAATAATTAACACATCACACCTCACAATATACAGAAAAAGTATAACTTCATATAATAGGAGATACGTAAGAACATGAATCATGAAAAATTTCTATTTTTGCCAGTGCAGTGTGCAGAGTGATCTATGATAACAACGCACTGTGCTAGAATAACAAGTTACTATTTTTCATAATGAGACGAACTGAAATATATGTAACTGTAAAGAGATAATTATGAAAATGAAACCGAGAACAACTTATCTCCTCACTGTAAGATATTAATAGATGTATATATAGCGCATTTCGGTGCAATTTGACCGAAAGAAGAGGTCGGTTGATCGAAAACGATTTTAGGCTTCAAGGAACAATTAATTCGGTAATGGAGCGAAGCTTGGGGAGGAGAAAAAATTGTAGAGGGAGACTAAGGCTTGATTACCTTAAGCAGGTAGAAATACACTGAAGCGCCAAAGAAACTGGTATAGGCATGTGGATTCAAATACGGAGACATGTAAGCAAACAGAATACGGCGCTGGGTCGGCAACGTCTATATAAGACAAGTGTCTGGCGCATTTGTCAGATGAGTTACTGCTGCTACAACGGCGGGTTATCAAAATGTAAATAAGTTTGAACGTGGTGTTATAGGTGCCGCACGAGCGTTGGGACATAGCATCTCCGAGGTAGAGTGAAGTAGGATTTTGCAGTACGACGATTTTACGAGTGTACCGTGAATATGAGGAATCCGGTAAAACATTAAATCTCGGACATCGCTGCGGCCGGAAAAAATCCTATAAGAACGGGATCGATGATGCCTGAAGAGAATCGTTCAGCATGACAGAAGTGCAACCCTTCCGCAAATTGCTGCAGATTTCAATGCTGGGCCATCAACAAGTGTCACCGTGCAAACTACGTCAGCACTGGCATTGGACTGTTGATAATTGGAAGCATGTTTCCTGGTCGGATGAGTATCGTTTCAAACTGTATCGAGCGGATGGACGTGTACGGGTATGGAGACAACTTCATGAATCCATGGACCCTGCATGTCAGCACTGGACTGTTCAAGCTGGTGGAGGCTCTATAATGGTGTCAATTCCCTCCAGCACTACTTCAGACATTAGTCGAGTCCATGCCATGTCGTGTTTCGCCATTTCTGCGTGCTCGCGGGGACCCTACGCATTAGGCAGCTGTACCAGTTTCTTTTGCTCTTTAGTGTATGTAGATTGCACAAGCTATGCAGAAATGTAGAGGTGGAGAGCTGCATCAAATCAATATTCGGACTGAAGATCATAACAACAACAATATGATCATCAGCAATGATAATGGAATGTAGTCGAGTTCAATTAGGTGATGCTGTGACTCTAAAATTACTAGTGATGCACACTCCCTGGGGATATTAGACGCCCTTGCCGTCGTATAAATAACACGTTCAACTCTCCTGTCGTGGCTACGGTCGTCCAATGATTTCGACAAATGAAAAAGACCTGCCTTTGGTTATATCATCTTTATTGCTCATCGTGCCACATTTTTAAGCATGAAAGTTGTCCCCTCCTTTGGGAATACACAATTTTAAATCTTTCTTCTAAACTTAGAAACTCTGCTGGAACTCACTTTCTGAGCTGGAGCGCAGGCCTCTTGTCGTATTGACCTGAATCTTCTCTGTGATTTGGAAACGACGTCGTTTCAACGTGGTTTTATGTTTGGGAAACAGGAAAATGTCTACTGCGGACAAGAAGAGATGTGTGAGCCGGTGCATTGTCATGATACAAATATCCAAGTCCTGCTTTTCTACAATTCAGGCCATGGGCAACATGGCATCCCTCAAATGCACGAAAATTGCCTGATAGACATCCTTAATTACCATCTGACCAAGTCGCACAAACTCCTAATGGACAACGCCAGTAGGCCCAAAAACACACACACACACACACACACACACACACACACACACACACACACACACACACACAAATCAGCTTGATCTTTGATCGAATCGTGCGTGGTTTTACTGGACGAGGAGACCTTTTGCTCATCCACTGCGGTAACTCCCTGTTTGAATAAGTAATCGAAATATCTCTGCATAAGTTTTGGCAAGTTTGTAGAAATTTGCACACACATACGTTCTCCTTCAAGTTCTTTCATTATCACTTTGTCACTAATCCGACGAACAGCTTGTGCACGCTCTCACTTAAGGGAGTGTAAGTCGGTAACTAACCGTCAGAGCGAAACGAAGCTAATGTCAGTTTGTTGTCTAAACCTGCCACCAGGTGAATTCAGTAGTCATAGTGCGCTCCCTCTGCCGTTTGACGCGCTATTTAAAACATTCGGGACTTTTTTAAACACGTCTCGTATCTATTAGTGATCACTATAGAAAGCTAAATGTTGTTGTTGTTGTTGTTGTTGTTGTTGTTGTTGTTGTCTTCAGTCCAAAGACGGGTTTGAAGCAGCTCTTCACGCTACTCTATCCTGTACAAGCCTATTCATCTCCGAGTAACTACTGCAAGCTACATCGGTCTGAATCTGCCTACTGTTTACATCTCTTGGTCTCCCTCCACGATTCTAGTCAGGTGGCACCAAAAATTTCTATTTTACCCGAATCTATTTAGTACCTCCTCATTAGTTACGTGATCTACTCACCTAATCTTCAGCGTTCATCTGTAGCACTACATTTCAAAAGCTTCCATTCTCTTCTTATCTAAAATGCTTATCGTCCATGTTCCACTTCCATACATGACAACACTCCATACAAATACAAGGGCTTTTCATGTGGAACTCACCCGTACTCTCTTTCTGAAAGGAAGTGACTTTGGACGACAGACCACGGTGAAGTAGTTTTCAAAGAACACTTCAGGAACGCTCTTCTTGCCATTGCCAGTCTACATTTGGTATCCTCACTACTTCACCATCATCAGTTATTTTGCTTCCCGAACAGAAATACTCATCTACTACTTTAAGTGTCCGATTTCCTAACATAATTTCCTCAGCATCACCTGATTTAATTCGACTAAATTCTATTATCCTCGTTTTACTTTTGTTGATGATCATCGTATAGCCTCTTTCAAGACACTGTCCATTCCACACAGCAGCTCTTCCAAGTTCTTTGCTGCCTCTGACAGAATTGAAATGTCATTGGCAAACCTCAAAGTTTTTATTTGTGCTCTCTGGACTTTAATTCCTGATAAATATCACTCTGAAAAAATAATTTAGAAGGAAGACATGTTGTGACGAGGATACGTCATATCTTCATCAGACGTACATTTTGTGTGATGACCAATACAAAGAAATTGGGTGTATGCAAAGGGATAAGGTCCTTGACTGGAATAAGTGGAAGTGAAATGGTCTTGGTATACTACACATACATACTCGATAGGGAGGGTTCCAAAGTACAAATGTAGATGTAGATGAGCACAAGAATTTTTATTGCTAGGAATCAGCTAAGTATCTGAACTGTTATAAATGGCGGAAGTGAAGCTGTAAAGAGTGATCTTGAGTCGCGCTCGGGTAGCTCAGTTGGTCGAGTACATTCCCGCCAAGGGCAAAGTTGCCGGGTTCTTTTCCTGGTCCGGCAAACAGTTTTAATCTCCAGGAAGTTTCATATCAGCGCATTGTCCTCTGCAGAGTGAAAACGCATTTTAGAAATCTCATAACAATTATAGTAATCGGACATAGTCATTATTTACTTTGATTATAGTAACTAAACGAAATTTGTAAGGGCTATAAAAGTAATGTTGTGGAATTAAGGGTAAAGAATAGCATTTTGGCTTTGAAAGAGCCCGGAGCGAACGGAACATTACGAAACGAAATAGCCACGAGGGAGTTGTGTGTATCGTAGTAGCCAATACCCGGACGCAAAGCGCGTGTCCGCTCACCTGCATATCTGGGGGAGAGGGGGCATATTAAAAAATCAGCGTCGAACGTAGTGTTCACCGCTACGACATAATTGGCCGTTCTAACAGACAGGTTGTTAAGTATCACTGGCGCTACTAAAGAAACCGTTTCGCTGAAGCGTTATTGTTCGCAGGAAATTGTGGCAATATTTCGAGCCCATAAAAGACCGCGCGCTCTAGAGTACCTATTACGGCCGCTTAAGAGAGATACGCGTTTGGGCCGGGAGTGCAGTATTTCGCGTGGATGTCGTCCCCGCCCGCGCGCGCACGTTCTTACTTACTCGTAAAATAAAATAAACGCTCCCGATGGGAAGCACTCGGGCGAGCCATAAACACAATTACCAGCTGTGTGTGCACAGGCGGGCCCGCCTAATGCCACGTATTAGGGAGGAGCGAGAGGGGCCGGCCGTGGCCGCCGGCGGAGCGGCTGCGGCTGCGACGGCGACGGCCCGCTTACTGCGCTCCGCTGCCAGTCTCGGGTCGCACCGCTCCCGCGTGACTCGTCATAGGAGACCACGTGGCGCTCTGCTTCCGCCTCGCCGAGCGGGATTAGCCGAGCGGTCTTGCGCGCTGCAGTCATCGACTGTGCGGCTGGTCCCGGGGAGGTTCGAGTCCTCCCTCGGGCATGGGTGTGTGTGTGTTTGACCTTAGGATAATTTAAGTTAAGTAGCGTGTAAGCTTAGGGAGTGATGACCTTAGCAGTTAAGTCCCATAAGATTTTTTGCTTCCGCTTCGGGCGAACCAGTTTCGCAGTCCGACAGGGCTTTTCACGTGCAACTCACCCGTGCTCTCTTTCTGGAAGGAAGCGACTTTGCACGACTGGCCACCGTGAAGTAGTTTTCGATGTACACTTCTGGCCATTAGAATTGCAACATCGTGAACGTCAAACTAGGGGTTATAGATGTCTGGATAGGCTAAAGTCTAGATCAGGGCGAGCGCCAGTCACGGCAGTTTTACTGACAGCTCAGTTACCTCGATGACATCGAGGACAAACACAAAAGAATTTGCAGATTTTGTATATGAGGCGTGCACGGCTCACGTTTATACCATTTATTGTTTGTCGTATTCTATTACGGTATTGACTCCTCGTTTTCTTATTCCATTTACTGGCGTCACTAACTTCCTGCCTTACTTGCCCGTGAGCGGCAGCAGCAGCGCGTATCGATAAGTGCACTGTCGTCCCATCTCTGGAGCGACCGGTAGCATTTTCGGGTCGTGTGTATGTGTGGAGGCAGTTGCAGACGGACCAGCAGTGCAGTCGGCACGCAGCAGCAGTGAAGTCGGGGACGGAGCGCCGGTGAGGCGCCGACAGCCAGAGCTCGCCGACCGCTGGCGACACACGTGAACTGTCCGACGGAGGGAGACTGGAGCGGGACGACCGTTGGTTGGTCGTTCGGTTGGTCGTCTCATCGGCCGACGTATATTTGGTCCTTCACCGTTTCCGGGCCTGGGCAGTTGGTTGGTTGACGTGGATCAGTGACCGTGGCGCGTGTCTGTCCGGCGCCTGGCAGCGTCCACGCGCGTTCGTAGTGTGTCGTTCTGTTCCCATTGCTACGAGGTCCGTGGCTCACCGATCCTGGACACGGAAGTTGAGTAAATAAAGCAGTTTTCTTGTCGGTGGGTCCGTTCACTGTCTGTCGGTTGGGTTGTCGTCGGTTCGTGAATGGTTGCCTCGACTGCCTGTCTCACCAAAGCGAGCGTCATTGTTTGAAGTCTAGGCCGATCCACGAACATATGAGCGCCCTTGGGTGTACTGCCTATTTTTAATTATTTTGTTCTTGTTGTTTGCACGTGTATGGCTTCTAGCCGATGTTTTTTTAAAATTAAGGTTGTTTTTCCCCTTAAGGCGTAAGATTCTTTAGGCCTTCAGCCTAATTTAAAGATCTGTTTCACGTAAGACCTTTGGCATTTTAAAGGTTGTAATGTTGTTGAATTTTAAGTGTTGGGCCTTCGGCCGATTTTCAGTCTGAGTTGTTTTGCTCTTACGGCATTCAGCCTCGTTCAAAGGTTTCACGCAAAGCTTAAACATTTTAAAAATTTTAATGTTGTTGAATTTTAGGTATTGGGCCTTCAGCTGATTTTCAGTTTGAGCTGTTTTGCTCTTAAGGCCTTCACTCTAAATAAAAAAAATGTTGTAAGATAAGGCTTGCCTTTTAAATTTCTGATTATGCTTGCCTTTTAAGTTTGGTCCGAGCACGGGGCTCACAACCCGAACTACACGCCACTGTCAGGCAGTAATGAAGGACTGGGTCCCTTACTTCGATTGCACATAATTCATTAACGCCAGTCCAACACATTTATTTCAAATAACATAAATGAAGTTACATTTGAATCTGTATGACATTAAACAGGAATTTAAAAAAAAACACAATTTCAATATCAGCTGATTTAGTGCGTGAAGCGAGGGCTAAGCGAATAACCAGACAAACTAAACAATTCACCGTAATTCAAAAGAAAGAGAAAAACAAAATTGAATCAATACACCCCACTGACAAATATACAAAAAACTTTACAATACTACTCAAAAGAATACACCGAAGAGGGGCGCAGTCATTCACCCGACAGAACACTTCAAAATGTGTTCAATAACACAGCTGCGTGCCCAAGAAAACTGCAGGACATTAAATACACTTCATTCGACGAATAACAAATACTCATTAACATTACATCACTCCTGTTTGAACTGCAGTGTCCCAAAGAAACAGGCGCTTATTCTGAAAGAACAATTTTTTTATATGTTTAAATTACAGCATTAAGGAATTCCAAAAGAAGTCAGTTGGGACACAAATCTCTCCCCTTTCTAGGCGGAGGCTGAGCCAGAAACACAGAATGCCACAAAAACACAGTTTTGCTGTGATATCTTACAGGACACCCGGAAGCAGTAACAGACAAGGGGTCGGCACCCACAAATAACACAGGCTAAGAATCAGGCTGGGAGCACATCCTACGAGAACTTGTTCACACTATGCTTACCACAAACTGTAGACATTCCGGACGAACATCCATCCGCTTGCAGTGGCTGCCAGAAGGACGAAGCAACCAACAGGCCCACGCCGTGCTTCTCACACAGGCACCTCAATTTGTACAAACATCTAGGCCAACACCAACTCCGGACTGCGAGGCTTGACACAGTCTATATGAAATGGTTTCCAGGCAACCAGTAACCGCCGCAGAAGTGTCACGATTAGCAAACAGCCCCAGCGTAGCAGACATCACACACGTGCTTACGCCCGGGCCACAGCTCCTCCAGTCTCACCGGCCGCCCCAAACAGACTGCCTCTCGCCGTCCCGCGCGCCCCACAAGAAAACGCAAAGATGCTCATCCCCGGGGCGCGCCAAAGATAACAAGCCGATCGCTGATGATCGACCAGCGATCTGGCTCAAAGTTATTGCCCTTCAGCCGTTTTTTAAATTAAACTGGCTTTCAGCCGGTAATTAAGTCTCAAAGATTAAAGCTGTGTGTTAAAAAAAAAAATTCTAGCTGCCCTTGTAATGTTTGATCAAATAATAAAGTTGTATGTTCGTGTGTACCTGACAGCCCCTATTTTCGCCCCTTTCCACAATTTAAACTACCAATCCTGTACTGCGGGTTTAGCAGGTCGTCTCAGTATACCCTCGTCGCCAGTTTTGTAAAGGCCTCGTCGCTACTGCTGTGGAGGCGGAGTTGCCACGATCAGTTCGATAGGGCGAGTTTGTGAGTTGGTGAAACGGCTTCTGGCGCAGTACACCGCTAAGACGATTTCTCGCTGCCGGGGTCAGGTAACAAGATAGGAGAACGAAGTTTCTACAACACTCCAACGAATTAGTAAGAAAGTCACTCAAATGTGTTAAAATGTTTACTTATCTTTGTGACTAGTTGAATAACGAAGTCTTCAAAACTACTTGTAATATAACACAAAAGGGCCCTCAATCGCTGTGTCCAAATAATCGTAGGTGAACTTCACAGTAAATCGCAAATGCAATTTACAACGATGGTCTGTTGACTTCCAAGAGTTCACTAAATGGCGTTCCCTGTCTAAGTCAGCCCTGGACGATAATCTATAACCAAGTGGGCGACAGACACACTCCTTTCTTCCGTGTAAGCTTCTGTCCGTTGTCGCCCGGTCATTGGGAGATTACACTCGGCCAGCAGTTGGCCGAGGCGATGTCGATATCTCCATCCTCAGCGTTGCCCGTGGCGCTGGTGGAAGTCGCGCAAGTGACGAGTCCCTATATCACTGGCACCAGCTCACATCTTTGCACCTGTGGTGCTTTTTTTCTGACTCTGTCTTGTTCGAACGACACAGCAGCAGATATGTCATGGATCGTCTTTCAATTAACGAAAAGCGAAATACAATGGAACTTAAATACCTTAACCAAAATTGGAAAAGCATTTGTCGCAATATAATTAATAAAGTCTTCTCGAGAGACATACAAGAAGCGTAGTATAGGGTTGTAAATAACACCATTTGTACGAATGACAGACTTTGTTCTATAGGTTTAAGAAACACAAACGTGTGTCAGAAATGTCATGCAGTTGACCTTATCAATCACCGTTTCAGCTGCAACGGCAACCAGGCTGACTGTGATAATGTACGGAAACAAATAGCCTTCATAAAACGGACTGATGGCCGAGACATAATGATTAATATCATAGTTTTACCACAAAATGCATCGTCAACAGAAGCATAACGTTGTCTTATGGCTACTTGCAAATTTTGTTCATTATCTCATTAACAATGAAGGCGCCAGCAACATTTGGAGTAAAATCAATATACACAAAGACAGTACTACAAAATAGGCAGTAAAAACAATAATCAAACACAGTTTGGAAACATGCTACAAACGCTCTTCGAAAAGCATAGAATCGAATGATGGATTCTAAGAAACGGTGGATGCATGCTGAAGTAGATGATTGCTCCTGGGGGTGAAGTACTGTGGGGACTTCGTGGGCCCCAAGGCCGCTACGGTAGCTGTGAAGGCAGATATTTATCTATTACTTTATTTTGTTTTTCCTTTTGTTATTAGTTCCTTTTTTACATTTACTAGTCTTCCGCTTAAGTTAAAAATAATCTTTCTCAGTGGTACTTTCGTTTATCGTTATTTATTTTCCTGCAAAGGGCTTCTCCTCAGCTGCGCTGATCTGAAAGAGGCGCCCGACTGAAAAACACAAAGAAGGAAAACCCGATTTCTTATAGAAGCTAAGAAATTTTTGTTTCAGAAGAGAAACGTTCATTGCAGAAGAAGAAGCCCATTACTTTAGATCAGATTATGTTCATTATGAGGGAAGACATATCTTTGTTCCAGAAGAGGACCTATTTATCTCTTTGGAAGAGAAATACGGTTTCGTTTCGGAAGAGACATCTTATTTGAATATCTTCTGAATTAGAAAGACACTTTCCTTTACATCAAAGAAGAACGTAATTGTTTATCTCAGTGAAGTGAAGTACTACAGAAAAAAGTCGTAGGCCAATCGACGCAGATCGAGAGGTCCCCGGTTCGTCCCCGTGTGCCCCCTTCATTTTTCAGCATCTGGAAAAATGGCAGTCGCATAAAAAAAATAGATTGGCAACCCCTCAGTTTTGCGTAGGCAACTGGATGATTCCCTTTGTGACCAATGAGAGGCGAGAACAGAGGCAATGTATTTATAGCGCCGAAACTGAAACCATTGTTTTATTTGCTGTTTCTCGTTGTATTTGTGAAGTGGGAAAGCTGAAAGTGATGTGATTATAATGTTGTGTCTATTCTTTGTATTGTATGTTGCCAGTGTTATGCATCTCTTGAAATTTAAGTATGTGTGGTTGGCATGGGAGAGTAACAAGGTAGTTTCAGAGGCAGTGGGTTATGCATGTTCCTTTTTGTACCACCCGGTCTGGAGGAAATTTTCGTGATGATGGGTGCGAGAGTCGAAGTGTAAGATATAGCAAAAGATCCACCATCCTATCCAAAAATGCACTGTAGCGCTAAATCATTACGAGTCCATAAGATAGAGAATTACCAATGTAAAGCCATGCCCACTGGGCCGAATTTCTCATGTGTTATTGTTGTAGGTTACAGAATTTTTGTGTTTAGGTTATAGAATTTATCGGAATCAATAAGATAGTGAAAAGAAAAAGATTGGTGGCCTTTTCCTTCGAAAAGTATGTTGTCATGATACCCAGAATTTGTAATGTGTGCGCCATTCATATTCAGGGCGATGGCCACGTGTTGATCAAAGCCGTTAAATAAGAAAGAGAATGTGTTATTGCCAGTGCGTAGTGAACAGTCGGAGTTGTGCAAATTACTAATAGTCAGATGTGCGTTTCCGTTATCCGTTGCGTAATATTTATACAGGAGAATAATTTGTAACTTAATTGTGAGTACTAGAGGTCATGTTACTCGATAAATAAGAATGAGTCCACTCGCTTGGCAGACCACTCATCTTGCAGGCCTGACTGCTTGATGCCACAGTATGAGCTAGTCATGTGGGTGCCTCTCATCCTAAGTTCACTACAACGTAAGATCCTCAGTCATACCGTCCTCGCCGGGCGGGGTGGCCGAGACGCTCTAGGCGGTACAGCCTGGAACCGCGCGACCGCTACGGTCGCAGGTTCAAATCCTGCCTCGGGCATGGATGTGTGTGATGTCCTTGGGTTAGTTGGGTTTAAGTAGTTCTTAGTTCTAGTGGACTGATGACCTCAGATGTTAAGTCCCATAGTGCTCAGAGCCATTTGAACCACATCTTCATAGGGTTTCTAAATGGTACAAAGTTGGCAACTTAGTTTACAATTTCATAAATGTAAAACAGTGCACTTGGCAATACGAAAAGACGCAATCTACTGTGACTACAGTATTAACGAGTCACAGTTGTAATCGATAACTGATACAAATACCAGGGTGTAATACTCTGTAGGGATATGAAGTGGAACGATCACCTAAGCTCCGTCGTAGATAGTGCAGGTGGCAGGCTTTGATATATTGCTAGAATACTAGGGAAATGCCATCATTCAAGAAAGAAGATCGTTCACAAAGCTCGTGCCAAGCATCCTGGAATACTGCTGACGCCTGTAGGACCCCTACCAAATAGGATTCACAGAAGGTTTTGAACTCAGATAGAGAAAGGCAGCACAAATGGTCACAGATGTGACCCCTGGGAAAGTGTGACCGAGATGCTGAAGAAACTGAACTGGCAGACACTTGAACGTAGACACTGAGAGGCACCCACGTGCCTTCCTCATACTGTGGCATCAAGCAGTCAGGCCTGCAAGATGAGTGGTCTGCCAAGAGAGTGGATTCATTCTTATTTATCGAGTAACATGACCTCTAGTACTCACAATTAAGTTACAAATTATTCTCCTGTTTGAAAATTACGCAACGGATAACGGATAACGCACATCACACTATTAAAAATTTACACAACTCTGACTGTTCTCTAAGCACTGGCAATACCACAATTTCTTTCTTACCCAACGCCTTTGAACAACACGTGATATCGCACTGAATATGAATGGCGCACGCATTATAAATTCTGGATATCATGAAAACATACTATTCGAAGGAAAAGGCCACCAATCTTTTTCTTTTCGCTATCTTTTTTATTCCGCTAAATTCTATACCCTAAACACACCATTACATTTTCTACATGAGAAACTCCGCCCAGTGGGCATGGCTTTACATTGGTGATTCTCTATCTTATGGTCTCGTAATTATCTAACACTACAGTGCACTTTCTGGATAGGATGGTGGATCTTTTGCTATATCTCACACTTCGACTCTCGACCCATCATCACGAAAATTTCCTCCAGACCGAGCGGTACAAAAGGAACATGCATAATCCACTGCCTCTGAACCTATCTTGCTACTCTCCCACGCAAACCACACGTACTTAAATTACATGAAATACACCACACTGGCAACATGGAATACAATACAAGGAATAGTCACAACTTTATAATCACATCACTTTCAGCTCTCCCGCTTCAATTAGTATTATTCCCAGTTTCACACGACACTGCCCCACTTCGTAACTATTCTTTCCTACTGTGAACTCTGGAGGATATACACACGTCTTCCTGTGCAATGCAAGCCAAGTGGGGTTGCTGGATAGACGGCTGACTCATCTTGCTTCACTCTCAGAGTATTATAGTTTGAATCAAGCGTCACGTGGAAACATAACACGCAATATAATATTAAGAACATATTCGTCACACACGCGACTGACACATGGAAGAGTACTTCTCTTTATCCTTTGTCTCATACACAGATTCAGACTCACACAGTACTCACCACGTGGAATTACTCGTCTCTAATTTCAAGTCCTGCACACGCCATTTCTTAAATATTTCCAACTTATAGTACACACGCTAGTAATTCAGCTTAACTTAAGCACTTGGAAGTATTTCTACTTATTGCTACACGTGGTTTCATTGTGACCGTTGGTCACTTCCGAAGATTACTACGATCCCCTTAATATTACCTGCCTGACATTTAATTCTGAAATAGAGAAATTATTATTCCAAACTACACTTAAGTATTCTACATGCATACAATTCTCTCGACTCTTTTGTCTGTACGGAGCACACCTAAGACAGGTCTTATCAACACAAGATCCAGCGCCAGAGTGCTGAAACATGGCCGTTCTTCAGGTCAGCTCGCACCTCCGTCGAGGTGGAAGACCATGCTACCCATTGGTCAGCCACATTTCATGCGCTCAAAGCTCAGGTAAATTTCATCTCTTTGGTTCCACCAAAGGTCACCAAAGTACCGTCTCAAAGATGATCATATATTGCCCATTCACTATCTGCAGTTAGCAGACGACCATACATTCATTCATTTCACAGATCTCACCAAATTGGATATAGGGATTTATTTCGTGGGAGTGCACATGTGATCAATTAAATAAATAAATTGTCATTCTTTCCTACACTGGTATCCGGCTTCGGTGTATTAAGTGAAATTCAGTTATTATTAGAAAAAATATGTTGTACTGACAAGAACAACGAAGAATGTTATACCTATTTTCAATGTCGGGCGGTACTGTACCCTTTCAACACAAACTATCCCGGGCAGGTCTACTTACAAGGTTTTAAGAACAAGCTTTTAACGATGGAAGCAGGAAAACATACTACCTCATATGTGTCGGTCCCACAGGGATTGAGAGAACAAATTTAGATTAATTTCAGCGCGCACGGAGGTACTTAAACAGTCTTTCTACCTGCTCTGCGAACAAGAATGAAAAGGGAAAAAATCCTAATAAGTGGTACCACGGGAAGTGCCCTCTGTCATACACTTCACAGTGGTTTGCAGACTGTGAATGTAAATGTAGATGTGGAAGCTGGAACAATGTGTTGTTTTTAAATCCTCTAGAGTCGTCGGAGTTTGTGCGTACAACTACACATCATTTTTGGATGAAAAGACCAGTGGAGCGAAATCAGGCGAACGTTCTGTAATAAATATATTTTTGTCGTTTAATTTAGTACTATGCAGAGATATGTATACGTCCTCGATTCCTCGATCTCGATGTATAAGGAACACGTAAGTACACCATATGTACGTCTATAAGCTAATTGTGAATAATAATCTTATTTTTGAACTAAAATGACTTACTATTTATTGAATACGTATCATAAATATGAATAATTGTTTGTACAAGCGCCGGGAAGCGAAAGTTCGGTGATGTGACGATTAGGCACCATCAGTGTTTTACCATATGCATATTTACAGCCTTTTTCTTAGAACCTGCAATCCGAATTGTTTGTTATTTGATGTCTGATTATTCTTGCTCTGCATTGCGACCTGTTTCATCGCATTGTGCTACATTTTTACACGGCCAGCAATCACCCAACATGTCTTTCGCCTAAAGCGGTCTCTGCGCCTGGTTTCATCGCAACAGGAAGAACAACACACTTTTTCAAAATAATTACGGAAACACGTGTATCAACGTCCGAGATGTTAAATCAGTTCTCATACTGGCTGTAACTGTGGTTTTATTGCAAGACTTGAATTCTTGGCTTTCGATATAGCGAACAATTAAAATCATTCGACATCTGTAGATGTCATAACACCACAAATTCTGTAGAATTTGTGGTGTTATGCATTATCCCTCAGAAGGAAGTGAGTACTGGCGGGCAGTGTTTTCTACTGAGGTACACAGATAGCATTTGTGGACGTTGTATTCAACCAAGCACATGCAATCTGACATCTTAATGCAGTGCAAGCTGCAAAGGCGGTCTCTTTGATCCAAATAGGGTGGACTTTCGGCTGTGTAGCTGGAGACGCCAATGCCTCTCCATGTGTCATCCATAGGTTGTGGAAACGTTACAGTGAGACAGGTCAGTATACAAGGCGAGTTGGAAAGGTGGCCGATGCATTACAACCACATGTCTGCTTTGTGGCGTCGTACGCATGTAGCCAGAGCACTGTAAGACGATCTAAGAAGGACCAACGCAGACGTGTATGCTCAGACTGTAATGGACAGGTTACAACAAAGGACCTTACGATCCAGACGTCCTGTTCGAGCTCCTCGCTTGACACGACAACATCCTGCAGCTCTCCTTCAGTTCTGCCTTTCCCATGTCAAATAGCAACTGCGTCAGTAGCGAAACGTGTTATTCACAGACAAGTCCAGACATCCTCTGACGCAGGTGATGGCCATGTTCGTGTGCGGAGACCCGTGGTGAGCCGTACCTGCCAAATGTTGTCCAGGAAATGGACAGATTTCTAAGGTTCTGTGATGCTATTGGGAGACTTCAGAGTTGGCAATCATACCTATCTTGTCATTGTCGTTGGCCACCGTCGTCTTACCGCCAGGCAGCACATCGAAAGATCCTGCTGAACCATGTGGTGGCTGCTTCATATGGTGGTGGCCTTGAATTCCTTCCGATGGGAAGCATAGGCATTGAAGTTATACGACAGGGTGACTTCTGTAAACTTACACGGAGCGTGCAAAAAAAAAAAAGTCATCGCCAGGAACGTGCCACCTAGGTGTCAGGCAGTGATAGACGCTCGTGGAGGAGAGCGTACACATTACTGAAGCTCTCAACGTCCGATGAAAAGCATCCAGATGACGATATGAATGATTGTTTCCACTTTGTTTTCGGACCTGTCGGACACCAGTTTGTTTTATGTAAACGATTGAGGATGTATTGATGTCTTACTGTGTACTTAACTTGAGAAAGATAAAGGTATAATTTGGTAACATACCAAGTCCTCAGTTATTGCGAAATGGAGAATGGCAGACGCCCAAAGTCATATTCCTTTTATTCTTCTGAGCATTATAGTAACACGCGCAGAATCAGCACCAGTGGAAGTTTGTTCAGTTCATACATTAACTGAAAGCTGATTAGAATAATTTTCACTTTCGCTGCAGTCCCTGTGACTTTCCTAACCTTAGAACAATAGCATTCTGAGGCACAAAGCAGTCTAAATTCAAAGAATTTTTTACATGTTGCAGCCCTGTCAGCAACTGTGATAAATTAATATGTCAATAATGCGCCTCAGTTGCGAAATGTTACTGGTCTTCACCCAGGTTTCAGCTAGTGTAATCTAGCCTTCTTCAGAAGCATAAAATAAACTAATACATGCCAGAATAAGGCACGGTCAAACATAAAAAGCTAAAGTATCGTGGAACCATGTCAAACTACGTTACTTAGCTGAGGAACAGCCTCGGCCCCACTTCGTGGAAAGCGGTCGGTTAACTGCGGACGCTACGTTGGAAGTTCCAACTACCAGTAACCCCACCATCAGTGACAACCCAGATCTTTCAGGCCGAGAGACTTCCCCTGAAACAGGGCAAGCGACTGCGTCTGGCTCAGGATGTTTACTAGACATAGACAACACCCGAAAAATGTTCGTCAGACGAAGCTGGGAGGCCCCGGAAAGTCTTCCACTACCTGCCACACCTGGGAACGACCTCCCACTTGGCCACAGGTGAGGGATCAACTTGAGTGTGGGCACTACGTGGAGGGGGATCGGTAGTGGACCGATCGGAGGACACGTGGGACGTGCTGGATGTCCCAAGAATCCTCATGTTCCGTCGCCCCCCCCCCCCCCTCCCCTCTGCATACTGAGGTCCAATGGCAACAGCCTCAAACTGCGTGACCGAAGCCAGCACCACACTGGGCTATGGTTTAATGGTCACTAACAGCTTGCATCTGAGCTCGGTAATCATAGTTCAGCTATACTAACGACGGTGTAAATATACTCTACACGCGGAGCTGAGGCTGACAATACATAAATACACAATAAAATTAGGAGTTTAAACTAAAGAGTAAGTGTTTATTTGGCAGCGTGCTAATCAGCCACAATTAAGGAAACCTAGCAAGGAAACAGCTTCCTGCCACAATGATCGTTTGGGCTGAATTAGAACATTTTTGCAATACAGAAAACCTTAAGAATAGGTAACAGTTTTCGCCAGTCGACATTTTGATGAGATAAGGCTTTAAAGATTCTTAGAGCTTTATCGCCAATCCTCAATATTTGTCGACGAGAGAAACTGAAATTGTTTATCAATGAGAAACAGCCTACATTCTTAGTTCTAAATTCCAATAAATCGAGGAATTTACTGGGATTGGCTCTCTTCAATGCTTTGCGCTTCACCACTCACTAGGGAACAAATCATATTCAAACTGACATTCCTTACGGAAATTTGAAAGGACGGCTACTAGCGCCAGCAATTGTCCACAACAAGCCCTTCAGATAACACGACGACTTCCATAAAATCTGGCGGTCACTCTGAAGGCATTACTGAGTCATGTGATAAGCCTCGTTCCAACCTTTCGAGACTGCAGAGTTCTCCCAGCGAGAAATAGAGTACTTACCATTCCCAGCAAAATGGACCAAGCTCACTCAATTCATACCCACTGTTATGACCAGACGAAACTACAATCATCCGGTCATAACTGTGAGTTCTTTGATTGCTCTGGGCAACATATGAAATATTAGTTCACTTTGTTGCAAGAATGATAAAAAGATTCACTCAAATTTATAGAATCCATAACCACAGGAAAGTGCCGAATATTTACAACTGTTGTTGAATATACAAGCATCACTTCATGCGCACATTTACTAAACTCTTTTCTCGAAGTACAAAGTTCTCTGTGCTCAAAACTACAGTTCCATTTACGACATGAGTAAGACGTGCGCCATATCTAGTCGATGTTGTTTTCTTGATCGAAGGTTACTAACTGGGCAGAGCGTCCCTCTGCTCGACTATAGGAGTATATCGGCCTCCGTGCAGTGGTGCTGTGGAGTTGGGAGCGAGGGTGTGGCTACGCCAGCGCCTCCCATTCATCGGTGTGGATTGCAGCGAGACTATGCTGACTCTGGTATCTATGCGAGTTGCCGTCTTTGGTATGGAACTGCGATCTTTGAACGATACCACAATCGCTTAATCATGACAGAGTTGAAACAAAATCGCAAACTGGTTGTGGCAAGCATG
Source organism: Schistocerca gregaria (assembly GCF_023897955.1). Classification (NCBI taxonomy): domain Eukaryota; kingdom Metazoa; phylum Arthropoda; class Insecta; order Orthoptera; family Acrididae; genus Schistocerca; species Schistocerca gregaria. The sequence goes on along the minus strand of NC_064920.1, from coordinate 742,568,960 downwards.
TCACATCATATTCACGAAATATACAGTGGATAGGCAAAATAATGTGAACACCTGCGCTTACTTGGGAGTGGCTTATTAATAAGGGTTTGGACACCAATTTGCCTGTAATACAGCTGTGATTCTTGTTGGAATACTGGCATATAACGATTGTATAGTCTCCAGTGGAATGTGATGCCACTCTTCGATCGGAAACTTTTCTAACTCCTGTAGTGATGAGGAAGGCGGAAATCTGTCCCCAGTCTGTGCTCCAATGCAGCCCACAAGAGTTCGATAATGTTCAAGTCCGGGGACTGTGCTGGTCAGTTTACTGTCAGTTTACTGTCCTGGATGTGTAAATGGGATCATTGTTGGGGAACAACATTTGAAACATGGGGTGCATCCGATCACCTAAAATGTTCACATAATCGTTGGTTGTAACACGGCCTTTGAGAATAATGATGGTATCAGCAGAATACCGTGATATGGCTTCCCACACCATCACACTTCACCTCCATGCTTAACCGTTGGAATCAAGCAATCAGGATTGTAGGCTTTTTTTGGCATCCTCCAGACGCAAACCCGGCCCGATGTTGAAAATAACGAAAACGTTGACTCGTCGGACCGTATAACGTGTTTATACTGATCAGCAGGCCAGGATTTATGCTCCTGATACCATGTTTGACGCTTCTTTGCGATGCTTGGCGTCACTAATGGTTTCGGTATAGCAGCTCGTCCATGAATATTCGCTTTATGGAGTTCTCGGCGGACAGTGTCGATAGATACCGCATCCAGAAGGTGGCTATTGAGCTCTGCAGTCGCTTTAGCCGCTGTAGTTTTATGTTGTTTTGACACAATTCGTGTTAGCGTACGAAGATCTCTAGCATTTAGTTCTGATTTGTGCCCACTATTACGTTTAAACGATGAGGTCTTTCTATTTTTTGTGTAGGTTGTCGTGACTGTTGAACCAGTTGCTCTCGAAACATTCAATAAGTTGGGTGTCTTGGTTACTGATACTCCAGCTAATTGGGCACTCGTAATCTGCCCTCTTTGGAACTCTCTTTGATCTTTAATTGCACATCGACCCCATCCTCTGAATGCAAAATGGTTCAAACAGCTCTGAGTACTATGGGACTTAACTGCAGTGGTCATCAGTCCCCTAGGTCTTAGAACTACTTAAACCTAACTAATCTAAGGACATCACACACATACATGCCCGAGGCAGGATTCGAACCTGCGACCGCAGCGGTCACGCGTCTCCAGACTGTAGCGCCTAGAACAGAACGGCCACTCCGGCCGGCCTCTGAATGCAAATGCGAAGTGTATACTACTCGTAAACAACCTGCAGTGATGCCTAGTCCGTACTGAACACACACAGTCCAGCGCGACACGTGCCTTATCTGCGTTGTTGACCGTCAAATACAACCATCCCGATTGCCTATCCCCTGTATATGGCGTTACTCCAACCTACGCTGAAACGTTAACCGTTTGTACTGGGCTAGTGCATAAGTTCGTAGCGTTTTTCCGTGAGTTCAATAAATGCAACAGATAAACATAACAGAGTTTAGTCATCAATAATATAATTTCCTTCACAATTTTCAACAGTTTGCCAACGATGGCGTAATTTTTCGATAGCGCGATTGTAGAAACTATGTGGTTTTGAGGCAAAGAACTCGTCAAGCCATGTTCAGAGCACATTTCCATCCTGAAAGGAAGTTCCTTGAAGGCTGTTCGACAGAGAGCGGTAAAAGGCGAAAATCTGAGGACTCAGGATCAGGAGAATAGGATGGGTACGGATTGACTTCGCAATCCAACTCCCGTATAGTATTTTTTGTCAGTCTAGCAAAATGCCGGTGGGCGTTATCGCAGAGTAGCAGTACTTCAAGCAGTCATCCTGGTCGTTGGTCTTGGATTGTGTCTGCAAGACATCTCAGTTGTTGACAACAAATGTCAGCAATGTTTACACCTCGGGTGGGGAAGCAATTCATAGTGCATCACACCGTCACGCAGATGCATAACATAATCTCTCTTGGGTGTGCAGAGGTCTTTGTACGGGGAGTTTCCGCTTTGTTTTCTTTTCTTTACGTTAGCATAAAGACACCACTTTTCGTCACCAGTGAAGATACGGTAAGGGTTGGTCGATATTATTCACGAGCTGATTGATGACGAGGAAGCCGAGATATGCCCACCAGCTGATTTTTGTGATATTGGTTTGGAGTAAGTGGTACGCATACATCCGGTTTTTGAACCTGTCCCATTGCATGTAAATGTCGCACGATGACAGAATGATCGCATTCATCACATCTGCCAGTTCTCGAGTACACTTACGTGGATAATTGAGTTTAAACGATCTTCATCAAAGCCCGAAGGTCTTCCTCATCGTGAAGAGTCACTAATCTCGAAAAGAGAAAACTATTTTCTTGTCATGTTCTGTCCAATGACATTATCCCCATACACTACGCAAATGTTTTTGGCTGCCTCCGCTGCTGTCACCCCTCTCCTGAACTCAAACAAAAGTGTATGTCGGAAATGTCCTGATTTCTCCACTTGCCACTTCAATTTCTAGCGTCAGGAGTTCCACTCGCTATCCCCAAATGACAAGACGACTCTATGTAAACTGAAATAGCCTCAAGTGACCTAGGAGTAGAAGAACAATAATCGACAAATAAAAGCATAGCAACCGGAATACCGATACGCAAAATAAAAGCCCTACGAACTTATGCGCCAACTTAATACATCCAAACGGTAAAAGGCTAGAATAGGGCCAATGGCGCACTACGTGTTTCTTGCAGTAATGTTATCAGCACTTGCTGTGAGGTATAACGGGAACAAAAGAAAGTATGACAGGTGATTGTGTTACACAGCCAGGCAGACGACAGGTTTCGAAGAAATACATTCGGATAAAGAGTGAACCATTGCTGTAGACGAGGATTATAAATCTAATTGCTCCTTGTTTGAGTAGCGACTGTTTTAATTGTGCTAGTATCTGCAAACCAAGGATAGCGTTGGAACCCATGATATATTGGAAAAAGCAACGAAATATTTCTCCGTTCTGTGTTCTTACGCAATCGATGTGCACGAGCTCACTGAGTGAGTGGATCCATGTTTTTTAATTAAATCAGGAGGTAGATGGGTCAATGTTTTTTAGTTCAATCATGGCAGGAGGTAGGTGAAACAATATTTTTAATATATCGAAAGTGCGACTCTATTATTAATAAACATTAGCGGCTTTCTTACACTCCTGGAAATGGAAAAAAGAACACATTGACAGCGGTGTGTCAGACCCAACATACTTGCTCCGGACACTGCGAGAGGGCTCTACAAGCAATGATCACACGCACGGCACAGCGGACACACTAGGAACCGCGGTGTTGGCCGTCGAATGGCGCTAGCTGCGCAGCATTTGTACACCGCCGCCGTCAGTGTCAGCCAGTTTGCCGTAGCATACGGAGCTCCATCGCAGTCTTTAACACTGGTAGCATGCCGCGACAGCGTGGACGTGAACCGTATGTGCAGTTGACGGACTTTGTGCGAGGGCGTATAGTGGGCATGCGGGAGGCCGGGTGGACGTACCGCCGAATTGCTCAACACGTGGGGCGTGAGGTCTCCACAGTACATCGATGTTGTCGCCAGTGGTCGGCGGAAGGTGCACGTGCCCGTCGACCTGGGACCGGACCGCAGCGACGCACGGATGCACGCCAAGACCGTACGATCCTACGCAGTGCCGTAGGGGACCGCACCGCCACTTTCCAGCAAATTAGGGACACTGTTGCTCCTGGGGTATCGGCGAGGACCATTCGCAACCGTCTCCATGAAGCTGGGCTACGGTCCCGCACACCGTTAGGCCGTCTTCCGCTCACGCCCCAACATCGTGCAGCCCGCCTCCAGTGGCGTCGCGACAGGCGTGAATGGAGGGACGAATGGAGACGTGTCGTCTTCAGCGTGAGAGTCGCTTCTGCCTTGGTGCCAATGATGGTCGTATGCGTGTTTGGCGCCGTGCAGGTGAGCGCCACAATCAGGACTGCATACGACTGAGGCATACAGGGCCAACACCCGGCATCATGGTGTGGGGAGCGATCTCCTACACTGGCCGTACACCTCTGGTGATCGTCGAGGGGACACTGAATAGTGCACGGTACATCCAAACCGTCATAGAACCCATCGTTCTACCATTCCTAGACCGGCAAGGGAACTTGCTGTTCCAACAGGACAATGCACATCCGCATGTATCCCGTGCCACCCAACGTGCTCTAGAAGGTGTAAGTCAACTACCCTGGCCAGCAAGATCTCCGGATCTGTCCCCCATTGAGCATGTTAGGGACTGGATGAAGCGTCGTCTCACGCGGTCTGCACGTCCAGCACGAACGCTGGTCCAACTGAGGCGCCAGGTGGAAATGGCATGGCAAGCCGTTCCACAGGACTACATCCATCATCTCTACGATCGTCTCCATGGGAGAATAGCAGCCTGCATTGCTGCGAAAGGTGGACATACACTGTACTAGTGCCGACATTGTGCATGCTCTGTTGCCTGTGTCTATGTGCCTGTGGTTCTGTCAGTGTGATCATGTGATGTATCTGACCCCAGGAATGTGTCAATAAAGTTTCCCCTTCCTGGGACAATGAATTCACGGTGTTCTTATTTCAATTTCCAGGGGTGTATTAATAAACATTGACTACTCTATTTTTAATAAACATTAATCCACCTATCTTCTCCCACGGTTGAATTGAAATGCACTGAGCCGGCCGTTGTGGCCGAGCGGTTCTAGTCGCTTCAGTCCAGATCCGCGCTGCTGCTACGGTCGCATGTTCGAATTCTGTCTGGGGCATGGATGTGTGTAATGTCCTTAGGTTAGTTAGGTTTAAGTAGTTCTACGTCTAGGGGACTGATGACCTCAGATGAAGTCCAATAGTGCTTAGAGCCATTTGAACCATTTGAAAAGCATCGATCCACCTATTCGTAGTGGTGGCTGTTGCTAAACTTCCAGATGATTCCATCCACACAAACCTTCGACTCTTAAAGAGTCATTTCACCACCAAATTTGATACATTTTCTCGGTCTCTGTGTGTCTGCATTTAAAACATGAGACGTGCACCTACAGGCGACATTGCCATGCAGAATTAAATCACTTAAATCAGTCCACCTTGTAGCACTCGCTGCCATAATTACAACATATTCATCAGACACGCGAGTCCTCAACTGATACCATGGACGAGTACTTCTCTTTATCCTTTGTCTCATACACAGATTCAGACTCACACAGTACTCACCACGTGGAAAAACTCGTCTCTAATTTCAAGTCCTGCACACGCCATTTCTTAAATACACTATTGGAAATGGAAAAAAGAACACATTGACACCGGTGTGTCAGACCCACCATACTTGCTCCGGACACTGCGAGAGGGCTGTACAAGCAATGATCACACGCACGGCACAGCGGACACGCCAGGAACCGCGGTGTTGGCCGTCGAATGGCGCTAGCTGCGCAGCATTTGTGCACCGCCGCCGTCAGTGTCAGCCAGTTTGCCGTGGCATACGGAGCTCCATCGCAATCTTTAACACTGGTAGCATGCCGCGACAGCGTGGACGTGAACCGTATGTGCAGTTGACGGACTTTGAGCGAGGGCGTATAGTGGGGATGCGGGAGGCCGGGTGGACGTACCGCCGAATTGCTCAACACGTGGGGCGTGAGGTCTCCACAGTACATCGATGTTGTCGCCAGTGGTCGGCGGAAGGTGCACGTGCCCGTCGACCTGGGACCGGACCGCAGCGACGCACGGATGCACGCCAAGACCGTAGGATCCTACGCAGTGCCGTAGAGGACCGCACCGCCACTTCCCAGCAAATTAGGGACACTGTTGCTCCTGGGGTATCGGCGAGGGCCATTCGCAAACGTCTCCATGAATCTGGGCTACGGTCCCGCACACCGTTAGGCCGTCTTCCGCTCACGCCCCAACATCGTGCAGCCCGCCTCCAGTTGTGTCGCGACAGGCGTGAATGGAGGGACGAATGGAGACGTGTCGTCTTCAGCGATGAGAGTCGCTTCTGCCTTGGTGCCAATGATGGTCGTATGCGTGTTTGGCGCCGTGCAGGTGAGCGCCACAATCAGGACTGCATACGACCGAGGCACACAGGGCCAACACCCGGCATCATGGTGTGGGGAGCGATCTCCTACACTGGCCGTACACCTCTGGTGATCGTTGAGGGGACACTGAATAGTGCACGGTACATCCAAACCGTCATCGAACCCATCGTTCTACCATTCCTAGACCGGCAAGGGAACTTGCTGTTCCAACAGGACATTGCACGTCCGCATGTATCCCGTGCCACCCAACGTGCTCTAGAAGGTGTAAGTCAACTACCCTGGCCAGCAAGATCTCCGGATCTGTCCCCCATTGAGCATGTTAGGGACTGGATGAAGCGTCGTCTCACGCGGTCTGCACGTCCAGCACGAACGCTGGTCCAACTGAGGCGCCAGGTGGAAATGGCATGGCAAGCCGTTCCACAGGACTACATCCATCATCTCTACGATCGTCTCCATGGGAGAATAGCAGCCTGCATTGCTGCGAAAAGTGGATATACACTGTACTAGTGCCGACATTGTGCATGCTCTGTTGCCTGTGTCTATGTGCCTGTGTTTCTGTCAGTGTGATCATGTGATGTATCTGACCCAAGGACTGTGTCAATAAAGTTTCCCCTTCCTGGGACAATGAATTCACGGTGTTCTTATTTCAATTTCCAGGAGTGTATTTCCAACTTATAGTACACACGCTAGTAACTCAGCTTAACTTAAGTACTTGGAAGTATATCAACTTATTGCTACATGTGGTTTCATTGTGACCGTTGGTCACTTCCGAAGATTGCTACGATCCCCTTAATATTACCTGCCTGACATTTAATTCTCCCCACAAAAGTTATTGAAATAGAGAAATTATAATTTCAAACTACACTTAAGTATTTCACATGTATACCATGTCTCCACGCTGAGTGCTGAAACATGGCCGTTTTTTAGGTCATCTTGCACCTCTGTCGAGGTGGGGGAAGACCATGTTACAGTATTGGTCAGCCACATTTCAGGCGCTCTAAGCTCAGGTAAGTTTCATCTCTTTGGTTCCACCAAAGGTGACCAAAGGAGCGTCTCAAAGATGATCATATATTGCCCATTCACTATCTGCGGTTAGCAGGCGACCATACATTCATTCATTTCACAGATCTCACCAAACTGGATGTAGGGTTTTATTTTGTGGGAGTGCACATGTGATCAATTAAATAAATAAATTGTCATTCTTTCCTACACTGGTATCAGGCTTCGCTGTATTAATTGAAATCGAGCTATTATTAGAAAAAATATGTTGTACTGACAAGAACAACGAAGAATGTTGTACCTATTTTCAATGTCAGGCGGTACTGTACCCTTTCAAGGTTTTCTCTAAAGTTTTCAGCTACATGTGAAGGTGTGTTACACACGGCGGTCTGACGAAAACGTACGTCTTCCCGACGAAAAATTGCATCAAGAATCCCTTGTAAAAGAAAAATAAACAAAATACAAAGCAATAATAATAACATTAAACCAGCTGGTGGGTATATTGGTGATTTTGAACCATAGTCATGTCTTGCATTTTGGTGTAGTACAATACTGATCATATAAAAACAGATTGTCTACTTCCATTGTTATCTCGCGTGAAATGCAAATCATAGACTTTTTTGTAGAGCATAACTCAGCAACAGTAAAAACTTATATACATTCCAAAGCGATGATGGGTAGCTGACGATTTTGACACAGGGCAAGGGGCAGCTCAACCGCGACAGCCGCTGGTGGATTTCAAAGACAGACGGTCTATTAAGAAACCTGTCGCTAAAACTTATTAGAAGGAACTGTTGCTACTACATTGCAGCTGTGCTACCATTACACCCAGGACTTCAAGATCAGACAAAAAGTTGAAAGGTGGCTACACTGAGTCACAGCGCCAGAGATTGCGCCTCCACTGGCAGTTGCAGCTGAGAAGTTGCTGTGGGCAGTTGTAGTTCTAAGGTAGGCGTGATCAGTGCTTGTTGAGACGATGTCGATAGAGTACTAGTTGTGAGCATGTCGTGTGCATTTGTTCTGTTGGGCAAGACACCATATGTTGTTCGATTGGGGATGTTGTAATGATCAGAGTGTATTTTTCGTCAATATATATGAAGGTAAAGAAAAATTTTTATTTGAAATGTCCTAAATAACAATGTCTCTTGGTCACAGGTTCAATAAACAAAGCATCTGGCTCGTGTTCTTATATTAGACTGTAATTCTGGTTTCTATATGCAATTATAGTATTTCTGTTTTTTTAATTACTTCATTGTAAATGGCGTTTAAAATATCTTGTCTTATTGAGGAAGAACCGTGCCAGACGTGTACATTGAATCACACTTCCACACACAGAACAGTTACATTTGTGCTTTGTTGTTTCGTAGCTTTTATAGTTGCTGGGGACTTAATTAATTAATTGTGTTAACGGAAATTTCCTTTCATTCTTTGTTGTTATTCTATGCAGTCAGATTGCGGAGTAATACTAGTCAGGGCCAACCGGTTACGAGACTTCGTAATCGGACAAACAGCGACTAAAATTAAAATTATTTGCATTTTATTTAATTAAGCCCCCATGCAAGGTGCTTCAAAAATTTAGGCAATGACTGGCTTCGACAGCGAAATGTTACATTCAAATGACACATTATTTACCGCTATCAAAAGTCCCTGCAGTCGCCGGTGGCCATTTATATGTTGGTATCTGCCCACTGCGACGTCTGTTCCTGTGCGAGTATCGTTGGTAACGTCGTCCTAACACGGCCTGTCCAGTGGATGTGGAAACTCTTGCAGTCCGCGTTAAACCTTGTAAATGGCCTATAGTCGTTACAGAGTGCCTTCCCTCTGGCTTGTGCGCTGGTATAAGAAGTCCTTCCACATCAGTTTGCGGACCATCGTGACGCAGCCGGGCATAATGAAGTAATGGAAGGCCCAGCAAACTCGATTGGTAATCCATCGGGCCACAGAGACTTACTAACTACTCTTGTCCAAAGCGTCCCCAACCTCTTCAGGCGAGATTTCCTCCGTTAATGCCGTCACCGTTGCCCTGCCGATAATGCTCGTCCCCTGCTGTGACGCTTCCGCAGTGGCCTCGTCGTCTCGTTCATTCCCGGTAAAGGTGGCGAAAATGTTCCTCCACGACTCTCACTGTGGTTGCTTCGGTTGCACATGAACGACTGGCTAGTGTCGTAAGGCGTGTGATTAACCGTCGGTGATGTCAGTGGACGTCCGCCACAATGTGGAGAATGGGGATACCTCTCTGCCCGTTCGATGGTGTCGTCGCGAGCGGACTACAACGCCTGCTAATTGGCGCTTCGTCAGCGATAGTATGCGAGCATTGATTCGGTGTCTTTCTCTTTGTCTGTTCAGCGATGAGGGTAGAGCTTTGCCGCGTAGCAAAAGTCCAGAGTCTGCCAGAGCTACACAACTGCGTCCTTGCCAAACTGCATAAGTGTATTCGGATTGCCGGTTTCACGCAGAGGAGCCACTACGCCAAAGTCGTACGACTTTGAGAGTCGAGAGTCACATCGTTCACAGATAACCCACGTTGCGGCGACTTTCCGACGGAAGTCCAGTTCCTGGAGCTGAATTACGTTCATCTTCCAAAGGCCGTTCGTACGCCAGAATTGTTGGCGGTGAAAATGCGTCATCCAGATATAGGCCTGTCATGGAAGAAGACCAGGGGCCGTTGTTAGGCGCCCACCACTCCCTGTGTAAGAGATTGTGACATATATGACACATATATGCGATCCAGTCGGCTCGCCGAATGATTGGTAAGGTGTGTGTGTGTCCAAAGCTGTCGCCGTCTACCTTTCCCCAAGTGTCGCGCAAGTGAAGATTAAGAATCAACATACCCAGTTCCGAACAAGGCGCGTAGTGTGGGATTTGGTCCTTGAAGGACGCAATTAAAATCGCTGGCAAAGACGCTGTGTTGATACCGTCCTAGGAGAAGGCGTGCGATGTCCGCGGAGTAGAATCTGGCCTTCTCATGACGTTCGGTGTTGCCCGACTGTGCATAAACAATAATTAGAGCGGTGTCGAGTGCTGTGATCGATAATCCTCGAGCAGACGGGAGATACATGATGTCGGTGCACTAAAACCGTCACACTAGTGTCTGCAGTGTCACAAGGCGTTACGTACATTGCATAACCATTAATGTCTGGGAGTGCCTTCATTCACACTTCTTGCAGGGATTCAAAGTCGACCCCTTTGGGTCGCATCTTTTGTCTCAGGAATCGCATCTTGACAGGAGAGCTAACCATTTTGATGTTCACCTTACCGAAATGGTAAGTCTGGCGGAACAATGGTTGAGCAGCGTTATCTGTGGTGATGGTAGAGAGAAGAAGAGATGACGTGTGACATCACACTCCGCCAACTGAGCGAATGTTGGCCGGAAGAAGTAAACAAGGAGAGCATGCTCGTGCAACAGGCTCCGCTCGGCTGCTAAAGCTGGACTGTAGACCATGGGATTGGACGTAGCACTGCAATTCGAACAGAAGACAAGATTTCATCTCGGAACTGCCGCAGTGTCGACAGTTTGGACAGATAGTCGGACTCAGAGAATTATCAAGTGGCCGTACTATTTGCCCAATGTCGCGATCGGCGCGAACTTTGCAGCGGCCAAGCTTTATATCAAAGAGTATGCGTTGCTGCATTCTTTCTTGGCTGAGATTTCTTTCCTACCTAATTTCATGATTGGCTATTTGTCCCTAATCTCTTGCTCTTTAATGAGACAACTTACAGCTAGTTATGAGAGTTCAAATAACGTTCCTCTGATTAAGATACAGGTTATATTTCATATTGTTTTTAGTAGCCTTTTACCTGTTACGATCTGCTGTGCTTACATGTGTTAACTGATGTGTTAAGTAAACGTTTATTGATGCTTGGTGTATTATTTTGGAACATTTCTTAATTGATATGTTTTTCTGTCTATTCTTGAAGTAACCGAATTCATGCAGCGTTTTATTGGATTTATTTTTAGAAATAGCCACATGAGTGGCGTGAAACTCTACACAGTGTCATGATCTGAAATCTCAAATTAATATTGATCAGATTTAAAATACTGTGTTTATTGCTGATTTTCTTGTGTTGTTGTAAATAATTGAATTCATTTGTGTTTGTCGAATTTCATGTGTTGAAGAAAGTTTCATAATAACAGTTTACGAAAGTTGTTAAATAGAAAACGTTGATCTTTTCTGGGTGGCCTGGCAGTTTAACAGTCCCAGCTTCTTGCTTACTATAGTTTTCAATGGTGGCAGAGTGTGGTTGTCAAGGTTAGTGGGTTGTAATACCAGAAAAGGCATATAAAGGGAAATTAATTTTTGTGAAGTTTTTGTGTGCTGCATACTGTACAGCTGTTTTTGTTTGCAGATGATTCTGTCCTCAGACACGGTTGTAAGAGACGTGGTCATGATTGGTCATCTGAACAAAGACTACTTAGTATATGCACTGCAAATACGAAACCAGGCATTCAAACGTACATGTGGAAGAAGGGTGAGAGAATTATAAGGGGGAAGGAAGATTGTGGGAGACGTTTAAATTTTTTCTGATTATTTTGATGAAGCCATATCACCAAATTTGGTATATACATGACCCATCTGTCAACGTGTTTCGGGACCAAAGATCATGCAACATGGCTGAATACTACTGACAAATTTAGCATACGGTGTGGAGTACTGTGGTGTTAAACAGCTGAAATTCAGACATATATTTGTGTAGCATATATAACATACGGCTGTGTAGGCCAAGTCGATATACGCGCGCGCGCACACACTCACTCACATACAGTAGGACTTCGTAATCCTGCAGGCTCTGGAATCTGTGAGTGCTGGGTTAACGGATCTGCTGGATTATCAAGGATATATCTAAAAACATAGTTTAGAAAGAAGGATGTAAGTAAAATCTGTAGTTTAAACTGACACAAACAAGTAACTGTTATTTGTGAAACACAGCATGGGAGATTACAGTACAAGAAATTAAGTGTATGTTACTTTTCTGTGAAAGCAAAACTGAATTAAAAGTCGCATACTATCTGGAATACCGAGTTTCTTTGCGTGGCCATCCTCCGCAGCAAGCACAGAAACATTTGTTTTGTAAATATTTAACGCCTTCTTTTGCTGCACTGTATTTTATTGTCCCAGATGCGTTTCACCTTTTTTCACTTTAAGACATCATCAGTGGTATCTATAATGATACAGTTATGATATACTTTTGTTTTGGTATATATTATTCTTAAATTATAAAAAAGGCTCACTTCTCGCTTTTTACGTTTTTAGTTGGCATGTGCGTTTCCTCTCATCTGGTCACTTGCTGGAAGTCGCCCTACCACTCTATTTACGAAACATAAGGATGTTTTTATTTTTCGAACACTTTTCTTTCCAGTTTTCGTTTTGTTTGCCCTCGTTGTTATGACGCACTGTCAGTCTTCTGTCATTAATGTAGACATTTGATCGAAAACGGTGAATTCAGAACATAACTACTCTGAGTTCACTGTGTATCCCATCCTGTTCGGTTTGTTTACGTGTATGATGCCAACCTAACGAAGTATATGCTGAAAGCGGTCTATTCATTTCCGTTATGATTATATTTGTGTGTGTGTGTGTGTGTGTGTGTGCATGAGAGAGAGAGAGAGAGAGAGAGAGAGAGAGAGAGAGACTGGGGGGGGGGGTATCCATTCAAGGATTTAGCTAAATATTTCAGTTTCGATCCATTTCTCCTGTTGAAAACGCACACAATTCATTTAGTGAATATATAATTTAACACTCGTTCATTTTCAGGGCGATGAGTTGTCGACTCATCATATACTTCGCTTTCCATGTCAGCTTCTTCGACCAATTATGCCATACTTATCTCCTGACCTAACAATGAAACTGGCAAATCTTGATGAGAATGTAGTTGTCAGTGATGCAGAAATTTGTTACAGACGGGGCGCAGCGCCGAAAGGTTGTGATGTTTCTCGAAGGCGCCCGACAATACTGCTAAACGCTCCAATCTAAAAATACAGGAAAATATCTGATGCATGCCGCACTATCAACAAATAAAGATCACCAAGTTTTCCATGGAAAGCGTCGATTTGTTTCCCTTTATAAACAAAATCATTTTTAAAGCGTAATTTTAAGTACTCATTCGATAGAGCGGTCGCAGATTAGTCTAGTGCCATGTCAGGTTTATCGATACTTAGTAAACGAGACAGTAGAACACAAGGAATACACTGCAGTCCATCAGCGACTCAGTAGCGCTGCATGCTTGGCGGTGGCAGCGCGAGCCAGGGTAGGGCAGTGCTGCTGCTTGAGTGCTGGTTATTCTGCGAGTTTGACTGTCCCTGTTTATACATACCGACAAAACAAATAAGCCGGTAGACTAATCTGCGGCCGCTCTATGGAATGGGTGCGTAGAATCCGCTTTAAAAATAATTTTGTTTGTAACGGGAAACAAACCGACACTTTTCATCGGCACTGAGCGTCTCACGGGACATGTGATGAGCACTCTTTGTTTGGGATGACTCCAGCTACACAATGCAAAAACGAAATTGTAGACATCTGCTGAAACATCAGAGCAAATGTGTGTGACGAATTTTAGGAGAGACACCATATATATACTAATTATATTAATAATGATGGTAACGTTTGTTTTTTGTTACAGGTCTAGTAGGGAATCTATGAAGTTTCTATACAGGTATGTCTCATTCAACATTTTTGTCATAAGGAGTGCTGTGTGAGATATAGCGTAAAAGTGGCATCCCTCAGGAGAAAGCTTGATGTGTTGCATGACTAGCAGAAACCAAATCACCGATTCTGTGCAGCGAGAGTTTGTGTCCCAATATGGAAAGAAACCATCTGATCTCACGTTAATCAGGACATGGATCGAAACCTTTTTAGCAATCGAGTCGGTTTAGAAATGGGTAGCAGTGGCCGACCATCTGTTTCGGAGGAGACTGGGCAGGGTGCTCAAACAGCATTCACGTGGTTGCCACAGAAAACTATTAGACGAGCTTCGCGATAGCTTCAAGTGTCATAGAATACAGTGCATAAAGTTGTTCGCAAACGTCTTAAATTGTGTACGTACAAGGTCCAAATTCTTCAAGCGTTACATCCAGAAGATCGCCCAAAACGTGAACAATTTGCAATGGGCATTCTGAGCCGTTTGGATGAGGACAATGATTTCTTGAATCGTGCATGTTTTTATGATGAGGCTACATTTCATGTTTGTGGCTCAACTATCCACCACGACGTACAGATCTGGGGATCATAAAATCCATATATCGTACGAAAATACATTTGGGACAGTCCAAAAGTTAATGTGCGGTGTGGGTTAGTGTATGATCAAGTGGTACGCCAATCTTCTGCCTTGTAAGGAATGCAGGTGGATATGTTTACCTGGACATGTTGGCGAATTATGCCGTTCCCCAGTTACAGGAAACGCAAAACACTATCATCTTTCAGCAAGACGGCACTTCGCCTGATTGGGCTCTAGAAGACCGCCATTTCCTAACAGGTGACTTGGCAGAGAGTGACCAATTCGATGAGCCCCAAGATCACCTTACTCAATCCCTTTAGATTTCTTTCGTTGGGGATATGTAAAAGACTTTGTGCGTAAAACATCAGTTCCTGATATTATGACATTGAAACAATACATCAGAGACGCCAGTGGGACAATTGCCTTATACATGTTGCGAAATGTGTGACATGAGACTGACACCAGCTTGGTATTTCGCTTATTACGAGGGTACTTATGTCGAAGTGATTTAAATTTTGAAGTGTATTACATGTGTGAAAAGTTTATGTGAGGCTCAAAACTTAATGAGTGGAGTCATATAGGGTGTAACGGGTATAAATGTGGATATTTCTATTGATGACTGAGGACAGTATACTGGACAACATAACATGAGCATTTGTTTAATTTGAAGACTAATAATTATACCTATAGGAATTGTATGTTTTTCGGTTGGTTAGTACCTACAAGCAAACATAGCAAGAGCAAGCTATTAATGCTTATTTTCCCCTGGGCAGCAGGTCAGGTGTTGAGATGTGGACACATTGGCGTAAAATGGGAAGTCTATACTGACAGGCTCAGTGGTGGTGTAACGACCTTGCTGAAGACATCAAGTTGTAAAGTTAGTGCTTCGTTTAGGGGAAGACAACACACTGGTGTGGGTACATATTAAGGTATGATAATAGAAATACCTGCAATTATATCGGTTACACTATATATTCCAAACTAAAATCTAGTTTGAGAACGAAGTTTTTCGCACGGCACTTATATAGAAAACATTCTCGGTATTCTTGCCGCGTCAGTTCTGGATAAAATCTCGAGCTTTCGACGATTACCTCCATCGTCATCGTCAGGAGCTGACTGTCTTTACTGCTGCTGTGGTAGCCTCTTTATAGCCCGTGGACAGCTTCTGATTGGTCGGCTTCTGATTGGTCGGTGATTACGTACTGCTGCCGCAGACCGTGTCACTGTGTGCGCCGGTGGCGGCACCGCTTCCGTTGGAACGTAAACCTTGGAAGGAACGTCTCTGCTGCTTCTCTGCATCAAGCGCTCGTTTCCATGCACAGCTCAGATGGTATCCGCTATCGCGGCTGAAGTTCTTTTGGCTCGTTCTTATTTCAACAGCGGCCTTAATAACAGAATCCCAGTACGTGGAGGCACGGGACAGCAGTTATATATAGGTCAGACGATTCGTACCGTTTCCGAACGCTGTGCAGAACAGCAACGCAGGCGCGCAGTCCGGAACCGTGCGACTACTACGGTCGCAGATTCGAATCCTGCCTCGGGCATGGATGTGTGTGATGGCCTTAGGTTGGTTAGGTTGAAGTAGTTCTAAGTTCTAGGGAACTAATGACCACAGCAGTTGAGTCCCATAGTGCTCAGAGCAATTTGAACCATTTTTTGAACACCAACGCCATATTAAAAATAGAGAACTGGAGAAATCGGCAATTGCGGAGCACAGCCTCACGAACAAACATAAAATATTGTTCGATGAAACTAAAATTCTGTCCTATGCCTCCACGTACTGGGAATCTGATATTAAGGAGGCTGTTGAAATAAGAATGAGCCAAAAGAACTTTAACCGCGACAGCGCATACCATCTGAGCTGTGCATGGAAACGAGCACTTGATGCAGAGAAGCAGCAGAGACGTTCCTTCCAAGGTTTAGGTTCCAACGGAAGCGGTGGCGACACCGGCGCACACAGCGGCACCGTCTGCGACAGCAGTACGCAATCGCCGACCAATCAGAAGCCGTCCACGGGCTATAAAGAGGCTACCACAGCAGCGGTAAAGACAGTGTGCTCCTGACGACGACGATGACGATCGAGGTAATCGTCGAAAGCTCGAGATTTTAACCAGAACCGACGCTGCAAGAATAGCGAGAATGTTTTACATAAAATCTAGTTTATCACTCTGGCTGAAGTATATTGAAAAAATCTCTCTACTTTCAATTCAAAGTTTTTCTCTAGTGTTAATTAGCCACCAAGTCCCTAGAGGATGAAAAACGTAGATCGCCGGCGATCGTGCAGGCAGCAAGTTGGCCCCTGATTAGCCCTCAGCCTGGCGCAGTCGCCGCCGGCCGCGGCTGTTCTTTAGAGGCGGGCCTTTGCCGGCCTCGTCACAGAAGGCGGGGTCGAGCGGCGCGCAGCCACGCCGTGGCCGGCACTTGCGACGTCAAAGTGTTGGCGCCCTTTGTGCGCTGACGGCCGGGATCACATCGCGGCGCGGCGCGCTCAAAGAACTGCGCCGCCGCGGGCCGGAATCTTAGCGGCTCTGCCAGCCAGTAATTAAAAGTTTCCTCAGAAAGGCGCGGCCGGCCCGGCCTGAAATGTGCCACCAGCACGCTCATTAGGCCTCACAACACGCCAGCCAACTGTTTCACTCGAGAGTCTGATGGCAATTCCCTCAGTCCCAACCTCTCGTCAGGCTACGTTCGAGGTCTTGTATTTCGTACTGGGTACAGTGATACACTTGATGACGTAAGCCGTACCTGTGGATTCAGTGGTGTTCCAATATTAACGCTGGTTGCGTTGGTACGCTGACTGCCAGCTGACCTGAGCGTAAAAAAACGTAACGTATTGTGCATAACAAAAAGAAGTAATCCGCTGCTGTTCGATTACACTGTTGGCGACGGATCACTCGAAATACTAACTAATGTAAAACACGTAGGACCATGGGAAGTATCTTACGTGAATGTAACTCAACCACGAAATAAATGGTTTATAAAATAACTTTAAGACTAATTCCTGAGTATTTCTACTGTTCTGGGCCCCTATTTGGTTTGATTAAAGAGACAGAGAAGATCGAACGAAGTGCGGCGCGTTTCGCCACGGGATCATTTAGTCTCAATGAGAGAGTTACGGAGTTGCCAACAAATTCCATTGTCAGACGCTACAATGGAGCATTGTGCATCATGCAGACGTTTACTATACTTGGGTCTCCAGAGGCTGTGCAATTTAGCTTCATCTGTAAAGGGAGACATTGTCTGCTATTCCTTACATGACGTTAGGCAATTCCTCAAAAGGACCGGTAACAGTTAAGTACAGTGTCTCCCTGCAGGGGCCAGCTGTTTTGTGCTTGGCTATTAAGTGACTAGTGGTATGAGACACTGACAACACCGCACCTGTGAGAGTTAAACACTCTGCTGGCCCTCCAAGACTGTTTCCTGTTCAAGTAACACAAAAGGGCTTGCTGTCGCCCTGTCGTGTTCTGCATCACTAAGCGCAGTCTTTTCATGAATGTAATTAACTACTCCTTCAGCTATTAAACTATCGATAACTGACCTATTTGTAATGCAAGATCCTCAACTTGATTCCCTGTTATCAGTCCAATGTAAAGCGTCTCAGAATCCAACAGCAACCTGCCATTCGCACATACATGTCTGCTGCTGCAACAAAATATCAGCTCACGTCCGTCTGACAAGTAATACGGAACAACTGGGTTGTAGTTAAACAGCAGCTACTCACGGATGTCTAGTGTCGGTTTTAACTATCGTACGGCAGCGATACTTGGTAGCTATGCTAGCGCGTTACTGCGGAATCGTTTTATGCTGAAAAAAATTAGTTCCAATTTTGGCCACCAGTTGCAAATCTGGCGATGTACACTGTTTATATGACGGTATGGCATCCACATTGTCATCTGACAAGCCGTAACGCGAGTCAACAGTAAGCACTGTTAGTGAAACTGTTCTATGAGGACTGCAACAATTGCAGTCCTGCATTGAGAGAGCATCGCCAACTGAAAAGTCTAAGGAGAGGTCCTATGTTATTAAATGCTTTAAAGGAGATGGTGATGTAATTCGAAAACATGGATGAGGTGCAAGAGGGAGGCGTCCTATCCCGACGGAAATAACTGACGAAGTTGCTGTTGCTGTAGCTGAGCACGCAGCTCGTGCTCCGGATAATGCCCGTGCTCGTGCAGTGTTGCGAGAATTATCCATCCCGCGGTCAACAGTACGAAAAGTTACACTGCCACCAGTACAAGATCCAGACGGCGCAGCAAATGAAACCTCATGATACGCAGCAACTTTTTGAGTTTGCCGTTCAGTTTCTGGCACGGATCGAAGTTGATGACACTGATTGGGTAGTATTCTACGGAATGACGAAGCACATTTTCCGCTACAGGGCACAGTGAATACATAGAACTGCCGTATTTGGGGTGCTGCTAAATCCTGTGTTGTGCACAAAGAGTCACTGTACTCGCCATATGTGACTGTGTGGTATGGATTCACAGGCACCTATATTCTCGGTCCGTTCTTCTTTGAAGCGAATACTCCCAGAGGGCTTGTCAGGTGTATCGTAACGTCCGGGCGATATCGACGCCTCCTTGTACAGAATGTGATTCCTGATTTGGAACAGCTCAACTGTGTGGAAACTACTGTTTGCATTCAGCATGGGGCATCAGCCCAAGTCGCTCGCGCAGTGAAAGATCTGCTTCATGTAATCTTCCACGAACGTCTTACACGCAGAGATTTCCAGATAGATGCAAGATCACCTGATCTGAATCCATGTGTCTTTTGGCTCTGGGGATATCTAAAAGAACGCGTTTACCAGTGACACGATCGGTCTCTACCTGATCTGAAAGCAAGTATACTGGAACATGCTGCTCAGAGCAACTTATGATCACGTCGTTTTACGGCTGAAGCATTTCGTCGACGCCTCCGGTTCTCATACTGAACAAATAGTGTTATCGGTGGTTAATAATAATATCAGTTATGCCTTTCTCACTTGTTTGACCTTTTCTGCGCACATGCTGTTCCTAAACTATAAGATATGGAAACATTTATACACGTCTTTTCAGAGCGCCAGATTTGCACTTGGTGCCCAAAATTGACACTAAACATTTCCCAGCGTGAATCGGTTCTGCGTTAACGCACTAGAATGCCTAACAAGCCATACGATAATTGCAGCCCCCAGTAGACCTCTGTTAGCAGCCGCACTTTAACCACACGGTACTGTGACACGCGACGGTAGACCTCAATCTGCTCCAACGATAGCCCAGTTATACAGGGCGCCTGCAAGCCTCATTTCATTCATTCTGCATCTCCAGTTCCGGAAGACCATATCATCAAGTGTCACCACACGAAAAGAGAAAAAGAAGTAGCCTTACAACAAACTGACTTCGAACGTCAGTAATTGCTAAGACAAAGTGTGCTAACATGACATCGCCATTGACAAAATGGTTGGTAGGTGTTATTGTTTCGGTCTACAGTCTAACGACTGATTTAACAGGGCTCGCCTGGCAAATTTATCCTTTGTCTCATCATCTCTGCATAACTACCGCAACTTACATACACATGAAAGTTCTTGCGGCACTACAAGGTTTATTTCTTCATCTACAAGTTTCACCTCGCCCGCTTGATACCATTACCAAATTAACAATTACTTGATGCGTCCTGTGAACCTATCCTTACTTTCGTTCAAGTTGTGCCACAAAGCTCGTTTCTCTTTGATACCATTCCTTACCTCTTAACTGTTATTCGATTTACCTGTCTGATCTCCATCATTATTCTGCGGGACCAGATTTAAAAAAAAATATATCCTGTTATTTCTGCGCTGCTTATCGCCCACCTTTCGTTTCTACATACGGTTATACTCCACATATAAGGGGTAATTCACCTAAGCTGTTCTACTGAGAAATTTCTTCAACCTTTCAGCTGCGCGGGATTAGCCGAGTGGTCAAAGGCGCTGCAGTCGTGGATTGTGCGGCTGGTCCCGGCGGGGGTTCGAGTTCTCCCTCGGGTATGGGTGTGTGTGTTTGTCCTTAGGATAATTTAGGTTAAGTAGTGTGTAAGTTTAGGGACTGATGACCTTAGCAGTTAAGTCCCATAAAATTTCACACGCATTTGAACATTTTTTCAACCGTTTAACATATCGTAACTATTTTTTCAGCAAAATGAATTGTGAAACAGTCGTTACCAAATAACATATGGTCTCTTTTCGTAGCTATATTAATTAGAGATGTATGAGTATCATTTTCGCTTTTTCAAATAGAACTAAAATAATTGATGCTGCTAGTATCGTAGATCTCAAAGAGACGAGTTGAGTTACTTTTCATTTTTCGGAACGAAGAGAAAAAGTAGTTAAACTTAATTGTATGAGGAGCTCAGTAACACTTATTCCAGTTCAAGTTTTCGTCAATATGTTCAGCCAAAAAATTGTAGCCTTCTACCCTAGTTACTGGCTCCTGATCATGTGCTACATCAGTTGTCGGTATGACACTATTCGTTGTACAGAACTGAATGTAGTATGTTTTTCAAAATTGAGGGACGGTGCATTTTCAAATTCTTTGAAAAATATCATTTACTACCTCTTCTGCTGCTTTCTCTCTAATGGGATATATCATAATACTTGTATCGTCAGCAGAAAGTGCAAATTTCGCTCGTTGAATGCTAAGTGGAAGGGCATCCTTATATACACGGAATAGAAATCGACCCAAAATTGAACTCTGTGGGACTTTCTTTGTGATTTTTACCCCATTCATTAAAGTTTTCTACCTTTCCGACGTTGTATGAATTATTCAGCACAACCTTTTGAATTTTCTTTGTAAAGCATGTTTCAAATAATCTGTGTGTAAAGTCATCAATTCCATAAAACTTGAGATTTTCTAAGAGAGTGTAATGATCTGCACAATCGAAGTCCTTGGAGAGATCACAAAAAATACCATAGGTGCCGTAATATTATTTAAGGCTTCTACTGTTTGATGAGTGACTGTATAAACAGCATTCTCAGTAAAGCAATCTTTCTGGAATCAAAACTGTGATAAGCTAAGTAAATTGTTTCCACTTAAGTTAGCGACTACTCTTGAGTGCATTACTATTTAGGATATTTTGGAAAAATATAGCAATGATAAAACTGTATGATAATTTTTTAAGTCTGTCGTGTCACCTTTCTGATGAAGTTGCCCATTCCCTGTGCTAGTGATGCATTATATATATCAGTAAGAACATTGCTTATTAAGCTGAAACAAATGTTCATAATTCTGTCTGAAATACCATCAACTCCACAAAAGCTTCAATTTTTAAAAACTTTCTAATTATTAATTTCAGTGAAGGATGCTCGTGCTACTTTTAGTTGGTTCAAGTTTTGTTGATTGGCATTTTTAATACATTCTCTTGCTTCTTCAACTGAACCATTTAATGCTATATGTATTGCTACGTTTGGAAATCGATTGTTAAAAGTACGTGCAACTTGTAAATTATCACTCACAATATTGTCATTTAATTAAACTGTTAAGGAACCTTGTGCAATGGCTGGTTGTCTTGTCTCCCGTTTGACACTTTCGCATGTAGTTTCCATCTACAGTAACATCTACATCTACGTGATTAACCTGCAATTCACAGTTAAATGGCTGGCAGAGGGTTCGTCAAACCACCTTTAAGCTACTTCTCTACCGTTCCACACTCCAACGGCCCGCGGGGAAAACGAACACTTAAAATTTCCATGAGAATTCTGATTTCTATTGTTTTATTATGATTATCGGTTCTCCCTATCTAGCTGTGCGCTAATAAAATATTTTCAGACTCTGAGGAGAGAGTTGGTGACTGAAATTTCATGAGAAGGTACTGTCGCAGCGAAAAGCGCCTTTGTTTTAATGACAGTCACCCCAATTTGTGTATCATATCCGTGGCACTCCCCTATTCCACTATAATACGAAACGAGCTGCACTCAATTTAATTAGAAGCCGGGTGTGAGGAACGATGTGGAAAGCCTTCTGGAAATCTAAAAATATGGAATCAGCTTGACATCTCCTGTTGATACCACTTATCATATTGCTAGAATAAAGAGCTAGTTGAGTTCCACAAGAACGATATTTTCTGTATACATGTTGACTGATAGATAAACTTCAGTGGAAGACTCTGCAGGAGAGACGCTCAGTAGCTCGGTACGGGCTTTTGTTGAAGTTTCGGGAACATACCTTCACCGAGGAGTCAAGCAGTATATTGCTCCCTCCTACGTATATCTCTCGAAGAGGCCATGAGGATAAAATCAGAGAGATTAGAGCCCACACAGAGGCATACCGACAATCTTTCTTTCCATGAACAATACGAGACTGGAATAGAAGGGAAAACCGATAGAGGTACTCAAGGTACCCTCCGCCACACACCGTCAGGTGGCTTGCGGAGTATGGATGTAGATTTAGACTGTTCGTCAATAAATCTTTTTCTGCGATGTGATTCATAATGTTCGAGCAATGTTTATACTCAAAAATTCTACTGCAAATCGACGTTAGTGTTATGCGTTTGCAAATCAGCGAATTCCTATTTTCTTTGTGCGACTTTACTATATTTGGTAAGAGCTTATGAGCGCTCAACGGCGAGGTTATCAGCATCCAATATTTGGGTTCGGATCTTTCTTAATCTTATTATCAGCATTATTTAATTTTTTCAGGACATGCATACTTCTGAAAATTCCAGTGACTTTCCTTAAAAATAATACAGAATTATTTTTTAGTATGCAAGTAACGAAAGATCTTGACTTACATAATTTTTTACATAAATTTTCCTCTTCCTCTTACAGTGGGATTTTAATTCTCTTACTTATCCACGGCTTACTAGTTTTTTAATGCGTCTTTTGGATAATTTTGTAGGAAAGCAACTTTCTAAATATTGACACAAATTTACTACGGAATAAACTGGATATTGGCATTAGAGTCTGTTTCTATATATACCTGATCCCACACTGTTTATTTCCATTAATTGTGCATCACGATCAGTTAGTCCATTAGGAATTGGGAACAGATTAATTGTTTCAGCCTGAGCACTGTCTGTAAAAATGTTATCAATTTTGCTGCACACGAGTTACAAAATTGACTGCTGAAGTTAGACTGAATCACCCAAATGATAATTCTAGTCATTGTGTTCGTAGTACATTGCTTTGTGTTAACATGATATGACAACAAAGTCGGTGCTTTTAGCTGGTTCGCATCCTGTTCTACTTCATTTATTTTGAATCTGGATTCTAGGGCATGATAAGTTTTCATATGGATTTCCGTACGACCATTAGAGATTTTGATGAAATTTTTTCTGCACATTCACACGTATTTACAACAAACATTGTCAAAGTTCTAGTATCACCAGTTGCGGAGCTATAGCATTTGTTTGACTCTATAATGCAGCTTTCAGAAATGCGCTGCTGAGTTTTCCGCAACTTTGAGACATATCAACGTCAACATTTTCCTGCAAGAAACAAAACAAGGCCATCTCGCGCAACATTTTGTGTTGTCTGAAGTGACATGATAAAATAGATTTCATGAGGAATTTCATGTAGATAATTTCTAGCAATATCAGTTGAAAATATAGCCACTTTAAAAAATATGAAGTTTCGCTTTTCATATCCCTGGAAGTGAGAGTGTGATGAACCTGAAACTTGCATGTAACTTACCAGTACATAGTCATCGAATATTAAATTTCATTCTTCTACTGATACCCAAAAACTACGAGGGCTGTTCGGAAAGTAAGGTCCGATCGGTTTCGGAATTGATAACCACAATAAAAATAAAAAAAATGTTTTATTTCTAACTGTTTGTTATACCTTCCAACTACTTCTGTACATAGTCGCCGCTCCGACTTTTGTCGTAGCGTTGTACCAACTTTCCAATACGTGTGCTTTCGGCCACTTATGTGCGCTGGGCTGCAATTCCTTATCTGTGCCAACTTATCATCTTCATAGCCAGCTGTTCATGTGAACCGAGATAAACATCAGAAGGAGCCAAGTCCAGGTTGTAAGGTTGTTGATCAAACACTTCCTGCCGAAAACGATGCAGAGTCTCCCTCATTGCTCCTGCAGTGTGCGGCTGAGAATTGTCATGAAGAAAGACTGGTACGTTATGTGGGGTTGCATGAAATCAGGCGGAACCTCACAGCGGGCACCCATACTTGGCGGGAGACACTGTTGTTCCAGGCCTCATTACGTGCTCACTGTGCGCTCAGAATTGAAAAGAGCGACGTGACGCGATCGACAGGTATACTAGAGACACTGCCCAATACATCTGTGCAAAGTTTCGTCGGATATTCACAGTGGACGCCATTTCGCACCCAATCGGACCTTACTTTCCCACCAGTAGCCTTCGTAGATTACATCGAAGGGCAAGGTAGAATTGAGAAAAAAAAAAAAAAAAAAAAAAAAGACGTGGAAAGTAATTATTTTTAACCCACATTTGCTGCAAAGTATTTTCTACAAATTCTTTTAAACCATGCTAATCAGTAAGACCATGTTCTAAACCACCTAAAAATGTGGGTTTGGTTTTGCAGAGCGAGCATATAATTCCATAAAAAACAGCAACAACATGAAGTCGTTGTCAAAATGCGTTCATATTCCGCTGGTACTCAAATTAAATCTGACATCTTTTATATCGTTCCTATGCATCACCAAAATTTGCTGATTTTATCACATAATAGACCAAAGAAGTTTAGGTTAAAAAATGGCTCAAATGGCTCTGAGCACTATGGGACTTAACTTCTGAGGTCATCAGTCCCTTAGAACTTAGAACTACTTAAACCTAACTAACCTAAGGACATTACACACATCCATGCCCGACGCAGGATTCCAACCAGCGACCGTAGCGGTCGCGCCGTTCCAGACTGTAGCGCCTAGAACCGCTCGGCCACTCCGGCCGGCAAAGAAGTTTAGGGACCAAGCACAATATGACTCTAGAATAATACAAAAAATGACTTGAAAAGATGGGAAACGAAGGATATTTTGTTTTTGAGAATAGCTGGACAACATCCTAATACTGATTCTGCTAGTTGTCCCTTTTAATGCCTCTCCCTGGTATTACCCAAAATAACGTTAAGAACTGCATTATGCAATACACAGCTTTTACAGTATATTTGATTAGAGATGATCGATTTCGGTCTCGGAACAGACCATCATCGGGTCCACTGTACCATAGAAGAAAGAAAATCACATGAAGCGAAGTGTGTAACATTAAAGCATGTGGCTGTTACGTGAAAGAATATTAAAAACATTACATCTTACATCCGTCCACAGCTCGTGGTCTAGTGGCTAGCCTTGCTGGCTCTGGTTCACGGTGTTCCGGGTTTGATTCCCTGCCGAGATGGGAATTTTCTCTGCCCAGGGACTGGGTGTTTGCGTTGTCCTCATCATTTCATTCTCATCATCATCATTCGTGACAGTGGACGGATTGGACTGTGTAAATATTGGGACTTGGTACTGGCGCTGATGGTCGCGCAGTTGAGCGACCCACAAACCACACATCATTATCAAACGTCTTATATCATTGAAACGAAGCACTCCAAAAATGATGCCGCAATCTACATCCAATAACTGTTTTTAAAATCACGCAAATGATCAGCTGAGGTGGTTTTTAAAGTAGTTTTTAACACTGATGTTAGAAGTGATGTATTTAATGTTGTTTCACGTAACAGCTACAAGCTGCAATGTTACACATTTCGTTGCATGTGTTTTAGTTGTTGTTTGGTACAGTGGACTCGATGAAGGTCTGATCTTAGACCGAAATTGTACATCTCTAGTAAAATACACTGTTACAGCTGTGTATTGTATAATGCAGTTCTTATCATTAATTAAAGCTGTAAAACTCCACCTCCATAAAATATCTCTAAATATTTATTTTACTTGACTCACTCAGGATCTTCACCATAATCTTCTAATCATAATCTTGTGGTCAGGCACTTCTGATAAGATGCCGTCTATTGTGACAGGGAGTATACAAATATATTGGGTAAGTAACCTCTGTCTTTTTTGCAGAATGGACGGTAGTGGCGTGAACGGGATAATCTCACTCTGACTCACGCAGTAGGTCAGTGTGTTCAGATCTGCGCTAGTGAGAATGTCACATTCTTTCTTGTTCATTTATTGCACCCATTCATAATTGAAAATCCCGCCAAATCCTTTCTGCAGTAAGTGGCAAAATAATCTCAATGCTGTAATTCATAGTTAAAATGCGTCACTGGAGTCGCTTTTTCAAGAGTGGAAGGACGAATGTTCATGTTCGTCCATCTGTACTCAGCAGCAAACGCGTGCATTAAACTGCAGCAAAAAATATGTGTGAAAACAACAATCGTTTCACTATGTAACTGTGGGGCACCTTTTGCAAATTTTCCATTGTTTGTTGCGAGAAACTGTGACTAATAAATTGGGGTACTACGATTTATGTGCTCGTTGCACTGAAAACTCCTTTCTGAACTACACTAAGCTCAACGGATGACTGCTTATCTGGACTTAATTTTTCGTTACAGAGTCGTGGCCAGTGACGTGAGTTTGGTTTTCTGTGCTAACGCAGAGACAAAACAGCGGTCGTTAGAGTGACGTCATACGACTTAGCCAAACAAACCAAAGAAAGTACGCAAGACACCGTCAGCCAGGAAGGTTACGGCTATTGATTTTTGCAACGCTAAGGCAGCTTGTTTGATTTTAAGGAACGTGGGTGGTCGGTCGTTTAGGAAGACAACTATGAAACATCAAGAAAGCTGAGAAGAGCCATTAAAAACAAGCGCTGTTGCCTCTACAGAACAGATGTGTGTTTGCACAACGGTGCTTGTCCACTGTCGGGCCGTAAAGACAATAATCCGATAATTGTTGCATCTGTTGAAATAGATTTTTTTTAACATCCGCCGTACATTTCAGACTTGGATAGAAGTAAGTTCCACTTCACAATATACATGGTACAGTGGTTTCGCTCCCAACGCTTTGTGTGGGACGAAGAATTTCAAGAGCCTTCTGTCATCGGTTGACAGCAATTTCAGGGGGCAGAATTTTTTGCAGAGAGAATTTCTCAACTTGTAACGAAGGCAACTTTTCGGATACCCTGGTACTTTTTGTCCATATTCTGTCTTACCAATCTTCGATTTATAATTTTCCATCAGTTTTTACAAAGCATTCCTTTTACACGCTCCTGAGTTTGTAGCTTAAAAATGTAACGGCTGATCAGTTGTTGCTCATACTGTCGAAGCCATCACCGCTGTAGATGATATTTCATCGTTGGCCTCCTGTAGCACTAGCTTAAAAGTTCACTACAGACATATGGGGTAAAGGCAGTTAGTAATTAAGTTTGAAAGTGTGCTGCAAATGTCATTAACAGCGAACTGCGAACTGTGAGGAGACAGAAACTGACACATGATGCGGGACACTTGAGACAAATGACGAATGATATCTGAGAAAGACCTAAAACGTACCTCTAATTTGATGAATAGTGAAACTTATAATTTGATGGATAGTGAAACTGTTACCGTTTTGCATCGATTCGTTTTTGATGTGAAAGGTTGGACACAGGTCCTACTGAGCGTGCAAACCCATCTAGGTATTTCAAACCTCTGCTGCCGTTTCTGAGATACTAATTTCCGCATTTACTTTTGTCAGCAATTAACAAACGAGTCTTTCATCCTTCACGAACACTCTCGTAGATAATTTATCATAAAAAGTATACCATGCGTTTTCTTTTGATACTTCTTTGGCTAGACCTATTTTGTACACGTTTAATCCTATATTACGAACATTTTAGTTGCGCTTAGGCCAGTTGAAGGTCACATTGTTAGTGACCTCAGGCCTTCAGTTGCTGGTAACAGGTGGTTGTAGACACACCCTCTGTTACTTATACCCTTCGCCAATCTTTCATCTTTGCCTTCCACCTACAGCCACTAGTGCAAGCGGTGTGCATTTGGGATGAGACAGTCTCCGTTAGTCGCCAAACGGCAATACAACGAAAAACATCCCATTCCAGTTTACAATTGTAGTTTGTTTCCTGTACATGTTGAAAATATATGAAAAAATTAGTCAAATTCTTTGTATTATTTCGTTTCTGATCCTTCACTGTTCCAGTCCTGAGCTGTGGAACATTCTAGAGAAATACCAAAGATAGAAAAATACACAGGGTGTGTCATACTTGTAGCACAAACTTACACAAGTGAGAGGATAACGTGATAAAAAAAAAGCTAAAATAGAAAACAACGTGGTATCTGAGGTTTCTCCTTTGTGTTTAATAAAACACATGCAATTTCGGTTGTCCATCTTGATTTACACTTTTCTAGAGAACATTTAGATGGCTAACCTACTTATTTTTACCAGGTATCGGCAATGATGATTTGTGATGTTCTCGCGGAGTGGTTTCCAAATAGGCTGATATAAAAGTGAAATGTTAACCCATTATTATCATGTCAGAAAATAAGGTCACGTAATT
This sequence comes from Schistocerca gregaria, assembly GCF_023897955.1. Lineage (NCBI taxonomy): Eukaryota > Metazoa > Arthropoda > Insecta > Orthoptera > Acrididae > Schistocerca > Schistocerca gregaria. Next base: position 742,540,279 of record NC_064920.1, on the reverse strand, counting down.
TTTTTTCAGGTACGTGTGTGCGGTCCTGGTAGACATTGAAATTTCTACTCCACCCTACTGTAGCTCGCCGTTAGAGAACACAAAAAAATAAGACGAAACCCACTGGCGTAATTAGTTCTCTGCATTTGAACAGAAACAACGCTGCAACACTTCATACTGTGTTGGTGGAAGAGCGAAGCAACAAAACCGCAAATGACACAGTGGTTAGGAAGCGACGACTCTTCCAGTGCGTCAACGAGTGATACACCATCTCTCAGTGAAGAACCGGGAATCGCAAAAGAGTTAGAGGTCCAGGACCAGCGTAGCACATTCGAGACGAGAGTGGAAAAGTGAAAAATCAACCTCGGAACGATTTTCAACATCTTGCACAACGTTTTAAAAGTGACTAAAATCGCCACCGACTGGGTTCTGCGACTGCTCATACCCAGTCAAAAAGCCTGCCCGACCCAGGCAGCAGCGGAAATGTCGCAGCGCTGTCAAGCCTATTCCGATGACTTTCTTACTCGCCCAGTCAGTCTGAACGATTGCTGGGTGTATGACATGATCCCGAGACAAAGGGACAAAGCAAACAGTGGAAACATGTCAAATACGCTACCGCCGAGAAAGCCGAAGACCCAACCGTCATTGGGCAAAGTGATATATATATATATATATATATATATATATATATATATATATATATATATATATATATAATCGAGTTATATATATATATAAAATCGAGTTTTTCATATTGTCTCGCTCAATACACAGTCTGTTAGCCCAAAAGAAAAAAATGGTCAGGACCTTTTTGTAACAAATTTAAAGTTGTTAAATTCTGTATGATATACGATTTCGTTGGAGGCCACGGCCCTCGAGTTATTCAAGAGAAACGCGTTTGAAGGTCACTTTTGTATGTTTATCTTGAGTAACTATGGTCTCTAACGAAACAATACCCTTGTACAAGATTAAACTACGTTAAATTTTCTACGAGAAGGTCCTGTTCATTTTTTCTGTAGGACCAACAGTTGGCACGCAGTGAGAGAGAGAAAATGAAAATCTTGAGTGTGGCTTATGAAGGAGTTACAGGTTGCATAAAACCCGTCGGTAGGGGCAGCTGAATCATCCTGTATGGTAGTAACAACAGTGGAACAGACTACACTAATTCAGATGAGACAGGTTAGAAGTGTTAATCTAAGCCCTCCAACTGGATGTAGCCAGGTGAAGAGACCCCTTAGTATCAAAATCTTTCCTCTCGTCTATTATTTTATTATTAAAAACGTTTTAAAATTAGTTTTCTTTTTCGAAAATGTACTTTATGTATCACATGTGTTTTTAACTAACAAATGGTTCAAATGGCTCTGCGCACTATGGGACTTAACATCTGAGGTCATCAGTCCCCTAGAACTTAGAACTACTTAAACCTAACTAACCTAAGGACATCAGACACATCCATGCCCGAGGCAGGATTTGAACCTGAGACCGTTGCGGTCTCGCGGTTCCGGACTGTAGCGCCTAGAACCGCTCGGCCACTCTGGCCGGCTTTATTTAACAAAGCAATTATGTAAAAGAGAAGAGAAATAACTGTGCTGAGAGAAGCTACAGAAAAAGGCGAAGAGTCTACCATAATTATCAAGGCAGTGGGTCACTGTGTAATTTTAATAAATAAATAAACTACCGAAATCTGATGACGAGGATACGAAAGGCGCAGCGTCACGGGAAGCTGGTCAATGTGCTGTCGCTCCACAGCGATGACGTAGCGCATCCTGCACGGGACGGAGCCACACTTGCTGCTTCTTTGGGCTGTCCGATTTTTCTTCTTCCTCTGTTCAGCAGCCACTACACTTACAAGCCGACCGCACCTACTTGTCATCACTCATTTCATCCAAATTTATGGTATATGCAGGGCGTAGCCAGCAATGAAAGTGACAGATGGCCAAGCGGACGAAGCGTGCGCCGTTTGTGGCTCTGAGCACTATGGGACTAACTTCTGAGGTCATCAGTCCCCTAGAACTTAGAACTACTTAAACATAACTGTAGCGCCTAGAACCGATCGGCCATTCTGGCCGGCTATGCGCCATTTGTGTGAGTGTGGTTTCCACATAGTGGATGGTGCAGCGGAAGGAGTATAGATCGGTAATTCGGGGGTCATGGGGTCGAGTCCGTAGGTGGAAACTTTTATTTTCAATTTTTACGTTACTTATACTGCAAATAAACTGAATTAATACTCAGTATATTGTGTTTATTAGTATTTTCATAAAAGGCATAGGTAATTTGGGACTGCAAATAAGTATCCAGGTAGGAATTCTAAGGTGTACATAAGAACTTCATATATAAAATTAGATACTTTTATTATTATACAATTAACGAGTTATACCCGCTGGGGAGATATTAATCGTAAAAAATAGGGGAAGCATTAATTAATTTCCTCACCATCTTATAAAAATTATGAACGTCTAAAAGTTTGGCAGCCAACCACGGGTCATACATCATTTAGCTAGACACTGGAGAGGATACCTCGTGTTGTATAGTGGAATGTGTTTTAACGTAGACATCTCGGGATATATTTTTTTCTCTCTCAATCGATAAGAGCAGTTTTGAACTTTTTTGGTCCAGTTCCTCACCTGACGATGAAAACAAGCCTCGTAAAGTTGCATTAGCTGCAGACGGCTGTTAGAAAGTCAAAATGAATCTAACTGAATACAAAGTCATTTTCACTTTAATTACAATTCTTCTTGGAAAGTTATTTGCAACCTTTTCTTAGAAATTTATTTACAGTCTCAAATTTTCCTTTGCCATTCCTTTTCAGGCCTTTTATGAAAATACGGAGGAATGCAATATGTTGTTCTTTGTTTTCCATTATTTGCCGTGTAACTAACGTAAAAACGAAAAAAAATCGCATACAGGCTCGCATTGCTATTCTGTTCTCTTTTCTGTGTTCCAATCACTGACTATACGCTACGCTAACATACACTGAAGAAACTGGTATAGGCATGCGATTTCAAATACAGAGATGTGTAACCAGGCAGGTGAAGGCGCTGTGACCGACAGCACCTATACAAGACAACAAGTGTCTGGCGCAGTTGTTAGGTCGGTTACTGCCGCTACAATGGCAATTTGACAGGATTTAAGTGAGTTTGAACGTGGTGCTATAGTCGTTGCACGAGCGATGGGACGCAGCATCTTCGAGGTAGCGATGAAGTGGGGATTTTCCCGTACGAACATTTCACGAGTGTACCATGAATATCACGAATCCGGTAAAAAATCAAATCTCCGACATCGCTGCGGCCAGAAAAAGATCCTGCAAGGACAGGACCAACTACGATTGAAGAGAATCGTTGAACGTGACAGAAGGGCAACCCTTCCACAGATTGCTGCAGATTTCAATGCTGGGTCATCAACAAGAGTCAGCGTTCGAACCATTCAACGACCCCGGTTCCCGGCGGGGTCAGGGATTTTCTCTGCCTCGTGATAACTGGGTGTTGTGTGATGTCCTTAGGTTAGTTAGGTTTAAGTAGATCTAAGTTCTAGGGGACTGATGACCATAGATGTTAAGTCCCATAGTGCTCAGAGCCAGTTTTTTAAACATTATCGATATGGGCTTTCGGAGCTGAAGACCCTCTTGTACACCCTTTATGACTACACGACAGAAAGCTTTATACCTCGCCTGGGCCCGTCAGTAGAGTCATAGAACTGGTGGTGACTGGAACCATGTTGCCTTTTCAGACGAGTCTCCTTTCAAACTCCATCGAGCGGATATACGTGTACGGGTACGGAGACAACATCATGAACTCTTGGACCCTCCATGCCAGCAGGAAACTGTACAATGTGATGGAGGTTATGTAATGGTGTGGGGCGTGTGCAGTTGGAGTGATATGGGACCCCTGATACGTCTGGATACGACTCTGACACGTGACACGTACGTAAGCATATTGTCCGATCACCTGCATCCTTTCATGTCCATTGTGCATTCCGACGGACTTGAACAATTCCAGCAGGAATATAGTGCAGTATTGCTGCAGAGTGGCTCCAGGAACACTCTTATGAGTTTAAGCACTTCCGCTGGCCACAAAACTGCCCAGACATGAACATTATTGAGCATATCTGGAATGAAACTTCCTGGCAGATTAAAACTGTGTGCCCGACTGAGACTCGAACTCGGGACCTTTTCCTTTCGCGGGGAAGTGCTCTACTATCTGAGCCACCGAAGCACGACTCACGCCCGGTACTCACAGCTTAACTGGAAGGTTCACAGGAGAGCTTCTGTAAAGTTTGTAAGGTAGGAGACGAGATACTGGCAGAAGTAAAGCTGTGAGGACCGGGCGTGAGTCGTGCTTCGGTAGCTCAGATGGTAGAGCACTTGCCCGCGAAAGGCAAAGCTCCCGAGTTCGAGTCTCGGTCGGGCACACAGTTTTAATCTGCCAGGAAGTTTCATATCAGCGCACACTCCGCTGCAGCGTCAAAATCTCGTTCTGGATATCTGGAATGCCTTGCAACGTGCTGTTCAGAAGAGATCTCAACCCCCTCGTACTCATACGGATTTATGGGCCGCCATGCAGGATTCATGGTGTCACTTCTCTCCAGCACTACTTCAGACATTAGTCGAGTTCATGCCACGTCGTGTTGTGATACTTCTGCGTGTTTGCGGGGGGCTCTGCATGATATTAGGTGAGTGTACCAGTTTTTTTGACTCTTCAGTGTAAACGGCTCATGTCTCTCCCGATGCGGACCAAAAATGCTGTTTTCTCTAATAGCTTGGCCATGTGGAGCTCCCACTTCTGTTACTTTCGTTTCTGACCAGGCTCTGAATATTTCACAAATTTGGAGCAAATCAGTGATGGCGAGTAGGAGCGTTCCCGTTGTTAGTGACTTCGTTTCTTGTCAGATGAAGAGACCATTGCGTCTCGGGCGTTTCCAGAATGAAAACTAAGATATTTCCGAGGTCGGATGTTTCCTGAACGTCTATAATGTAGGCTCGTACTACGAAGATCTCCGACTCATCCGTCGTTAGAAGAAAATGTGTCGCATTGGAACATGAATAAGTAGAGAACGTATAACAGAAAGTTTCATTATTGCAGATGAATATTACTGGAGGTTCTAATTCAAACATAGACTACAGCTTGTCACGGAGGAACGGTTTGGTATCGGGTGATAGAGATGGTGGATGTGGAGGCTGTGATGCTGTAGCTAGCGGGCCACCTGCGAGCGCGGCTGGGAGGCGGAAAGAGCCGGCAGCCGGCGGCGGAGGCGGCGGCGCCGCGGGCCAGTTGCCATGGCTACGGTGAACTCAATATCGCCGACATGCAACCAATTGGGATGGCGCCGGCCCCGGGGCTGGCCGCGGGCGCTCGCCTCTGCCTCTGCCTCTGCGCCCGCCGCCGGGCCGTCTGGATTAATAAGGCGGCGGGGGCGGCGGGGCGGCGGGGCGGCGGGGCGGCGCTGGCGGCGGTCCACGGCGCGGCACTCATCTGGCCGCCGTTCTGTGTGCCCGGGCGTGGGCGTGGCCTTTGTCTGCCCGTGTGGTCTGGACAGCATTTCAAATGTTTGCAGTCGCCCGTCCGATACGCGACAGTGCCACTGCATGTTCGTCCTGCCGCAGAAAACTCCGTCAAAGTCGCCTTGAGGCCCTCCGTCGTGCATACTCTGGAACACTGTTGTCAGTAAATAGTTATTATTACTACGTTCTCTTGTTAACATACTATTACTAGCTGAGCATCCGGCGTTGCTCGGTTATGTATTGATTCTAGTCTTCTTGTAATCCATCTTTCCTTTCCCCCTGGCCCTGGCTACCTCCTCTCCCCTCTACCCATTTTCTTCTGCTCCTTTCTCTGTACATCTTCTCGTCCCCCTCTCTCTCTGTCCAAGGTCTCCTCAATCCGCTGCCCACCTGCTCATTCCCCCTCTGTCCATCTTCTCCTCCCCCTCTCAGACCCACTCCTTATCCTCTTTCTCATCTCGTTCCACCCCTTCTCTGTTTGTCCATCTGCCCCTTCCATTTTCCTCTCAACGTTATCACTACCGCTTCTATAGCAGATCGCTGGTTCTTTCCCTGACAGTATTTCTTTCCAGACAGAAAGGGATATGTGTACCAAGTTTGGCTGAGACCGACCCAGGAGTTTAGGAAGAACTTTTAACGTGTGGCTTTGCCTGCGTACGCCCATGTCAGATACAAATGGTCCTGAGCACCATGGGACTTAACATCAGAGGTCATCAGTCCCCTAGAACGTAGAACTACTTAAACCTAACTAACCTAAGGACATCAGACACATCCATGCCCAAGGCAGGATTCGAACCTGCGACAGTAGCGGTCGCGCGGTTCCAGACTGAAACGCCCAGAACCGCTCGGCCACAACGACCGGGCATGTAACACACAGTGAGTTGACAAAAGTAATGGGATAGTGGTATGCACATATGCAGATGGCGGTAGTATCGCTAACAAAAGGCATAAAAGGGCAGTGCATTGGCGGAGCTGTGATTTGTACTATGGTGACGAAAGTGGAAATGTTTCCTACTGTGATTACGACCACACGACGGGAATCAACAGACTTTGGACTGCGGAATGATAGTCGGAGCTAGACGCTTGCGACATTCCATTACGGAAATCTTTAGCGAATTAAATTTTCTAGGATCCACAGTGTCGAAACTGTGCCGAGAACACCAACGATAGTCGGAGCTAGACGCTTGCTACATTCCATTACGGAAATCTTTAGCGAATTCAATTTTCCAGGACCCACAGTGTCGAAACTGTGCCGAGAACACCAAATTTCAAGCATTACCCAATGGAAAACGCAGTGGCTGTCTGCCTTCACTTAACGACCGAGAGCAACGGAGTTTTCGTAGAGTTGTCTGTGCTAATAGACAAGCAACTCTATGTGAAATAACCGCAGAAACCAATGTGGAACGTACGATGAGCGTATCCTTTAGGTCGAGGCGGCGAAATTTGGCGTTAATGGGCTACGGCAGCACACGACCAATGCGAGTGCCTTTGCTAAAAGCACGACATTGCTTATTGCGCCTCTCCTTAGCTGGTGACCATATCGGTTGGATCCTAGACGAGGAGAAAACAATGACTTGGTCAGATGATTCCCGATCTCACTTGGTAAGATAGAGGGGGCAGGGTTCGACTTTGGCTCCACGAAGCCATGGAACCAAGTTGTCAAGAAGGCACTTTGCAGGCTGGTGGAGGTTCCATAATGTTATGGGCTATGTTTACATGGAATGGACTAGGTCCTCTGGTTCAACTGAACCTAACACTGACATAAATTGGTTACGTTCAATTGCTGGAAGACCATTTGCAGCCATTCATGGACGTCATCTTCCAAACAACGATATCATGTCACCGAGCCGCAATTGGTTTCGATTATTTTGAAGAACATTCTGGACAATTCGAGCGAATGATCTGGCCACAGAGATCGCGTGACATGAATCCCATCGAAAATTTATGGGACATAATCGAGAGGTCACTTCGTGCACAAATTACTGAACTTGCAACACTTTCTCAATTGTGTACAGCTATAAAGGTAGCATGGCTAGTATTTCTGCACGGGACTTCCGATGACTTTTTGAGTCCACAGCACGTCGAGTTGCTTAACTAAGCCGGGTAAAAGGAGGTCAGACATGATATTAGGAGGTGTTCCATGACTTTTCTCACGTCAGTGTACATTACACATATTTCATCCATATTTGTAAAAAATTTTCACCTGTAGCTCTATCGAATTACATCCTGCAATTTAGTTTTCACACAGCTGAACGTGTGTGACTTCGTTTCTCCTCAACTACGTATCATACAATGATATAATTTGCAAGTAAATCTAGTGCTATAAGTGAATACTGTTCGCGAAATGTGTTGCGACTAGAATTAGTAGTAAAGAAGTAATAAATTAAAAGGTCCTTTATGATGCAGTAGTTTTTCACACATCTTAGCATTTACGGTATCATATTTCCTGAGCTATATGTCGAACAATGATATTTTTTCCAAGTACTTTCAATGATATACGATAATGCAGTCTCCAAAATCTGTTGCAATTGGAGTTTGTAGTAAGGAAATAATAAATTAGAAAATATGCCTGATGTGGCAGTATTACTGCATGAACGGCGAAAATGTTGTAAGCGACAAACTTTTTTCCTTTCGACGGTGCTGAGCTAGAGTAATGCAGTATTTTTTGAAACTATAAACTGCCATTTCACTGTATATTACTGTATATTTCTTCTGTCCTATCCACAAATCGGCTTTTATGTATGTGTGTAGGCTAGTGTACTTTACCTCCTGTGGGTTTGTGTGTGTGTGAAATCTTATGGGACTTAAGTGCTAAGGTCATCAGTCCCTAAGCTTACACACTACTTATCCTAAATTATCCTAAGGACAAACACATACATCCCATGCCCGAGGGAGGACTCGAACCTCCGCTGGGACCAGCCTCACAGTCCATGACTGCAGCGCCTCAGACCGCTCGGCTACTGTGGGTTTACTTTACCAGTTATGACGTATTAATGGAGTACGAACTGTTAGCGTTGTACTGGATAAAGGCACAAAAGCTAAAATTTAGACAGTACTGTTTTGTGTGTGTGTGTGTGTGACGGGGGGCGGGGGGTGACAAGTACATAAAGCCTCATAAAGGTGCAAAATTATGTTTAGGTTTGTTTGAAGTCGCTAACTGCCCTGGCTGAATATAGTCTGACCATTTTTGAATCACATGCTACACTCCGTTTTCACTCCCAGTCCTATCCCTTTTGAGAATTGGATGCTTCTTATACTTACAGTGGTTCATTCCAGACGGTATGCGGTAGGTATACCTATTTGGTTGGATTCGATTCAATGATTTAGGAGGACATATGGAACATACAGGCATGCATGCATACATACGTACATACATAAAGTTCTAAAACATCAGTGTACTGCGACTTCTGTTCACCTGTTTATTGATAGTATTTACATAATCTATTTCGAAATTCAGTTTCATCTTAGGACATGCTTGTGGCAGCCTAATTCAACCGAATCAGTAAAGTATATGAAATGATCCAATATGTAACTACACTAGATCACTCTATGTACTTCAGTGTTCCGGTCCAGTTGGATTGTGTGGCATGACGTATCTGTGTGGGTGGATCGTTGTTTGCAGTCCACGGTGCTCTGCCTCACGCTCTTCCTTGTAGCCCCGTCACATTATTTTGGCGGCTGTAACGCAACGTATTAATCCAGAACGAAGTTCCTGAAAACGAAAGACATCAACACTCAGCTCACTAGACTATGTCTGGAAGTAATATTAACCTAAAACAAAGACGTATAATATTTCCGTGTGATTCTATAGTCTGGTGCAAGTCTTTCATTTGGACGCTACTCCAGGAAACTACCCCAATTACCCTTCAGGAGGAAGGGGACCTACTTTTTAACACAAAATCCAAACCACGTATCATTCCTTGCGAATCTTTACATTATTGAGAGGTGAAGACTAGATTAAAGACAAACTGTAATATTCCGTGGTCCGACCGGAATTCGATCCCGCGACGTTTCAGTTTCCAAGCATGCGCTTTACCACTAGACCACCATGCCCTACATCAATCAGGTGTTAGAGATGATGAAAGAAATAGGTGGAAAATGCATTATTATAAATAGTGGTTTAACCCTTTGGCCTGATGGATCGACATGGGGCACTCAAGCATACAACACAACAATAATATCTTCAACTTTATTAACCTAAGCATTTGATGTCTTTAACGAAGCCCTGATCCACACCTTACCAACTGCGTGCCATGCCACAGGTGAATGAAGGCAAATGTCACCATCGTGGTCGGTTCTTCACGAAGAGAGCGAGGTTGGGAAATTATGAACGCTACATCGCTCTTGTACAAGATTACGTTGTTCTGGCCAATGTCCGGCCTAGTTGTGCGGCTGTCTATCGAACTTTCATAACGGTTGAAGCTGGTTCACGCAGAACTGGTGCGCGTGAATCGGCCGGGCGTAGCGAACTGGGGTCTCGTTACGTCACGAGTTTCCACGTCTGACGGGTGTTTGGAAGGGATTCCTTTGTGTGCCGAACGCGAATAGGCCCTTTCCGGCTAATCTGTGAAGCTTTTGCGTACCAAAGTGCGGAATCTTATGCCTACAATGCAGTTAATAAATGATTTAGCGTCCGATAACTCTCTTGCCTCTGGTAGACTGCTCCACATTTTAGCAGTGCAAATTAAAACCACGTAAAACGCCTCTTAACTACCACAAGCACGTCTGAAGGCGAAACTGTATGATTTCCAAATAGACCACGAAAATTACATACGATGAACAAAACAGTACAATAATGAAATACAGTAGAACGTGCCTAGGTTGTATCAACGAACATGAATTACTTCAAAATACTATTTATTATATATAACCGCCTGTTGCAAGCCTTTTGGCTTGGCTCCACTTTGGCGGACTGTGTGTCGTTTATCTAGCAGAACGTGCCTAGGTTGCATCAACGAACATGAATTACTCCAAAATACTATTTATTATATATCACCGCCTGTTGCAAGCCTTTTGGTTTGGCTCCACTTGGCGGACTGTGTGTCGTTTATCTGTAGTGTATATGACTATGAAGAGTTATTTTGTCAGTAATTCAAGTTGTCAGTGCTCGTTGGCTCTATTGTACGTTATAAAATTACCCATTTAAAGACTTTCTTGTTAGACACACTTTATTTTCCTTGCCACTACTAGTCTCGAGCTTCTCTTCATCATCAGATGGCTGCATTGCAGGATGAACTACTAATCAGACGTTGGTTGTTTTGCTTACCATGGAGACCTATCGTGAAAATATATTAAATGGCAAATATTCCTCAAGGGAATTGAGGTAAATAAGGTTTGGAACTTGCATAATGGCTGCTTAGCAACAGTAATTACAGTTGACGTGTCTTGATAGCTTTTACGGCTTGAATTTTTGTTATTTTTCGTGTACCAAGCAGTAGTAACATGGTAATAGTGTACTAGCGGTTTAAACACAATCACAAAAACACAGGGGAATTTGCACCTTTTATTGTATGTTTTTGTGATTGTATTTATAATACTGGGACACGTTTACAATTATACTACTGTGTGGTACATGGAAAAAAATAATAACTCAAACCTTCAAAGCTGTCAAAACATGTTCACTGTACGTACTGGTGCTAAACAGTTAGATTCGATTGCCGTAGGAGCAACACTTGCTGGGTGGCCAGCTAGATATCACTACTACCCAAATATTTGTCGTTTACTCACGAGGGAAGCTCCCCATAGCACCCCGTCAAATTTAGTGGTAAGGTACCCCTGTGGATAGCCCGTCAAAAACTGAACACAGATCAAGCATGAAAACAGGAAAAAGTTTTACTGAACTGTGAAAAAAAGCAAATTTAGAAACAGTGAACGGTCTAAGAAAGTGCAATAAGAGCAGGCGTCGTGCGTAAGTGATTGTGGTGCGGCACTGCCAAGCGGGCGAGTCGTGTACAAAATCCACTCGTGCGATTTGTATGTATAGTTTTCACAGCATTATGAACTGTCCGTTTGGTCATTGAAATGTTTGACCTCTTTCTGTAGTCTTGGCAGTTGTCACACTATACACTGGTTATACAATATGAGTCATGTGGTAAGAGTAAGTTACCGTCGCAAGTATATGTGACGTATAGTGAGAACAGGTGAGATACCACACAGACGTCTCACAGAAATGAAAACACCAAATAAACGGGTTTGACCTATGTTATAGCAAAGGAATTCAACAGTCAAGACTATCGAAGCGGAACGCAGCTTCAAAAACGTTAAAAACATATGTTTTGACAGAAAATGTGTGATTGTAAAACTGTTGTGTTGATTTGTTGCAGCTTGTGTGAGAAACTATTATGGTTTCATCATTTCCTTGGGAATGATCACATTCACATTCATACGAACACCTATATCGAGCAAGGAGGCATACAAGTCGTACGAACTAGGTGCGCCGATAAGACACTCCTGGTTCAAATGGATCTGAGCACTATGGGACTTAACATCTGAGGTCATCAGTCCCCTAGAGCTTAGAACTACTTTAACCTAACTAACCGAAGGACATCACACACATCCATGCCCGAGGCAGATTCTAACCTGCGACTGTAACAGTCGCGCGGTTCTGGACTGAAGCACCTGGAACCGCTCGGCCACCGCGGCCAGCTAAAGACATTCCTATCATATGACACACGTACTGTGACTAATGCCCTGTATGACACACCAGACATGTTTTTCGGTGGAAGATTCGGTTGACTTGTCGCCTTGTCATAACACGTTCGTGGTTTGCATTCAAAAGCCACTTCCTTTCAGCTGCAGAATCAACTGTCATTATAGGTCCCTACCTTACAGCCCGCTGTTGCAAACTGACGTTACACCACGACACAGACACAAGTTTGAATAAAGCGAACAGCGATAAAAAATTCTCACTAGGAATTTGTAAAAAAACAACACGGCCCTTCCGCTTCGGACGTCAACACTATAATCACTTAACCACGATGCCGTTTGTCTTCCCGTCTGTTCTATATTTTACTTCTTCTTCTTGCGTAGTTCACGATTTCTATTTTTTTGCAGTCCGGTACACTTTCTTGCTGTTTTCATGCTTGATCTATGTTCAGTTTTTGAGGGGCTGTCCACTTGGCCCCCTTACCTTGAAATCTGAGGGTTGGGGGTGGGGGTGGGGGGAGTTGGGGGGGGGGGCGGGGGTTGGATGAGGAGTTTCCGTTGTCAGAAAGCAAACAAACCATGTTACTGTTTTTATGAAACCATCGCTACGCCCCTACAGTAAGGCCGCGACGTCACTGAGAGCCGCGAAGCACAATTTGAAAATCACTGGTGTAGGTCGTTCTCGACGATGGCGTCGTGGAGAAACACGGCCACAATGTATTTTGTAATGAGACTGCTCTTTATTGATGTTGACTATTCACACAACTTAGAGGATAGGTTTCATGATACACATTCTACATTCGTATTATCAAATTTTACAGAGGTTAAACATACCACTTCAGTTGTAAGGTTATTTTTATTGTCCAGTGCTTAAATCAACAGTTTCCGAGCGCCGCATGGACTAGTATATGACGTCATACAAACTATAAATTGCTGTTGTTTATAAGAAAATGCCTTTTTTGCATGCTGCACATCGAATTTTTTTTTTTACGCACCCAGACACGTTTCGCCTTTTTTACAAGGCATCTTCAGTGGGTTTCCTGAAATATTACATGATTTGTCCATTTTTACACATAGGTTATGGTTTCACATTTCGGTTATAGATTTAAAAATAGTTCCTTAACTTTTTTATGAAATGGGAAGGTAATTACAGGTAACTTCTAATTCATTGCATCGAAGCAAACTGCTTTATCTCATCTGGGAACCAAGTGGACATCTTACAGTTCACTTTCAGTTCACTGTTTACGTTACACATCCCTGTAACTGCCATCTTTTTAATACAGAGTTTCATTTGTTTTTCTAAGTGTTGCCAACACTCTCAGTTTTCTGCATTCAGCTGTTTTGTGAATGCGTGTGTGTGTGTGTGTGTGTGTGTGTGTGTGTGTGTATTAGAGAGGTAGAGAGATTTTTTATTTAATAAATATAAATATAAAGATGTTTTACAAGATTCCTGATATTCACGGTACTCTTGTGAAATAGTCGTTCGGGAAAATCCCCATTTCATCGCTACCTCGGAGATGCTGTGTCCCATCGCTCGTGCGCCGACTATAACACCACGTTCATACTCAATTAAATCTTGATAACCTGCCATTTTAGCAACAGTAACTAGTCTAACAATTGCGCCTGACACTTGTCTTATGTAGTCATTGCCGACCGCAGTTCTATATTCTGCCTGTTTACATATCTCTGTGTTTTAATAGGCATGGCTACGCCAGTGTCTTTGGCGCTTGAGTGTATTATCCCATCAGCTATGCCACATGGCATGTTGGCTCAACAGCTAGAGCAAAACTGTGTGCGTGGAAAGGAGGGTCACTGGGGGGGAAGTCTGCTGATTCAAGTCTTCTCCATCACTTTATAGTCTGCCTTTTTCCGTTAGATTCCCGCAAGCCACAAATATCTATATATTTCATTTAATGGTTTTAAATTTTTAAGCATTAATAAACTTCGGTGCGTGCGTTCGTTCGTGCATATGCGTGTGTGTGTGTGTGTGTTTGTGTGTGTGCATACTCTTGGTTTCGTTGATTGTATAGGTACTGGGTGATTCTTTGTTGATGTTACAAACTTTCAGGGATGGTGGAGAACGGTAAATGTATCAATCTGAGGCAAAGGGACCCTTGTCCGGTAACGCTATGTCGGAAGTTATAACGGAAACCGTTGTGATACCTCTGACAGTGGAATACATGTGCCGGTACAGCTGTTGCTTAGATTGTGGGGTAGGCAACGTTCAGACGTAGTATGGATCAAGAAAAGAAAAAATTTCTAGTAAAGATGGTGTAAGTGGGCTGCTTCTGTGTTGGCAGCGCTGTGTATCGCTTTGCATTGGATCTCTGACTGCGCTTTCTTTGTAAGAGACTCTGTGGCTGGTACTCGTTGTTGGAAGTTAATCGTCAGTAGTGTTGGGCAGTTGGAAGTTACGACAGCAGCGATGTAGGGCAGAAGGAGCTGAACAGCCAGCAGTGATGGATGTTAGATGTGAGAAGTTAGCATTGAGGGTAGAGGTCTGAATTGTTAGTTTAGGTTAACGATCTGTACATGTTCGACTTGGAGATTGAATGTTATTCATGGTTATATACCCTTATACTAGATGTCAATGACGATTTATATTCGTGTCTGAACTGGATGTCACATTATTAAGGTAAAAAAATACATTATTTGGTTTGAAACAAAATCTTTCCTTTGCTAAGCACATGCCTGTTAGTTGTTAGTGGCTTTAGTAGTTAGAATATTTTATTTAGCTGGCAGTATTGACGCTCGCTGTAAATTTGTGGTTAGGTCTTATGGGCCCAAACTGCAGAGGTCATCGGTCCCTAAGCCTACACACTACTTAATCTAACTTAAACTAATTTACGCCATGGACAACACACACAGCCATGCCCGTTGGAGGACTCGAACCTCCGACGGGGGGAGTCGCACGGACCGCGACAAGAGGCTCGCTGTATTGCAGTAGTCCACGTAATGAAGATTTTTATGAGGTAAGTGCTTAATGAAATGTATGGGTTATTGTTAGGATTTCTTTTTAGGCAGGGCCATTCATTTGAATTAATTATTTGAAGTCAGGTTGTCTTTGGTTTGAGTAGTCAGATTTCGTAGAGCTGGGATATTGCGGGTCTCAGTCATTCAGCAATTTAAGTACAGCCACACACATTTAAATAAAGAAGTTTCAGTGGGCTCTAAAAGACGTTTCAGAAGAGGTGTGAGTACGCGTTCATTTTCGATACTGTGAGACTCGTCTAGTGGAAGCTCTTTGGTTTCCTTATTTTTGCAGGAGCTAGTATGACGCAATACAAGAAAAAGAGGCTCAACAAATATGTGCTCCAAAATGTATACCTTAAATATGGGCACAGCAGCGAAAATGAACAAGTGGCCATAGCTCTTAAGATATGCCTTTTAGAGCCCCTGTTTACTGGATTTTTTTTTTGTACCTGTACTATCTCCTCTGGAAGTTGCCTGTCCTACAATCTTAGCAACTATAGGACTGATGCATGTATTCCACTGTTAAAGGTATCAGAGCGATTTTTGCTTATAACTTTAGACTCAGTCGTTTCCAGAGCAGGACCTCTTACCTCAAAATGACAAATTTACCCTTCTCCATCATCCCTGAAAGTCTGTAACATCGTCAAGGAATCACTCTGTGAACAGTATGATCAAAAACAGTGTCACAAGCTTTGTGTCATAGCAGTCCAATGTGATGTTTATCTTTTTATTTGCTCATTTTTAATTATGTTCAACGAAAGTGCAAGGTTGGCAAGCTAGGGAGGAAGGTTTCAGTTTGCCTTGATGGAAAGCGAGCGGGATGAGCGGCTACGTGCTGTTCCCAGGTTGACCAAGGGAGGTCTGCCGCGAAGGCTCTGGCGTAATGAGGCCGAACTCATGGGTGCTGCTTTTCGCGGAGTGTCTGTAGTAAGCCCCTGGGCGTCCATTTCAGCTACAAATGAGGTTTTATGCTTTGGAAGGAGTTGGCGACTAGCCCCCAGAGAATTGCCACGTTTGACATATTCATCATCTTGTACACAGAACGCAGAAGAGAACGATATGGTGCCGCTAGCCTACCATGGGAAAACTCCTTGCCCCCTCTCAAAAATCTGGTTATCCAATCATCTGAATCCTGTCCGACGCCGTACTTTGACGCGAAGGACTCAGGCAATGAATAGAACCTGGCTTGTAGACAATATCAAGTATCTGCATACTAAAATGCATTCAGTGAACCAAGAAGATAAATTTGTACAGGGTGTCCCTGTATTCTGGAGAAGAAAGCGAAATTTTCGCTGGTCCCTGTAGCAATGCCTGCAGATCTTCCCCTCCAAACTGCATTTATCGAGAGACAGAGAAGCAGGTGGAGGCAAGGATTGCGTTTCGGGACCCGCCGTGGAGAGGGCGTCTGGACGTCGGTGGCAAATATTCTCGGCCACCATCTCAATCATTTTGCATTCGGTGCTGACTTGTGCGCTAGGGCCCATGTTCTCTGAGTTCTAAGTAAGTTTCGCAGTTCTCAGTTAGTGCTGTCCGTTACTTGAGTAGTTCACAATTTGCAGGATTTACAGCGAAACTTGGGCTGCTTGATTACTTATCATATTTCGCGAAACTCGCACTCGGTTACTTTGAGTTTTCGAGCTGTGCAAATTACGAGAGTTTGCTGCGCTTCCCAAACAGTTTTCCAATTAGATTTGATGTATCTTCCAATGTGTTAGGGGTACATTAAGATACAAATAAGCTTTTAGTGAGCTACTGTTTGCCGTTAATGTTCAGAAAACCGATTATTGTTATGATAGTAACTGCTTAATAATCATTTTCTTTGGTTCATGTACATCTTTGCTCACAATAAACAGATACTGTTCAGCGTACTCTTGCCTTAAAATTATAAGCCCGACTGTCCTACAGCTAATCCCAATTAGGAGAACCATAAATAACAAATATAGTTAATTACTTGCATGTAATTCGTTGTCTCACTGTGACGGTATTTCCGTTACAATACATGTTCCTGCGCTACGGAGATTTTTGTTAATTTGTTTAAATAATTGTATAACGAACATTGCAGTCGCTCGTCTATCATTTAGATATTGAAGCCGTCAGTGAGGTGGGCACACGAACCTTAGCACGATTTCGACACAACGTGACATAAATTTTAGCATGTAAGGGTGTTGCAGGGTAGGTTATGCTGAGAAATGATAGTTAACAAAAAAAAAGAATTTCGGACTGCTTCTGTCCACACTGTATATATACGACAGAAGTGGATATGTTATGTTACTAAGGCATAATAAATTTTCATTGTTTTAACTACACGCTGTCTCTATCCTAGCGTTTATCCACTCGAACGGTTCCGCTGTTTTCCTGATTTGTCATATTTGTTTTTGTTTAGCTTTGTAACCTGGTGCCCTTCTTGTCGCCACAGTCGTAGGTAATCTAAGGGAAACAATTTTTGTGCCCCCTTGTTTGTCAAAACTTTGTTGTTTGTATCATCGAACTTTAATTATTTGTGTATCTGAATGTCTGAAGCGTAGGTTGGAGACCAGGACAGCATTAGCCTGACATGCGTGAAAAACCGCCTAAATGCAAAACTCTGCCATGCCAGCGTTCCAGACCGACCGTAGTAGCTAACCTGCCACGCGAATTCTTTCCATTCTTAGCCCGCCAGCCTCTCAGGAACTAGAGCACTGCGCTTTAAGCTATACGAACAGCCAATCTTTTCAATTACACAACTCCTGAATTATTTAAGCACAGGTAACAATTACCTCGATGAGAAATGTGCCAAGATACGAGAACGACAAAACTAAATTAATTCAATCTGAAGTAGTGCCAATCTGTCAAAAATCTCTTCCACTAATCATCGTTCGATAGGAGAGAGGGAAGGGAGGAGGGTGGGGGCAGATGATAGCAGTACCAGAAGGACCCTGCCACCCAATAGTGTAAAGGTGGCGTGTATATCTTTCGTTAGCAGCTACTGGCTCTAGTTCAGATGGACACATAATGGAAAGCTCCGAACGAAGTCATGCAATGGTTACGGGGCCCTCCTAAGTGGCTGGAGAAGCAGGATACAACTCTATCTCTGTTCATGAAAATTCAGTTTTTGTTTTGTTTGTCTTGTTTTAGGAAGCTAACTCTTTCTTTCATGGCCTGGGCTACGTCAGTAACGATCTCATTGACAAGACACCAATCTCTAATCATTTTTCCTTCTTTCCAACCATAGTGAAACACCATTAGGTATTTGCTGGCAACTGTTGCTGTTCGGATAAGACGTTCCTCACTTTGTTTAATACTCATCATGTTCGGAACTTGGTACTAGTGTTTTTGTTATTTTCCTGTTTTGCTCTTGATTTACTGAAAACAGAGTAGTAACGTTTGGTTGTAATGAAATGTTACGAAGAGTGCTCAAATACTAACTTCTATTCTTGATAAAGTAGAAATAACTGTGCATTTTGATATGAAAGGATTGGAAACGTATAACAGTACCTTCCCAAACGTTGCCTGAATTCGGCAACAAATCACAAATGCTGGAAATAGAAATTCACGTACGATACAAAGAAGCGGTTTCAGTTTTTTTTCCGAAATGGTGGAACAAGACATGAACGCATCCCACAAACGTTGGACAAAGAAGGGTTCGGCAGACGTACATCAAACAAAAGCAACGTGTGCTAAACATTTAATTTCGTTATTTTGCCGTAAACAAGTCAAATGGCGGTGGGGTGGTCTACGTATATTGTGTTTAAGTTTAGTGTCTGTAACTTATGTTGCAGTCGGATTATATAAAGTAACAACCCCCTGTTCACTCTGTTTATCAGTGTTGTAGTTTTTGGAGATCGTGCGTGTGTTCCTCCAGAACATTCACCTTCTGTGTCATTTCTGTGTGTGCACATTGAGGAAAACTCGAATGACGTAAATGGGAACTAACATATTGCTGTTCTTAGACTTTTAAGGGCAGAGTTTCTGTATTACGAGAAGTAGCATACTTTAAAGATAACAGTTACAAAAAAAAAAATTATATCACTTTTTTTTTCTTTTACCAATGTTTATGGACTAATAATCTGGGGACATTCATTATTCAGAAAGAAAGTATTACTTGCTAAAACTTAATATAAGGATAGTATGTCCTATCTGTCACAGATCCTTTCACATACAGCTCCTCAGACAGCACGTAAGATTATTTTCTTGCTATTGGCTTAGATACCGTGGTTGACGAAAAATTGGATTTTCGTTGTTTAGAAGTAGGTTTGAAGTTCTACTTTGCCTGTTAATTTTTTTTTTTTAATTTAAGTTACCCGTGGTTTTTAGTGTTCCTAAATTGCTAAGGCAAGGTTTGGGTTGGTCCTCCGAGAAGGATACGGATGTTTTATTTCCCCGCCCTCCTTCAAAATGGTTCAAATGGCTCTAAGCACTATGGGACATAACATCTGAGGTCATCAGTCCCATAGACTTAGAATTTCTTAAACCTAACTAACCTATGGACATCACACACATCCATGCCCGAGGCAGGATTCGAAACTGCGACCGTAGTAACAGCGCGGTTCTGACTGATGAGCCTAGAACCGCTCGGTCACACCGGCCAGCCCGTCCTCCTTCATTTCGATCTTCTGTTCAATGACGTCTTCGTCTTTGGGACATTAAACCTTAATCCTACGTTATTCATTCCATTATGAAATTTTTATCAACCACCTGAAATGCGTTTTTCATCTATAAACCCCTTCTGATACTTAAATGTTCAAAGATTTTTTATTCTTTTCTACAACATATCAAGCCTGACTAATAGGTGGGATTCGTCAGTTTTCCTTGTACTATTACATTTATGAAAATAATTTTTTTTATTTAGTGTGAAAATATTAAAAACTTTCATAAGTGTTATATTACAAAGAAACTGACCTATCCCATCCGATACTTAGCTTTGGCATAGTGCAGAAAGGAATAAAAAAACTCAACCTTTACATATTTATCTGAAAGGTCTGCCCTATAAAAAAAGCTGTTATAACAAGTAAAGGAAATATCTCCGAGCCACATCTGCTCCTATTCCGAGTAATGATGTCTCAACTGCTAACACTGTACGTGAAGTATGTATGCTGGTATCTACGACTAATAAACCCAAAATAAAGTTCTCTGGGTGGATTAATAGGATTGATATACCGAACTACAACACTACTAAACAGTCAACAAACAGCTGTAATATTAGGACAAGGATAGTCTGGTACTCGCCATAAAGACGAGCCGTTGAGTTGCAGGCAGACACAACGAAAAAAAATGTTACATATTAAAGCTTTTTAACTCGCTGTAGCGATTCCGATCGAAAGAAATTATTATGTATCTTATCCATGCAACCAATAACAAACCAAATGGAGGCAAATATTGAAAGACCAACCTTTATCCTTTGTATGTTTGATCATATCCCTAAAATGTTCTTGTGACGCTTCTACATATGGCGCAGGAAAAAGGTTTTATTTCGTGGCGTTTATTGTAACCTCTAGGCAGGTACATAAAACTTAATCTATCCAACGATGAGGGTTTTGTTTGAAGAAAAATCCTAATTTCTGCTTTACAGCAATATAATTTGTATACACTCCTGGAAATGGAAAAAAGAACACATTGACACCGGTGTGTCAGACCCACCATACTTGCTCCGGACACTGCGAGAGGGCTGTACAAGCAATGATCACACGCACGGCACAGCGGACACACCAGGAACCGCGGTGTTGGCCGTCGAATGGCGCTAGCTGCGCAGCATTTGTGCACCGCCGCCGTCAGTGTCAGCCAGTTTGCCGTGGCATACGGAGCTCCAGCGCAGTCTTCAACACTGGTAGCATGCCGCGACAGCGTGGACGTGAACCGTATGTGCAGTTGACGGAGTTTGAGCGAGGGCGTATAGTGGGCATGCGGGAGGCCGGGTGGACGTACCGCCGAATTGCTCAACACATGGGGCGTGAGGTCTCCACAGTACATCGATGTTGTCGCCAGTGGTCGGCGGAAGGTGCACGTGCCCGTCGACCTGGGACCGGACCGCAGCGACGCATGGATGCACGCCAAGACCGTAGGATCCCACGCAGTGGCGTTGGGGACCGCACCGCCACTTCCCAGCAAATTAGGGACACTGTTGCTCCTGGGGTATAGGCGAGGACCATTCGCAACCGTCTCCATGAAGCTGGGCTACGGTCCCGCACACCGTTAAGCCGTCTTCCGCTCACACCCCAACATCGTGCAGCCTGCCTCCAGTGGTGTCGCGACAGGCGTGAATGGAGGGACGAATGGAGACGTGTCGTCTTCAGCGATGAGAGTCGCTTCTGCCTTGGTGCCATGGTCGTATGCGTGTTTGGCGCCTTGCAGGTGAGCGCCACAATCAGGACTGCATACGACCGAGGCACACAGGGCCAACACCCGGCATCATGGTGTGGGGAGTGATCTCCTACACTGGCCGTACACCTCTGGTGATCGTCGAGGGGACACTGAATAGTGCACGGTACATCCAAACCGTCATCGAACCCATCGTTCTACCATTCCTACACCGGCAAGGGAACTTGCTGTTCCAACAGGACAATGCACGTCTGCATGTATCCCGTGCCACCCAACGTGCTCTAGAAGCTGTAAGTCAACTACCCTGGCCAGCAAGATCTCCGGATCTGTCCCCCATTGAGCATGTTTGAGACTGGATGAAGCGTCGTCTCACGCGGTCTGCACGTCCAGCACGAACGCTGGTCCAAGTGAGGCGCCAGGTGGAAATGGCATGGCAAGCCGTTCCACAGGACTACATCCAGCATCTCTACGATCGTCTCCATGGGAGAATAGCAGCCTGCATTGCTGCGAAAGGTGGATATACACTATACTAGTGCCGACATTGTGCATGCTCTGTTGCCTGTGTCTATTTGCCTGTGGTTCTGTCAGTGTGATCATGTGATGTATCTGACCCCAGGAATGTGTCAATAAAGCTTCCTCTTCCTGGGACAATGAATTCACGGTGTTCTTATTTCAATTTCCAGGAATGTAGAAGTTCTAGTTTCGCAGGAGAACTTCGAGAGAGTTCGGAAGGTTGGAGGCGAGGTAATGGCAGAAGTACAGCTGTACATATGGATCGTGAGTCGCAGTTGGGTAGCAGTGATAGAGGTCTTGCCCACGAAAGGCAAAGATCCCAGTTTCATGTCCCGGTCCGGCACACAGTTTCAATCTGCCAGGAAGCTTCAACATTATATTAATATTTTCCAAATTTTACGAAGAGGAAAGTTGTGGATATATTTGGAGAATGGAAACATTGTTATGGGGCCTCACATTCAAACTCGATGATAACGTGCTCTACGTTAAGTTCTGTTATAATTAGTGTGCTTAATACCGCGTGCGAGACATTCAGTAGCGCGCAGCACGTTTATGACTGTCATCCACACAGTTAAATCGCGGCGACTAATTACACCAAATTGTTTCGTATGCGACTGTGAGACTGTCAGGTGCTTCTCGTGTTCTTCCCGGTGAGACGTACATATCGATCGTATCTGGATCGCTCTCGCGCTCTGAAAGGGCGTGGGAAATACGATGCGATCGCATGACACGGTGAGCTGCAGCCAGGCTAATTACGTGCCAGTACTGATTTATCGCCGCTCTGCCGACAACAGTAGGCTGAGGAGATTCTACGGTGCACCACACAGCCTTCTGTTAATTGCTTTCAGCTTCTTGTTTGGGAGCAAAGGCAACTCGCTTCTCAATTAGTTCCTATTTAGCCAAATATTGAAGCTTTTGAAATTTTAATGTTTGCTGAGATCATTTCCAGAATGCGCCGAGCGTGCGTTGATACGAAACTTCGTGGCCTACTAAGCTACCCGAGCAAAACGGAAGAGCATTTGCCCGCGGAATGATTTTCCCATGTCTCACAGCTGCAGCACAAAGCTTTTATCTTCTCTAATTTCGTGCTCTACACATATTTTTCAAGTTAATTTAGCAATTAGAGGTATAAATTGTTTTGTATACTATTGCCTTTCCACCTTTGATCTGCCTCACCAAGCCAGTTACAGGGAGAACCTATAGTCTGACGTAGCAACTAAACTACGGTGCAACTCAGCATTTTTTTTACACCAGCAAATATCTACATCTACATTATACTCTGCAAGCTACCGTACGGTGTGTACTTATACCACTAACCGATCCTCCCTGCCTGTCCCACTCGTGAATGGCACGTGGGAAGAGCGATTGTCGGTAAGCCTCTGTATCAGCTCTAATTGATCAAACTTTGCTGTCGTGAACATCACAAGAGATGTACACTATCGCTCATTAATTTCAATATACCCTGTTATTTCAGATTTGCAACACAGATCAAACGTTATTTCTCACAAAATATAATTATATTAATTTCCACGTTACATAATACAATCAATCATTACATTTTAGCTTCATCAAAGTCTCCTCCTTTCGATTTAATGACTGCCTCACAAACTCGAGGCATGCGGTCCATCAGTTTTTGTAGGTATCGTGAATCTGTATAATTCCGCACATCCTTAACAATATTCCAGAGATGTTCCTTGTTGGATATATTAACTTCCCTGATTTCAATGGGACTACAATCTGGGCTTTGGGATGGCAATACCATATCAGTCAGTACTTCCTGTTTTTCCTTTGATGCAATGTAGTTCGTACAGTATGCCGACCGATGTTCTGGGTCATTATCCTGTTGTAAGGTGAACCCTTTCCTATTAAGCGCAATTCACTTCGCACTGCATGATACTGACGTATACGGTGGGAACTGCTTCTGATCCAAACATGCTTCAATTTTCACAATGTCGCCAACTCTATCTCCGTCAAACAAATATTCTCCTTCTTGTTCCAAAAATCTCGAACTTCTATTCATTGGTGAATAACACCTTTGTCCACTCTTCCGACGTCCAATTACAATGTGTTCTACCCGAATCAAGTCTCTTCTGTTTATTTATGGGCCTTAAAATGGGTTTCTTGCTGTGACACATCCTTTGAAGCCGGCTTCAGTCAGTCTGTTTTTTACTGATGCAACAGTCGTGTTCATTTTTACCAATTATGCATAAATTTGGGACGCAGTTTTGAATCTATTTCTCGTACGGGTAATTCTGACTTATTTATCATCACTGTTGGGTTTTTACGAGGTCGTCCTTATTGCTATCTGTTGTGTTCTGGCGGTGAAGGGTGTATTCACACTACACTGTTTCGCAATTTGTCGAATAGATAAACCTGCTTGGCTACGGGCTACAATTGCATCACGTTTTTCTATAAATATGTCCACTCGTGGAACCATAGTGGCGATGAGCACACTTCAATGTCACGAAGGAACTGACGTTCAGGAACCACATGTTATGTATCGTAGCAGTGCTTGCCGTTCGCTGCGAATATCACAGCACTGCAGGGAACAATGCAGGTGCAACAAATGTGGCGTCCGTCGTCAAATAGGTAAACTTATCAGATAGGCCCATAAACTTTATGTACACAACATTGTTTGCTTGGTACTATTGTATCTCGACGACCACAAACAAAAGTCATGACATGTGTACAACTGTTGTATTATTCCTTTGCTCCTCAACCGTACGCACGGTATTAGATCTTATCTGCAGAGAACTAGATGTCATTTATTGGGTGTATTGAAATTAATGAGCGTTAGTGTATGTGGCAATAAGTAATATGTTGTCCGACACTTCCCGGAGAGTGCTCTCTCGAAATTTCGAAAGTAAAACTCTCCATGATGCACAACGATTCTCTTGTACCGTCTGCCACTGGAATTTGTTGAGCATTTCTGTAACGCTTTCGTGCCGACCAAACTATCCCGTGAGGAAATGCGCTGCTCTTCGAGGGATCTTCTCTATCTCTTCTATCACTCCTACCTGTCAAGGATCCCAAATTGATGACATCGAAAGGGTGCAAAAAAATGGCAGCTCGTTTTGTATTATCACGTAATAGGGGAGAGAGTGTGGCAGATATGATACGCGAATTGGGATGGAAGTCATTACAGCAAAGACGTTTTTCGTCGCGGCGAGATCTTTTTACGAACTTTCAGTCACCAATTTTCTCTTCCGAATGCGAAAATATTTTGTTGAGCCCAACCCATATAGTTAGGAATGATCATCAAAATAAAATACGAAAATCAGAGCTCGAACAGAAAGGTTTAGGTGTTGGTTTTTCCCGCGCGCTGTTAGGGAATGGAATGGTAGAGAGATAGTATGACTGTGGTTCGATGAACCCTCTGCCAAGCACTTAAATGTGAATTGCAGAGTAGTCATGTAGATGTAGATGTAGAACAATACTCAATAACCGATGAAATAAGCGCCTTGTAAGCCACTTCCTTCGTGGCTGAGTTACCTTTTCTTAAAAGTCTTCCAATTAATCTCAGTCTGGTATCTGTTTTTTGTACTATTTGCTTTATGTGGCCATTCCACTTAAGATTGCTCTGGACACTTAATCCTAGATATTTTACGGTAAATACTGTTTCCATCCATTTGTCATCAATAGTGTATATGCACGGTAGTGGATTCCTTTTCGTATGTATGCGCAATATATTACATTTATTGACCTTCAGGGTCAATTGCCAGAGCCTGCACCATTCATCATTCCTCTTCAGGTCGTTTTGCAAATCGATACTGTCTTTTAGCGTTGCTACTTTGTTATAGAAAACCGCATCATTTGCAAATAGTTATAAAGAGATTCCAACGCTTTCTACCAGAACTTGATCATTTATATACATTATAAAGAATTATCGTCCCAATACACTTCCTTGGAATACTCCGGAAATTATTTTCACATCTGTCGATTTTGTTCCACTAAGTGCGACTTGATGAGCTCTACATGTAAGGAAGTTTTGAATACAATCGCGCACCTGACCCGATACTCGGTAAGCTCGTATTTTTTTTTTCATTAAGCAGCAGTACGGGACGGTGTCAAATGCCCTCCTGAAGTCAACGATGATGACACCAGTCTCAGTGCCGTTGTCTACAGCGCTATGGATCTCACGTAGGAACAGGGCGAGCTGAGTTTCGTAAGATCTGTATTTGTGGAATCCATGTTGATTTTTATAGGGGAGACTTTCGTGCTGTAAAAACGTCATAATTCTTGACATAAAATATGTTCCATAATTCCACAATAGCTTGACGTCAACGATATAGGCCTACATTTATGTACATCTGTCCTAAGAGACTTCTTGAAAACGTGAATGACCTGCGCTTTCTTCCGGTCGTTGAGTACCCTCTGTTGCTCCAGCGATCTACTATAATTTGCTGCATAATCTTGTACAATCTGATAAGTATCTCATGTGGTCTTGATGCCTTTCAACTACTAACCGATTGTAGTTGCTTTTCTATTCCGGGATCGGTTATCTCAATAACTGCGGTTTCGACGTTCGTACGATAATTGAAAGGAAGGACCGTGTTACGATCTTACGCTGTGAAACAGTATGGGTATTGAATGACTTAATTTCAAACAGCTTATTGATTTTGTGTAAGACATAAACCTCATAGGGCTTTTACTCAGGTTGGTAGACAAAATTTCACTATCAAAGCTTGTCTCATTGCTCTCGTTACTTTAAATTTCGCTTCGTTCAGCTTTCGTTCGTCAGCCAGATTTTGATTTCTCTTGAATCTGTGATGAAGCTCTCTTTATTTACGTAGTAATTTTGTAACATGTCTATTAAACCACGGTGGGTCTTTCCCAACCCTTATGATGTTGCACGGAACAGACCTGTCTGTAGCATACTGAACGATGCTTTTGAATTTTTCCCATTTGTGCTCCGCATCTTTGTCCTCATCACTCACTATTTGACACTGACTACTCAGATACTCTTCAGTTTGTTGCTAGAAGGTCTAAGACGTTACCTACACCATTTCTCTAATTATCTGCTCGAAGTAATTTTCAGGCAGACATTCAGAATAATGTCACACGAATCACTGTCTGTGGCACCAGTTTTCATAGCATGACTCTGCCAACTTGGCAAGTTGGAGTCACCCCTATTACAAAGCCACAATAAGGAAAATTATTAACGATACTTTGCAAGTTCTCTCTGACGCACTCTATAACTAAGCTCTTGGTGGTCTATAAAAGCATCAGCTTATCATTTTTGACTGACTTTTGATACTTAACTTCATATAGGTTGATTTCTGTTTGGTGCCCGTGAAAGCCTCGCTAGATGTTATCGAATTCTTTACCACAATAAATACTACGTCACTACTGGCGACTAACCTATCCTTACAATAAGTATTCCAATCTGAACTTAGCATTTCGTTGCTGTTCACTTCTGGTTTCAGCCAGTTCAGAATGTACAAATGTGTGTGAAACATTATGGGACTTAATTGCTAAGGTCATCAGTCCCTAAGCTTACACACTTCTTTACCTAAATTATCCTAAGGACAAACATACAAACACCCATGCCCGAGGGAGGACTCGAAACTCCGCCGGGACCAGCCGCATAGTCCATGACTGCAGCGCCCGAGACCGCTCGGCTGGTTTCTGCCAGTCTCTGTTCCTAATACTATCCGAGCATTATAACATTCAGTAAGCGATACTGATTCTGAAACGTTTCCTTGGATGCTCCTACAGTTTACTAACGTCATATTAGCCTTAACTATATCTGATCTTCAAGGATGAGTATTCTCTGTTGTGGCTGACGTAACTTCCATTTCGGCAAGCACTCAGTCTTTGATCCCAAGGAGGGTTTTTCTAACATAAAAATCCCCTACGTGCACGCCACACTTCCCCGCTACCCTAGTGACCGCTTCCTGCGTGCAGTGCACGCCTGACATATTAAGGGGAGCCCTATAGTTCTTCACCCAATAGTGGAGGTAAAGGAATTTGCATCCAGTACTGTCGCAGAGCTGTCTGTGTCTCTGTTTTAGGCCTTCCACTCTGTTCCAAGCCAGAGGACTAAGATCTACCCTAGGTGTGATGCTAAAAATATTCAGCTGCGCCTACACCCCACGTGCTAGCTAATTGCCTTCACAAATACAGCCATCCATCAAAAGGAACCGAGGATGGCCTGAGAACCCAGGAGGAAGGCATCATGCGTACCGACATGGTGCCACTCTTTGCAAGTGGTTGTATCCAGTGCTCTCGATTTCCATCAAAAGAGCCTCCTCCACATCACGGACCGAGTGCGAACTGGCATTCTTTCCCGGCCACCATGCCATTTCGCTGAGGGGCTCCACTACCCGCCTAATGTTGGAGCTCCCAATAGCTAGCATACCCACCCTCTGCACTTGTCGGCACTGGGCAGGAAAAACAGCTACTGGCCCAACAGGAGAGGCATCCCGTGCTGGATCCTAAGTATTATCAACACTGGGTAACCCTTCCTACCTGTTGCTAAATCGATAACCGTTGCCTCTCTTGCGTTCCGTCTAGTGAGACACGAACCCACCATTGTCCGCCACTAACTCTCGAGTGAACCAGTCACGTTTCTGTATCGGAAGATACAGCAACAACCAGGTCAGCAGGGGATTCCAACGGCACCAAGGGTGTGGAAGGTATCATCACCGGCGCCCTGCTGTCATTGCAGCTTTGAGCGTCAGCCAGAAGGCTGTCGACTGTGGCTAACGAAGGCTCCAGGTGTTTACGGACAGCAGCGAATTCTCCTCGTGCCCGCTCACATCAGTCACAGTCGCTACCGATACTGTATTGTGTAAGTGACTAAGTAAAGTCTCAAAAATAAAACAGACCACTCAGGAGTAGCTTGGAAAGTACCGCAAAAGAGAAAGTTACCTGCCTGTGGCACTTCTGAGGTGAAGACCTTGAGCTGCTATACAAACACTAACTAACAGAACATAACTGCACAGCTTACAGGGAGATAACGAACTAAGAGTACAAACTAGAGTCCCTAAATATTACTAAAATGCTATGATTGACTGGGGATCGAATATGAGAACTTTGGATATATAGTCTGACACTTCACCACTAAGCCACCGAGGAACGTAAAAAAAAAACGTGGCTGAAGAATCAAAAGATTTTCTCTTTGCAGACGATACAAATATTCTGGCAAATGACGTGGACCGTAATAAACATGATGTCACTAATAAGATACTGAGTAATACCAGCGCGCGGCTTCCACAGAACAGATTAAGGCTTAACTACAAGAAAATTCAATGAATTCATATTCTGCGATTGAATTCTTGTAAAACCCAAATTTTACTGTTCAAAAGATGTCCAACAGACAGCGAAGTTATCTATTTTAAATTCTTAGGGCTAAAGGAAGATTGAAGGCTATCTTGAAAGTATCACGTTCCGCACCATGTGCGGAAACTGTATTCTCCTATTTCAATGTAAGAATGAACTCTACTGCCTCTGATGCTGAAACGCAAAGACTAGTATGGTTTGTTTACTTACACTTTGGTATCTTGTATGTTATTATATTTGCGTTAATTTTGTGCACTCACCAAGAATATTCCTACAGGTAAAAGAACGATCAAAGTAATCTGCGATGTCAGTTCGCGATCTTCGTGTAAGCCGTTGTCAAGTGTCTCTGTATATTTATTCCCTCATGGGACTTTTTGTTAACAATATTGACTCATTTCGAAGACACTGCAACATTCATTCAGTGGACACCTGGCAGAGAAACAAAAGCTCTTAGATAACACTTTCTCAAGCGTTATACTGTTCTTCAGGCTTCCAGCAGGACTAAAAAGAGTGAATGATAAAGCCCAGTTATTCATAGCTAAGTTGAAAGGTTTCCTTCTGGCATACTCTATTACTTTGCAACGGAAGTCCTCGCAGTAATTGAGAGCGGCTACTTACGGGTCTTTTCATTGTCACCAGTGGCGGTGGCGACTAAAAAGTTAGATCCCATTTATTGGCCGGCCGCGGTGGTCTCGCGGTTCTAGGCACGCAGTCCGGAACCGTGCGACTGCTACGGTCGCAGGTTCGAATCCTGCCTCGGGCATAGATGTGTGTGATGTCCTTAGTTAGGTTTAAGTAGTTCTAAGTTCTAGGGGACTAATGACCACAGCAGTTGAGTCCCATAGTGCTCAGAGCCATTTGAGCCATTTGAACCCATTTATTGCATGTACATGTAAGGTTCATAGCTCTCTGTGAACAGTCCCTATAGGTTTCGACTCCACGATGCTCACAAGTAAAGATTGTCTGTCACTGCCTGCCCCGCATTTCTACTGCTCAACACCATCAGTAACATTACGTTATGGCAAGGGTGCTCGCACAAAGAAAAAACTGCTGACAGTTTACATGATTTTAATATTTGTCATTATTGTTGCTGTTTTCATGTGGCTGCGCTGTTAACATAAACGAAAACAACCCATACAGATGCTTTGTGACAAATTTCTACAGAAAACTCTGACCGGCTGCTCCCTTGTCCACACACCCACTGCTTCCTTATCTGCCTGCGCAGTGCGCACTCTTCCACCGTCATACTCCACAACGTTATTCTTGTATTCTTGCGACGTCTTGACTAGCTAGAGTTGGGAAGTACGAAAGAATCTTGCAATAGATTATTTATTTCTATATTTGGTCATAATTTTTTCCGTGCTTTATTAGTTCTTTAATTCTTTTGTTTATAAATTTTCTAATCAATACTCTAATTTTGTACTAACTCATGTCGTTGCCAAGACGCTTTAACTCGCATGGCCCCATAATGGTACATAACTTACTTTTCTTAAATTCCAAGGAGGGCATAGCCGAGATTTATGTACCCTTTCCCTACTGAAGCAATGGGTTTTGATCTCCTTTCTATCTACTGATACACGCTGCTAAACCCGCAGGACAGGAGCTGGAATTGTGGAAAGGGGCCAGTTACACTTGAACACATGTAACTTTATTTATTTGACCAAACATTACAGTACAAATTCTTGAACTTAGATATCGGCTGAATACGCCACACTATCTTATGCCTTAAGGGCACAACCACTTTAATTTTTAAAAAACCGGCTAAAAGCCATTAACTCAAAATTCAGACGGCAAAGAGAATATTTAGAAGGAAGAAGACCTCACATTAAGTAAGTTCCATAATTTGTCTGAAAGCCCAAAAATCTAACACTTGAAAACAAACAATCTTAACTTAAAGGCCCATGATTTAACACTCAAGATACAATTAAATAAGAAACACAAGGCAGAAGGCCTTATCTGCAATTACGCTGAAGGCCCCAAACAGTCCGATGCTCAAAATACAAAGATCCTTAATTTAAAACCGGGTGAAAGTCCCATGACTTAAAACTCAAGGTAAAATAAATTTAAACAACAAAGTCTTATCTTAAATTAGGCTGAAGGCCCCAAACAATCTAACACTTGACAAGCAAGGAATTTTAGTATTAAAGCGGTGTAAGGCCCATGACTTAAAACACTACTAAAAACAATTCAACTTTAATTCAAAACCATCAGCTATGAGCCATAAAAATACACACAACAGAAAATAAGAAAGCAGCGCTCAGAAGTTTCGGGGGTCGGCCAGCACTTTAAATACTAAAGTTCTCTTAGGTGAGACAGGCAGTCGGCCCAGCCATTCTCGATCCGACGGCAGTCCCACCAACAGACAGTCAACGGACCCACCGACAAGGTAACTTGCGCTCCACTCGACCAGCACACAACCGGGAGTTCAATGCAAAACGTAAATGGCATGGACGCCCACAACCAAGCATATATTAAGCTGTCAAGCTACACACCGTGCTGGACAGCGACAACACGGTGAGGAAAGGACACTGCCCGAATTTAAGTCAACGGCCAGAGCAAATAACCAGAACGTTAACGGCCACAAGGCAGAAAATTCCACTAGAGCACTTCAATTGCAAATCATGAAATACAATTAGACTCCACTGGTTAAACTTTTAAAAATGGTTCAAATCGCTCTGAGCACTATGGGACTTAACTTCTGAGGTCATCAGTCCCCTAGAAATTAGAACTACTTAAACCTAACTAACCTAAGAACATTACGCACATCCATGCTCGAGGCAGGATTCGAACCGGCGACCGCAGCGGTCGCGCGGTTCCAGACTGTAACCCTTAGAACCGCTCCGCCACCCCGGCCGGCAGTACATCTTCGCCAACTCGAACACACACGTTGTTGTTCGCGGTAATGTCCTAACAGCCAACAACGAGAACCAAACGGCACATTATGAACAGTCTTGACTTGCTGGTTAGATCTTCGCCAACTCGAACACACACGTTGTTGTTCGCGGTAATGTCCTAACAGCCAACAATGAGAACCAAACGGCACATTTTGAACAGTCTTGACTTGCTGGTTAAATCCAAACTCAACTTTCGTGTCCAGAGTCGGTGAGCCACGGACCTTGTAGCAATGGGAACAGCCCCACATACTCCGACATTGCGCAGAGATCGCCAGCAGGTCCGGCCAAACCATGCCCCATGGAGATTTCCTCGCTGCTCCACGCCAACCGACCGACTCCTTGCACAAAGCACAACCGGAAACTATAAGCACCAGACCAAAGATAATACAAGGTGCGAATATCGAAACACACCGCTACTGCCTCTCATGGAGAGAGAGAACAACAGCATATCGCAATAATCGCGGGAAACCAAACACAGAATAGGAACCAAGGTTTAAACTAACGCGTAACATCAGCCCAACACGGCTGAGCAACTTTCAGTTGTGGTTTTCTGTCTGTCGAGATAATTACGTAGGACACCAGAAAGCGACTGAGTGGAAGTGGCACTCGCGATATTTTGCTGGCCGCTACTATAGTGTATCCGTTGAGTGTTCAGAGTAGCAGTCAGAACATTACAGTCTCAAAAAATTGAAGTAAGAGGTGTTAGAACCGTGTTTCGCGAACTATAAGTGGTGCTAGCATTCCTCGCATCTGGTAGATGCTGCAGAAGTACAGATGTGTGGGAAAATCACCAAGGTGTGGGGACTGATTTTCCTTTCACCTGCAGTGGCGTGGGTACGTCGTAGATCGAAGTCGCTGGCGCCGCATCTCGCCTGGTGCAAGTAGACTGCGGCCGTTACGGTCCTTTCACGCGAGAGGCCGGCATTCGAGGGGCAGGGAGCTGAAGCTTCACACTGAACCTTGTGCGTCCTTTCACTGGAGAGTCGCAGACCTTCGTCCTCGGTCTGCTGTAGTCTCCGTGTAACTCTCAAGTGAATCGCCGCTTCCAGCTCACACGATCACGTGGGTGTCTTCTGACAGGCGGCAGTCACTCGCTTTCCGCTAGTCGTGTGTGCCACTGCACCGCCCTCTGCGCGCAGCCGCGCAGCAGTTTGAGTACACATTCTCAAGTCGGCAAGTTTGCTGTTTGTGCCCGCTGCACACTGTTTGTCATTGGAGTAAAGTGTGTAAGTGAGGTTTATGCCTGCCATAAGGTAAAGTTATGGCGACTGTATTCTGGGACTAAGGGGATTATTTTGTTTGATGTTCCGTCTTATGATGCAACGACGTACTCCGAAGTTGTCCTGTCCTGAGGAAACTGAAGAAACGACTTCAGCGTGTTCGTCGCCATACAAATGCAAACGAATTTCTCCTTCTCCGTGACAACGCAAAGCCTCACACAAGTCTATGCACCAGAGGGGAGCTCACAAAAAGCCATTGCACAGCTCCTCATCCACCCTACAGCCTGGCTCTCCCACCTTCCGGATTACATCCCTTTTTGGCCCAATGAGGGATACACTCTGTGGGAAACAGTACATGGATCATGGGGAGGTTACTGATCCAGCAACACGTTCTTTACGGCTTTGATGATAGTGTGGTACCATGCGGGCATGCAGGCTGTCCCGTTGAACGGAGATTATATTGAAAGAAATGTGGTTCTGTAACCAAAAAAGTGAGGAATAATTTGGTGTATTGAAATTCTGAACAAAATCAACCTGCTTTCTGAGAATAATGTCTTTCATTACTTGTTGAACGCCCCTCATATATATGTGTGATCAAAAAGTCAGTATAAATTTGAAAACTGAATAAATCACGGAATAATGTAGATAGAAAGGTACAAATTGACACACAGGCTTGGAATGACATCTGGTTTTATAAGAACCAAAGAAATACAAAAGTTCAAAAAAGTCCGACAGATGGCGCTTCATCTGTTCAGAATAGCAATAATTATCATAACAAAGTAAGACAAAGCAAAGATGATGTTCTTTACAGGATATGCTCAATATGTCCGCCATCATTCCTCAACAATAGCTCTAGTCGATGAATAATGTTGTGAACAGCACTGTAAAGCATGTCCGGAGATATGGTGAGGCATTCGCGTCGGATGTTGTCTTTCAGCATCCCTAGAGAAATCGGTCGATCATGATGCACTTGCAACTTCAGATAACCCCAAAGCCAATAATCCCACGGAATGAGGTTTGGGGACCTTGGAGGCCAAGCATGACGGAAGTGGCGGCTGAGCACACGATCATCACCAAACGATGCGTGCAAGAGATCTTTCACGCGCCACCTGTCGGACATTTTGTGAACTTTGTCTCTTTTTTTTGTTCTAATACAACCCCATGTCATTCCAAGCATGTGTGTCAATTTTTACCTCTCTATCTACATTATTCCGTGGTTTATTAAGTTTTCAAATTTATACTGTCTTTTTGATCACCCTGTGTATATATATTCTGTACATGACTGCTGACAGCGGTATTGATGAGAATGCACTGTTGTAAGAAGATTGAGCCCTGAACGGCCACATGGCACTAAGGAGAGGGAAGACCATGGTGTCCGGCTTATGGCTCCGGCCCATCGTATCGCAACTGGAGCAGCAATTTGAGAAGCATTTGGTACCACAGTGACGTAATGAACTGTTACAAATCGGTTACTTCGTGGACAGTTCCGAGCAAGACGCCCCGTATCGTGCGTTCCACAGACCCCGAACCACTGCTATTTGGTACTTCAGTGGTGTCAAGCGAGAAAACATTGAAAGGCAAGAGTGGGAATCTGTTGTGTTTTATGATGAGAGGTGGTTGTGCCTCGGCGCCAGTACGTCCCCGTGTTGGTTAGAACGAGGTCAGTTGAGGGCCTGCAACCAACAGTCTGCGTGGCAGACACACTGGACATACATCTGGAGTTATGGACTGGGGTGCGACTTCAATGACAGCAGGAGCACTCTCCTTGTTATCTCGCTCACCATGCCTGAAAACTTGTACGTCAATCTTGTGATCGGTTCCATCCTGCTGCAATTCATGAACAGCACACCAGCGAGTGTTTTTCAACTGGATAACCCTCAACCACATACCTTCGTTGTAATCGAAGATGCTGTACAGAGTATCGACATGTTGCCTTGACTTGCTCGATTACAAGATCGGCCTCTAATCGAGTACATATGGGACATCATTGGACGACAAGTGCAGCGTCCTCCTCAGCCAGCATCAATCATACCTGTATTGACCGACCAAGTGCAGCAGCCATGCAATTCCTTCCCACGAACTGACGCACGGGGCCTGCACAACACAAGGCATACACGTTTGCATACTTGCATTCAAGATTCTTCAGTTTACACCGCTTATTAAAGTACCAGCATTTCACATTTGCAATGGTTTACCTTGGGCTTACATTAGCCTGTGATGTTGCAATGTTGACATATAGTGTATCACGGGTATAAATTCAGGTATTTTCATCCTCATATTATGTCTGTAAACACAAAAATATCTGCCCTTACTTCTCGTATATGTCAATATATACGGGTCTAACTGCAGATATTTTTGTGTGTAGAATCTTAATATGTCTACAGAACAATGTGTTGGTTGTTTTCTCTCTGTGTCAGTCTTCCCACAAACATATCACAAGTTTTACGATTTGATGTTCTCTCTACGGTAATACTACATCACTGAGTCGACTACGCCTCTCAGTATAGACTAACCGTTTTGCGTCCACGTATCCACACTTCAACACTTAACCTGCTGCCAAGGTGAAAATAAGCATTAATGGCATGCTTTTGCCACATGTACTTGGAGGTGCTAACTAACATAAAAATATGCGACCTGTAATGGCTATAATTGTTAGTCAGCAAATGACGTAATATTGTTCAGTACACCGTCATCAGTCACCAACTGAAATATATGCACTCTTCTTACAGGGTGTTTCAAAAATGACCGGTATATTTGAAACGGCAATAAAAACTAAACGAGCAGCGATAGAAATACACCGTTTGTTGCAATATGCTTGGGACAACAGTACATTTTCAGGCGGACAAACTTTCGAAATTACAGCAGTTACAATTTTCAACAACAGATGACGCTGCAAGTGATGAGAAAGATATAGAAGACACCGCAGTCTGTGGGTGCGCCATTCTGTACGTCGTCTTTCTGCTGTAAGCGTGTGCTGTTCACAACGTGCAAGTGTGCTGTGGACAACATGTTTTATTCCTTAGAACAGTGGATTTTTCTGGTGTTGTTATTCCACCGCCTAGAACACAGTGTTGTTGCAACAAGACGTAGTTTTCAACGGATGTTTAATGTAACCAAAGGACCGAAAAGCGATACAATAAAGGATCTGTTTGAAAAATTGTAATGGACTGGGAACGTGACGGATGAACGTGCTGGAAAGGTAGGGCGACCGCGTACGGCAACCTCAGAGGGCAACGCGCAGCTAGTGCAGCAGGTGATCCGACAGCGGCCTCGGGTTTCCGTTCGCCGTGTTGCAGCTGCGGTCCAAATGACGCCAACGTCCACGTATCGTCTCATGCGCCAGACTTTACACCTCTGTCCATACAAAATTCAAACGCAGCAACCCCTCAGCGCCGCTACCATTGCTGCACGAGAGACATTCGCTAACGATATAGTGCACAGGATGGATGACGGCGATATGCATGTGGGCAGCATTTGGTTTACTGACGAAGCTTATTTTTACCTGGACGGCTTCGTCAATAAATAGAACTGGCACATATGGGGAACCGAAAAGCCCCATGTTGCAGTCCCATCGTCCCAGCATCCTCAAAAAGTACTGGCCTGGGCCGCCATTTCTTCCAAAGGAATCATTGGCCCATTTTTCAGATCCGAAACGATTACTGCATCACGCTATCTGGACATTCTTCGTGAATTTGTGGTGGTACAAACTGCCTTAGACAACTCTGCGAAGACTTCGTGGTTTATGTAAGATGGTGCCCGGCCACATCGCACGGGCCGGCCGCGGTGGTCTCGCGGTTCTAGGCGCGCAGTCCGGAACCGTGCGACTGCTACGGTCGCAGGTTCGAATCCTGCCTCGGGTATGGATGTGTGTGATGTCCTTAGGTTAGTTAGGTTTAAGTAGTTCTAAGTTCTAGGGGACTAATGACCACAGCAGTTGAGTCCCATAGTGCTCAGAGCCATTTGAACCATTTGAATCACATCGCACGGCCGACGTCTTTAATTTCCTGAATGAATATTTCGATGATCGTGTGATTGCTTTGGGCTATCTGAAACATACAGGAGGCGGCGTGGATTGGCCTCCCTATTCGCCAGTCATGAACCCCTGTGACTTCTTTCTGTGGGGACACTTGCAAGACCAGGTGTACCGCTAGAATCCAGAAACAATTGAACAGCTGAAGCAGTACATCTCATCTGCATGTGAAGCCATTCCGCCAGACTCGTTGTCAAAGGTTTCGGGTAATTTCATTCAGAGACTACGCCATATTATTGCTACGCATGGTGGATATGTGGAAAATATCGTACTATAGAGTTTCCCAGACCACAGCGCCATCTGTTGTTGACAATTGTAACTACTGTAATTTCGAAAGTTTGTCTGCCTGAAAATGTACTGTTGTCCCAAGCATATTGCAACAAACGGGATATTTCTATCGCTGCTCGTTTAGTTTGTATTGCCGTTTCAAATATATGGTGGACATTAGCTGCAGAGGCGAATTCCAGACTGGAAACGGAAGAAAAAAGTCCTATGAGCACTTGTCCGGAAACGCATCGTTGCTACGGTAGATGGCGCTGACGAATGACAGTTCCCCTTGCCATGTGGCGTGTGTTACATGTTTACTTGTGTGATGGACGTTGTGTGATTGACGCAGTGTAGTGTAAGCGGCAGAAAGGTCTAGTATTCATGTCGGGAAATGGTGTTTGCATACGGCTAAGCAAATAGAAACGGTCGAGAGGCAGCACAGCTATACCAACACAAGTACCCTCACAGACACCACACATCACATAACATTTCAAACACTTTTTCGGCGTTTGTATGGTTATGGGTCTTTTCAGACAAACAAACATGCAGGGAGGTGGCATATTGTGCGTATTCCAGATATGGAGCTTGTACTGGGATTCGCCTCAATATCCTGTAGAGCCCGTTCCTCCAGATCTGGTGTACGTACAGTCCGCCGCCTCCCTGCACGTTCGTCTGTCTGAATGTACCCGTGATCAAGCAAACTCCCACAAAGGGCTTGAGATGTTGTGTGACGTGGTTGGTGTCTGTGAGAATACTTCTTTTGGTATAACCGTGACGCCTCTAGACCATTTCCATCTGCTTG
The DNA here is from genome assembly GCF_023897955.1 of Schistocerca gregaria. Lineage (NCBI taxonomy): Eukaryota > Metazoa > Arthropoda > Insecta > Orthoptera > Acrididae > Schistocerca > Schistocerca gregaria. The sequence continues at coordinate 742,501,881 of NC_064920.1, read as the reverse complement.
GCCGTACACAAAAACCGTTTCGGCTTGTTCCATGTATGAATATTAGTCCATACTGTTGCTTACAGCACGCTGCGTCAACCACACAGTCTGCGACACTCAAGGAACAACTGCGTGTTATCAGAGCAGCTGTTTTTCGTCATCGCCATCTACCGTGGCAACGATGCATTTCTGGACACATGTTCATGGGACCTTTTATCCTCCATTCCAGTCCCTGCAATTTTTCGGTTTTATTACTGTTTACCCTGTACATATAGATACGACAGGTAAAGAGTTGTATTTCGAAAGTGCTAAGTAGGCTAGTAATTTGTTATTTTTCCATATCTGACAATGCAAAGGAATTCAAAAAGTGCCGAATCTTGTAATTAAATATGTGGATTATATGACATTGTGTCGTGCCATCTTCATAAGTGACAAGGCTCTAAAAACTTCCTGGCAGATTAAAACTGTGTGCCGGACCGACACTCGAACTCGGGACCTTTGCCTTTCACGGGCAAGTGCTCTACCATCTGAGCTACCGAAGCACGACTCACACTCCATCCTCACAGCTTTACTTCTGCCAGTATCTCGTCTCCTACCTTCCACACTCCTCTCCAGAGTGAAAATCTCATTCTGGAAGGCTCTAAAAGCTTTCTACCCTGATCTGTACCATTTATCAGTCTTAAATTCGAGAGTACTGACATTTATCTTCTCCAGTACTGCTGACGAAGTAGTCTGCTAAATTACTGGAGTGGTTTTCGCTTCTTTCTATCTGTATTTTGTATTTAATTCTCTTTTGCTGCTTATATGTGGTATCGCTGTCTCTGTAGAGCTGTACCAAGGGAAGCAACGAGAGGATGTTGGTTTGTGGCCGGCATCCTCGTTCTATAACACAAGCTGCACGCAATTAATAACTGGTTCTTTATTCATAAGCAAAGATCTACTTACCTTTAAGTTTCCCTGTGTTGTGGTACAAGCTCTCTTCTGTACAGTCCACGCAGTCTCTATGCTGTGTTCCCTATGAGGTGAATATGTGCTGCCTGTCTCTGTGCTAGAGGCTAAGTCTACGGCTCTGTCTTGGTGACATGAAGGAACAAAACTGGCCCTCTGGTCCGCAGGGGCGATCCTAAATACATGTGGCCCAGAGGGCGTTGGCGGCGTGTTTCCAGCAAGTCTTGTCGTTGGCCTCTATCGATACTCTCGTAGCCTCTATGCCGCATGACGTGATGGCGCCAGTGTATGGCAGCACATTCGTACCCCCCCCCCCCCCCCCTAAATGCTGCACGTTGTGGAGTGAGGCTACGAACGACGACAAGGAGGGAGGCAGGACGATGGACATCATGAAGCGCCGGGAGCCGTGACTGGAGGGCTGCGAACTCCCACCGCCGGCCGGAGTGGCAATGCGGTTCTAGGTGCTACTGTCTGGAGCCGAACGACCGCTACGGTCGCAGCTTCTAATCCTGCCTCGCGCATAGATGTGTGTGATGTCCTTAGGTTAGTTAAGTTTAATTAGTTCGAAGTTCTAGGCGACTGACGACCTCAGAAGTTAAGTCGCATAGTACTCAGAGCCATTTGAACCACTTTTTGGACTCCCACCATCTGACTTGCGAGGTAACGTTCACATCCTTCAGGAAACTGGTAGCAGGGCACACGTTCAGGCCTGAGTGTGTGGACGGCGGGTCCACGTCCATGGGGTCGGCGAGCGGGGACGGCGGGGGCGAGGGCACATCGTCTATCTGTTCGTCCTGGGGTGCCCTGGTGGCACCAGCGGGCGGCTGTGATGTCCGCGCTGGACCGTGAATCTGGGGAAAGAAAAGCAGCAGAATCATTGAGCAAGTGACGTGCGCGAATTCTGTTCTGGTGGTGGCGTTGTAAACCATCGGGATCTGTAATTGAGTACATATAGGAGCCGATGCGTTCTTGGATTACGCCTCTTTAACAGTACCCACAGTTGGCATAAACCTGAAAAGAACAAGATTGCTCCGCGCAAAGCGATACTTGAGCAAGTGCAAGTGCAGTGGCGTCCAATGGTGGGGGCCATGAAGAAGTTCCGCCGGTGATGGTCCGTCTCGTGGGTGGGAGCGATAGGAGACGAGGAAGAGTTGCAGCGCCTGTTCCCGTGTGAGGGTGGTGCGAAGCTATCAGTTGCTTCAAAGTTCCTACGAGGCGTTCTGCTTCTCCGTTGGACTGCAGGTGAAACAGATCACCTGTTAAACTACGAACGCCGTTGCCATCACGAAATTGTTCAAAGTCATGTGAAGTAATCTGTGGTCCGTTGTCTGACACAAGTACGTCTGACAAACCTATGCAAAATATTGAGGACAACGCTTGAATGGTGCTAATGATGTGGTAGAGTTCATAAGCGCCGCAAATGGGAACTTGCTAAAAGAGTCTGCCACTATGAATCAACGAGTGTTCCTAAATGATCCTCGAAATTCTATATGCACTAGTTGTCATGGCGATTGAATCTTGGGCGAAGCTGCAAATGTCTGTGGCGGAGCGGATTGGTTCTCCGCGCATTTGTAACAGTGACGTCATCTGCCAAGTACAATGCCGGCGCGCTAACTGTTTAATGTCCTTAGTGGAGCAATCACAACACATCCGTTTGCAACTCTTTGGTAATAAGCAAACGGGATTGTCCACTGTCATTTTGAACTAGAATCACATCTTGTTGAACTGAAAGGCTATGCCGACGTGCAAAATATCGGCGCAAAACTGAGTTCTGGATACTGTTCAATGAACGAGGCAAAGACGTGTGAATATAATGCACCAAAATCTTGAGGTCGAGGTCTGCTTCCGTGCCATGTGCTATTTTTCTGTAGTTCAAGGGAAATGATTCCAGCAATCCAGAGTCCTGCGCATCGGTTTGGCAACAAGATGCGGCAGATGCGTCAAAATCAGTGTCTGGGCGAATCGGAAAGCGAGGAAGTGAGTCTTCATTGCCATGCTTTGCCGTAGGTCTGTACACAGTTTCATACTGATACTACGAAAGCAACAAAGCCCAGCGTTGCAAATTTTTAGCAGTGGGCGTAGTAAACTGCTTTGACGGATGAAACAAGGACTCCAAAGGCTTATGATCTGCCACTAAATAGAACTTGCGACCATACAAATAGTGACGGAATTTTCTCACATCATACACAGTGGAAAGAGCTTTTTCATTTGAGAATGATTGCACAGAATTTGAGTGAGCAACTCTGAAGCAAAAGCAATAAGTAGGTCTGTCTTGTGCGCCAATTCTCTGAGGGATCACAGCGCCGATTCCATAGGAAGAAGCGTCGACTTTCAAAACTACCGGCTTGGCAGGACCAAAATGCACCAAACACTTGTCACTAAGCAAAGCATTTGCGTTTATGAAATACGTCTTGACAATCTTATTCCTCACAAAAGACATTTTTGCGATACGAGCGATGCAATGGGGCCCCGATCTTAGCGGCATTCTGTATATACCGAATGTAGTACGTCACCTTGCCTACTACCGACTGCAGTTCGCCAGCTTCGGTGGCCAAGCGGTTCTAGGCGTTTCAGTCCGGAACCGCGCGACTGCTACGATCGCAGGTTCGAATCCTGTCTCGGGCATTGATGTGTATGATGTCCTTAGGTTAGTTTAAGTAGTTGTTGAAGTAGTTCTAAGTTCTAGGGGACTGATGACCTCAGACGTAAAGTCCCTTAGTGCTCAGAGCCTTTTTAACTGCAGTTCGGACACATTGCGAGGAACAGGCAGGTCACAGATTGAGAGCAAATGAGATTGGAGGGGGTACACACTCTCACTGTTTATCACATTACCTAAGCGTAGGGTCCTACCCACTCGTCTCTTATAGGGTGCCTAAAGGATGCTGCTTTCTCGAATAGCTACACAATAATTCAAGCAAATCACATTAATGATTTTTATTACAATAAAGTAAATTGATAGTATTTAACTTTGGGTTGCTAGAAAATATGTTCAAATGTGTATGAAATCTTATGGGACTTAACTGCTAAGGTCATCAGTCCCTAAGCTTACACACTACTTAACCTAAATTATCCTGAGGACAGACACACACACCCATGCCCGAGGGAGGCCTCGAACCTCCGCCGGGAGTAGCCGCACAGTCCATGACTGCAGCGCCTTAGACCGCTCGGCTAATCCCGAGCGGCCGCTAGCAAATGACGACATGCAAATAATCAAAGTCATTCGCTAATTGCAGTGTGCATGCAAGTTATTCACACTCGCTCGTAAGTCACCGTTATCGTTAATATCACTGTTCTTCTACTCCTCTCTGCTAGTTCCTCTGCTTGAGTCTGTCTTCTACTGTCCGGCCGAGGCTGGCAGGAGTGGCGCTTATATTCTGTTCTTCTAGAGGCCGCTCCTGCCGTGGTGACGTCCTAGTCTGCGTGCTATTGGTGACGTCTTCTCACAGCCCTCTCTGCTCTTGCGTTCTTCATCTTCGTTCCGGAGCTTGTCATTAGGCCGGAACACTAAGTACTGTAGTTCAGTTTGAGAAAGTCACACTTTTCGAGAAGACCCTTGAATCCTGCTTCTGACAACACTCGGAAAAGAGCATGCAAATTGGTAGTGTGTTCCTCTGGTGTACCACCTGAGACAACAATATCGTCAAGGTAGTTGCAGCAAAATGGCACTGTTGCAGCAGCTGTTCCAAGTAACGCTGATAAAAAAAAATTGTGAATTTGTGGTAAGATCTTGGTACAGGTCCCTAAGCTTACACATTACTTAACCTAACTTAAACTAACTTACGCTATGGACAACACACACCCATGCCAAAGGGAGGACTCGAACCTCCGACGGGAGAGCCGTGCGGACCGTGACAAGACGCCCCAGACCACGCGGCTACCAAGCGCGGCAAGTAACGTTGAGAAATGGTGGGTGCAGAAGCACTGCCGAAGGCCAAACGCGAATACTTGAACATCCAGTGGAACTTTAAAGTAGGCATCAAGCAAACCTATCTCAGAAAAGACCGTCCTGCACCAAGCCTGTCCACGAGTTCCTCAGGGCGAGGTAACGGATACATGTCAACTGCTGTTTGTCGGTTGACTAGACTGGAAGTCAACACAGATGCGAATGCGACCAGAAGGCTTAGGCAATAAAACTTGCCCATTGCCTAGCTTGAATGGGAACAGTTACACCACTATCTTCTAATTCTTACAATTCACTGGCTGCTTTGCCCCTTAAAGCAATGGGAACGGGTCGGCACGGAAAAGCTTAGACTGTGGACTGTCTTGCAATGTAAGATGCGCTACAAAGTTATTTAATTTTCCCATTCCTTCTGAAAATAGTTCGGGAAATCGTTTAAGCACTGTCTTTTGATTTCAAGACAGTAAAATTCACTGTCCTAGTGTGAAATTTGTATGTGGCTGACCAACTACACAGTCCAAGCATTGGAATTTCCTGTCCGTTGTAAGCAGTGAGGTGGTTGCTCGGTTTAGAAAGGCGTGATAAGCTTTACTGTTCGTACGTGGCACGACTAAGCAGAGTTACTGAGGCACCTGTGTCTAACAAAGTTCACACGACGGCCAGCAATTCTTAATGAGACAAATAGTTCTTTAGACGTCGTTGCACAGCACTAGGGTGAGAAGTAGGCACAACCATAATCTCACTTTTGTCTGAACCTCTTGGAAATTTGGAAAAACAACGTTCAGTGCATGTGTACGAGCCTGTTTTTTCTGAAAGCGGGCAAAATTGGCGTTGTTGTGCCGTTGCAAAAAAAATTCTTGGTCATGGCCTTTTCTTCTACACTAGTAACCCGTTGCATCACGTGATGGGCAATATTGTCTCTTACGGCGAGCAAAACATCTAGGGCAAGACTTTATTAAGTTGATAGATCTGTTTACATGCCCACGTGTCTGCCCGCACGGCTGTGTACGCGCTCGCTGTTGTGGCTGCTTCGGACGGTCGCGAGCAAGGGGCGACTCGACCCGACAAATCAAGGCTTGGTCAAACTTATCGGCCACTGTGGCACCCGAATCATATTCCTCTAAGATTTGCAGCACTTGGGAAAGCGAAGGATCAGAGTACTTTAGGATCTGTTCCCGTATTCTGCAATTGGGGACACTGAATGTTATAGCGTCTCGAATCATGAGGTCACTGTAAAAGTTGCCAGAACTACTCTTAAATTTACACTTCCTAGTCATGCCCGTTAATTCTGTATACCACCGACGATTCGTTTGTTCTGACTTTTTCTGCAAACGAAAGAACTGATATCTCGCTGCAACTACTTGAACTTGCTTATCATCGTATTTGGTTAATGCAGGGATTACTTCATCATAACTGAGTTCGTCGGAAGACTCAGTTGCGGATAGTTTTTGTATTAATCCGAACACTGGAGACCCCGCAATCGAAAGAAAGTATTGTAGTTTTACAGTACCTTCAACGCGATGACTGCACACTGTGCATGGAACTGTGTCAGTATTCGTGCCATTCCTCTCCCGTGTCGTTAAACTGCTGGAACGTAGGTATACTGGGTTGCAGCACTTGTTGGGTGTGTCGGTCGACTTGTTGTGCGGCCGCCGTTGCTTGTGCAGCCAGATGTTGTACCGTCAAGGCAGCAATTAGTTGGTTCTGAAACTGAGAAGCTTGTGTTAGATCCATTACGTTGGCCGTCTGGGGCTGAGGCTAGGCGGCAGGGGGCGGAATAGCCATGGTTTACACAAAGATATAACAACAAAAAGAGAAGCAAGAAAAGCCTCTGAAGAGAGAAATTTCATTAGTTCTACGGAACCCCTGCTGGAATACAAGCAAGAACAAACTTGCAATTAGAAACCCCTGCAATTTGAAGTGCATTTTGATCCTGCCAAGCCGGTAGTTTTGAAAGTCGAAGCTTCTTCCTATGGAATCGGCGCTGTGACTTCTCAGAGAATTGGCGCACAAGACAGACCTACTTATTGCTTTTGCTTCAGAGTTGCTCACTCAAATTCTGTGCAATCATTCTCAAATGAAAAAGCTCTTTCCACTGTGTATGATGTGAGAAAATTCCGTCACTATTTGTGTGGTCGCAAGTTCTGTTTAGTGGCAGATCATAAGCCTTTGGAGTCCTTGTTTCATCCGTCAAAGCAGTTTGCTACGCGCACTGCTAAAAATTTGCAACGCTGGGCTTTGTTGCTTTCGTAGTATCAGTATGAAACTGTGTACAGACCTACGGCAAAGCATGGCAATGCAGACTCACTTCCTCGCCTTCCGATTCGCCCAGACACTGATTTTGACGCATCTGCCGCATCTTGTTGCCAAATCGATGCGCAGGACTCTGAATTGCTGGAATTATTTCCCTTGAACTACAGAAAAGAGAAGCAAGCAAATTTCTTCTTCACTTAAGGATTCTCGTCGACACTGTAGCATTCTCTTTTGCCGCTTTTATGTCGTCTCGTTGTCTCTGTAGAGCTGTGCCATGGGAAGTAAGGAGAGGATGTTGCTTGGTGGCCGGCATCCTCGTTCTGTAACACAAACTGCACGCAATTAATATGGCTCTGAGCACTATGGGACTTAACATCTGTGGTCATCAGTGCCCTAGAACTTAGAACTACTTAAACCTAACTAAACCTAAGGACATCACACACGTCCATGCCCGAGACAGGATTCGAATCTGCGACCGTAGCAGTCACGCGGTTCCGGACTGAGCGCCTTAACCGCGAGACCACCGCGGCCGGAGCACGCAATTAATAACTGGTTCTTTACTCATAAACAAGTTTCCCTGTGCTATGGTTCAAGCTCTCTTTTGTTTAGTCCACGTAGCCTCTATGCTGTTGAAGTAGATATCCGCTACGTTCCCTATAAGGTGGCTGTGTGCAGCCTGTCTCTGTGCTAGAGGCTAAGTCTGCGGCTCCGTCTCGGTGACACGCAGGAACTCCACGCGTGCAGACTCGAACTGACTGGCGTATCATGCTCTAACTAACTGGCTAAACTAATTGAGAAACTGCCCCTCCCGTCCGCGGCGGCGATCCTAAATACTGGCGGCCGTGAGGGCGATGGCGGCGCGTTTCCACCAAGTCTTGTCGTGGCCTCTATCGACACTCTCGTAACCTCTATGCCACATGGTGCGCTGGCGCCAGCGTACGCCAGCACATTTTGTGTATTGAAAACCCACACATTGTAACATATCACAAAGAATGCTAGTGATGGAAGGGTGTTTATAGCTGTAAAAATACTATAATATCGTGTCAGGTTACACCAGATTCCGAATGCGAAACAAGCTGGGTGAAATAAACGTTAAAGGACGATCACACATGTTCATCGGGTGCTTTAATAGACCCCTTTCTCGGGAGCAATAATGGCGCTACATTTTAGGTCAAACTTGAAGATTTCTCAAACTCCTGGTCAAGTTATCTGGCTGAGTTTTCAACTTACCGTCTACTGTTTGGGAGACTTGAGTGATTAAGGCCGTGGCCGCACTGTCCTCTGGAATCTGTTTTCTACCGCTCTTGATCAGCTAAAATATATTCTTTTATATTACTATTTACAAACGTATTCGGCGATGCTGTAACGGACTTGCTATCGCTGATACATTGTCCGATCCTGGGAAGAAAAATTCAGGCTCATTGGTAGCCAATAGATATAATTGTTTCAGGAGACGGATCTGTGGTTCATTGCTCAGGTAATTTTGGAATATATCTTTTAGAACAATTTCATCTGACTCTCTTTCCCTATTGGAAATAGGGAACCTTACGTGAAAAGTTCTACGGATTCGGAAGTCAAATGATATTTACCGACTTGACAGAATCCTACGTCTTTAACCTTAGGTTAAACAAGTAAACAGATCGAAGCCGTTCCTTCCAGGGACTCTGTGACACCGAAGAAAAACGGTAATAATGAATACGTAATGGCATTAGTGATAAATTTGACTTCAAACTGGGGACCACACTGGAGACGAAATGAAGGAGTCCACTACCTTGGATGTACAATAACACATAACCGAACCAAGAAGGGCATAAAAAGCGCTATACACTGTTCATATGCTGGTCTTGTTCATAAATCGGAATCATTTTCACAAACTAGATAAGGTCATCCGTCTGTATCTTATCAGCATTATCTAGTTCTTCCTATTGTGATAAACACTTAATTCACCTACGAATATTGCAACGATACGTTCACGGTCAGCAAATAATACACAGCACATTATTTTAATAATAAGTTTGAGGCATGCAGGCACCAATTTTCTGTCGTGTACATCGAATATCGATATGCGTATCTTTGGCCGTTGCCTAGGAACGAGCCCACGCCGTCCCGCGAGGTGGCGAGCCGATGCTCGGCCGCTCTCCGATTGAAGGCTGAGTGCTGGCTGGTGTGCGGAGGCAGTCGAATTGACTGACTGAAAGTCCTCGACTTGAGAGACGTCGGCCGCGGTGTGTTTTCCCTGCCGGCGCTCAGCTGAGTACAGAGGAGGTGGCGGCCTGGCTTCGTGTTTGTTGCTATCAGTGGCCTGAATTCCACCAGCCCAGCCCCTCACATCCTTGCAGCGCCCGCTGTAGCGTGGAATTATCTATTTACTCAAAGAGATGCAAATGTTAGTGGTGCGCGTCGGCTTTGACGTTACGTGAATATTTGTCTGTTTCTCAAAGTTGCTTTCTTTCCAGCTTCTTGGTTACGTGCCCCTTGTACTATCTGGCAGTTGTCTGTGGCCACTTATGTTATGAAATGCTTTTTTTTTTTTTTGCTCTACTTGTTGGAACCAAGCATTGTGAGTAGTTGTGTGGCTGTGCAATGGATTTAAATGTCAAGTTAAGCGCACCGAGTGATCAGCTATCATGATTTATGTATCATCTGAAGTTTTTTATGCTTATTTTTGTGATGTCTAAAGGTAAAAACTTATATTAATTTCTGTCTTTAAATCTCTTGTGCAGTGAATATCGACCGTGATCGTTGCTCCCTGTAGTAGCTCTGTTGCTTGGCGTGTAGCAGGTGTCCTCTCCCTAAGTATGTTGCTCTGTTGTTGGATGTCATTTCCAATTTCAGTATAGCCACCAAACTGGTACTTGCACTATTTCCGCGTAGGGCGTGTTCATTTATTCGTGTTATATTCCGTTTAATGCTTCTACAGGAAAGTTTTTACGACCTGCATCGGGTCTGTCGATCACTCGTGGTTATTTATCAAAATTTCACTAATAAACCTGTTTCACATTGTGTTCACCTCTGTATAGCCTCTTTAAGTTGCGTGATATGCAAGCTTATACGAGTCGCAACTGTGTTAAAGTTTAATATGTTGCACGCAGTACTTAGAATCATTATCATAAGTGGGTTGTACATGTACGATATCGTATCCTGTCTATGCCGAGTTAGCCCTACACATGTTGATGAGACATTTTGATGGGCTTGAAGCCACTGGATCATTAGGTATATTTCATCATAGATGTGTGCAGCTGGCCATTTGAGTAAAGTGATTAGTCTTATAACAATGAGATAAATGTTGTGCGTTATTACAATTTGGTGAGTGTTTGTTTTGCTTTATCCATTTTCATTAAGTTGATACAGGGTGTTTCAAAAGTGACCGGTATTTTTGAAACGGCAATAAAACTAAACGAGCAGCGATAGAAATACACCGTTTGTTGCAATATGCTTGGGACAACAGTACATTTTCAGGCGGACAAACTTTCAAAATTACAGTAGTTACAATTTTCAACAACAGATGGCGCTGCAAGTGATGTGAAAGATATAGAAGACAACGCAGTCTGTGGGTGCGCCATTCTGTACGTCGTCTTTCTGCTGTAAGCGTGTGCTGTTCACAACGTGCAAGTGTGCTGTGGACAACATGGTTTATTCCTTAGAACAGAGGATTTTTCTGGTGTTGGAATTCCACCGCCTAGAACACAGTGTTGTTGGAACAAGACGAAGTTTTCAACGGAGGTTTAATGTAACCAAAGGACCGAAAAGCGATACAATAAAGGATCTGTTTGAAAAATTGTAATGGACTGGGAACGTGACGGATGAACGTGCTGAAAAGGTAGGGCGACCGCGTACGGCAACCTCAGAGGGCAACGCGCAGCTAGTGCAGCAGGTGATCCGACAGCGGCCTCGGGTTTCCGTTCGCCGTGTTGCAGCTGCGGTCCAAATGACGCCAACGTCCACGTATCGTCTCATGCGCCAGACTTTACACCTCTATCCATACAAAATTCAAACGCGGCAACCCCTCAGCGCCGCTACCATTGCTGCACGAGAGACATTCACTAACGATATAGTGCACAGGATGGATGACGGCGATATGCATGTGGGCAGCATTTGGTTTACTGACGAAGATTATTTTTACCTGGACGGCTACGTCAATAAATAGAACTGGGACATATGGGGAACCGAAAAGCCCCATGTTGCAGTCCCATCGTCCCAGCATCCTCAAAAAGTACTGGCCTGGGCCGCCATTTCTTCCAAAGGAATCATTGGCCCATTTTTCAGATCCGAAACGATTACTGCATCACGCTATCTGGACATTCTTCGTGAATTTGTGGCGGTACAAACTGCCTTAGAGGACACTGCGAACACCTCGTGGTTTATGTAAGATGGTGCCCGGCCACATCGCACGGCTGACGTCTTTAATTTCCTGAATGAATATTTCGATGATCGTGTGATTGCTTTGGGCTATCCGAAACATACAGGAGGCGGCGTGGATTGGCCTCCCTATTCGCCAGACATGAACCCCTGTGACTTCTTTCTGTGGGGACACTTGAAAGACCAGGTGTACCGCCAGAATCCAGAAAAATTGAACAGCTGAAGCAGTACATCTCATCTGTATGTGAAGCCATTCCGCCAGACACGTTGTCAAAGGTTTCGGGTAATTTCATTCAGAGACTACGCCATATTATTGCTAAGCATGGTAGATATGTGGAAAATATCGTACTATAGAGTTTCCTAGACCGCAGCGCCATCTGTTGTTGACAATTATAACTACTGTAATTTTGAAAGTTTGTCTGCCTGAAAATGTACTGTTGTCCCAAGCATATTGCAACAAACGGGATATTTCTATCGCTGCTCGTTTAGTTTGTATTGCCATTTCAAATATACCGGTCATTTTTGAAACACCCTGTACTTGTGCTATTGATTGCCCATGCACTAACGGAAAGGAGTGCTCACTAAATTCCGAAATCTGATCATCACCAAGGATATAGAGCATATATTATTACTACCAACATTCAATCACGCAATGATCACCATTCAAAGGTAAGGGAAATTACAACTCGAACTGAGGCGTTTGACAGTTGGTCTTTCCTCTCGCGATCCACGAGCTGAACAGAGGGGAGAAATTGACTTTGGCGCTAATTGTGCCCTCTGCCACAGACCGCTTGGTGGCTAGCGGCGTACATTCGTAGATTTAGATGTAGATATCTATTGTTTGTTTCTAATGTAAGCTTTTACACTTACTCATTTGTAATATTTTTACCTTCTTCGCTGTTAAAACTACAGCTTCAAAGTTTTACTCGTTGATCGACTAGAAGCTCAAAAATGGTTCAGATGGCTCTGAGCACTATGGGACTTAACACCTGAGGTCATCAGTCCCCTAGAACTTAGAACTACTTAAACCTAAGTAACCTAAGGACATCACACACATCCATGCCCGAGGCAGGATTCGAACCTGCGACCGTAGCGGTCGCGCAATTCCAGACTGAAGCGCCTAGAACCGCTCGGTCACAGCGACCGGCTCGACTAGAACCACTTGTGAGCGAATATCATGTAAGTCTTTTATTATTTTTCTTTTTTCCATGTCTAATTCTGGTATCAGTGTTTCAAGAATTTTACTATTCACAGGTTCTTTGGTAATTCACAGCAGTACAATTTACCGCTAAAATTTTACATTGAGACTGGGCTAGGCTGAGTACCGTAACATCCAAACACACCAAAAATAAACACAAAATATATCTATTAAAATTCACTTTACACCTTCCTAAGAGAGTCTCCACTCCTTTCAATCTGACTACATGAGCGTAGGCCAGGTGTGGTTTTAATTCAAACAAATAGTATCGACGGCAATTGAAATATATATACCAGGTAAATTGATAAGAGAAGGTACTGATCCCCCGTGGAATACAAAACAGGTCTAAACACTGTTGCAGTAGCAAGGAATTCAGTACAAAACATCAAATCAAAAACATCTTCAGCCCTCTATATCTAAAATTGTGTTTTACGTATGTGACCAGTTTCGGCGTTTCATTGTGCCACTTCAGGCCCCTTGACTAACGTGCAGGAGGAATCCAACCTCATATGCACTCGAAATAGAGGACAGCATTCAGTAATTGGTATACGTAGACCTTTGCAACAACACGACCCCTTCGTTCATCGATCTGCAATTGATCGTGTTTATAAAAAAAAGTTACGGATACCTGTTGCTGAATTGTGGCCCGTATTTCGATTCCGTGTGTTGTATGAGGTTGGATTCTGTCAGAGACCCTGAAAATCAGGAAGTGAAAAATGGCTCTGAGCACTATGGGACTCAACTGCTGTGGTCATTAGTCCCCTAGAACTTAGAACTACTTAAACCTAACTAACCTAAGGACATCACACACATCCATGCCCGAGGCAGGATTCGAACCTGCGACCGTAGCAGTCGCACGGTTCCGGACTGCGCGCCTAGAACCGCGAGACCACCGCGGCCGGCTCAGGAAGTGAAAAGCCGAAACTGGTCACACAAGTAAAATAAAATTTTAAATATAAACGGCTGAACATTTTTTTGATTTGAAGAGATTCTGGTCGTATGTAAAGTAGAGCAGCGGCGAGACGCAGTCAATAACTTTACTACTCGATAACAATGGTGATGTTACTGATTACTGTGCTACTAAAGCACAATTATAAAAAACGGTTTCCCGAATCCCCTTCACAAAAGACGAAGTGAATACTCCAGAAAAAGAATCAAGAACAACTACCAACGTGAGTAACTTATTAGTAGTTAAATAACTTAATACAGTTAATAAAAGAAAGGCCTCCAGTGCAGATTATATACTAGTGAGATTCCTTACAGAGTATGCTGCTGCAGTCGCTGCGTACTTAGCAATCATATACAACCGCTCACTCTTACAAAGATCCGTACCTAAGGACTGGAAAATTACGCAAGTCACACCAATACCCATAAAAGGAAATAGGAGTAATCCGCTGAAATACAGATCCGCATCACTAACGTCGTTTTTCGGTAGGGTTTCCGAACATGTACTGTGTTCGAACCTTATGGATTACCTCTAAGAAAACAATGTCTTGACAAATAACGAACACGACTTCAGAAAATATCTTTCTTGTCAAACAATGTTAGCTCTTTATTCTTACGAAGTAATGAGTGCTATCGACAGGGGGATGTATAATTGATTCCGTATTTTTAGATTTCCAGATTACTTTTGATACCGTTACTCACAAGAGACTTGTAATTAAATTGCGTGACTATCGAGTATCGCCTCAGTTGTGTGACTGGATTCGTGATATCCTGTTAGAAAGGTCACAGTCCGTAATAACTGACGCAAAGTCATAGAGTAAAATAGAAGTAATATCTGGCGTTCGCTAAGGAAACTTCATACGTCTTCTTCTGTTCCTAGCGGCCTTCTTAGATTGTTTGAAGATGATTTATCGTCTTGTAAAGTAATGAAGTGTCAAGTACTAAATGGAATCCGCTTTATTTCGGTCTCACGATAAATCACACAAATATAAAGACTGTCAACTTAAATAAATATTTAGGGGTTACAATTAGGAATAATTTAAATTGGACAGTCACACAGATAATGTTTCGGGCAAAACAAACCAAAAACTACGATTTATTAGCAGAACACTTAGAAAATGTAACAGATCTACTATAGAGACTATTCACACTATGCTTGTCCGCCATCTTTTGGAGTTTTGCTGTGCGGTGTGGGATCCCTATCAGATAATACTGGAGGAGAACACCGAAAAAGTTCAACGACAGACAGCTCGTTTAGCATTGTCGCGAAATATGGAAGAGACTGCCACGGATACGACACACAAATTGGGGTGGCTGTCGTTAAAACAAATAAGTTTTCCGCTGTGGCAGGACCTTCTCATGAAATTTCGGTCTCCGACTTTATCCTCAGAGTGAAAGTATTTTGTTGAGCCCACCTATATTGAAAAAATGATCAGCATAACAAAATAAGAGAAATGATAGCTCACACCCAAAGGTTTAAGCGTTTGTTTTTCCCGTGCGCTATTCGAGAAGTAACTTGAAGGTGGTTCGATTAATCCTCTGCCAGGCACTAAATTGTGAATTGCACAGTAATAGATGCAGACTTAGATTTATTGATGTGAAGATTTTGTACTTGGTTTTCGTCATGGTTAATTGCGATAACTTTAACTGACATTTTCTAATGAAATGCGTAATCCCAGGGACTGTTGGTAACAAGTACAGTCGTGCTCAAAAGTATCCGAACGACCTGAATTGCATTTCGCCTGATTCGCATGCAACCCACATAACACAACTGTCTAGCAGGTCCTCTAATCGCTCCTTGGTACAGTCGTTTGACTATTGAAAATGGTTCCAACAAGTCACCACTAGAAAACTCTGCTCTATATCGCAATAACTCAAGATGAAATTTAATACCACAATACTACAAATATCTGGGAACACCTTATCACAGATAAGACTGTCCTTAAGGCTTGTAAGCTCACATTTATTGCAATAAATGACATACCTGAAATGTTACCACTCTCATTATTACGTCAGATAGGTAATGCACGTAGTAAGTTCGACGTATTCATGATTTCCTCCTCAAAGTAACATTTCATACTTCTTCTTTAACACAAAATTACATTAAAAATTTAAGTTATTCACTAGCAGCTAGTTGAGAATATCTATGAACTTCAAATGACACGACGAACCGCCTCGTTCTGCATGTGGATTCATACCCAGGTCATGCAGCCTAAGATTTCGTGACTGACGGAAACTAACAGTCATTCCTGACTAGGCATACAGAGAGTGATATACCTCGATTTTAGACAGTATCAGTTAGCAAATGTCAACTTTAAATTACATAACGTAAACATTTTTAACGGACGCGAATTCCTACCCAGCATCTATTGCCCCTGTTAACGAACTGCGAGAGATCTTAAATATTGCTTCTTTACAAGTAACGTACTTGAAATGCCGTAAGGTAAAGCTTTGTGTTGGACAGGGATTCGAACCCAGAACCTAATCGGATTGTTATCGACTTTGACTATCGGATTTTCTCGGCACTAGCTAATGTTTTAACTGAAATGACAAGACGAAACATTCATTTTTACCTTCTCAGGACTCCAACTCGGCACCTATCGCTTTTACATTTTAGAAAAAACGAACGTTACATATGCGACATGTGAGAATGTTTGAACTAGAAATATGACGAAGAGTTCAGTGCTGACTGGGAATCGAACCCCACACATGTCGTTCTTGACTACACACAAAGAGACGTCAGCTACCGAATTTTTCTCCACCAGCAGCTCGGAATAACATCCTTGAACTTATAATGATCTCTCAAATAGTTCTGTGTCTCATTGGGAGTCAAAAGCGTATATCGTTAGTGTTGACATCGAATGAAAATGCATTAAAAATCCAAATTATTATCCACCAGCAGGTAGGTGTTCTCAGGCTAGAGCTTGATAGTAAATAATGAAAACTTTAGTGCCGGGCCAGAATTCGAACCCATTCACGCACAATATGTGGAGATGTTGGGAAAACTGCAGTTTTGAACAAACAACAAATTGTAGTCGAGCTATATTGTCACAAAGGGATCAAATTCCGCGTTAAGGGCGGTATGAGTTGTATTCAAAGTTCAGAACCAATTTCATCGACATACAGAAGCTCTAATAAAAGATGGAATAAGTGTCCTGTGACCCTACATAGCGTTTGATTCGTCACTAGAAATAAATAACTAGTGTAGGAAAAAGGCTATTGGTGATAGAGTTCCTACATTTCGCCACTCCTGACTGTATTGTGGTTCAACCTAACGTCTACTTGGTAGAGAAAGAATATTATGTTTAATGTGAATTTCAGACCACAATGTCATTATACCTTCTTCACTTGGCGTAGCCAGAGGAGAATAGAATCTGTCTCTCCCTATTAAAAATTATCGGCGGAAGTTGGAATCGAACCCACACCATCAGCGTAGGAACCCATCAGCAATACAACAAACCACCAAATTCTCTTCTCGGATGCTTATTTTTCTATCATAACACCGTTGCGGCACACTAAATGAGAATTCTGACACACAGTCGCCCTGTAGGGGTTTGTAGCATGTTGAGTACATCATTTACTTGGTTGACTGAATCGCCATGAACTAGCTGCCTCGGCTACCCAGTGCATACATTTGACTATATTTTGTAATCTCCGAAATAAAATCACGTAGCCTCCATCTGCACAAAACTGCCAACTTTCCATTTGAGCTACTCTATTGCGCTGTTTGTTGAAAACGTCATGCAGTGCAAAAGAAAAGCTGTAAGTATCTATCTCTCAGAAGTCTAGATCCGGCCATATGCAGTATCTCACAGCACTGTAGAATGCGGACGTTCTGGAGGAAATGTTGTTCACTTCTGGAGGTGCTGTAGCTACATGACAGCTAGCAGCGTGACGGTAAGCGTTGCGCACCGTCGATAAAAAGTGGCGAGTTTATTGAAATCACTGCTACATTTTTTAAAACGCAGTTCTGCTGTCTGCTGAAGTTATCAATTTAATGGAACTATGAACATAATTCCCTTCACTTCTCAACCCAAAATAGCAGCATGTGGGAAAAGGGCTAACTTCTGCGACATTTTGTTCTTTTCAGGTTCAATAGACGGCCAGGCAGCAGGTGCATCTCGAAGCTTTTGTATTATGTATGGGGAGAGCGCATCATGCCAAAATAGTGAGTAAAGTATTTTCTACATTAGCTGTCGTCTGGTAGTGGCATTTTATTCTTCTTCAAACCTTGTTTGACAGTTTAACTCAGAACTAATTTTCTACATGCATGTTATCAATGAACTGCCTGTCCATTGTCAGATTGTTATAGATAACATCAGAGAATTTGCGTATATCGTTGATGATTAATGTCTCTCTCATGTTTAGTATTGTTTTATCAATACTAAGAGAAATATCACGAAAATTGTGCACTTTATTATAAGAAATGAAATAAAACTACCCACGATAACCTTACGACGAAAGTCTGTTTTAATAAAACTGAGTAGCTGTACACAAGCGTGCCTCTATCGGCACGAATTAGTAAAATACTACTCACATTTCGATTGGGTCTGTGTTTAATTGGTATGCTGTGTCATACTCAACAGGTATGCAAATGTGGCATTTCATAAATAAAGTTATGTATTCCTAGAAACACAAAATTTGCTTGTCAGCAGCGGAAAGAGGCGTTGCCTGTTGTGAAGCATTGTAAGTTTTTCACCATTCCACATTAAGAACTGAGAGTATTTTCTTGCGATTTCCTTATCGGTGTTTGATATGACTGCTTGTAGCTCATTCAGAGAAGGGATAAAAACGTTGCAGTTAGCGAGACTGGAACCGCAAACCATAACAGAAGGTTTTTCACAGGTGAGCACGTCACCACATAGCTAGTGAAGAGGTTGTGTTGTGCCTTCCTCTTACGAACTCAGTAGTGGATAGAACTTGTAAACCGCTATTTAAACGACGAGATTAGTTGCGATCAAGTGAACTTTGAGTCTTAATTCACCAGGAAGTAACTCGTTGATCACAGACTTGCCAAACATACCTTGCCTTGTTGCCAAATCTCAATTACAGTACCAGCAGGAAGAAGACGAACCGATGTGTTCCTACAGTGGGCTGGCAAGTGACCGTAGCTGGCGTCTCAAAGACGCGGCTTCCACGGCCTGGAATACGTAATGCGCCTGATTCCCATTTCAATAATTAGGTTTAGGGACTGGAGCGTAGTTACTAATAATACTCAGAGCTGACTGCAAACTAAGCATCATAAATCACTAACTCTCATAGCTGTTGTGATTACGTAGGCTTTCCCGGCGTAGTAAGTCTTGAAAGTCTCTTTGGGTTTGCTGCCGGATCCTAAAATCAACTTGACTCGATATTTCGGTGATCCAACTGTTCGCTATCTTCAGGAAATGCTGCTTCTGCTGATGAGTCCCGCTGAGAACTGACGCCAGGTTTGCAAATCGACGTCCTAAATAGGCCACCGTTCAGTACAAGGCGCATGCGCCGCCCATCACGGTTTCTGCCTTCCAAGACAGGGAGGTGGCGCCGCCCTTAGTGAAACACTGCTGGCAGCGATGTATCGCAATCAAGGCTGCACCGAAGAACGTTCAGTTTTGATGCGAAACAATACAGGATTCCACGTTTCATTGTCTCTGTTGATTAAATTATCAGCCAACCTAATTTCAATCGCCTTTTATAGACACTGTTCCAGAAACCGGAAATGTTGGCAACCACAACACTTTCCTCAAATTTCATTTTGTGTCCCTCATTTACGCAGTGTCCTGCTACCGCCGATTTTTCCGGCTGTTGTAGTCTCGTGTGACGGCGATGTTCCACACACCTGTCATGCACTGTGCGAATAGAACGGCCAACCTAAGCTTTCACCACATTGACACGGGATTTTGTACACACTTAAATTTTAATGTAATTTTGTGTTATGGTATGTTACTTTGAGGAGGAAATCATGAATACGTCGAACTTACTACGAGCATTACCTATCTGACGTAATGAGAGTGGTAACAATTTAGGTATGTCATTTATTGCAATAAATGTGAGCTTACAAGCCTTAAGGACAGTCTTATCTGTGATAAGGTGTTCCCTGATGTTTGTAGTATCGTGGTATTAAATTTCATCTTGAGTTATTGCGATTCAGAGCAGAGTTTTCTAGTGGTGACTTGTTGGAACCATTTTCAATAGTCAAACGACTGTACCAAGGAGCGATTAGAAGACCTGCTAGACAGTTGTGTTATGCGGGTTGCATGCGAATCAGGCGAAATGCAATTCAGGTCGTTCGGATACTTTTGAGCATGACTGTACATCCAAGTAAACTAGGTTGGAAATCATTAATTTAAACCTCGTCTGCACGTTATTTCTTGTGGCTTGTATCTTACAGTTCATGTCAATACCGAAAATCAGAACAAATATAATTACTTATGTCATTTGCAACAAATAATTCTTAAATGTTGGATGAGTCACCTCACTTGCTTAAGTAATGTATTTGAAGATTAATAAGTTTGTCGTATTTTTCTGTCACGTTCTGGCTTGCCAGTCAAGTGCATATTCCAGAGTTAAGAGCACAGCATGTTTTCTCGTCTGTACTTGACTTTCAGTAATTATTATTTCCAGTACTGACTCGAAGGTCTTACTTGTTACGTTTATTGCATTTGCATTTATTACCACTTACTAGCTCCTTTTGTAGCAAAGTTGTCTAAAAGTAATTGTTTCCCGACCCGTTAACTTTCCGCTTCTCCAACCCGTTCCTTGCAGTTCCAAAATTCCTGTAATTTTCATGGTTCAGGCATGCCGCTCAATCATCTCGGCGCGACAGATGTATACAAACATAAGGTATAACAAGGGCGAATTGCCTTACGTTGTGGACTGGAATGTAACATTTGGACTAATATTGATCACATATGTAAACGAACCAGCAAATAATTTCCTTTTTGCTACTTAAATAAACCTTTGAACTTCACGCTCCGCCCCGTGTTCCGACGAGCGAGCCAAGCTTCTGTATCGCTTGGAATGTTTACCGCTACATGGTTGGCGGGAGGCCTGATTGTGTAAATGCTTTGTGGTCGCCCTTATTTATGAACAATGGCTGCTTGTTCTGTAAACAGCAACTACAGTAACCGTAGTCAGACTCTTGTAGCTACGGATTCCTTCTCTGATGCTGCAATGTATGTGGAAGCCGAAAAGTTATTCCCGATACCAAATACAACTGAATACCGTTTACATCTTCGTGTCACTCCTATGCAACTCATCCATTACACATTGCAATTGCTGACAGAATAAAAGCTCACAATAGCTATGGCTACCAGCAAGTCCTTATCGCTCGAGATATCTCAGACAATTGTAAGTTTAATATTCCCGTTACCATGCTATAGTCAGGTCGTACGAGGTTCCGTGGGACGTAGAGAACCACCTAGCCGGGATCATCGGCTTCGCGGAGTAACCGTCCAAACGGCAAACCCCGCAGAGTACAGAAATGCTGCTGGCCGTTTCCTCGACTCGCATATAGGCTACATCCATTTCATCTCACGGTGCACTCACAAAGGCCATAAATTACCGCGCAAAATAGGCGGATCAAAACTGACTACTTCAGTAACAGGATGAACGCTTGAAAAAGTCGCGAACACCATTAACCGGTTAGAGAAATGGTGTCAACACTTCAGTTTCCCCAAATCATTACGTTACACCTCATATGCTCCCACAAACATGAATGATGTGATATGCTTAACTATTTTAAAATAATTAAAAAATCCTTTATCTCTACACTCTCCTCTCCTCCATCCCCCTCATGAACCATGGATCTTGCCGTTGGTTCTTTTTTAAGAGGTGGAGCCCCTCCACGCCCACACTGAGATGATGGCCAACACAATAGGTCTACTGCCATCTCTGCATAAGGGTTGGTTTTCACTGAAGTGAGATCCCGCAGGATGTGGGTACTGCGATGTCTGCGTACGACTAGTTAAGGTTAACCTCTAATACGCTCTCATCTGGCGATAGTGTAGGTAGGCTGTTTAGCTTTTTATGTTGGTAACGCC
Source organism: Schistocerca gregaria (assembly GCF_023897955.1). Lineage (NCBI taxonomy): Eukaryota > Metazoa > Arthropoda > Insecta > Orthoptera > Acrididae > Schistocerca > Schistocerca gregaria. The sequence goes on along the minus strand of NC_064920.1, from coordinate 742,480,280 downwards.
ACGCATGTAAGTAGGCTGTTTAGGTTTTTATGTTGGTAACGCCTCGTAGCGCTCTACATGAAAATCACTGACTGTGCTGTGTGAAGTCTGTGGCTGGTTGGCATTGTTGGGATTGTCGCTATTGTAGTGTTGGGCAGTTGGATGTGAACAGCGCATAGCGTTGTGCAGTTGAAGGTGATCCGCCAGCAGTGGTGGATGTGGGGAGAGAAATGGCAGAATTTTGAGAGCGGACGATCTGGACATGTGTCCGTCAGAAAGAGTAAATTTGTAATATTGGATATCATGAACTGACTTTTGAACACTATTAAGGTAAATAAATTGTTGTCTATCAAAATTTTTCATTTGCTAAGTATGCCTATCAGTAGTTAGTGACTTCAGTAGTTGGAATCTTTTATTTAGCTCGCAATATTGGTGATCGCTGTATTGCAGTAATTCGAGTAATGCAGATTTTTGTGAGGTAAGTGATTCATGAAAGGTATAGGTTATTGTCAGTCAGGGCCATTCTGTGGTAGGGATTATTGAAAATCAGATTACGTTGCGCTAAAAATATTGTGTGTCAGTTTAGTCATGATCAGAATAAGTAAAGAGAGAAATGTCTGAGTACGTTCAGTTCTGCTCAACTGTTTGAAAATCAAATAACGTCAGGGGTTTATCAGCACAGTAATTCATTAATTTTTCTAAGGAGATGTTTCAATAGACTGGGTCGATAGTTGAACGAAGGGTAGTGGTTTGAAGGGCAGAGGGAAAAAAGTGCTAAAGCAAGCGCCAAGGGGTAAAAAAAAACTCTATGAAAGTTAGGTCGGATGGTAAGAGCAGGTCATGCAAGTGGGGTAAGTTAGAAGTGGGTATCATGCAAGCGGATACCATGTCAAGCCAATGTTCGTCATAACAGATCAGTCCGTTACGGTGCGCGAGGGTGGGCCAGGTCGCCTATCGATGTCTGGTGGGCGAGCGTCAAAGCCATGCACTCGGAGAACTGTGGTCCCGTAGGCTCAGTAAGTGCCGCGGTTGAGTCACCTCTGTGTAGCGGACGACGTAGCCGATACCCTTGAACGTCCTGATCGCTGTGGTAGCCCACTCGTCGGAGCAGAGCTGCTCGGACCCGATGGGCTTCGGTGTTCTTGCGGCGGCACCCGTGTTTTTCTTCGGCTTTTCCGTCGCGCTTGTGATTTTCCGCCGGCTGCTCTATAAGGGGAGCGGCGGCAGGTGTCGTCCCGTCAACTGTGTCGTGAGCCAGCTGCGAGCGCAATTGCCGCAGTTGGCTGCAAGTTTCCTCCGTCTCTGCAGACAGGTTGGCCTTTAAAAGCTGCACCATCTGCGTCCATGTCGGCTTTGAAGCCCGTAATCGCCGCCTCCGCCGCGGCCGCCAGCATGGCGCGCCAGCTGTCCTACCGCCGGAGGCCGGTCCCCAGCGCCGGCCGCCTGTGGGCAGTGGGAGCTGTCTTCTCACCTCCCGGTTGCGTCTTTGTTCGGCGACGCTTACGGCACTTTCGTCGTGTCTTCTCAGTTAGCACCTTGTCTCCAGCGCAACCTTCGGTGGCAAAGGCCGAGCAGCCACGCCAGTTAGCCACATGTGGCCTGCCACAGCAAGCTCAAGTGGGCGCCTCTTTTTGTCGTCTGTCATAGGCGCGGGTGTCGTGAGAGCGTTGCTGCAGTATTTAGTCACATGTCCTTCAGCCTGGCACCTAAGGCACAGGGACTTATGGTCCATGCCTAGGGGGAGAGCTTCGACGGTAACAGGGTAGCCTAAGTGCTTACTTATCCCGAAGATATAGCTGCCATCCGTCGCAGTTTCCACTACCACGATGTATTCGTCCGATTGTGCTGCTGAATACACTACTGGCCATTAAAATTGCCACACCAAGAAGAAATGCAGATGATAAACGGGTATTCGTTGGACAAATATATTATAGTAGAACTGACATGTGATTACATTTTCACGCAATTTGGGTGCATAGATCCTGAGAAATCAGTACCCAGAACAACCACCTCTGGCCATAATAACGGCCTTGATACGCCTGGGCATTGAGTCAAACACAGCTTGGATGCCGTGTACAGGTACAGCTGCCCATGCAGCTTCAACACGATACCACAGTTCATCAAGAGTAGTGATTGCCGTATTGCATCGAGGCAGCTGCTCGGCCACCATTGACCAGACGTTTTCAAATGGTGAGAGATCTGGAGAATGTGCTGGCCAGGGCAGCAGTCGAACATTTTCTGTATCTAGGAAGACCCGTAAAGGACCTGCAACATGCGGTCGTGCAATATCCTGCTAAAATTTAGGGTTTCGCAGGGATCGAATGAAGGGTAAAGCCACGGGTCGTAACACATCTGAAATGTAACGTCCACAGTTCAAAGTGCCGTCAATGCGAACAAGAGGTGACCGAGACGTGTAAGTAATGGTCCCCATACCATCACGCCGGGTGATACGCAAGTATGGCGATGAGGAATACACACTTCTAATGTGCGTTCACCGCAAATACGGATGCGACCATCATGATGCTGTAAACAGAACATGGATTTTCCCTTAAAAAAATGGCGTTTTGCCATTCGTGCACCCAGGCTCATCGTTAAGTACACTATCGCAGGCGCTCCTATCTGTGATGCAGCGTCTAGGGTAACCGCAGCCATGGCCTCCGAGCTGTTAATCCATGCTGCCCCAAACGTCGTCGAACTGTTCGCGCAGATGGTTGTTGTCTTGTTGTCTTGCAAACGTCCCCATTGTTGACTCAGGGATCGAGACGTGGCTGCACGATTCGTTACAGCCATGCCGATAAGATGGCTGTCATCTCGGCTGCTAGTGATACGAGGCCGTTGGGATCCAGCACGACGTTCCGTATTACCCCCCTGAACCCACCGATTATATATTCTGCTAACAGTCACTGGATCTCGACCAACGCGAGCACCAATGTCGCGATACGATAAACCGCAATCGCGATAGGTTACAATCCGACCTTTATCCAAGTCGGAAACGTGATGGTACGCATTTCTATTCCTTACACGAGGCATCACAACAACGTTTCACCAGGCAACGCCAGTCAACTGCCGTTTATGTATGAGAAATCGGTTGCAAACTTTCCTCATGTCAGCACGTTGTAGGTGTCGCCACCGGCGCCAACCTCGTGCGACTGTTCTAAAAAGCTAATCATTTGCATATCACAGCATCTTCTTCCTGTCGGTTAACTTTCGCGTCTGTAGCACGCGATCTTCGTGGTGTAGCAATTTTAATGTCCAGTAGTGTAGTTGCACCCCGGAATCCGGTACGTGACAGCCCCTTCTGAACCGTCTTCTCATCACAAATCCACTGATCAGAGCCTTGGGTAACTTCTCGCACTGTTTCGGAGCGGTCGTCTTCCTTGTAGTAGGTGGATCAGCTATGTGGGCCTCTGCGGTCTTCAATGTGCCGTGGCCGGCCACGCTCGCTGCCTGAAGCTGGACGATGGCGTCTTAGTCAAGGGACTCTACGCCTACGTCTTCCCTGCAGCAGTTGGCTATGATATCATAGCTCTCTGCTCACGACCCACTACTGCACTGAATGCACAGAGATGGCACAGGTGTATGACGGTCGTCGCGATTCTGTTCCGCATTGCTAATGGGTTGCGGTTTCGGAAGCCTCTTCTCAGTATCTGCCTTCTTCTGACCGTTTCTATTCATACCATGGCGCGAAAGAACACGACCACAGATGTTAAGTCCCATAGTGCTCAGAGGCATTTGAACCATTTAGGAAAGCTGGTAATCGCTGTTGAATTGGAATCCTTGCTTTGTGCTAACAGAATCAACTGGACTACGATTTGTTCATGCACAGTTTCAAATTGCTGTTCCGTAAACACTAGAGTACATTATGTACCTCGGGAAACTGCTCGCTAACTTATTCCCCTCGAGTCTACATTATGTATTTACCTCCGAATGCAACTCCTCGGTTAAAACAACTTAATATTGCAGTCATTATCATTAAGCTATTTTTTCTTTTTTTTGTGGAGACTCCATAATGTATCGCTCAAGATTTGCATGAGTTCTATCTTATTTCGTATTTATTTCTAAAACAGCTCGCTCCACCTCCTCACCTTGGGCCTAAATGCTAACAGATAATTCTGTCTTTTGGTCCTTTAGTTGACGTCTTAACTCCTCCAATGTTTTACATTGTTCGATAAACGGGCCTCCGTGCTGCCCGCCACTACTACTACACAATCAATAACCAGTGTTAACCAGCTAATTACTGTCACAGTTATTGAAAACTACGCCACACAAAAACAATAAACATTCGACAGAAAATGCACTTCTGAACAACTCGCTGCACATACCACCACCACAATAAAAAGAAAGTAAATTGTAGGAACTACAGCAAACCAAAAATTTCTCTGTGAGCTCATAGCGTCGAGACACCAAGGTGACGCTGGTTCGACGTATGGGCGCACCGCGCCGTGGGAGATGAGCGCGATGTCGACGTAGCTGACACTGCCGCTTTGGAGAGCTGCCAAAGCGATTCCATCCGAGTATCGGCACAGCCTCGTCGTACAGATCACCTAATTGAAGTCTGCGGTAGCCACGGTCAACTCTCTTCCCAACTCAGGGCCTTAATTCGTTCTTCTTTAATATAGTTATTGTTGAAGGATTCAACAACTGATAAATTAAAGTTTCGTAAAATTCTACTAGTGCAGTGCTATTAACAGGTTACGCACTGCCGTGGCCTTATCTTTTGACAGGGTTGCAGTGGCCAAAAGCAGTGTATTTCATCGAAATTTTCTACATCTGCATCTACATTTATACTCCGTAATCCACCCAACGGTGTGTGGCGGAGTGCACTTTACGTGCCACTGTCATTACCTCCCTTTCCTGTTCCAGTCGCGTATTGTTCGCGAGAAGAACGACTGCCGGGAAGCCTCCGCGTGCGTTCGAATCTCTCTAATTTTACATTCGTGATCTCCTCGGGACGTATAAGTAGGGGAAAGCAATATATTCGATACCTCATCCAGAAACGTACCCTCTCGAAACCTGGACAGCAAGCTACACAGCTACGCAGAGCGCCTCTCTTGCAGAGTCTGCCACTTGAGTTTGCTAAGCTCTATCACGCTTACCAAATAACCCTGTGACGAAACGCGCCGCTCTTCTTTGGATCTTCTCTATCTCCTCCGTCAACCCGATCTGGTACGGAACCCACACTGATGAGCAATACTCAAGTATAGGTCGAACGAGTGTTTTGTAAGCCATCTCCTTTGTTGATGGACTACATTTTCTAAGGACTCTCCCAATGAATCTCAACCTGGTACCCGCCTTACCAACAATTAATTTTATATGATCATTCCACTTCAAATAGTTCCGCATGCATACTCCCAGATATTTTACAGAAGTAACTGCTACCAGTGTTTGCTCCGCTATCTATAATCATACAATAAAGGATCCTTCTTTCTACGTATTCGCAATACATTACATTTGTCTATGTTAACGGTCAGTTGCCACTCCCTGCACCAAGTGCCTATCCGCTGCAGATCTTCCTGTATTTCGCTACAATTTTCTAACGCTGCAACTTCTCTCTATACTACAGCATCATCCTCGAAAAGCCGCATGGAACTTCTGACACTATCTACTAGGTCATTTATATATATTGTGAAAAGCAATGGTCCCATAACACTCCCCTGTGGCACGCCAGAGGTTACTTTAACATCTGTAGACGTCTCTCAATTGAGAACAACATGCTGTGTTCTGTTTGCTAAAAACTCTTCAATCCAGTCACACAGCTGGTCTGATATTCCGTAGGCTCTTACTTTGTTTAACAGGCGACAGTGCGGAACTGTATCGAACGCCTTCCGGAAGTCAAGGAAAATGGCATCTACCTGTGAGCCTGTATCTAATATTTTCTGGGTCTCATGAACAAATAAAGCGAGTTGGATCACACGATCGTTGTTCCCGGAATCCGTGTTGATTCCTGCAGAGTAGATTCTGGGTTTCCAGAAACGACATGATACGCGAGCAGAAAACACGGTCTAAAATTCTACAACAAATCGACGTCAGAGATATAGGTCTATAGTTTTGCGCATCTGCTCGACGACCCTTCTTGAAGACTTGGACTACCTGTGCTCTTTTCCAATCATTTGGAACCTTCCGTTCCTCTAGAGACTTGCGGTACACGGCTGTTAGAAGCGGGGCAAGCTCTTCGCGTACTCTGTGTAGAATCGAATGGGTATCCCGTCAGGTCCAGTGGACTTTCCGCTTTTGAGTGATTCCAGTTGCTTTTCTATTCCTTGGACACTTATTTCGATGTCAGCCATTTTCTCGTTTGTGCGAGGATTTAGAGAAGGAACTGCAGTACGGTCTTCCTCTGTGAAACAGCTTTGGAAAAAGGTGTTTAGTATTTCAGCTTTACGCGTGTCGTCCTCTGTTTCAATGCCACCATCATACCGGAGTGTCTGGATATGCTGTTTGGAGCCACTTACTGATTTAACGGTTATAACTCGTCCTTTATCACTCGAGATCTGTCACACAACTCCAGCTTAAGTTTTCCTCACGTCGTGTTACGGTCAAGATCTGCGAGATTGTAGCCGGGGTCGTCGTCGTAACGAAGTAACCGCCCCAACAGAGTGACGCAAAGCGCAGAAATGCAGCCGGCCGTTGCCCCGACTCGCAGATAAGCTGCGTCCGTTTCATCCCACGGTACCTGCGCAACAAACATAAATTTCCGCGTGCAACATGCGTATCGAAACTGATTTCTTCACTAACAGGAAAAACAAATCAAAAAGTTGCGACCTGCCTGGCGCGGCGCTGTGATATTAGCGACAGACGCACAAAGGCAACACTTGCATTTACATTGTCTTCGCCTACGTCTTCCACAACACAAGCTTCACCTGCTAACATCGTAATTCACGTTTACGTTCGCACAAGCACTATAATTTTCGCTGTGGAGGATCTCGTAAGTATTATGTCCTGGCGTAATTGCTTATTTTACATGTTGGGGTATGTTATTAGTTTTATTGTCTACTGACGCCCACCATGTGCGATTCCTTAGAAGTTCGTATAATGAGTGAAATTTGAGAAGTTGTTGAGGTATATTTTCTGAGTATTTTGATATAAAGGGTTCCCCATCTCTGGTGGCTCGTTAGAGATTCATTTGATTTCTTACCCACCATGTACACCAGTGAACTCAGGTGGAAGGGAAGAGGGTGGAAGAAAAAAAGGAAAGGATACCCATCCCTTTGGTATTGCGGGCAAGAGGCCAGAAATGGGGGAGTATAATAATAAAACCAGACCTACAAGAATACGTGGAAGCTGTAGAATACATAAGTGACAGGATGTAGAAGATTCGTCTATGGACAAATAATGGAGTGAAGGACTTCATTCAAGTATATGCACCACAGGCAGTAAATTAAGAGAACATCGAGGAATTCCTAGAGAAATTAGAGAATAAAATTACGAATGTGGGAGAGACGGCTGACTTGAATGCACAGATGATTTAGACTCATGTCACAAGTGTCAATCATGGAGAGGGTACTGGAAAGAAGATTGAGGGAAAAACTAGAAAGTCAGTCAGAAGAAACAGTATGGCCCATGGTAGCTCAACTGTGCATCCAATATTTAGTATCAGACAGTTGGTGGAAAGGCATTGGGAGTATGGAAACGAACTGATAATGACATTTCGCTTGGTGGCTTGGTGAAAGCTTACAATAGTGTCTCTAGAGAAAATGTCCCCCCCCCCCCCCAATTAACCATAGACTTTACCGTTGGTGGGGAGGCTTGCGTGCCACAGCGATACAGATAGCCGTACCGTAGGTGCAACCACAACAGAGGGGTATCTGTTGAGAGGCCAGACAAACTTGTGGTTCCTGAAGAGGGGCAGCAGCCTTTTCAGTAGTTGCAGGGGCAACAGTCTGGATGATTGACTGATCTGGCCTTGTAACACTAACCAAAACGGCCTTGCTGTGCTGATACTGCGAACGGTTGAAAGCAAGGGAAAACTGCAGCCGTGATTTTTACCGAGGGCATGCAGCTTTACTGTATGGTTAAATGATGATGGCGTCCTCTTGGGTAAAATATTCCGGAGGTAAAATAGTGCCCCATTCGGATCTGAACGGGAACTACTCAGGAGGACGTCGTTATCAGGAGAAAGAAAACTGGCGTTCTACGGATCGGAGCGTGGAATGTCAGATCCCTTAATCGGGCAGGTAGGTTAGAAAATTTAAAAAGGGAAACGGATAGGTTAAAGTTAGATATAGTAGGAATTGGCGAAGCTTGGTGGCAGGAGGAACAAGATAATGCAGGAGTAAGTTAAATAATGAATAAAAAATAGAAGTGCAGCTAAGCTACTACAAACAGCATAGTGAACGAAGTATTGTGGCCAAGAGAGATACGAAGCCCACGTCCACTACAGTAGTACAAATTTATATGCCAACTAGCTCTTCAGATGATGAAGAAATTGACGAAATGTATGACGAAATTAAAGAAATTATTCAGATAGTGAAGGGAGACGAAAATGTAATAGTCATGGGTGACTTGGATTGGGGGTAAGAAATGAGAGGAAGCCGTCTGGTAGAATTTTGCACAGAGCATAATTTGATTATAGCTAACACTTGGTTCAACAATCATAGGAGAAGGGTATATACACGGAAGAAGCCTGGAGATGCTGACAGGTTTCAGATAGATTACATAATGGTAAGACAGAGATTTAGGAACCAGGTTTTAAATTGTAAGACATTTCCAGGGTCAGATGTGGACTCTGACCACAATCTATTGGTTATGAACTGTAGATTAAAACTGAAGAAACTGCAAAAAGGTGGGAATTCAAGGAGATGGGACCTTGATAAACTGACTAAACCAGAGGTTGTACGGAGTTCAGGGAGAGCATAAGGGCACAATTGACAAGAATGGGGGAAAAAACAGAGTAGAAGAAGAATGGGTAGCTTTGAGGGATGAAGTAGTGAAGGCAGCAGAGGATCAAGTAGCCAAAAAGACGAGGGCTAGTAGAAATCCTTGGGTGACAGAAGAAATATTGAATTTAGTTGATGAATGGAGAAAATATAAAAATGCACTAAATGAAGCAGGCAAAAAAGAATACAAACGTCTTAAAAATGAGATCGACAGGAAGTGCAAAATGGCTAAGCAGTGATGGCTAGAGGAGAAATTGAAGGATGTAGAGGCTTATCTCACTAGGGGTAAGATAGATAGTGCCTACAGGAAAATTGAAGAGACCTTTGGAGAAAAGAGAACCACTTGTATGAACATCAAGAGCTCAGATGGATACCCAGTTCTGAGCAAAGAAGAGAAAGCGGAAAGGTGGAAGGAGTATATAGAAGGTCTATACAAGGGTGATGTACTTGAGGACAATATTATGGAAATGGAAGAGGACGTAGATGAAGATGAAATCGGAGATACGATACTGTGTGAAGAGTTTGACAGAGCACGAAAGACCTGAGTCGGACCAAGGCCCCGGGAGTAGACAACATTCCATTAGAACTACTGACAGCCTTGGGAGAGCCAGTCTTGATAAAACTCTACCATGTGGTGAGCAAGATGTATGAGGCAGGCTAAATATCCTCAGATTACAAGATGAATATAATACTTCCAATCCCAAAGAAAGCAGTGTATAGAGGTTGAGCTGTCTCTGGATGTTTTCCAGTTCCATTGTAGGCGTCCAGTTAAAAAAGATGTGATCGGGCGCTCCCTTTTGCCCATAGGTATCGTCCTCTTTCGTGCTTGATCCGTAATTAGACGTAGGCCGTGTACATGTTTCGATTACCATTTCCATGTTTTGCGGTCTCCATACCCTTAATAATGTTTCCGATCTCAATTACTTCTCATTTGTCTTAGGTGGTTTCCCGGCGACAGAAACAGACTTCAGATGACGAGAGACCCTGCCACTTTCCACGCTTCAAAGCTTCCCACCTGTTCCTGCCGCATTCTTAATTTGGAAACCTGTCTTCATTTTATGTAGAACGAACTTTCAAATGAAAATATGACTTTAGTGTTGCGCTATAAATCAAGTCACACACGTTAATTATGAGCTAGGTCGTCTCGATGTCTATAAACGAAATAACGACTCCATAGTCTTTTCACTATACGGCAGCTGCTTGAATTACACTGTCCTTCAGGGAGCGAACCTCCCCAGCAGAGCCCCCGGTCACCAGACGTGACAACTAATTTGCAATTTCACGGAACCAGCCCGGCAGGGTCCGCTCGCTGCCAGCGATACGGCCGCCCGGCGACTTGTCCCTGCGCCACGACACACACATGACCTGGCCTTCAACGCGGGTTATGCGAACGTCCGTCTGGTGGCAACACCCAGCAGGTTTCCGTCTCTCGCATGAATGTACAGCTGGCGAACGGAAACAGGACATACGAAACTTACTGTATTCGTCGTCAATCAATCAGCAGAGCACTACATGACATTCTCACTGGCTGACATATAAACTGAAGCACTCAAAACGTGAGAAGGATACGAAATTAAACAGCACTGGTCGAGAGGGTATTTGATGTTATTTCAGTGATTATAAAATCGAATACAATTTACAAGAACTCAGCAGCATTGCCCACTGTCTGTATAACGTTGCGCCACTCATGGCCTAGATGCATGCATTCATTGAGAAGGGTGTCTTCTCCTGAGGGAAACCGGCCTAAAACTGTTGTAACTGACTCCTGGTATCCTGTAAACTGGCGACTGGGACAGAGTTCTCATCAGAATTTGATTTTTTAAATTTTGTGGTAAGGTCTTATGGGACCCAATTGCTAAGGTCATCATCGGTCCCTAAGCTTACGTACTACTTAATCTAACTTAGACTAAGGACAACACATACACCCATGCCCGAGGGATGACTTGAATCTACGATGGGGGGAGCCGTCCGGACCCCGACAAGACGCCTCAGACGGCGCGGCTACTCCACGCGGCGGAGTTCACATCAGAGATGGTCCCAGACATGTTCTACAGGGGACAGATATGGAGATTCTGCTTGTCATGGAGTACCTTTACGTCATACAGCTAGTTCAAAGAGATAAAAGCCATATGTCGACGAGAAGAATGGCACCACAATGTTGTCCCGTGAGAGGTAATACATGGGGATGCAGGATGTCCATGACATACTGTTACGCCGGAGCCAAAGAAGCCCCTGAGGGCCGGCAACCCATATTACACCACAGAGGACGAGGTTGTCTATGACCAAGGCGTACCAAAAGCACAATGGTAAACACTGGCTATTTACATACAAGATAACGGAAAAAGACGTTCCGCGCACTACTTCCTGCAGGGACAGCTCGAGCCATGGCCTGCAAGAAGTATCACTACGCCAAAACCTGATTCGCTGGAATCAGCTATTTAAGGACTAGAACCAGCCCTGAAGTTCATTTCACTCTGGATGCCGACCTCGTGGGCTTCGACGGCTGAAGATTACTTCGTCTCTGAATTGGAATTTTACTAGAGTGTGTGTGTGTCTGTGACCACAAACATTTGTGGAAAATTAGAAGTGAATTTTTGTTTGCATCAATTAGAAGACTTTTACTGCAATCGTTATTGTTACTTTTCTTTTTTGTTCAGTCATCAATGTTTTAAACTTACATAAATGAAAATTGTGTTTTTAAAAAAATGCGAATTTTCAGTCAGAACACATACCAATGTGCCATCAGAGTTTTTCCAGTCAATACCATCTGTACCCTCAGGTCATAAGTGACGGCTCCCCACATCATGATGCAAGGAGTAATACCGCTGTACCTCCCCAAAATAATGGAAGAATGAGACCTCTCCCATTTCGCTGTCATGCTCACCGACGATGGTCATCTGGCTTCGTGAACAACGGCGATTCCTCACTGAACCCAACTCGACACCATTCACCAGCAACTCAAGCTTCCTGGACACGACGCCAGTCGAAAAACAGCCTTTTATCTTGTGTAAACGGCAGTCTGCATGTGGACGGGCTGCTACAGTCTCCGGTAAGAGGACACAGAGTTGCAGGCAGCCCATTACTTTTTCTGGAATGGCACTCGTACAAGTGAAGGGTTTACGATTTTATGAAATCTGCAGCTGTGATACATAATATGTAAATTGGAGGTCTGGGGGAGAGAGGAAAGGAAGGGGAAGAAACTGGTGATATCAGCTGCTTCGGGACTTGATGCAGAATGAGTGGTGACGAATGAAAAAGTGTCCCGATGCAGCTGATATCATCAGTTCCTTCCCGTTCTTTTGATTTCTCCCCCAGACCCCCAACTTACATAACGTGTATCACATGTATCGGACATGTCCGAAAGAACAGACTATGGTTTCGTGTCATCGATTCAGCTCGATGGGCAATGAATCCACAGCCTTCAGTGCGGACGCACGTTTACGTTCGACCTCCAGCAGGAGTATAGATTAGCGAGCATGCGGAGCATGGGCGGGGACTGCGGTAGGCGGCGCTAGACGGGAGTGTCGCTCAGCCGGGGAGCGTACCGAGGTAGTGCGCGCATTTACGACAAACACCGAGCGTAGGTGGGGCAGCGGTTCAGCTATCTGCCTAGTAATTAGGAGATTCCACGAGGTTAGAGTTCCTGTCCGGCTCACATTTTCATTTGTCACCGCTGATTCTGCATGAAGTCACGATGCAGCTATCATTAGTTCCTTTCTTTTCCTCCCCCCCCCCCCCCTCCCCCTGCATCTTCAATGTCCGACACTGGCAATTCAATCTCAATGTAGACAAGTGTAATGTGCTGCAAATACATAGAGAGAAAGATCCCTTATCATTTAGCTACAATATAGCAGGTCAGCAACTGGAAGCAGTTAATTCCGTGAACTATCTGGGAGTGGGTATTAGGAGTGATTTAAAATGCAACGATCATATAAAGTTGATCGTCAGTTAAGCGGATGCCAGTCTGAGATTCTTTGGAAGAATCCTAAGGAAATGCAATCCGACGACAAAGGAAGTAGGTTACAGTACACTTGTTCACCCACTGCTCACAGGTGTGGGATCCATACCAGGTAGGGTTGATAGAAGAGATAGAGAAGATCCAGAGGAGAGGAGCGCACTTCGTTACAGGATCATTTAGTAATCGCGAAAGCGTTACGGAGATGATAGATAAAGTCCAGTGGAAGACTCTGCAGGAGAGACGCTCAGTAGGTCGGTACGGGCTTTTGTTGAAGTTTCGAGCACATACCTTCACCGAGGAGTCCAGCAGTATATTGCTCCCTGCTACTTATATCTCGCGAAGAGACCATGAGGATAAAATCAGGGAGATTAGAGCCCACACAGAGGCATTCCGACGATCTTTCTTTCCAGGAACAATACGAGACTGGAACGGAAGGGAGAACCGATAGAGGCACTCAAAATACCCTCCGCCACACACCGTCAGGTGGCTTGCAGAGTATGGATGTAGATGTAGAATTTGCATAACGGTTACGATTTGTTTAGTGCACAATACAGCAATCTCTCCTTATGTTGGTCGGTCGAGAATGAGAAGACGAGAGGAGAATGCCTACCCTCACGTTCTTTGCAGTTCAACTTGAGACCGCTGTCACATCCGAAAGTTTTCACAAATCTGGATATTGCTCTACTCGACCAGCCAGACAAATGGATACCCACAATGTGATTCCTTTCAAACTCTGTTAAGTGCTGAGAACGCTGTCTCACACTTGTGCGTCTCATCTACGTGTCCATCATAGTGATCACTCTACATCTGACACCGTCGGTGTCCCTTATGTAACCTGCTAGGCGTTGTAGCAACACTTGTGGCCGTTTCAACTCCAATCATTTACACATCCACCGATAGTGTGTATTTCTTAGAAGTTACATTGACATCCGACCATCTCTTCTGGGTGTTTTCTGAAAGTGTAATTATGACTAGTTTTCCCGTTTTATGTAAATAAAGCTAATTTTGTAAAGATACTAGGTTTTACAAAATCAGCGTCTGCATTCAACCCCTTGGTACCGTAAGTAGGCTGCTTCTGTGATTGGCAGCGCTGTATAGCTCTTTGCAATAGATCTCTGACTGCACTTTCTTTGTAAGAGACTCTGTGGCTGGTCGGACTCGTTGTTGGAAGTTAATCGCCAGTATTGTTGGACAGTTGGAAGTTAGTCGCCAGCAGTGATGGAAGTACTGTTGAGCAGTTGGAGGTGAACAGCCAGCAGTGATGGATGTTAAACGTGAGAAGTTAGCATTAATGGAGGTAGGCAAACGATCTGGAAGTATCCGACTTGGAGATTGAAAATTATTCATGATTATATATCTTTGTACTGGAAGTCAATGACGATTTATATTCGTGTTTGGACCGGATGTCGCATTATTAAGGTAAAAAAATACATTATTTAGTTTGCGACAAAATCTTTCCTTTGCTAACCACATGCCTATTAGTAGTTGGTGGCTTTAGTAGAATCTTTTATTTAGCTGGTAGTACTGATGTATTGCAGTAGTTCACATAATGAAGATTTTTGTGAGATAAGTGCTTAATGAAATGTATAGATTATTGTCAGGATTGCTTCTTATTCAGGGCCATTCTTTTGGATTAATTATTTGATGTCGGGTAATAATTTTTTGAGCAGTCAGATTGTGTTACGCTAGAATAATGTGGGTCAGTGTTGACATGATAAGAGAAAGTAAAGAGGAAGTAGGCTCAGTACGTTCAGTGTTACTCGGCTGTTTCAGAATCAAATAACGTAGAAGTTTCGTCTTCTCAGTCATTCAGCAATTTAAGTAAAGAAACACACATTTAAATAATGAAGCTACGGTGCGAATGGTAGCTCGTATTGTAATTTTTCAGTGTCTTTGTGATATGCCCAACACCCAACATCCGCATGATTTCGCACGGATAGAAAACACTTGACTCATCTTATCATAACATGAGCATCTTTGTATCAACAATACATACGAAGATTTGTGTGCAGCAGGCTTAAGGAGCTAATTGTCACTACCATACCTATCTCTTATTCACCTAGAATGATGTTGATCTCTCTTCTCTCTACACTAACATCACGCCTATCACGTTTCAGCATATGGACTTACTTCTAAGACCTCGTGAGGGGAGTTTCAAGTGTTTATTTTTCCCCACTCTATCCCGGAATGGAACGGTAGATAATTAGTCTTAAAATGGTTCAAAGATCCCTCTGCCAGGCACTGAAGTGTCAACTGCAGAGTAGACTTGTACAACAGTGGCTGTTCGTATGTTTTCAGATTTGTAGTGGAGCTGACAATTCTGTTCTGAGACCATGTATAACCGAGTTCGGCTACCGGCGCCAGCTGCACCCACTGGCGCGTTGTTTTTTCGTGCCCTTATTCCGTATGGAGGCACCTGAAGGACACTAGGCCAGTCGAAAAAAATTGTGTAACATTAATATCCCCTCGTATAGAAAGTTGAAAACATACAACAAGGAAGCACGCCGAGAAATCCTACGATACCACATAACTTCAGAGTTAATTCCAAGAATGAAATATACATTAGTCCATCACTCACAGCGACACCAATTGTTTAAAAAATGGGAAGATTACAGCTTAACGCACCGTCGACGATGACGGCATTAAAGATGGAGTACGTAAGCACCATATCAGCTGTCGCTTTAATCCATTAATAGAATCATACAAAAGTAAATTTCCATTGCCGGAGTGCAAATCTAGTGTGCACTGTGTCATATCGTTCGTGAGCAAGAGAGTCGTAGATAGAGCATAATGACAGACTATTAAGATAGTCTGTTCTTGTGGAATAGATATATGGAAGTACTTGACGTGATTGATGATGTTCAGCAAGACAAATGCAAATAAATTTCTAAAGTATCAGTTCAATCATATTTTTTTCGGCTGAATCTCCCGCAAGAACCTGCAATAAAATGTGTTAGGAAAGTTTAGAAACGAGTGTAAAACTCTGAAATACCATAGCATCGTTTCAAGATCTCCAGCGGCCGCTAACTGGACTCCACGCAATCGAAACGAAGCATGCGGCGAGAAGACGTATTACGCGACGATTGGCACCCATGAGTCAAGTGTAATGTTTCTTCTGATATTTAAATCGACAGTTTCTTCTTTCTCGAAAGCCTTAAGTCTGTTTGTTAATTTTAATTGGCGTTTTTCTCATTTGTGACTACAACTTTTGAATCAGTGAAACTGAATTTGTGCGTAATAAGTTTCGTTTTTTTCTAGATTTATGTCCAATTTACTTTTAATGTTATTAGGCTGTTGCCACTAGAAATCCTGAACTGGTATAAAACTGACACATAATGCGCGACTTGTTTGTTGGTTCGACAGCACAGAAAGTCTAATTTTTATTTCTGGTTGGTCCTTTACAGGTCGATTTCAAGGTCGGGATTTTCTTGAAAAATATTTTTACAACATATGTTCGGTTCTTGTGTGTGAGTTCCACTAGCTCCCCTACCTGATATGGTTAATGCTACAAGGCCAGATCAGTCAATAATCCAGACTGTTGCCCCTGCAACTACTGAAAAGGGTGCTGCCCCTCTTCAGGAACCACACGTTTGTCTGGCCTCTCAACAGATACCCCTCCGTTGCGGTTGCACCTAACGTACGGCTATCTGCATCGCTCAGGAACGCAAGCCTCCCCACCAACAACAAGGACCATGGTTCACGGGGGACGGGGGGAGGGAGTCTTTACATAGTGTACAAAACGTGAGAAAAAAGTTTGGAATGAAGTGGACGCAAACCTACTACATGCCTCTTCACAGGTCCAGAACTCACACTACCAACAGCGCTACAGCTTCGACATTGCAGTCGGGTCACAGAAAATAGTCTTTACGTAGTGAACGTCTTTAAGTAGTGTACGCTATTTTCTGTGGCCCGATTACAATGTCGAAATTGTAGCGCAGTTCTTAGTGTGAGTTCTGGAGCTGTGAGGAGACTGGTAGTAGATTTGCATGCACCTCATTCCTATTTTTTTCCTCACGTTTTGTTTTCTAAAACATTCTTGGTCTTTCTTATTCATTTAATACAAGTATTTTCTCAAAAGTCGATGTTATTTATACTAAATAATCTATCTGCTGCAGTTATCGATGCAAAGACTAACGACTGGAAAGTTTACACAGTGACCATAAACCTTAACGTGTCTACCAGTCTCTGTCTGAAAGTGAATATGGATATGATACATGCGCAAACTGACATTAGACACTATACCATAGCTATATTCAACTTAAAACTGAAAATGGAATGAAGATTCAGTTGAATTAACGAATAACTTCTACTAGTATGTACACTCCTGGAAATGGAAAAAAGAACACATTGACACCGGTGTCAGACCCACCATACTTGCTCCGGACACTGCGAGAGAGCTGTACAAGCAATGATCACACGCACGGCACAGCGGACACACCAGGAACCGCGGTGTTGGCCGTCGAATGGCGCTAGCTGCGCAGCATTTGTGCACCGCCACCGTCAGTGTCAGCCAGTTTGCCGTGGCACACAGAGCTCCATCGCAGTCTTTAACACTGGTAGCGTGCCGCGACAGCGTGGACGTGAACCGTATGTGCAGTTGACGGACTTTGAGCGAGGGCGTATAGTGGGCATGCGGGAGGCCGGTGGACGTACCGACGAATTGCTCAACACGTGGGGCGTGAGGTCTCCACAGTACATCGATGTTGTCGCCAGTGGTCGGCGGAAGGTCACGTGCCCGTCGACCTGGGACCGGACCGCAGCGATGCACGGATGCACGCCAAGACCGTAGGATCCTACGCAGTGCCGTAGGGGACCGCACCGCCACTTCCCAGCAAATTAGGGACACTGTTGCTCCTGGGGTATCGGCGAGGACCATTCGCAACCGTCTCCATGAAGCTGGGCTACGGTCCCGCACACCGTTAGGCCGTCTTCCGCTCACGCCCCAACATCGTGCAGCCCGCCTCCAGTGGTGTCGCGACAGGCGTGAATGGAGGGACGAATGGAGACGTGTCGTCTTCAGCGATGAGAGTCGCTTCTGCCTTGGTGCCAATGATGTTCGTATGCGTGTTTGGCGCCGTGCAGGTGAGCGCCACAATCAGGACTGCATACGACCGAGGCACACAGGGCCAACACCCAGCATCATGGTGTGGGGAGCGATCTCCTACACTGGCTGTACACCTCTGGTGATCGTCGAGGGGACACTGAATAGTGCACGGTACATCCAAACGTTCATCGAACCCATCGTTCTACCATTCCTAGACCGGCAAGGGAACTTGCTGTTCCAACAGGACAATGCACATCCGCATGTATCCCGTGCCACCCAACGTGCTCTAGAAGGTGTAAGTCAACTACCCTGGCCAGCAAGATCTCCGGATCTGTCTCCCATTGAGCATGTTTGGGACTGGATGAAGCGTCGTCTCACTCGGTCTGCACGTCCAGCACAAACGCTGGTCCAACTGAGGCGCCAGGTGGAAATGGCATGGCAAGCCGTTCCACAGGACTACATCCAGCATCTCTACGATCGTCTCCATGGGAGAATAGCAGCCTTCATTGCTGCGAAAGGTGGATATACACTGTACTAATGCCGACATTGTGCATGCTCTGTTGCCTGTGTCCATGTGCCTGTGGTTCTGTCAGTGTGATCATGTGATGTATCTGACCCCAGGAATGTGTCAATAAAGTTTCCCCTTCCTGGGACAATGAATTCACGGTGTTCTTATTTCAATTTCCAGGAGTGTATATCAGATCGTTGTACAGCATTATGCAGTGTTCCTGTACTCCCATTTCGCTGCTTTGCCATTGACAAGTCCAGAATCTTCTTCGCGAAATTCTACACTCTTATTCGACAACTGCAAACAGAGTTAACACAGCTCTTTCACGTGCGTCCATTTTCGTAAGGAAACTGTGTTTTGCGAGCCAAATGAACCCGAAAACGGCCGCGGGAGAGCGCTGAGAGCGCAAATCACGTGATGCAGCTCGTCCCGTGTGCCGACAGCGCTGTGTCTCGGGAGGATGGGCGCCTCCAAGGGGGTGAGAGCTACATGAGAGAAGAGGCAACAAGCCAGGTAGTACCTTCCAGACCACTAGAGACGCTATGGGTCAAACGAAGCTGCAATTGACCAATGAGAACTGTCCAATGGCGGTTATTAATATTATATCGTTTTGCTCTGTACTTAAGTCCATGGTTACAGTCATCTTTGTATATGTGTCATATTTACATACTACTCATTTTCATTATAAACAGGTTTATTACTAAATTTCATTAAGTTAACTGTGGTACTGAAGAGATTTCCTGCAGAAAAAATGTCCGCAATTAATCCTAACGTAAGACATTTAATTTTCAGTAAATAATCTCATAGCCTATAAATGAAATGTATTCTCTTCTGTCGTGAATGAAGAAGTGTAATTTCTGTTTGCTTACTTAAATAACTTTGATACGTCAGTAGTAGTTTTATTTGATGAAGAATTTTATGTTTTTCAGAATATTCAACACAACAAATTGACTTAGAAACACTGCTGTAAATTTCCTGGCTGTTCATCTGGATATTATGTCGGTTCAACGTTAGGAACAGCATTTCAACAGGTTTCCGAAACTACTTAAAGGATTGCTTCTGAAGCGGAAAAGTGTGTGTAAACTGTGACCTGATGTGAATTGTGCTACTCATTTTGTTTGTGAAAATCATTTTTTTTTTCAAGGATGATTTTATAGGCTAAACAGGGATGAGTTTTCAAAACATGTGGCAGGTGTTCCATGTGAAATTGTTAATACCAGTAGTGAATCAGGTGAAACTGTTGCTCATAGTGAAATTTTTATTGTGTGCTTAACAAATAAAATGTAAGTTTTGTTTTCATTCACTGTTTTTATCCACCTCTCCTATTTTTGGTACTTAATATTGATGTCTTCTTTTTTGTGTTGAAGCGTTTACATTGTAAGATGTAGGAACTTTTTTAAGAAATTAATATTCAGTAGTACACGTTTCCTGGGAAATTACTCAGAAATCACAGTCCTGAAACATAGTTGTAACAAATTTTAGGGTTCTTCGTTCATTAACACTGTGAAAAAGATTTCTTAATTGAACCTCTTTAACTGCCGATTATTCTCTTAATAATAGTTTTTTTTTTCTTCCATCGACCCTACAGCTTATAACATGTCAAAGTATGATATTATTCAGGAATACTTGTGGTCCAATTTATCTGCAACAATTTTTGTTTAGCTTGTAACAGTTATTTAGACTACTTGTTTCGACTTACTGTCAGTTTCAAGTGTTGCGTCTAGTTTTTGTAACGCACAAAACGTCCTGGAGCTCTTATATGTTGATAGAAATCAATATAAGTGTGTCAGTTTGCAAGTCTATTCTTGATGTTTGCGCCTGACAGATGCTGCTCAAGAAAAGATCATACAAGCAGCGACTGTCAGACGCAAACGTCAAGAATACACCTGTAAACTGACACACTCATATTGATTTCTTTCAACATAAGAGCTCCAGAATGTTTTGTGTGTAATAAAAACTGGACGCAGCACTTGAAACTGACAGTAAGTCGAAACAAGCTTGTAGCTTAAATAGCTGAAGCTAAATAAAATTGTTGAAGCTAAATTGGACTACAAATATTCCTGAATAGGTTGTCACTGCTGTATTGCAGTGTGCTATAGCTGTGTTTCAATTATTTTATTATGATGCTAGCCAAAATAATTACATAGGACGCCATGAAAACTGAGATAAGAAAATTAAAAGAAAAAAAAAAGAAACAGCGTACATAAGCTAGGAGAGATGCAACTCGCAATGTTTAACCTTTTTTTTTTCATCTCCATACCACTACAGGCGCTGCTATCGGCCAGTGTTGCCTCTTTTAACCCAGGAGTTGCACTTGTCTTTTCTTGTTGTTCTGTGGGCGCCTCGTACGCGTCCATATCAACTTCAGCCGCCATGACGCTTGCGATGACGGCTCAAGTCATTATCACTCGTTTGAAAATGAGAAATAAGAGGCCAAGTAAAATTAGGGGTTTCACTGTCTGCTGCATACGAGTTGTTACTCTGCTCCTTTATTCTCCTGGCTGTGTCTGTTATGGATGTGTTTAGGCGCTTCGTCAATATACTAGTGTCATCAGCAAACATCTTAGGGATTGGTGCTTTGTCCTGTTAATGTAATGGCAAATTTATAGATAGCACAGTTTCCTACAATCTATAATTTTCATGTAGTTAATGTACAACGTTGACTCAGGTAGAAACTGTCATGGTTCTATGCATGTTATGTAGTAAATGTCGTATTTTTAATGCCTGAGGATGATTGTTTTCAGTGTCCCTGGTTAAATCATTTATGTCCGTCTCGAATAGCAGGAACTGTCCAAAGATGCGAGACGCCACATTCAGTATTTCCTCTCTCCGAATTTCCTTTACTCCTTTGATATTACGTGTTATTGTGTGTGTGTTCTATTCTTCCTAAACTATTACACGCCACAGTACGTGTCACTCAGAACATTGCAGAAACGAGATTGTGTACTCTGAAATTAGAAACTTCATTTGAAGATCGTATATATATGTCGTGAAATATGGGAGACAGTATCACGGATATGACGCAGGAGTTAGGATGTAAATCATTAAAACAAAGGCATTTTTCATTGCGACAACATATCATCACGATATTTCAATTTCCAAATTCCTCCATCGAATCGGAAAGTATTTTGCTGACCACCACCTACATAAGGAGAAATGATTGTAGTAATAAAATAAGGAAAATTAGAGCTCGCACGAAAAGACTAAAGTGTTAGTTTTTCCCGTGTGCTATTCGAAAGTAGAGCGGTAAAGAAATAGTGTGAAAGTGGTTCGATGAACCCTCTGCCAGAAGCTTAAGTATGAATTACAGTGCAGTCATGTAGAGGTACGAGGGTTGCCCAGAAAGTGATGCACCGCATTTTCCTTCAACAATTCTTCATTGAACATAATGAGAATTATACACACGAAAGAATGGTGTGATGTCGTTAGGTTTAAACAGTTCTAAGTCTAGGGGACTGATGACCTCAGATGTTAAGCCTCATAGTGCTTAGAGCCATTTGAACCATTAGAAAGAATGGTGTTTTATCAACACACCCTCTTTTTCAACGTAATCTACATCCTTTTCTATGGCCTTCCTCCAGCGCGAAACAAGGGCGTGTGTGCTCTGTCGGTACCAATCCTTGCCCTGGTGGCGGAGCCACGGCTTCACTGTGTGAATCACCTCGTTATCGTCCTCAAAACGTCTTCCTCGAATGGCATCCTTTAATGGCCCAACAGGTGGAAGTCCGAGGGGGCTACGTATCAGGTATGGCAGCCGTGGATGGTCTCCCCGACCGCTGCAAATCGTGGAGCTACGTCTTCTGTTGGTCTCACCCTCCGTGCCCAGTGACTAACTGCACTTCTGTCGATAGCAGATGTTCCATAGACTTTGCACAAGAGTTTGTGAATATTCTTCACAGTTCCTTTCTCTGCAGTAGGAAATTTAATGACGACGCATTGCTTGTAACGTACACCATATACAGACGCCATTTTGAAACTATCCTGCAACTACGCTATGTGTCAGAAGTGACGGAAACTTCGCGTGCTTACTCATGAGACTTCAAATAATACGTACGTAACATTTCGCATTCGTAACATTGTTTTCGATTGAGGGAAAAAAATTACGTTGCATTACTTTCTGTTCAACCCTCGTAGATACGGTGGAGTGTGCTGTTCCCGAATGAATCATTCTCGTGACACTGTCTTCTGGAGAAAAAGTGGTAGCTAGTAAAATTACACGTGTTTCGTGGAGGAAGACCATTTTCTAACTGATCTCGTGTGTGGGAGCATCATGTTGGACGGGCATAAAGAGAAAGGTTCAAAAATGTTCATATGTGTGTGAAATCTTATGGGACTTAACTGCTAAGGTCATCAGTGCCTAAGCTTACACATTACTTAACCTAAATAATCCTAAGGACAAACACACACACCCATGCCCGAGGGAGGACTCGAACCTCCGCCTGAACCAGCCGCACAGTCCATGACTGCAGCGACATAGACCGCTCGGCTAATGCCACGCGGCGCATAAATCTTCCTTGGTGGTCAGAGAAGCAACACAACGCAACACAAACGAAATATTGTAGCCAAATGTGTGACGTTTTACAGCTGTAGCTCCTTCAGAGTCTTCTTTAGGGACGGAATTGCTCTCCGTGGCTAGCTGCCAAGCTGAAGATATCTGCCACAGGGACTGTCCTGCCGCGTTTCCAGATCTGAATGGTCAGGGCGCTCTGGGGTGACGAACTACAGCCGCCAGCCGGCGGCGACCACTTGCAGATCTCGGTACAGATAAACCGCCAGTTAGTAGAGAGCGTGTCATGATATCAGTCTCAGGCACGTCTAGCAGCTGAGAATAACCATTCTTCCTTCTACTCTTTACTTCTTCTAATGGAAGAGACGCAGTAACTTTCCCTAAAATTCGTGTCTGTGCTTCCTATTTAGAAGTTTTTGACACAGCTGTGCCCCGAATGTCTTGCGATCCAGATTTACCGTGTTCTTGCGTAGTCTAATAATAAGTATATCTAAACCCTACTTAATTTATTCACGTTGTATGGAATTCATTAAGGTCAGCAACTCTGTTATAAATTTACGAATTAGTTTTCAATTCTTTTATTCAGTTTTTAATAAAATTTATTAGCACAACGCATTTCAGAAGCTTACTGACATTTCCAGGTATATTGCAGTAACTTGTTCATTAAGCTGAAGTGTTATGATTGTTGTTGGCTCGGTGTCCCACCGGGAGTATTTACCGAAAATTGACCCTGCACGGAAAGATTCATTCATTTCAGTGCATACCGCATTAACTCACTTAAGATATACACTGAAAACCTGAATCGTTCTGTCAAGGCTAAATTTAGACACCCGGCATATGATCTTCATAGCGTCTAAGATTATTATGCAATAACTATAAGGCATCTGAAGATGGCCTCATGCTGTCGAAACACGTCGTACTAACAAATAAGAGTAAAAAGTGACTGAGCAGTAAAAAAATTGTCTCATAAACATGTAATGTAACAACCCATCTGCAACTTACGGCCGAAAAACACCTCTACTACTTTAAGTGTCTCATTTCCTAATCTAATTCTCTCAGCATCACCTGATTTAATTTGACTACTTATGAAGATAGTAACAGCTCTCGAAAGAACAGAACAGAATTCATTGTTGAATTCATCTTATATCTTCCTTTCAACAAAGTGTTCATTCTATTCAACTGCTCTTCCATGTCCTTTCCTGCCCCTGACAGAATTACGCTGTCATCGACAAACCTCAAATATTTTATTTCTTCTCCGTACACCTTAATACCTATTCCAAATTTTTCTTTTGTTTCCTTTACTGCTTGCTCAATACACCGACTGAATAACATCAGGGATAGACTACAACCCTGTATCACTCCCTTCTCAGCCACTGCTTCCATTTCATGCCCCTTCACTCTTATAATTGCAATCTGGATCCTGTAAAAATTGTAGATACAATTTCAAAATGGTTCAAATGGCTCTGAGGACTATGGGACTTACCTTCCTAGGTCATCAGTCCCTTAGAACTTAGAACTATTTAACCCTAACTAACCTAGGGACATCAGACACATCCATGCCCGAGGCAGGATTCGAACCTGCAACCGTAGCGGTCGCGCGGTTCCAGTCTGTAGCGCCCAGAAACGCTCGGCCACTCCGGCCAGCAGATAAAATGTCACTCACTATTTTACTCCTGCCGCCTTTAGAATTTGAAAGAGGGTATTCCAGTCAACATCGTCAAAACCTTTCTCTAAGTCTACAATAGCTATAAACGTAGGTTTGCCTCTTCTTAACGTATCTTCAATGAGAAGTCGTAGGGTCAGTACTGTCTCGCTTGTTCCTACATTTCTCCGGAATACAAACTGATTTTTTCCGAGGTCGGCTTCTACCAGTCTTTCCATTCTTTTGTAAAGAATTCGTGTTAGTATTTTGCAACCTTGATTCATTATGCAGATATTTCGGTAATTTTCACTTCTCTCAACACCTGCTTTCTTTGGATTTCTTCTTCTTCTGAGGGTATTTATCCTGTTTCGTACATCTTGTTCACTAGACGAAAGAGTTTTGTCTCGGCTGACTCTGACTCTCCAAGGACTATCAGTAATTCTAACGGCATGTTATCTACTTCCGGGACCTCGTCTCAACTTAGGTCCTTCAGTGATCTGCCAAATTCTTTACGCATCTTTTCCATCTCATCTTCATCTAAGTCCTCGTCCATTTCCGTCATACTGCCCTCAAGTACATCTCCCTTGTATAGACCGTCTATATTCTACTTCCACGTTCCTGCTTTCGTCATTTGCTTAGGACTTGTTTTGCATCTGAGCTCCTGATATTTATACAGGTGGTTTTCTTTTCTCCAAAGGTCTCGTTAATTTTTTTTGAAGGCGTCATCTATCTTTCCCCTAGTCATATACGCTTATAAATCCTTAAATTTGTCCTCTACCCAGTCCTGTTTACCCATTTTACATTTCCTGTAAATCTCATTATTAGGCGTTTGTACCCCCAGTGGCCTGCTTCATTTACTTCACTTTTATAATTCCACATTTCATCAATTAAATTCAACATCTCTTGTGTTACCCAATAATGCCTACTAGCCCTCGTCTTTTTACCTACTTGATCCTCTGCTGCCTTCACTATTTCATCTGTCAAAGGTACCCATTGTCCTTTTGCTGCATTTCTTTCCCCTGTTCTTGTCAATCATTCCCTAATGCTCCATCAGAGACTCTCTACAGCCTTTCGGTTTATCAAGGACTCATATCCTTAAATTTCTAACTTCTTGCAGTGTCCTCCGTTTTAATCTACAGTTCGTAACCAAAAATTGTGGTCAGTGTCCATATCTGTCCCTGGAAATGTCTTACAATTTAACATCAGGTTCCGAAATCTCTGTCATGGCATTGTATAATCAATCTCAGGCCTGCCGGTGTGTCCAGTTCTCTTCCACGTATACAATCTTCTTTCATGATTCTTAAACGAAGTGTTAACTATGATTAAATTGTGCTCTGCACGTTTCTACCAGATGGCTTCCTCATTCATTCATTCCCACAGTTTTATTCACCTACTATTTTTCTTTATCTTCCTTTTCCAACTGCAGAATTCCAGTCCCCAGTGACTATTAAACTTTCGTCTTCCTTCAATATCTGAATAATTTCTTTTATCTCATAAATTTAGTGAGTCTGTTCATGATCTGCGGAGCTAGTTGGTATATAAACTTGTACTACTAGAATAGATGTGGGCTTCGTGTCTATCTTGGCTACAATAATGCAATCACTATGGTGTTCGTAGTAGCTTATCCACGTTCCTATTTTTTTTATCCCTTATTAAACCTACTCATGCAAAACCCCTATCTGATTTTATATTTATAACCCTGTATGCACCTGACAGAAGTCCTGTTCCTCCAGGCACTAAACTTCACTAATTCCCACCAAAGTAAATTTATCCTATGCATTTCCATTTTTAAATTTTCTAACCTACCTGGCCAGTTTAGGGATCTGACATTCCAAGCTCCGATCTGCAGAACGCCAGTTTTGTTTCTACTGATAACGACATCCTCCCGAATAGTCCCCGCCTCGGGAATAATTACGCCTGTAGTTTCTCCTTGCTTTCATCAGTCCGCGGTACCAGCACAGCAAGGCTGTTTTTGTTGCTGTTACAAGCCCAGATCAGTTAATCATCCAGGCTGTTGCCCATGCATCTACTAACACGGTTGCTGCCTCTGTTCGAGTACCACACGTTTGTCTGTCCTCTCAACAGATACCCCTCCGTTGTGGTTACCCCTACGGTACAGCTATCTGTATCGCTGAGGCACTCAAACCTCGCCACCAACGACGAGGTCCATGGTTCGTTGGGGCGGGGGGGGGATGCGAAACTTAAAGCTTGGAAAATATTTAGCAGTCCACTCACGGGAAGTACAGGTAATCATCGTGCATTGCTTCTCATGGACGGCTTTTGTTAAGTCCGCCAAATGCGATAAAATACCCGTATATTGTCAACATGCTGTCGTAATATTCTTTGCTACACCGTGCGAACACTGGACCACAGGGCGCGAATATTGTTAGATGCAGCTAGAAGCAAATTCTGCTGTGAGTCACAAGCACTTCACAAGATAGGAAGTGCTTCTGCTTCATGCAACGCTGTCCGCAATGTTTCGCTAATGATGAAGACTCCGAAACACGTGGGTACACTTGCAAGTAAGAAATGACGAAATATGAAAGGTGGACATTAGTGTTCAACGTTCCTCAACAACGAGGTCATTAGAGACGGAGCATAAGTTCGGGTTATGGAAGAATGGAGTAGGAAATCTGGCGTGCCCTTTCAAAGGAAACATCCCGACATTTGCCTTAAGCGATTTAGGGATGATTGGACGAGTGTTTGAACCGTCGTCCTCCCGAACACGAGACCATTGTGCTAACCATTGTGCTACCTCACTCAGTGGCGGAATACATCGTGATCCTAACTTAACACTGGCAGACTCAATAAATACGTTCTGATACTTGCTGAACATTGACATAAAACCTCAGGAGAAATAGTTCGGACGGTATGTTGTATTATTACTGCTTTTATCAAAAAATAAAAATACATCAGTGATTGACACTTTTAGAAGAAGACCAAACATGGCATTTCTATTGGAAACATACCTATAAATACGATGTTGCCAAAATATTTGTGTAAGGAAAGGCATAGATTAAATTATCTGCACAGCTGTAGAGATACAATAGCGGAATAAACACACAATATAATCTTATGCCGTATTTAGGAGTTTGAGTTTTTGCCTTGAGTGGATGCTTGGCATGTTGCAAATAATTTTGGTACAGCGTCGCTGGGCTCACAACGTACGTCTAGCTATCACGAGGTCGCGCTGATGTAAACTGTTTAACAAGATTATCCCACCTCCCGCAGACTTAAGCAGGGAATATACTAGTATAACCTGGCAACGATGCAGCTGAATTTGTGACAAATACCAATATATATGTATTTTACGTGCTGTACCTAATAGAGTAGCCGGCCTCTGTGGCCGAGCGGTTCTAGGCGCTTCAGTCCAGAACCACGCGACCGCTACGGTCGCAGGTTCGAATCCTGCCTCGGGCATGGATGTGTGTGATGTCCTTAGGTTAGTTAGGTTTAAGTAGTTTCTAAGTCTAGGGGACTTATGATCTCACAAGTTAAGTCCCATAATGCTCAGAGCCATTTGAACCATTTTGAAATTGTATCTACAATTTTTACAGGATCCAGATGGCAATTATAAGAGTCAAGGGGCATGAAATGGAAGCAGTGGCTGAGAAGGGAGTGAGACAGGGTTGTAGCCTGTCCCTGATGTTATTCAGTCGGTATATTGAGGAAGCAGTAAAGGAAACAAAAGAAAAATTTGGAATAGGTATTAAGGTGTACGGAGAAGAAATAAAATATTTACACTCCTAAAAGGGGGAAGAATCAACAGTGATCTACGCCATGAGGATGCAGAAGGAAATAGAAACAATTGCATGAAAGCACGCAATGCATATGCACAAACTATGCTGCCCGTAAGTGAAAAAGTGTCAAGATGATCTCTGTATTAGTAAAAGATTCCTGCTTAGCACCATTCGGATCTTTGGAAGGGGACTACCAAGGGGGAGGTGACCATGAGAAAAAGAGGGAGTAGCCAACCAAGGGATAACATTCTAGAGAAAACGATGGAATAGCCAACGAAGCGATAACATTCTACAAGTGGGGGGGTGGAGGGGGAGGGAGGGGAGGAAGGGGTGGAATGTCAGAATGTTGGATGTAGCAGGGAAGCTGGGATATCTGGAAAGCTAAATGTAAAGGCTCAGTTTAGCTACAGTGGGGATCAGTAAAGTGAAATCGGAAGAAGATATTTCTACTCATATAATGGAGGACATTCTCAACAGCAGCACAAAACGGTATAAGGGAAGTAAAATGCTTTACGAACAGTAACGTAGGGCAGAGAGTGAGATACTGGGAACAACAATAGTTCAGATACATATGCCGACGACGCAAGCAAAATATGAAGAGGCAGAGGATCTATATGATGATATTGAACGTGTAATTCAGTGTGTAAATGGAGATAGATGAACTCTAATAATTACTTGTGATTGGAACGCTGTAATGCGGAAACGAAAAGATGACATCGAATGCGAAAGGAGAGAGATCAGTTAGTTCTGTAATAAATTCCAGCTGGTAAATAGCGAACAAACTGTTCAAAAATCAGAAGAGGAAGGGCCATACTTGGAAATGGCCTGGACGTACCGGAAGATTCTGGCTGAGTTACACCATGGTCTGACAGAGATTACGAAATCAAATATTGGATAGTAAAGCATACCCAGGAGCGTAGATAATCTCGGATTACAATTTACTAATGATGACAAGTCGACTCAAATTTAAAAGAATCTTCCAGAAGAATCAGTGTGAAAAGAAGTTGGATACTGAAGTACTGACGAATAATGAGATGCGTTTGGAGTCCTCTAGGGACGTAAATAATGTGATAATAATCATCAGAGTAAGAAGTTCAGTTGAAGAGAAATGGACATCCCTAAAAAGTATGATCACAGTAGTTGGCAGACAAAAAAGGTACAAGGAAGGTTACTGCAAAGAAATCTTGAGTAACAGAAGGAACACTTCAATTGGCCGACGAAAGAAGAAAGCACCATAATGCTTAAGGAGAGACGGAAGGCAATTTTTATCCCTATTCTGCCATTGCTATTTCACCCTTTGAATAAGTACACTTTGCAAAAGAGCTATAAGTGTGAAAACAGTGAAATTTTTACTTAGTATGTATACATATGTGCCTGCATTTACAAGTAAAATTAACAAAATACCTGTTATGGATTTGAAATTTTTTTTATTCTTTCGCTAATAAAATTTCACTTTTTTAAAATATGTTAATTATTATAAACAGTTTCAGTTGGGTTTGTGGTTCTCAATTTACTTGTAGTAACTTATTAGCATCCCGAGTGCAAATTGACTAAATTTTATATTTCCAACCTAGATAGTTTAGAAAATAATGGTACCTGAAATTCTAAAATTATAGTTTTGAGAAAAATCAATTTAAAGTTTAGTATTGCAGTCTGGTATCGTTATTGATGAGAATTGCTTGCCACTAACATTTTCCTCGCCACACTGAACATCATCTAAATGATACTGACCTTTTCTTCTCTTGGTCCATCTTGTTTCCTGTCTAGCTTCTTTTGTGCATTTTAAATTAGCTTTTCTGCTTTACGGATTCTCTCTTTGTCTACTTGCACTAAGGAATTTTCAGTATTTCCACTAGATTTTATGCCCAATACTTCCAAAACATCCAGTTTTCTTGGTACACCATCACTTAAGTATAAAATAACCTCATAAACACCAAATTTCATAGTTGTAATCTGAACAAAGAGTTTTCGGTAACCGGGTCCAAATGATAGAAATGAGACATTCAATTAAGTTTTGCGTTTTCCCATGAAGACATTTCTTCAACAAAGTATCTTTACCAAGATCTCTCAATATATGATTAATTTCATTCATTACTGCTGTAGCTAAAAATGTTTGTGGTCATATTCTGATCTTCTGTACTTGCACCAAGTGTCAGGATCATTCGGGCAAAGAAAGTGCTGAGGATTTTCATTTGTGGGTGATTAAAGATAGCCCATACAACTTTTATCTTATGTTTACTAAATTCTCAGCATTTCTTCTTATGGCCAAGCCATAATAATTCTGTAATCTATTTCAGCATTTGGCAGGCGACCTTTACCACGTATCTTCTTACCACCTTCAAATGCTATTTTTTACTTTTCTGTTAGTAATATGGACCCCTTTCTCTTCTGGACATGCCCAATGCATTCTAATTAAGGACAATAGACTTGTTCTGCATATATCCAGTCATGAACCTTGCTGTCACTGTTCCCTAGTACCGTGTATATCTGACACCTCTGTTAGCCACTGAAAGATAAAAAATCGTAAGAACTCCTGCTACTTCCTTCCCACTACTTGGACTACTATAATTCATCCGACAGTTATGTTGATACTCTGTCTCATTTTCACTGCCACAAATTTTACAGTACTTGCTTAGAATATCTGCGTTACTTTTCTTTCCTGTATCAAATGATGTAGCTGTATCGACACCACTTAGTGAAGTGTGGCCACATTTCTGCCAGCTGCCATCAGAGCATGCACAACTGTCACCACATTCACCGTCCTGTAGTGCTTCTTCACCTTCTTGCTTCACTGAGATGCTACTAACTTTAGCAACAGCAGTCCAATAATTTTATTGTAAGTCATATATTTTGCAGGTGGATTTGGAGTATCACGTAATGGACATAAGAGTTTGCCTGCCTCCATCCCTTTACCAACAAGTCTGAGACCATAAACTAGCCTTATGTTATTCACATACACATTATTATTTGCCAGTTCTGAAGTCATTGTTGTAGCAGCTGCAAGTTTAACCAATGCCTTTGCGAAGACTGATTCTCTCCAAAGGATACGTCACCACCACATATTCTTCACACAGTAAATCTGGACATGAAATCGCAGAGCATGTCAAGGTTCACCAAACTGTTTCCAAATGAGTACTCATCTCCACAAGTTGACTGGAAGGAAACTCCTTGACGGCACTGCAGTTTCTTTCATGAAGTGCTGATTATCTTTACGTCTAACATTCTTGGTACCTTTGGCCTACTACCCTCATTTACCTTTAAGTACTTATTTCCTCTGAATTTTAATTTAGGCGAGATTTTCTTTATTCGTGGCATTTTTATAAAAACTTGCGAAGCCTGAGAAAATATGAATCAACACGTGCTTCAATCGCAATAAACTTCCCCTAAGTACAACCAATAGTGCTCGAAGACAATAACAAACACAAACAGAACGATGAGTATCAATAGTAGATACAGGGTAGGAAACATTGACACGATAAAACAATAGAAGCGGGAAATAACGTAACAGGAATAAAAGAAACCTGTATGGCACAAAAAAGAAAGCGTGACATTTAAATAGCAGACCGCACAGTACCAGGAAAACCATCATAACTCAGGAAAAAATTGAGTTTATACGAAACAAAAACTTTTTTACGCAGCAAATAGCGGGCATTTCAGATATGAAAAAATCTAAAAATTGACTTTTTGAGCCCGTTTGCCGTCCATCTCCCACTAAGAGAAAGCCATGAATTCAAAAATGTCAAGAAAAAAAAGGAGTGAAGAAAAGCAAGGCCAAATGACTGCAGCAAAAATATGAAGAAAACTAAAAAGAAACTATCGTCCCAAGAACTAATTTAAAACATAAAAGTAGAGAAGTAAAACAAACTTCGGGGAAATCAAAAGTAACACTGTCAACATTAAGAGTGCAGTAGGAATTCCACTGTTAAACATAAAGGAGAGAGCAGATAGATGGAAAGAGAACACTGAGGGACCTGTCTGGTGAAGTGACTGAAGAAGAAATCGGAATCGACAGAGAACACGCTGGGGATCCAGTATTGGAGTCGTAGTTTAAGAGAGCTTTTCCGATCAAAGAAGTCAATAGGGATAGATAACATTCCTTCGGATTTCCTGAAATCGTTGGAGGAACTGCAACCAAACGACTATTCAAGTTAACGTGTAGAATATATGAAACTGGAGGTATATCATCAAACTTTCTGGGAAAATACATCCACTCCCTCTTGAAGTTAGCGAAGACAGGTAAGTGCCAGAACAGCCGTACAATCATCTTAACAGTTCATGCATCCAAATTGTTGACGAGCATTATATAAATATGAATTGTAATGAAAACTGGGGATTTCTAAAATGAGGGTCTGTTTGTCTTCCGCAAAGGTAAAGACGTCAGAGAGGCAATTATGAAGCTGGCAGTTCTGACATTGCGAGTGATAATGGAAGCAAGAACTAAGGAAAATACATCAATAAAGCTTCTCTATGTAAGGTAAAAAGCGTTAGACAATATAAAATGATGCAACATGTTTGAATTCTGAAAAAAATAGGAAAGACAGGAAATATACATTACGTATAATAACCAAGAGGTAACAATCTAACGGCGGACTTAAAACGAAGTGATCGGATTAAATACTGTGTAAGACGAGGATCCAGTTTTTCGCTTCAACTGTTCACTCTGCACATCGGACAAGAAATGACTGTAGCAAAGGATAGGTTCAAGACTGGGATTAAAGTTCAAGATGAAATGATACCAATGAAATGATTCACTGATGACATTGCTGTCCTCAGGTGACAGTGAAGATTTACAAGACCTGCTGAGTGGCATGAACAGTTTATTGAGCACAGAAAACGAATTGAGGGTAAACCGAAGAAAGATGAAAGTAATGAGTATCAAGAATGAAATTAGCGATAATCTTACAGCGAAATCACCGATTACGAAGTAGACGAAGTTAGGAAATTCTGCACCGTGGAAACGAAATAACGTGAAACAGGCGGAGTAAAGAGCTCCGAAATGAAAGTATAAATTACCTGTGTCCTTATCGTTTGTGAAAAATAATTCATATTTCGGTAAGATAACATAAAAAGCAGAATAGGCCAGGAAAAAAGAACACTTCTAGCCAAAAGATATTTACTTGTATCAAACAAGAACCCTAATTTGAGAAAAAAATTCTGAGAATGTACGTTTAGATTACGGAACTATATGGTAGTGAATTATGGACTGTGGGAAAAAGCGGAAAAGGAGAGAATCCAAGTGACTAACATATGGTGCTGCAGAAGGGTGTTGGACGTTAGTTGATCTGATGAATATAAGAGAAGATCCTCTGTAGAATCGACGCAGAGAGGAACATTTGGGGAACCGACAATAAGGGACAGTATGACGTAACTTGCATCAGGGAATAGCTTCCATGGTGCTAGAGGGATCTGTACAGAGTAAAACTGTAGGAGAAGACGGAGACTGGACTACATCCAACAAATAATTCAGTTCATAGGGTGCAAGTGCTTCTCTAAGATGAAGTTGACACTGAAAATAAATTCGTTGTCAGAACTTATTATCCTACAAAAAGCCTAATTACAAAATTTTATGAAAGAGTATTACGGGAAGAATCTAGAGATGATCCTCATCCTCCAACGTACAGCTTCCAAGAGGACCGTGAAGATAAAAATCAAACTAATTACAGCACACGAAGGGGTATTTAAGCAATTTGAAATGAAACGTCCCCTTTGAAAAATTATACAAGACTGTGCTTAAACTGACACACAATATTTTTAGCGCAACGCAATCTGACTTCCAAAAATCCCTACGAAAGAATGGCCCTGACTAACATTAACCTATACGTTTCACAAATCACTTACCTCACAAAAATCTTCGTTACTCAAGCTACTGCAAAACAGCGAGCGCCACTACTGCCAGCTAAATAAAAGATTCAAACTATGGAAGGCACTAACTACTGATAGGCATAGTTAGCAAATGAAAGATTTTAGTACAGAACAAACAATGTATTTACCTTAATAGTCAAAATATAGATAGCAGTTCATGACATCCAGTCTTACAAATTTCAAAACTCCAGCTCTCTCCCCACGTCCACCACTGCTCGCAGCTCACCTCCAACTGCGCAACGCTACGCGCTGTTAGCATCCAGCTGCCGCTGCCCAACACTACAATGGCAGACAACAATGCAAACCAGCCACAGACTGCACACGGCACAGCCAGTAATTTTCATACAGAGCGCTACGTGGCGGCGGCGTTACCAATAAAAAAACCTAAACAGCCTACTTACACAGCCTCCATGCTCCCAACAAAAAATTTTACAAATTGTTTTGGGCACTGGCCAATAATGATTTGATAAAATTTTTCATCATTACAATAACAAAGATATCAAATGCACACACTTATTGATACAATGTTGGTCAAAAGCTAAAATTTTCTCACAGTCCACAAAGACAGTCCTGATCGTTCATCACAGTAAAGGTGGAGTGTTTTTCTCAAAGTCTGAGCAATAAAAGAAATTGCACTTGGAAGTAGTGGATTTCTAAGCAGTATTGAAGAAGTAGTGTTGTCCTTCCAACGGAAAGAGAGTGCTGACTCTTGACATGCAGACAGGTAATGGGCCACAACAGAGCAAACCCACAGCAGAGTCAGTCGGAGACTATTGGTAGGTAGGTCATCACAGAGCAGACCCACTGTAGTCCTGGTAGAGATTAGGGTATTGGTGGGCCATCAGAGGTGCAGACCCACTGCAGTCCTTGTAGAAATAACGGTATTGGTGGGTCCTTGTAGAGATGGCCAGCAGCCATCTGTTTGAATGTGCAGGCGCACAATCACCATTGAAGAGTCTTGCGGATAATATAGCAAGTCCAAAACCACCACTTGTGAACTCACAAAAATTGTTTTTGAAATGTCCTTACAACCAGCAATGCTGTTATCCAGTCCCTTACTGAATTATTAACACATGTGCAAACACTATCAGTCCCTACTTCTCACATATTGTCCATATACTATGACCAACAGAAACGTGTGCAGTGAAATGTAATTTACAAGTTACTTAATTTGATGAACTGGTGTCAATTACAATTTTATAACATGAGAATACAATAACAAAGGTACAAAATATATCATTAAAGAACATAATAGTACAGATAACATTTGCAGTAATACAGGCTTTACAAAAGAATAGAAGTAACAAATACATCAGTGTTACAAGAATTATGACATAAGTATATACATAAAGATCAGAATAACTTTTGAAACATCAACTTCACACATGAGCATTAGAACAAAACAGAATAAATAATGTGTAAACATCTTTACAAAGTAAATAACATGTTATTAATGCAAATTATATTTGAGGATAACAGTATTCCTCATCATAGTGAATGTAGCTTAGTATTAGAAGAAAAAAAATTCTATGAAACAGTACACAGAGACAGGAAGAAAACAAATACACAAGGGTACACAAATACATAGTGGGAAAGGACAGGGTTTGTTTTCAGTGTAACATTTGGTACTGCAGTCCAACTGAAAACTTCATTCTGTAGATCTTTCGTCATATCTCAACATTTGTTTCCACCAAAAATATCCTATCCAAGCATGCTTTCTGTATTTTGTTCACATCCTCTTTCAAAAATCGTTTTTATCCACTGTACACTACTTTTTTTTTTGTCCAAATCATTTCTTATAGCTTCTCAATGCATTTCTTCCAATTCATCACAACTCGTTCTCTTTTATAACCTACCCCATCTTAAGCTAACTTAAAGGACGAGGCAATGCAGCAGCACAAAACAATTAATACAAACAGCAATAACAAAAAAACAATGGAAATTGGCAAAGCAAGGAGCAGTAAATGTAATAACTTATATCTAAACATGACAAACCCACAAGCAGAAAAAAATAGTACACTAAAGACAACAATGCAGATAAGAGAAATGTATATTCCCATCTTAATGTCTATGAAATTAAAGTGGCACACTACAAAAACTAATTCTAAAAAAAATTACCAAGTACTGGAAAAGAAAATTATATATGCAGTTACTGTTACTAGTCCCTTCTTATTGTTCTTTCCTTTCGAAGTTCTCCTTTTTTTGAAGAATGTGGATCATAAAATTATTATTTAACACATCTGTTGACAGAAAGTTTTCACATTAGCAAATGCATTTAATTTTATTTTATAAAGCCAATGCTGTAACACAGCTGGAAAACAGATATCAAATGAAACAAGCAACTATGAAAGGCAAAGCATAAAAATATCATTCAATAGTCATGTGACATTTCATAAGTTAGTACAAATTCTCTCAACTCTCGTAGAAAGACGCTTGTCATTGTCAGGTATGCAGATGTAAGAAAATATCTTTCCAAGTAATGAGCGTGTCGTTTTTGCGATGCTTTCTACAAAGGAATGTCAATAGCGAGGATAATGGTCTCTTTATTTTTTTCTCCACCTGTGCCTCTGAAAGGCACACACTAATGGCTTGTTTCCAGGTGGCTGTCGCCCAGCTGGGTGCCCACGACGCATTACGTGCAGGTGGTCATTTAACTTTCTTACCAAAATATTTACGACACCAGTTTCCGCAACAGTGGCAGTCTCATATAAAAATATTTTCATAGGTTGAGAATTAGCGTTACAAATTTGTAGAAAATAAAATCCTATAAATATAATAGTGTCCAAAACATTTTCGCCAGCGTAGTGATACATTCACGCATATACACACATTTCATAACTCTTAAAGTACGATTCTTGGTTTCCAACAACCTTTTTCACAAACCAGAGTCCCTAACCACTACTCATTATTCCTTACCTTATTCGTCGACACTTCTTCAATATTTCATCATATCAGACACGTAGCATAATCAAATAACTCATATAGCATCAGCTTATTGATCATAAACATATCGCAACAGCATAATACACATAGTCATCGTAATACTAACATCATAACACCTCAGTCAAATTATTAAAATCGTCGTAGCTTCCTCGAATAATTTCAAAACCTAAAAAAATTCTCTGCTCATGTCAAAAGTGTCATCTACCTCAAATGTACTTTAAAAATCGTGATCCCATACCAAATACATCATTCAAAGCTCTCATAGTATCACAATGGTTCTGAAAAAAATATGAACAGTTCACAAAGTACAGACAAAATACAATTTCATAAGTTTGAAGTTATCCAACTGTGTAATTGCGTAAACATGTGTCACTGACATAGTAAAATAAATGTTTGTTTCTCTTTTAAATAATCAGATTGCTGTGTAATTCTGTGTTAGAGGAATATGGTACCGATGTGTGAAGTTGTATAAGCAAATACCACATTAGCTAGGGCTCCTTGTGCTTGCCAAACACATGGTACACAATGTAAGCGAGTACCCCCCTGAGGATTAATGTAATTATATCCTCAGGTGTTACAGATTACAGCAATGGAATGAAATGTATCACGGAAAACCTTTGTATCATTTACTTCAAATAACTTTAAAAATAAATGTTTTAAGTACAAAATTAATCAGTCAAATACGTGTACTGCAGCGTTAAACTGTGCGTCTTGTTGTAAGATAATCTCCGTGGAAGTGTCGTAGTTATCGTCCTCTGTAAGCAAAGTTACGCTGAAGTCAATGTACTTACCTCATGATAAACAAAAGTGAAATGCTTTGCGTATAGAAATCGTAGTTACTACGCTTATTGCCATGATGAAGTAAGTACTGTACTGTAATGTATTGTTGTGCTACGGAAAAGGCTGTATCATTATTAGCTAGATCACAAAAGTTACTACTAAAACATGTTATACTTTCCAGAAGAATTTAGAAAAGCTGTGCAGATATAAAACAGATACACCGTGATATAATCGTGTAGCTATCAAAGAAACCAAATGCTAAGTCATCTTTAATCTCACAGAAAGTACTTCAAATAAAGAATGTCTTTTCAACTAAACCAAAACGTTACATTAAAATCTCATTAACAGTATATGTTCTAAGTATGTAAGCCTTATAGTCGTTAAGTAATCGTGCAACTAACAAGCAAGAATGTACAAATAACAACACTGAGTCGTCTGTTCACTATAACAATGCATTCGTAATTTCTGCTTAAAATGTTCCCTAGGTTCTAGACTGGATAGTTAACTTCAAAACATTGTTGCATGTTAACAGTTTCTCAGTGTGACAAAGCATACTAGAAATGTGAAGTGAAATGTTTTATGGCGAAGACAAAGTTAAAAAGCAGATTATCTTTCAATAAACGGTTTTACATGTGAAATGTGGTGTAAACTTTTACTCTTCCTAGTACGCAGAATTTCAACCTCAACGCAATTATCATGTGGTATACATCGGTTAAGAATACTGGAGTTTTTCTCAAGGTTAGCGCCTATGTTATTTTTCTCTGAGCCAGCCGGCGCACGCGACTGCCTGCGGTGCGAGTCATTGTCTGTCTCTTTGTTGGCGCATGTCATTGGGATTAGGAGACCTAACTTCTACAAATTCACCTTGTCGAGAGGGCCATGTCCTGTAGGAATTCCGCCAGTTCTGATGCAATTCAGGTCTGTCGTTTACATAGTCTCTTGTTTGTCGGTCATGTGGTGGAGAATTTCTCCCGGAATCGTAATTGCGTGGTGGACCGTTGCGTCTGAAGTTATCCTGTCTCCCTTGATAATAATTATTTTGGTTCTCGTATTGTCTGTTTCCCTGATTGTCTCTGTGATATTCATGACTACGGAAATGCGATCTTTCTCTGTAACTATTACTCGGCCAGTGGTTGTCATATGGGTGGTGTCTGTTATGGTCACGATTTGTGTTGTGAGAATGTCCTTGTCGTGTCCAGTTATTCTTTCTTTCATCGCGGAATTGCGACGGATGTGACTTGTAGTGATTGTTTTCCTGTTTTTGCATCCCGCGACTGTCTGTGTCAATTTCTAATTCTTGTAAGAGTCCCTGAAAAGCTTCAATGTCGTCTTTGCAACGTCCTGTCAAAATAATATGTCGTAAATGTTCAGCTAATTTAGTTAAGCAAATGCAGATGAGTTCTGAGGGGCTGTATGGGTTTGACAGGTACTGATTCTTGTGCAACATGTCTTCAAAATATTTCACAAGACTGGAAAATTCAGATTGTTCGAAATGTTTCATCATTATGATGCCAGGTTTTACTCGGTCTTGTGTGGCTTGAGACCAATATGCTGAGAGGAAGGCATGGTAAAATTCTCCTTCACTGTGGCAATCATGAATGACCGATCGCATTCTTACAGCTGGTTCATTCTCTTAGTAGCCACACATAAATTCTAATCTGTGCTCTAGTGACCAGTTGGAGGAAAACAATGAGAGAATTGATGGAGCCACGCTTGTGGATGAATGTCGTTGCCAGAATTCTTAAATGTTTTGAATTTACGTGTAGTAATGAACAGCTTATAGTCAAAATCATCATGTCGGCGAGTCGGTCATTGTTACATCGTTTCGGCGGTTCCATCTCAAAATTCGGTGTACCTTGCCAATTTCTTTCATAATTTTCGAAGTGTCTTGTGTTATTATTTTGTGGCTGTTCCGTATTTCTCTGTCCCTCTTCCTGTATTGGAGCGCGAGTGTCCTCTGAAATACGTAATTCTTGTGTTACCTGTGTCAGCTGATCTTGTACTTCCCGGATTTCTCTTTGGTGTTGCGTATTAATTTGATTCTGATTTTGTTTGAATTTCCTAATTTTTTCGCTCTCTTCTGTGTCATTCAGATCATCATCTACCTTTCTCCGATAGTGTATTCATTTGCTCAGTGTGTTGTTCTGAACAAAATTTCAGAGTGTCCATTTGTGTTGAAATCGTATCTACTGTGTCCTTTAAGTTTTCCTGAGTTTTTGCAAGTTGTGTAACCGAATCGGTAGATGCAACTGAGTCAATTTTGGCTTGCAAGGTCTCATGATTTTCATGAACAATAGTTTGCAGTTCTTTTATGGCTGCTTCGTGATTCTGTAATGCATTTTCATGCCGCGAAAAAATAGGTTGAAAATGCTCACAAATGTGTGTTTTTACGTTATTACAGACTTTTTGACATTTCGATTCAATGTTATGTAACTCATTAGTTAAATCTTCACGTGTTCGTTCAAGCGTGGTGTCTAACTTTTGAAGCTTTTGTTTCATTGTGTCTAACTTTTGAAACTTTTGCCCCATTTGTTGCATTAATTGTAATAACAATGCACTGGTTTCTGAAACATGTTCCTCAGTGCTTTTCGGCAGTGAAGTTGCACCGGCAACATTCACATTTTGACAAGAAGAAAATGTGTCTTGACTTATTTTAGAAAACGGTGAGGACCCAAAACCTGAATCTGCAGTATTTGCAAGATTGTGTCCTGTCATTCCCGATTCCTGAGGCAAGTTGTTGCCGACCGATCGATCGATAATGCTTCCCTGTTCACTACCTGTTTCACTGTCTACACCATTATTTGACGCCCGCTCCATTTCCCTATGTATAGTTACCAAATTACTACTTAGAATGTCTGTTAATTCATTACACAGTGGTGCTGGTAAGCTACGCTCGTCGTCACTATTATTTCTCAGTTTACTTTGGAGCCTAGTGTTACGTTTTTCACACGCCATTATTGTCACAATATTTCACACGACAACACAGAAAACCACACTTTGAAGAGCAAAATAAGAGAACACATTAACGTAGCACTGAAAATAATATCTAGTTAATTGCAAGTGTAGCTGCGAATTACTTGGTGCAAATCTACATGCATGCCACAACTGTTTTACTGTACAGCAATGAAAAACTACAACTACAGAGGAAATTCTCTCTACAATTACACGCTAGCAATAAACAAAATCTACACTAATTACACAAACTACAAGAAAAAAATCAGAAGATTCCAGTGAGGTATCCTCGGCTAAGGGTCTACATATGAAACGTCCCCTTAGAAAAATTATACACGACTGTGCTTAAACTGACACACAATATTTTTTTAGCGCAACGCAATCTGACTTTCAATAATCCCTACAAAAGAATGGCCCTGACTAACGTTAACCTGTACCTTTCACAAATCACTTACCTCACCAAAAATGTTCGTTACTCGAACTACTGCAATACAGTGAGCACCACTACTGCCAGATAAATAAAAGATTCGTACTACTGAAGGCACTAACTACTGATAAGCAGAGTCAGCAAATGAAAGATTTTAATAGAGAACAAACAATGTATTTACATTAATAGTCAAAATATGTATAGCAGTTCATGACATCCAGTCTTACAAATTTCAAAACTCCGCCATCTCTCTCCCTACGTCCACCACTGCTGGCGGCTCACCTCCAACTGCGCAACGCTACGCGCTGTTAGCATCCAGCTGCCGCTGCCCAACACTACAATGGCAGACAACAATGCAAACCAGCCACAGACTGCACATGGCACAGCCAGTGATTTTCATACAGAGCACTACGTGGCAGCGGCGTTACCAATAAAAAAACCTAAAGAGCCTACTTACAAATTGTCATTTCCTCGCTGCATACGTGATTGGAAAGTGAAGAAACCCCAACATGTGGCACTGTGTTAAGTATCAGCTGCCATTCACTTCATATTTTTTTGGAGAGTATTTATGTAAGTGTAGATGAAGACTGATACAGGGTATTCTTCAGTTATTATGTGTGTGAAAGACCATTCACAGCGAAGGTATTTCGTAGTAAGATAATAACGCAACATTTTTGAGCATGTTGAGCAGAATATTTTGAGGAGTGTGAAGTAATTTTGAATGTTAACTGGCCTTCGTGCGATCTACCTATATGGTCTGCCCTGCCACTTTATCCGTTGATGTACTGATGCTGTGTCAGATACGTAGCACAAACAGTTTTAGTTATGGTAAAGTACTAGCTCGTACTAAAATACAAGTATGTATCGGTCTGATCTCAATGGTCTACACAACACTCAGTTGGTAGCTCTTTGCCCCTTGGAGGCGTAGCGCTTATTGGTGAAGTGGCATAATTCCAAAGTCCTACATTCTCAGTACTTACTGACCGTTGGACGTACTGCACCAGATGTGCTACGATTCTGGTATCAGTGATCACGTGAACACTCTGACACCCGTAGACGAGGTTCTAAACATCCACGCAGCACAGACACCCTGTTGAATCGTCATATTGTAAGTGAAGCTACCACAGCACAGATGAGAGGGTTTGCGAGCCCAGACGTGTCAATACAAACTGTTGCGAACCGGTTACTAGCAGTGGGATTACGGGCACGCACACCTCTGGCCCGTCTTCCACTCACGCCACAGCATCGACGTGCACAGCTCGACGATACAGTCAGACGACCACTTGGAAGTTGGAGTGACCCGCCTTGGTCTCCAGCACGCAAATGACGTTCGTTTTCGCGTACAATGTAGACGTGGTGATCAGTGTCTTGTGCACTGTCTTGTGCGTATTCTGCCCCCATCCCAGGCTTTATGGCCTGGGGTGCAAAAAGCAACAACTCTCGTTCGCCATTGGTATTTCTTGAGAGGACGCTAGCCAGCGCTCTGTACATGCAGAATGTTGTTAGACCCGTTCTTTCGCTGTTTATTCAATAGGAAGGTGCTGTGTTATTCCAGTGGGATAACGCTCGCCCTCAAACTGCCCATGAAGCTCAACAAGCTCTGCAAGATGTGCGGCGACTTCTGGCCATCACCAGTCGAGCA
Source organism: Schistocerca gregaria (assembly GCF_023897955.1). Lineage (NCBI taxonomy): Eukaryota > Metazoa > Arthropoda > Insecta > Orthoptera > Acrididae > Schistocerca > Schistocerca gregaria. The sequence continues at coordinate 742,437,420 of NC_064920.1, read as the reverse complement.
CGTGCAGTATGTGATGGGGCGAGAAGTGACTCGTCGGATTCGTCAACCAACAACTCTTACAGAACTCCGTGAACAGGTCGGGCAGGCGTGGCATAACGTATCCCAGGACGGTATTCGCCATCTGTACGATCGATCGCCTGCAATGTGGCATGTGGAGGCTACACCACGTACTAGTATGGGTGTTTCAGCATGGGTCGATACCTGGTACTTCAGAACCGCTTGTACTATTAATCTGTAAATGTAATCATTTCATGTATTCCATATGCACTGTTACAGTAATAAATCTTGAGTGAATTGGTAGCCTCTAAAAGGGTATACTTTTTTCCCGGCATGTATAATCTACGAATGCTTAGGCCACAATTTGCTACCGTGTGGTTTTATACAAAACTGCAACTCATGTTGAGCAGTTTCGCTACTTGATTTATGCACAGCATTAACACTCCCTATAAAATATTGGTGTCGCTTGTAAGCCTCCAGTCTAAATTCGTTTAAGTTCAGCAATTTTTTCGAATTAATTATAAAAGTTGGATAATTAATAAATTAAATGCACATGACAAATTATTGTCTCCTTTTGATATATAATGACTGGCTACATCAAAGATTTCGTATTTTAACGAACTGAAAATATATTTATATGATCGATCATACATTAAATCGAAATAGTCCTACATTGCATACGCTTTAAGAAGACACTATCTGCCGACCTTCATGCATCAAATTTTTGTGCTCTCTTTCTCCACGTCCACGGAGGAAAATAGTGCCTACACATCCTTTTTGTTCTTTAAGGCAACATATGCACTCTTAAATTAAAAAAAAAAAACGCGAAGTTAACAAGAGCTTTTACATTCTACATTACGAAGTTTCATATCTTATTTAAATACATAACGATCAGTCGAACCGTTCCTCCTGACACAGCACTGCACTAATTGTAACTTCCAGATGTGTCGTCCATTGATAATCTCTTTAAATTTAAATTTCCTCTTAATACCCTCTTTCTCGAATTTGAAGCACTTTTCCTTAAAAATTCAATACTCAACACAACATCTTTCACTAACGCATTGGTAATAAAACAAGTCATCCTGAATTCAGCTCCATCACATTTAAATTCCAGTACCATCTCATTTCTTATAGGCTTACTTAATGGACGTGTGGCACAACAGTGACTAGAAACATTACTAGATTTTTATTCTTATTTCTACAGACAAAATTTTCAAATATCGTCAATGAATTACTTTTGCATCATAAACTGCACATAATCAATTATTTCCCTCTCCAAATATTCCTCTCTTAGCAAATCATTTTCAGTATCCTTTCCCTTATCTTTGCCTTCAATGGTACGCGTTTGAATTACCAACAAATCCAACAATTCTTCAGTATTACTGTCTCCCTCAAACAACACACCAAATATTTATCTCGTCCCCGTTTCATATTTTATTTTATATAGTTCTCTTCCCACTTTATATTTATTATCCTCCTACCAGAAAGGCAGAAGAGATCTATGATTGAAAGAAAATGACCTTCAGTCGATCACATTACATTCACATTTATGTTTCGACATTTAGTCGGAATTCACATCTTTTTCAAGAGCTATCAGCTCACCATCGTCAACAGAAATAAATGCGCAGTTTACTTCTTCCAAAATATCTATCTCAGGAGCTTTTACATCCTCACACATAACTTCATCAGTTAAATCATCATCTCCCCCCTTGCAAAAAATTACCTATCTTTGCCAGTACAACATAAATTTCATCTCCAATTGACGTAACTAGTGAAACATAGCTTTCTCAGACATCTCAATTTATATATTCTCAGGACATCACTAAAACTCTTGCTACTGTGTCGCACTTAATTAGAATTTTCTGTACTTTCAATCTTCACCAAGTTTAGTTTCGCGTCTGCCTCTCCTTCAAATACGTAATTTTTCATCTGAATTACACCCATATTATATTTTACTTCCACTGAGCTGAATAAATTATTTAACCGCATAGCCCCATTATCTAAATTAAAAACATGTTCTCTCATTTTTAGTCCATTCGCTTTTCCGCTTTGGCGCTTCCAGTTGCTACAGATATCATTGCCATCTTTAACAAGTGCTATTTCCGATATTTGTACCTTATTCATCGCAAGCGTATGTCTCAACCGATTTTTTCATCCTCTGTGTCCGTTCTATCGCTGCTTTGTTGTTCCAACTTCGGACCTACGGTGCAAGACATATTGGTTTCCCAGATTCTTGTGATTCGTGAATCACTCGTCCTTTAAACCTTCGATAACAATCATGACCCATCAAATGAAAATGATTATTGTGACTGCCCTGCTGAAACTTGCTGTTATTACAATTGTGCTGAAAGTTATTATTATTCTGGTTACGAGTTTGATAGTCATCGTGATTTATATACAGGATCCCATTCCGCTGATATTATTAATGTTTTGTGGCTTCTATCGGAGTAATCATTCCTGCTTATCAATAAAGTCTAAAAGTTCGTCAGCCGAATTTTTTGAGTTTGCACAAGGTTTGCTTGTAAATAAGTAGGCAATAGTGCTTCTAACGTTGTATTCTCGGCGAACACTAAACGGCTGATTTATGTGCATTAATCTACCCAATTCTAGAACACAAAATTCTCGCACTGAAATACCGCTGTTCTTGTAACTTGATAAGATTAAAAATTCGTTTCGAAGCCGATACTGATTCATTTCTCCCCAGAAGTTATTCAGAAAAAAACTTTCCTAATACTTTACAAATGGTGAACAAGTTGTTCACTAAATTTGCCCAGGATTGTGCATCTCCTTCCAAATGCCACATTGCGAACGTAATATTCTCATAATGTGACAGTGCTGTCGCAAATCAACCTCTAAACACCTCAAGGTAGGTATCTGGTTGGTACTTCCTGGCATTTGTAAAACATTTTACATTTGAAGACCTCAGGCACAGAACACAGACTTTGGTAGCGGCCTGACCGACTGCTTTGGAATTCAGCTCAGCTGTTGATGCCAAAGATACTGCTGCTGCTGCTGTAGCCAGCGTCTAATTACCTGCTGCAGCTGTTGTTGTGTACCCGCTAATTTCTGCGCCGCCGTCTGCTATCGACTTCTTCTTCCATACATTACGGTACTACTCCTTTGTAATGTATGCACATTCAACTTTTACTGTTGCAAAATCTTTAACCCAGGAGCCATTACGCAAAACTGCCTATTAAATCATAGATTCTGGACGTGGATCACAGAATATTAACAATGCTAACTGTGATGGTCTGGATAAATAATCTCTCTTTTGAATTCAATGACGCACAAGAAAAACCCCAATTGCGACCGTACAGTTTTATACACTGTCGTCTACCCAAAGAGACAAACCAACTGCGAGTCACTGTTGGTCAGGTGTGCGACCTAAGTTTTTAATAGATGATAGCTGTTGTCACATGATCGAGTGATACACTATGTGCTAAGCTCGCTGGAGAATGTTGTTATCACACTTGATTTTGCAGTCTACGAATTTTGTATAACACATTCAACATTAACAACGAAGAAACATTGTAAATAAACAATTAACAATAAAGATGACCTTCAGAATAAATGCATCAAGGCACTCTATTCAATGATGATATCAGAATTTACCTACGAAGTACCAGTTAGAAGCCAAATGTATATTTAATTAATTAAATGAGTATTCAAACTCTAAACTATACATGTAACATATAGATAAATTTGTAATATTTCAGTGTATAACATATACATTCCCTTTAGGTGTAAGTGTGGCGGAATCGATGTTCTGATCCATTTGCATAATTAACAAAATTGAAACGTGGTGTAATTCAGTATGTACAATAGATAATGTAGTGCGACTTCACAGAAGCTCTTCTGCATCTCATTCCGGAAACATCCCCCAGGCTGTTGCTAAGCCATGTCTCCGCAATATCCTTTCTTCCAGGAGTGCTAGTTCTGCGAGGTATGGAGGAGAGCTTCTGTGAAGTTTGGAAGGTAGGAAACGAGGTACTGGTGGAATTAGAGCTGTGAGGACGGGTCGTGAGTCGTGCTTGGGTAGCTCAGTTGGTAGAACACTTGCCCGCCAAAGGTAAAGGTCCCGAGTTCGAGTCTCGGTCGGGCATACAGTTTTAATCTGCCAGGAAGTTCCATAACAGCGCACACTCCGCTGCAGAGTGAAAATTTCATTCTGGATCAAAATTCATGATTAATTTGTTTGATGACTGTATTGTAATTTGACTGTATCCACCCCATTACACTTTTTCTTATGAAATAAATAAAAAATTAGTTTGACATTTAGTAGTCCTCATTTGAACCACTTTGCTAATAACTGGTTGCCCCTACTTACTCTTTCATAATTTGTTTCATTTTCGTGTTTCAGAGGTGAGCCAACGGCCATGCTGCAGTGGTAACACCGGTTCCCGTCAGCTCATCGAAGTCAAGCGCTGTCGGGCTATGCTAGCACCTGGATGAATGACTGTCCGGTCTGCCGAGCGTTGTTGGCAAGCGGGGTGCACTCAGCCGTTGGGAGGCAAACGGAGGAGCTACTTGATTGAGAAGTGGCGGCTCCGGTCTCGGAAGCTGACATTCGGCTGGGAGTGCGGCGTGCTCACCATATGCCGCTCCATATCCGCAGCCTACATCCTTCTGAATCTGCTTAGCGTATTCGTCTCTTGGTCTCCCTCTACGATTTTTACCCTCGACGCTTCCCTCCGATACTAAATTGGTGACCCCTTGACACCTCAGAAAGTGTCCAGCAACTGATCCTTTCGTCTAGTTAATACTGAGCTCAAATCGTTATAGGTATGGAAAGCTAGCTCAAGCCGAAAATAAGTTCAGCAAAAAAATTTACGAAGAATCTGACGGTGTTTAGAAAGGATAGATTAAATACAGTCGGTGGTCGAATGTTTATTGATGTTGTAAGTCGTTTAGTTCGTAGGGAACGTGCAGTAGAGAGTTCCTGTTAGTTAGTATGGACACAGGTTATACTTGACAAGAGGAAGAAATTAAAAATTCGTTCATTTTACCGACTTCCCAACTCAGTTAATACAATTGCAGAACAGTTCCAAGAAACTTGAGTGTTATTTCAAATATTTATCGCACTCACACACTTGCTAGTTGATGGTAACTTCAATCTACCCTCCACATGTTGGTGAAAATTCATGTTTAAAGCCTGTAGTAGGCATAAAACGTCGTTCGAAATCGTACAGAATGCCTTCTTAGAAAATTATTTTGAACAACTCGTTCAGAAAACCACTCGAAGTGCAAACGGTTGTGAAAGCATACTTGACCTGTCACCAACAAATAGTCCTGACCAAATAAGGAAAATCATAAGATATTACGATTAGTGACCACAAGGATGTTGTAGCTAGACTGAATACAGTAACATCCAAACCCACAAAAAATAAATGCAAAATACACCCATTTAAAAAAAGGAGATAAAATATCACTTGTCAGCTTCCTAAGAGCATGTCGCCATTCCTTCCAATCTGACTATGTGAGCTTAGACCAGACTCGCTTAAATTCAATGAAATAGTATAAACGCCAATTGAGAAATTGATGCCAAATAAAATAAGAAGAGATGGTACCGATCCTCCACGTACGCAAAACAGGTCAGAACATTATTGCAGAAGCAACGCCAAAAGGATGCCAGATTTAAAAGAAAGCAAAAGCCCTAAGGTTGGAGAAGTTTTACAGAAGCTCGAAATTTAGTTCGAATTTTAATGAAAAATCCTTTTAATATTCCCAAAGCGAAAGTCTGTCTCGAAATCCGGCAGAGATTCCGGTCACATCAAAAGTGGTGGAAAGACGCAATTAGTACCTTCACTGCGCGATAACAATGGTGATATTATTAATGGCAGTCGCACTAAAACAGAGTTACTAAATACGGTTTCCCGAAACTCCTTTACCGAAGAAGTAAATATTCCAGATTTCGAATCAAGAGCAACTGCTAACACGACTAACTTGGAAGTAGATATCCTCCTTGTAGAGGATCAGCTTATATTACATAAGAAAGTCAAGGCTTCTGGTCAAGACTCTATACCATGCATACTGGTTCCTTTCGGGGTATGCTGATACAATAGCTGCATATTTTAGCAATCATATACAACGGCTCGCTCGTAGATAAGTCCGTACCCAGAGACTGGAAAGTTGCACAAGTTACACCAATAATCAATAACGGCAACAGAAATAATTTGCCGAATTACAGATCTATATCACTAACGACGATTTGCAGTAGACTCTTGGAACATATACCGTACTCGAATAATACGAATCACCTCAACATAACGATTGACAAGCCAATGCGGATTCAAAAAATATCGTTTTTATGAAACACACCTAGCTGTTTATTCTTACGACATAATTAGTGCTATCGACCAAGGACGTCAAGTAGATTCCATACTTTTAGATTTCCAGAAGGCTTTTGAAACCGTTCCTTTCAAATGACCTCTAATTAAATTGCGTTCATATGGAGTATCGTCGCAGTTGTGTGACTGGATTCGTGATTTCCTGTCAGAAAGGTCATACTTTGTGGTAACTGACGGAATGTTATCGAGTAAAACAGAAGTAATATCCGGCGTGGTTCAAGGAAGTGTTATACGGCCTCTGTTGTTCTTGATATGCACAAACGATTTAGGAGACAATCTGAGCAGTCCTCTTACATGGTTTGAAGATGGTAATTCATTTACCTCCATGTGACGTCATCAGATGATCAAAACGAATTTCAAAACAATTTAAAGAAGATACCTGCATGGCGCAAAAAGTGGCGATTGACCCTAAATCATGAAAAATGTTAAGTCATCCACATCACCACTACAAAGAATCCGATAAATTTCAGTTACTCGATAAAACAACACAAATATGAAGGCTGTAAATGGAACTAAATACTTAGGGATTACAATTACAAATAATTTACATTGAAATGATCACATAGACAATGTTATGGAGAAAGCAAACCAAATACTGCGATTTATTGGCAGAACACTCAGAAAATGTAACAGGTTTGCTAAAGAGACTGCTTACACTACGCTTGTCCGTTGTCTTCTAGAGTATTCCTGTGTGGTGCGGGATCCGCATAAGATAGGATTGACGGACGACATCGAAAAAGTACAAAGAAAGGCAGCTGGTTTGGATTATCGCGAAATAAGGGAGAGACTGTCACGTATACGATACACGAACTGGGATGGCAGTCTTTGAAACTAACGAGCTATTAACTGTGGCAGGGCAATCATCAACTTTCTTCTCAGAGCGTGAAAATGTTTTTTGGCGCCCACCTGCATAGAGAGAAATGATCATCATACTAAAAGAAGAAAATTTAGAGCTCGCACGGAAAGATTTAAGTGTTTGTTTTTCCTGCCACATGTTCGAGAGTGGAATGTTAGAGAAGTAGCTTAAAGGTGGTTCGATCAACCCTCTGCCAGGTACTTAACTTTGAATTGTAGAGTAATCATGTAGATATCGATGTAGATGTAGATCAGTGGAAAGAAGATACCGTCATAAATTTGTGCGCATTGGGCGACGTCCGACATTGTCAGGTGCTAAATTGCCAAGAAAGCGACTTGTTGGTCGATTTCCTTCCCCAGTGCGACCTTGTGTTTCGTCTCTAATGAGTCCGTCGTCGACGGGGCGTTAAACAATAGTCATTATTTGTTTTTCAAATCTTTAACTTTTTTTCCATGGTCCCAAATTAAGCAGCCATATGTTGTCCACTCTGATGATCATGTTCTCTGGTACAACGCACTGCTACACATCCTTCAACGGCTGTGGAAAACACTACAGCTAACGTGTCTCCAGATACCTACAGAGACCTATCAGCATCTAAGTGAGTTCCGACCATTTCGTCTAGCAGCTGCGTGTTTTGACAATGGCGGGTAGTATCTACCACTCATATAAATGCGCAACGGCAAGCTATAGCTCAAACATGTGTTAGTTGGGTTTAAGTAGTTCTAAGTTCTAGGGGACTGATGATCTCATATGTTAAGTCCCATAGTGCTCAGACCCATTTCAGCCATTTGAAAGCGACGTGGATTGCTGTCAGCAGGTGTCCATCTGCAACATGACAAATGTAAGGACCCACACTGCCCGTATAACAGTTGCAACAATCACAGACCTGCATTTTGAGTGTCTTCCTCATCGACCATACTGACCAGACCTTGCCCCAAGTGATTTCCATATGTTTGGACCACTCAAAGACGCAATGGGAGGAAAGAAGTTCCGTTCTGATGAAGAGGTACGCCATGCGGTGCATGAGTGGTTTCGCGGACTACCAAAAGGATTTTTTTCTAAAAAAAATTATGCACTTTGTAAGCGCCGGAGGACATGCATTGAGCGTGTGGGAGATTACGTTGAAAAGTGATACAGCTTTGTACCACTTCTGCACAATAAATAATATTAAAAAAAAAAGTATTTTAAGTTTTCATTTGACTCACCCTCGTATTAATACTATTTTGTTCTTTTCTTTATAAAGCAAGTACGACGTAATTCTTCAGCTTAGACTGTTGCTGAGAGAAGGCCCACTACGGCTACCATTCACTTGTAAATAGGCTGTTAAGGTTTTCTTATTGGTAACGCCACGCAGCGCTCTGTATGAAAATCACTGGCTGTGATGTGTGCAATCTGTGGCTGCTTTGCATTGTTGTCTGCCATTGTAGTGTTGGGCAGCGGCAGCTGGATGCTAACAGCGCGTAGCGTTGCGCAGTTGGAGGTGAGCCACCAGCAGTGGTGGACGTGGGGAGAGAGATGGCGGAGTTTTGAAATTTGTAAGACTTGATGTCATGAACTGCTATATATATTATGACTATTAAGGTAAATACATTGTTCTCTACTAAAATCTTTCCTTTGCTAACTATCCCTATCAGTAGTTAGTGACTTCCGTAGTCTGAATCTTTTAGTTACCTGGCAGTAGTGGCGCTCGCTGTATTGCAGTAGTTCGAGTAACGAAGATTTTTGGTGAGGTAAGTGATTTGTGAAAGGTATAGGTTAATGTTAGTCAGGGACATTTTTTTGTAGGGATTATTGAAAGTCAGATTGCGTTGCGCTAAAAAAATATTGTGTGTCAGTTTAAGCACAGTCGTGTATAATTTTTCTAAGGGGACGTTTCACACTTTATATGATATTCAACGGCAAACGGTGGCATACACGTGTTACGTCATGTGCAACGGTAAAGAGACTTGAACACAGATGCGACGTTTCGTCTATATACATGCTATTTATTGTAGTCCTGCGCTTGTTGTAACACGCCACTTGTGACAAGAGTCCAAACGATTTATTGCAGATGACAGGTTACCGTAGCGGCATTATCGTTTTTCTGAAGCAATGGTTAACGGTAAAATGATGCATTTGTGCTAAAGATGTTGAGATGCCGTGGACATGAAACAGTACAGCAGGGAAACGAGAAGGGCTTACAACCTCAGCTGTTAAAAGGAAGCGCCCTCGTAACGAGATGCAGAATGAAGACGTTTTGGCTCCTGTTCTGATCTGGCGTTTAATTTAAGATGCAGATGGAAACAGATAATTTCCATGAATGGGTGGTAATGTGTTAAGCAATAAACCGGTTTTAGGGTGTGGTTGCTCTCGGGGAAATGTTTTATTTCAAAGACGAGATGGAAAATGAAAAGAAAACGTCTTCTTGGATTATAACGTAATGACAGGCGGTGTTGTTTTCTGCTCTGTTATGACACTGCAAATAATTTCATATCCAAAAACCATGCAAAACAGAAGCAAGACTCGAAGAAGTTACAGCTGGTGTGCCCTGCGCTAAAACGAAAGAAGGCAAACAGCGTGAACTGTCTTGCTGATATGTGGATAAGGAAAATCCGGAGCGTAACAGGTTTCAGTCCTTCTGTCAGAGCCATTGCTAGCCCGCTCACAGTCTCCACTGTGCTTCAGAGTTTTCTCAACGACATACGTGCAATAGCAGTAGCGTTGCCTGCACTTATCCTGTCGGTGTTCCTCGAAGATACTCACCTGTAGTCTGCACTAATAGGGTGGTATTTCAAGCGGTTTGTTTTTTCTAGTTCTCATGGGAACTAGAGACAGAAAAAAGCTGCTAAATACGGTCCCGAGTTCGTACATTTTATTGGATTCAGCTTGTTACTGTTTTATCGAATAACAGTTCTTCATCGTTAGTTAAAGGCAGCGCACTAATAACAGTCCCTTATTACTTTGATTGAGATGATAGTATTCAGAGGCATGTTCTCTATTGGAGCGCAGTGCTTTCAGATTTTGTTTAATGTGTTCCTTCCTTCGTAGGGTGGAATCACATGTCACTTGTCGTTGATTCCACAATGAAATGTTGCACAAGTCTGTAAAATGCATGAGCTATTCATTTTAGCTATTTTCTTAGATCGAATAAGTAATTAAATTTTCTAGCTACATTTTAAATGCCAAATTTCTTCCATTTCTTCCATTTCTTCCCGAACTAGGTGATACACGTATCCCTCTTTTCGTGCAATACTGATTTTAACTGCCATTTTACGTAGTGTTTTGATACTGTCCATTCATTTCATTAAAATTTGTTTGCTGAAAGGCGACACAAAGTTATCGTGACAGTTTGCAACGAAACCTTTCTGATGCAACCAAGACTTATGTCGGTACTTCTTGGCAGATACACATGTTTCTTAATACCAAGCGATCTTATCGCTATTAATGATAACTTTTTTTGGGTGGGGTCCGCCTTTAGCAAAACACAATTTTCTGTTTTTTGTCCCAGTATTGTTTCACTGCAGTTTCTGCATCATCATTGGTTTTTCTTACTATGGCTGTTAAACATAAGGAATGTTCTTTACTGTTTAAATAAATGTAAATATTAATTTCTAAATCTTAATTAAAGATTTTTGAAGAGCACATAAAATATCTTTAATTAAGATTTAGAAACTAATATTTACATTTATTTAAACAGTAAAGAACATTCCTTATGTTTAATAGCCACAATAAAAACACCACTGATGATGCTGCAATAGCAGTAAACATGTCTGGGACAAAAAATTGTGTTTTGCTAAAGGCGGGCCCCAACCAAAAACATGTGCTATTATTAATAACGATAACACATACAAAAGAGCTTCAACCTCAAGATGATTATGATTTATCGTTATTGGCTGTTTGTGTCCCTGGAACACGGCATACGGATATTGACAGTAATAGAACCTGTATTGTTTCACTCAGAAATTTAAGCTTCTCGCGAAATGGCTGGTTGAGCATTGAGAGTTCTCTGTAGTTGGGCAAACGCAATATTTAGATGTCCTAGATTACACCGGTAACACAATTTTTGTGTTAGCTTTTCCTTTCGCTTTAAAATGAAGAAAAATAGATGAATCTTTGTTCCGTAGTGCTCGTGTATGCAGGTCATGTTGTAGTCGTTGGAAGAGATATTAATCAACTAATTGGAAAACTGATTTCATAAATGGCGATCTAGAAAAAATTTACTGAGAAACAATTGTAAGATTTCCCTGTATATTACCTAGAAGAGAGGATACTGCACATTACACATGATGGAAATATAGTAGACCAGTTGGCAATCAACAGACCTTATCATTTGAAGGATATTAACATAAATACTGAGGTCAGTGATGAAATTGCAGTAACAATGGGAACAAAGATACAAAGGGCTAAAAAGGAAGTAGAAAAACATTCATGTTCAGCAAAGGTGAAAAAGGACTTGTCATTAGCCAGGTAGGGTTTAGAAACAACTGGTTCAGCACTGTCACTGAAGTGTGAATAAAATTAGGCAGATAAGAGCTCACCCAAAGATGTACAAGCAAGTATTCTACCCACGCTAAATATGTTAATGGAAAGAGAGGAAACGGTACATAAACCTTCCGCTTCCACAGACCTGCTCTCTGCTGTCACTGCTGAGGGCGGCTTTTGAGGTGGGTGTACTGCTCGCCATGTGTTGGAGCCTGTGCTGACAGACGGCATTCCGACTCACGTGAAATACTCATCATCCGATTTTTCGAAAACTATCAGGTGAAAAAATTTGATTTTCCGAATTTTACAGTCAGATATCTTTATTCGCTAAAGAACTGCATTTCTCTTCAGCTGTATTTCTCTTCATTATACGTCATACCCACTGCGCTGCGTCAAATTAAGTAAATCATTGCATGAAATTTTAAAGAGTTTGCAGAGGCACAAACGCACTGCGTAACCTATGCGTATGCTCGAATTTAGCTCATACATTTCAAGAGTGAAACGTGGATAAGACATGGAAATTTAAAATTGACAACAGAAACATATCTCATTTCATTTTCTAGTTACTGGTGTTCATATCCGACGAACGAATGGTTGAAATGGCTCTGAGCACTGTGGGACTTAATTTCTGAGGTCATCAGTCCCTTAGAACTTAAAACTACTTAAACCTAACTAACCTAAGGACAACACACACATCCATGCCCGAGGAAGGATTCGAACCTGCGACCGTAGCGGTCGCGCGGTTCCAGACTGTAGCGCCTAGAACCGCTCGGTCACCATGGCCGGCTATCCGACGAACGATCGCGCGTGATGGGCCGAGTTCTGCCCATGCCGGCTAATATGAAATACTTATCATCCGACTTTAAGAATACTGTTACATGACAAAATATGATTTTTGCACATTTTACGGTCTGATAGCTTCGATCTATAAAACATCGGATTTCTTTTCGTTATATGCCATAGCTAAATAATGACTGCCCTGCATCAACTTAAGTAAAAAATTGCGCGAAATTTTAAAGATTTTTGCAGAGGTAAAAACTCATTGGGTTAACTTTGCGCATGGTTCATACACTCCTGGAAATTGAAATAAGAACACCGTGAATTCATTGTCCCAGGAAGGGGAAACTTTATTGACACATTCCTGGGGTCAGATACATCACATGATCACACTGACAGAACCACAGGCACATAGACACAGGCAACAGAGCATGCACAATGTCGCCACTAGTACAGTGTACATCCACCTTTCGCAGCAATGCAGGCGGCTATTCTCCCATGGAGACGATCGTAGAGATGCTGGATGTAGTCCTGTGGAACGGGTTGCCATGCCATTTCCACCTGGCGCCTCAGATGGACCAGCGTTCGTGCTGGACGTGCAGACCGCGTGAGACGACGCTTCATCCAGTCCCAAACATGCTCAATGGGGGACAGATCCGGAGATCTTGCTGGCCAGGGTAGTTGACTTACACCTTCTAGAGCACGTTGGGTGGCACGGGATACATGCGGACGTGCATTGTCCTGTTGGAACAGCAAGTTCCCTTGCCGGTCTAGGAATGGTAGAACGATGGGTTCGATGACGGTTTGGATGTACCGTGCACTATTCAGTGTCCCCTCGACGATCACCAGAGGTGTACGGCCAGTGTAGGAGATCGCTCCCCACACCATGATGCCGGGTGTTGGCCCTGTGTGCCTCGGTCGTATGCAGTCCTGATTGTGGCGCTCACCTGCACGGCGCCAAACACGCATACGACCATCATTGGCACCAAGGCAGAAGCGACTCTCATCGCTGAAGACGACACGTCTCCATTCGTCCCTCCATTCACGCCTGTCGCGACACCACTGGAGGCGGGCTGCACGATGTTGGGGCGTGAGCGGAAGACGGCCTAACGCTGTGCGGGACCGTAGCCCAGCTTCATGGAGACGGTTGCGAATGGTCCTCGCCGATACCCCAGGAGCAACAGTGTCCCTAATTTGCTGGGAAGTGGCGGTGCGGTCCCCTACGGCACTGCGTAGGATCCTACGGTCTTGGCGTGCATCCGTGCGTCGCTGCGGTCCGGTCCCAGGTCGACGGGCACGTGCACCTTCCGCCGACCACTGGCGACAACATCGATGTACTGTGGAGACCTCACGCCCCACGTGTTGAGCAATTCGTCGGAACGTCCACCCGGCCTCCCGCATGCCCACTATACGCCCTCGCTCAAAGTCCGTCAACTGCACATACGGTTCACGTCCACGCTGTCGCGGCATGCTACCAGTGTTAAAGACTGCGATGGAGCTCCGTATGCCACGGCAAACTGGCTGACACTGGCGGCGGCGGTGTACAAATGCTGCGCAGCTAGCGCCATTCGACGGCCAACACCGCGGTTCCTGGTGTGTCCGCTGTGCCGTGCGTGTGATCATTGCTTGTACAGCCCTCTCGCAGTGTCCGGAGCAAGTATGGTGGGTCTGACACACCGGTGTCAATGTGTTCTTTTTTCCATTTCCAGGAGTGTATTAATTCATAGAACGCAGTGAATGAGATGTAGAAAAGATATCAAAATATTATTTACAATTGACAGCAGAACGATATCTCATTTCGTTCTCAGCTTATTGGGTTTGATATCCGACAGATGGCCGCGTGCGACGCGCCCATTCCCGTTCTCGCGCTTCGCGAATCATGTGGTCGTAACAATCGTCATATCTCATAAGCGATGCTTGGTACATATCGGAGCGAGATTTTTTCAAATGATAGCACGCAGTGAGGCACATATTTTGTATGATAGACAGTCTTAACTTTTTATTCACCGAGTGAGTCGCCCACAGCAGTGAGAGGTCGGCGGTGTCTCTAGCACTGTAGGTAAACCAAAGCGGTGCTCATATAGGCGTCGATATCATCTGAATACGGCAACCAGTAACTTTATAGCCTCCTACAGAATCGAAAGAGAAACACAATAAGAAGTGCCTTCCGCCAATAAATTAACATTACTTCGCAAGCACAGACATAAGCAGGACATCTGTATTGCAGTGAAAAGACAATTTTTCTGCATTGTTTCAAGGTACCATATTAGAATATAATGACAGTTCTCAAATAAAGTGATGGACAAAATATTAATTGACCCCTTAAAAGAGCTCACCGACAGTTTGGAACGCTGTAAATGGTACAGAACGTTTACCAGGTGGTCATACACTGAAACGCCAATGAAACTGGTGTAGACATGCATATTCGAATACAGTGATATGTAAACAAGCAGAACACGCCGCTGGGGTCGGCAACGCCTATATAAGAATAGAAGTGTCTGGCGCAGTTGTTAGATTTACTGCTGCTACAATGGCAGGTTATCGCGATTTAAGTGAGTTTGAACGTGGTGCTATAGTAGCGAGTGAAGACGGGGATCTGCAGTAGATGCACTCTACGTGCTACAACGTCCAGGCAACGACAGCGTCAATTACGGTTGTAGTAGGCATGAGAGCACAGAGACCGTGGGTCCGGTGAAGCATATTTCTTGTTACAGCACGATGGTGGATAGTCGTGCCCAGACTAACTGACATCGAGGTGAATAGCTGCACCGCACTGATGAGGGCGCTATTATGCTATGGCGGACGTTTACCTGGGCTTTCATGGGACCTTTATTACAAATTAAAGGCATCATGCAGCCGAGGACTACGCGAACTTTATTGCGGACCACCTACATCTCATCGTGCTTGACGGCTTCCTCTGACGGAAATGGGACCTTCCGGCAGGATTACTGTCCAGTCGGAAGGCCGGAATCATGCTACAGTGCTTTGAGGGGCGTAATAGTAATACCTTGGCAGGCAAATTCGCCTGATCTGTACCTGATGGACACGTGTGGGAGGCTATCGGGCGCCACCTCGCACCGCCAAACCACCAGCACGTAATTTACGAAAATTGCGTGACCTGTGCCTAGAAATGTGGTGTCACGTACCTCTCGATTCCTGCAATGGGTTTTTCGAATTCATGCCACGCAGAATCGCTGCTGTGTTGCGGTCCAACTGCGGATCAACACGTTACTTAAGTGATCATAATATTTTGCCTCGTCAGAAAAATGCGCACCTCGAAGTAGTTATTCATTACATTATACACTGAAGAGAGAAACAAGCTGGTACACTTTCCTAATATCGAGTAGGGCCCCGTGATCACGCAGAAGTGCCACAACATGACGTGGCCTGGACTCTACTAATGTCTGAAGTAGTGGGGGAGGTGACAGCATGAATCCCGCAGGGCTGTCCGTAAATACCCAAGCGTATGAGGGGATGGAGATCTCTTCTGAACAGTGTTCCAGCGTAACGCGGCAAGCGCCGTCAATCTAGGCGGGAACGTCAGAGCAGAGAGGGCGTCAACCAATTGCACGCTGACCGACCCCTCTCCAGGACGACAACGAGACAGCAGGGCCAAGACATAAGCGCAGCGCCGAATGGCCGCGGCCCAGTTGAAGATTAGCCGTTCTACGAACTCTCTAGCAGCGACGTAGGAACTGCATTATATCACTTGTATTACGAATTGTGTATACTGAAGAGCTTCACAACAAACGGCGCTTTGCGAGGCATCCCATATATGCTCAATAACGTTCATGTCTGGGGAGTTTGATAGCCAGCGGAAGTGTTTAAACTCGGAAGAGTGTTTCTGGAACCACTCTGTAGCGATTCTGGACGTGTCAGGTGTCGTATTGACCTACTGGAGCTGCCCAAGTCCGTTACAATGGACATGAATGGATGCACTTGATCAGACAGGATGGTTACATACGTGTCACCTGTCTGAGTCGTATCTGTACGTATCAGGGGTCCCATATCTCTCCAACTGCACACGCTCCACACCATTACAGAACCTCCCCACCAGCTTGAACAGTCCCCTGCTGACATCCAAGGTCCATGGATTCATGAGGTTGTCTCCATACCCTTACACGTCCATCCACTCGATACAATTTGAAACGAGACTCGTCCGATCAGGCAACATGTTTCCAGACATCAACAGTCCAATGTCTGTGTTGATGGGCCCAGGCGAGGTGTAAAGCTTTGTGTCGTGCAGTCATCAAGGGTACACGGGAGGCCCATCGGCTCTGAAAGCCCATATCGATGACGTTTCGTTCAATTGTTCGCACGCTGACACTGATGGTCCAACAATAAAATTTGCGGCAGTATGGGGAACCATGGTCCTTGCCGTTGGTGGGGAGGCTTGCGTGCCTCAGCGATACAGACGGCCGTAACGTAGGTGCAACCACAACGGAGGGGTATCTGTTGAGAGGCCAGACAAACATGTGGTTCCTGAAGAGGGACAGCAGCCTTTTCAGTAGTTGCAGGGCAACAGTCTGGATGATTGACTGATCTGGCCTTGCAACATTAACCAAAACGGCCTTGCTGTGCTGGTACTGCGAACGGCTGAAAGCAAGGGGAAACTACAGCCGTAATTTTCCCCGAGGATATGCAGCTTTACTGTATGATTAAATGATGATGGCGTCCTCTTGGGTAAAATATTCCGGAGGTAAAATAGTCCCCCATTCGGATCTCCAGGTGGGGACTACTCAAGAGGATGTCGTTATCAGGAGAAAAAACTGGCATTCTACGGATCGGAGTGTGGAATGTCAGATCCCTCAATCGGGCAGGTAGGTTAGAAAATTTAAAAAGGGGAATGGATACGTTAAAGTTAGATATAGTGGGAATTAGTGAGGTTTGGTGGCAGGATGAACAAGACTTTTGGTCAGGTGAATACAGGGTTATAAATACAAAATCAAATAGGGGTAATGCAGGAGTAGGTTTAATAATGAATAAAAAATAGGAGTGCGGGTAAGCTACTACAAACAGCATAGTGAACGCATTATTGTGGCCATGATAGACACAAAGCCCACACCTACTACAGTAGTACAAGTTCATATGCCTACTAGCTCTGCAGATGATGATGAAATTGATGAAATGTATGATGAGATAAAAGAAATTATTCAGGTAGTGAAGGGAGACTAAAATTTAATAATAGTCATGGGTGACTGGAATTCGACAGTAGGAAAAGGGAGAGAAGGAAACATAGTAGGTGATTATGGATTGGGGCTAAGAAATGAAAGAGGAAGCCGTCTGGTAGAATTTTGCACAGATCATAACTTAATCATAGCTAACACTTGGTTCAAGAATCCTAAAAGAAGGTTGTATACATGGAAGAATCCTCGAGATACTAAAAGGTATCAGATAAATTATATAATGGTAAGACAGAGATTTAGGAATCAGGTTTTAAATTGTAGGACATTTCCAGGGGCAGATGTGGACTGACCACAATCTATTGGTTATGACCTGTAGGTTAAAACTGAAGAAACTGCACAAAGGTGGGAACTTAAGGACATGGGATCTGGATAAGCTGAAAGAACCAGAGGTTGTACAGAGTTTCAAGGAGAGCATAAGGGAACAATTGACAGGAATGGGGGAAAGAAACACAGTAGAAGAAGAATGGGTAGCTCTGAGGGATGAAGTAGTGATGGCAGCAGAGGATAAAGCAGGTATAAAGACGAGGTCTGCTAGAAATCCTTGGGTAACAGAAGAAATATTGAATTTAATTGATGAAAGGAGAAAATATAAAAATGCAGTAAATGAAGCAGGCAAAAAGGAATACAAAAGTCTCAAAAATGAGATCGACAGGAAGTGCAAAATGGCTAAGCAGGGATGGCTAGAGGACAAATGTAAGGATGAAGAAGCTTATCTCATTAGGGGTAAGATAGATACTGCCTACAGGAAAATTAAAGAGACCTTTGGAGAGAAGAGAACCACGTGTATGAATATCAAGAGCTCAGATGGCAACCCAGTTCTAACAAAGAAAGGAAGGCAGAAAGGTGGAAAGAGTATATAGAAGGTTTATACAAGGGCGATGTACTTGAGGACAATATTATGGAAACCATTGCATTAAAGACTTGTAACGTGTATCCGACATGTGGCCTGTAAGTGAAAATGTGTCGCCGGCCGATGTGACCGACCGGTTCTAGGCGCTTCAGTCTGGAACCACGCTGCTGCTACAGTCGCAGGTTCGAAGCCTGCCTCGGGCATGGATGTGTGTGATGTCCTTAGGTTAGTTAGGTTTAAGTAATTCTAAGTCTAGGGGACTGATGACCTCAGATGTTAGGTCCCATAGTGCTTGGAGCCATTTTATTTTGAAAAAGTGTTATGATGATCTCTGCATTGACAAAATATTCCGGAATAGTCCCCCATTCGGATCTCCTGGAGGTGACTGTAAAGGGGGAGGTGAACATTGAATAACAGACGAAAGGATAGCGTTCTACGTTTCGGGGCATGGAATGTCAGAAATTTTAATGTGGTAGGGAAGCTAGAAAACCCAAAAAGGGAAATGCAAATGCTCAGACTCAATACACTAGGTGTCAGTGAGGTGAAATCGAGATCTGTGATAGTGTTGTTCTTATCTGCATCGACAGCAAACCAATGCCTACAACGATAGTTCAGAAGCACAAGCCGACGTCGGAAGCTGAAGCTGAAGAGATAAAGTATATGAGGATATTGAAAGGGTAATAAAGTACGTAAAGGCACGTGAAAATCTAATAGTCAAGGGGGATGGAATGGTATTTGTAGGGGAAGGAGCAGAAGATAAGGTTACAGGAGAATATGGGCTGGGGACAAGGAATGAGGGAGGAGAAGGACTAATTGAGTTCTGTAATAAATTTCGACCAGTAATAGCTAATACTCTTTTCAAGAACCACAAGCAGAGGAAGTATAGTTGGAAAAGGCCAGGCGATACGGGAAGATTTCAGTTAGATTACATCATGGTCAGATAGAGATTCCGAAATCAGATACTGGATTATAAGGCTTATCCAGGAGCAGATATAAACTCGGACACAATTTAGTATCATAATTTAGTAGTGCTGAAGAGTAAGTTTAAGTTTAAGAGATTAGTGAGGAAGAATCAAGATGCCAAGAGCTGGGACATGAAAGTACTAAGGAATGACGAGACATGCTAGAAGTTCTCTAAGGCTGTAGATACGGCAATAAGGAATAGATCAATAGGCAGTACAGTTGATGATGAATGAACATCTCTAAAAAGGACCACCACAGAAGTTGGGAAGGAAAGCAGAGGTACGAAGAAGATAATTTGGAAGAAATCATGGGTAACACAAGAAATACTTCAGCTGATCAATGAAAGGAGGACTTACAAAAATGATCAGGGAATAGAAGTTGCTGAGATATGAAATACCTAAGAAATGCAGGGAAGTTAGACGAAATGCCTCCATGGAAAATGTGAAGAAATCTAAAAAGAAATGATTGTCGGAAGGAGTGACTCAGCGTGTAGGAAAGTCAAAAGAAATTTCGGTGAAATTAAAAACAAGGGTGGTAACATTAAGAGCGTAATGGGAATTCCACTGCTAAATGCAGAACAGAGAGCGGTTGAGAGCGGTTGGGTGAGATGAGTACATTGAATTCCTTTACGAGGGGGAAGATTTGCCTGATGTGATAGAAGAAGAAACAGCAGTCCCTATAGAAGAGATACGGGATCCAGGATTAGAACCAGAATTTAAGAGAGCTTTGGTGTACTTAAGATCAAGTAAAGCGGAAGGGATAGACAACATCCATCAGAATTTCTAAAATAATTGGAGGAAATGGCAACAAAACGACTGTTCAAGTTGATGAGTAAAATGTATGAGTCTGGCGACATACCATATGACTTTCGGAAAAATATCATCGACGCAGTTCCGTAGACTGCAAGAGCTGACAAGTGCTAGAGTTATCGTACAATCAGCTTAACAGCTCATGGATCCAAGTTTTACAACAATAATGTACAGAAGAATGGAGAAGAAAATTGAGGAAGTATTAGGTGACGATCAGTTTGGCTTTGGGAAAGCTAATGGCACCAGAGAGGCAGTTCTGACGTTGCAGTTGGTAATGGAAGCAAGACTAGAGTTAAATCAAGACACGTTCATAGGATTTGTCGACCTGGAAAAAGCGTTCGACAGTATAAAATGGTGTAAGCTCTAGGAAGAGCTATAGGGACAGACGGGTAATATACAATATGTACAAGAGAGATAAGAGGGAATAATAAGAATGGACAAGCAAGAACGAAAGGCTCGGATTAAAGAAGGTCTAAGACAGGGATGTAGTCATTCACCCCTACTGTTCAGTCTGTACATTGAAAAAGCAGTGATGGAAATAAAAGAAACGTTCGGGAATGGAATTAAAATTCAAGGTGAAATGATATCAATGATACGGTTCGCGGATGACATTGCTATCCTGAGTCAAAGTGAAGAAGAATTACATGATGTGCTGAACGGAATGGACAGTGTAATGAGTAGAGAATATGGAATGAGAGTAAATCGAAGAAAGAAGGTAATGAGAAGTAGCAGTAATAGGAACAGCTACAAGCTTAACATCAGGGTTGTCGGTCACGAAGTAGATGAAGTTAAGGAATAACCAGTGACGGACGGAGGAAGGTGGACATCAAAATCAGACTAGCACTGGCAGAAAGGGCATTCCTGGCCAATAGAAGTCTACTATTATCAAATATAGGCCTTAATTTGAGGAAGAAATTTCGGAGAACGTAGGTTTGGGAGTACAGCATGGTATGGTAGTGAAACATGGACTGTGGGAAAACCGGAACAGAAGAGAATAAAAGCATGTGGGATGCAGGCGAATGTTGAAAATTAGGTGGACTGATAAAGTAAGGAATGAGGAGGTTCTACGCCGAATCGGAGAGGAAAGGAATATGTGGAAAATACAAAGGAGAAGAGACAGGATGATAGGACATCTGCTAAGACATGAGGGAATGATTTCCATGGTACTAGAGGGAGCTGTAGAGGGCAAAAACTGTAGAGAAAGACAGAGGCAACACACAACTGAGGACGTAGGCTGCAAGTGCTACTCTGAGGTGAAGAGGTTGGCACAGGAGAGAAATTCGTGGCGGGCCGCATCAAACCAGTCAGAAGAATGAAGGCTAAAAAAAAAAAAAAAAAAAAAAAAAAAAAAAGTGACATGTCACAAGAACAGTTGGAAAGCTGCTTCGTCTGGCCCATCTACTGTTACCTCTGTTACCTCTATCTTTCGCCCGTGAAGAAAGTCTAGAGGCTTACTTGACTAATGAATTTTCCCAATGCTGGAAAATAATCACCAGTCCGAACTGTATTGGGCTGATAAGAGAGTTTTCTCTCGTTTCCGAACATTCGTATACTGCTTCTGGAGCGCACCCCTATATGTCATTTCTGATCTGCAAAGGCGTCCTTTTTCCAGTCTGCCAGTGGTCTTACTTTAGCTTTGCCAAGATCGAGGATATAAACTCGTTCAGCGACTGGACACGTCTATTTGCAGGTACTGGATGTCATGTTGTTGTCGTTTGGAAAGACCGCAGAAGACGG
This sequence comes from Schistocerca gregaria, assembly GCF_023897955.1. Taxonomy (NCBI): domain Eukaryota; kingdom Metazoa; phylum Arthropoda; class Insecta; order Orthoptera; family Acrididae; genus Schistocerca; species Schistocerca gregaria. Next base: position 742,415,437 of record NC_064920.1, on the reverse strand, counting down.
GATGACAAGCGCATGAACTAGAATGTTTCCTAGATTGTGCCCGTGTCCTTAGCGTCGGCAGCGGCAGTGGGACCAGAAGCGCGGAGGATGCCCTATCGGTGGTGCAGTGATGTGTGTGGCGGGCTCTGGCGGGCACGAGAAGGCAGTGTCCTGAGGCAGCCTGTCCGGTTCCGAGGAGTGGCGCTAGAGAGGAGGGTGCAGGTGGCGGCTGGTAGCTGGCACGTGGGAAGACACGCAGCGGCGGGTCGCAGGCCGTGGCAGGCGGGTGCGTGGCAAGCCTCACGCTTGTTTCCATAATGCGATGTGACACATCCACATCCACTCACACTTCCAGAAAATTTACGCTGCTCAGCACTAAACACACACATCTGGATGTATAAATCTAACAGAACTATTACTCTCACATGGCTGTACTTTCCATTCTGATGAAGGCCACGCATACACCACAATATAAAAGCCCACGTTCAGGACAGCGAAACTACTGTCACTAAGAGTACTGTTGTCCTTAACCCATTAAGTCCCAAATTAGTTTTTTTTTAAGTTGTATTTTTTATTCCTTAATTATAATGTAGATGGTGTATGAACCACAATAAGTACAAAAATAGCCAAAGAATATTTATACATGCTGATATAATGGCCGTTCTCAAAATAGGACACTGGGCTCCAACAGTATCGTATAGCATACTAAACTGTATTCTAGTCTTAACTATTTATTTCTTGGGAAATGGTACAATCGACTTCACACACAGTGTTACACAGCATTTAACAAAATATTTTTTGGTTTCCCGTTGCATTTAGCTCTTACACATCTTCTTTGCGTGCTTCTTTTGTCATATGACCAATTTCATCAAACCTGATGACTGGTATCACTGTCAACTGACTTGATGGGTATTCCATTGAACGTCTAATATTCGGTCTTCCAGAGTCCAATTTCAGGTATGTAACTGTAACAGCACGTCTGAAATCCAGTAAATCCTGTGCATTTTTCCCATGTGCTAGTCTGTAGAAGAGTCAGGCATTTACGAGGGCCATTTCCAGCAAATGTGTAATAGGTCCCAGTACCATTTTTTTTCTCTAATTATTGTCGCATATTTTCCAACTAATCTGTCATGGTGGTCAACACCTCCCATGTACGCGTTATACGACTTCAAAACGGCAGGTTGCTGCACTTGTGTGTTCTTACTTTCTTGTCTACTGTACAGCGTAGCAGCTCCCAAAGGTTCAACTTGGTCAAAATTTGTATCAATTGTAACGCATCTGTTGTCGTGCCATCGAACAAATATGACTTCACCATTCCTGTCGAACTGGTAGTCAGTTTCCTCGAACTGTCTTTTTCAGTTCGTAGTGGACAGTCAGCGACTCGTTTCTCTCTGACAGCCCCAGTTGCTCAAAAACCCTAATTTCTCTGATGAATCAGAAGATCTCTACAAGTGAAGAAATTGTCAAAGTACGCACAATGATTCTCGGGTTTTTCAATGCAGTCCAACATGTTTAGGACTACTCTTGATCCCAATAGTAGGTCATCCCTTGCAGTATCTTCGGGATCCTTTCCACAGTATAAATCAAATTTGAAACTCTCCACAAAGAGACCACAACTTATAGCCAAATCTAATAGGCTTGCCTCGGATAAACTGTCCATCTGGAACTGTATTATTTACGAATGGGTTAGATATTCATAAATATACTTACACAATACACTGTAAATTTCAAAGTAACTTCATATCCTATAATTTATATATAAAAGAGGTGTCATTACTTACCTCAGCAACAAAAGCTGTTAAAATTACCACGTTCTAAAAAGAAAATACATCAGCAGCAGCAGCGTTTCATATTGGAACATTTAGCAATACAAATAACTGAAATGATAACACCAAATCCCAGTGTCTTATTTCGAGTATACCAAATGTTACAACAATAGAAAACAATGAATATAACTCCAATTGAGCTAACAATGCAAGTAGTTTAAAAGACATTGTTGACTATAAATAATCGCAAAAAGATCTTTGCCACATATTTCAAATATTACTAAATTACCGATAAAGTAAACACCTGTAATAACGAACAGTGTGTTTTAGTATTCAATAATCAATTAATGGTAGGATTTATTGCTTTTAATTTTCTCTATACATACATTTGTTATAAAAAGCATCAACAAATGACGTAGAACAGTAATAGATGCAAATTAATAATTTATTGTGTATTTATAAATAAGTGAGTGCTCTGTACTCAAAATAGGACACTGGTACTTAATGGGTTAAGAGGCAGTGCCACGCTTGCAATGGGACCACGCCACCAATGTCGTCCAAATTTGTGTTATATGCAGAGCCTGGTCAGAAACGAAAACGACGATTGTAGGAGCTCCAGATGGCCGAGCGTTTAGAGGAAATAGCGCTTTTGGTGCGGTGGACGGAGCATGATCCATCTCTCAGGCAGCGTTTGGCGCAGCGCAATGGAGTACAGAACGGTAAATCGGTCGAATACCTGTGTGGCAAAACGTTTCTTCTGTATTTCATTTTCAGTTTTTACGTTACGTACACCTCATAAATAATGGTTATTATATTATATCCGTTAACATTTTCATAAGTTATGAAAAGGAAAAGAAAATTGGGAATTAGAAATACGTTTCCAAGAAGAGATTGTAATTCTAGCTCAGGCTTCTTTACGAGTGGTTTCCTCCCAAACTGTGCAATAAGAGAGAGCCTTTATTTGATATAAACCACAGTGATTTTTCTATAGAAACATTAAAACAATCATGTAATTGTAAAAATGCGGCGTTTATAACGTGTGCAAGATGATGGGAAAGTTACTGGTTTTCCTGGTCTCTGAATGTCACACTAGCACGTGTAAATCATCAACCGTAAAATAATAAAGTATCTAATTTTCCATTCGAAGTTCCTGGAAATTTATTTGCAATCTCAAATTTTCCGTTGCCTTTTCTTTTCATGCCTTTTATAAGAATATTACTAAACACAATCTATTGAGCATTATGTTGGTTTACTTGCAGTATAAGTAACGAAAAAATTGAAAATAAAAGTTTCCGCATAGAGACTCGAGACCACAACCTTCGGACAGTCGTTCCGTATTACTTCCGCTGCACCACCCTCTGCAAGGAAGCCACTGTAACAAATGGTTCATGCCTTGCTCGATCGGCGCCAAAAATTCTATTTATTCTAAACGTTTTTCTAAGCGTTCGGACATCAGGACCTCCACGTTCTGTCACATTCTTTCTTGGCGAAGCCCTGCGTATACCAAAAATCTGTAATGATGAGTAGGTGCGGTTGTCTTGTTTTTGAGCCATATACTAAAACTTGGGACAAGCAGAAAAAAGATGCCCTTGTTGGCGAATATTGCAAGCCCCGACAAATGATATCAGAATATTCATTTCGGTAAAAATTCTAACCAATCGCAACAGGTGCACATCTGCAGAGAGCATTTCATTATCAAAGACGCCTGTAATGGTCGACTTTACACCCCACTGCCTTGTTTTACAACGACTCCTTTGGAATTTCATTTACTACGTGAAGTGTGGTCTCAGCTGAATAGAATGAGATCTGGACATGCACGGGAAATAAGGAAAACTACATTAACCGAAGGGCAAATGTGATTCAGAGAAGCAGGCTATCAATCTTGCTAATGTAGAGATCACTTTAAGAAAATACACCAGTGTTTCTTCAGTCTTTCTGATGTCAAACGAAGAAAATGCCAAAAATATTAAAAATCTGGATATATTCCGATGGATTATCATTTTGTATCTGTATTCCTTGCACCAGTATTGTTTGAGTTCTACGGTTTTAATCGTACTATAATTACATTAAATGAATAAATTGTCAGATATAAATTTGATATGCGTAGGGATCAAGACAGTATGCACGACAGCTAGTACTTTCCTGCACCGTTAAGACTTTCAACTTTCTTATCTGCGGACGAATAGCTAAATGAGTCGTCGAAGTGCAGCATCACCTCCATTTTCACGTGAAGGACATAAAGACGTCCATCTGGGTAGAAACTTCGCTATGACAGAAGCCTTTGCTCTCACATTTAGGACTTCCCAGCAACATTCTGATTCCTTTGGCGGTGGGCGAGAGTTCCACGGGTACCTTAACTAGTGTCATATTACTAGCGAAGGTGTGGTAAAGTGGCCAGGACGAGAAAAGTAGCCACTGCATATCCTTTTGCTGCTGCCTGCCGAGAAGTAGTCAAACTAATCCACCATACATCATTGTTGAGTTTGACAGAGGAAGCTTCTTCTGTTATTTTTTGGAGAAAATTTTTCAGGTTTGCCGGCCGCGGTGGTCTCGCGGTTTTAGGCGCGCAGTCCGGAACCGTGCGACTGCTACGGTCGCACATTCGAATCCTGCCTCGGGCATGGATGTGTGTGATGCCCTTAGGTTAGTTAGGTTTAAGTAGTTCTAAGTTCTAGGGGACTCATGATCACAACAGTTGAGTCCTATAGTGCTCAGAGCCGTTTGATTTTTTTTCAGGTTTTCGGTCACATGACATCAAATAAGATAAGTCATTTATATTATTCTCGTTATCTCACTTATACGTAGAGTAACATTTTTTTTACCATATCACTGTCTTTTGGCAGACAAATGTCGTTCCATGTTGTTTCTTTCAGATTAACAGCTCGATCTGTGAACCACTAATGCCAACGCGTGGTCCGATCGGGAATAATGACCATTTTACCAGTCAGAAATGGCGGTTAAGGCGTGTACTCTTATTAATTAGTTAGCTGCATCGATACACCGAGGTGACAGGTCATGGGATAGCTATATGCGCGTATACAGACGGAGGTAGTACAAAAGGTATAAAAGGGCAGTTCGGAGCTGTTATTCGTACCCAAATGATTGTGAAAAGGTTTCCGACGTGACTATGGCCACACGGCGAGAATTAGCAGACTCTGAACGTGGAGTCGTAGTTGGAGCTAGATGCAAAGGACTTTTCATTTCGGAAATCGTTATCGCACTGAGTATTTCGAGATCCAAAGTGTCAAGAGTGTGTCGAGCATACCAGATTTCAGGCATTACCTCCCACCAAGGACAACACAGTGGCCAGCAGCCTTCACTTAACGATCGAGAGCAGCGGCGTTTGAGTGCAGTTGTCTGTGCCAGCAGACAAGCAACACTGCGTGAACTATCAGAACTCAATGCGGCACGTACGACGGGCGTATCCGTTAGGGCAGTGCGGCGAAATTTGACGTTGCTGGGCTATGACTTCAGACAATGGACGCGAGTGCCTTTAGTAGCAGTGCGACATCTCCTGCAACGCCTTTCCTACACTCGTGACGACATCGGTTGGACCCTAGACATCTGGAAAATAGTGGCCTCTTCAGATGAGTCCGATTTCAGCTGATGGTAGAGTTTGAGTTTGCACACCGTATGAAGCCATGGACCCATGGCACTGTGAAAGGTGGTGGTAGCTCCATAATAGTGTAGGCTATATATACGTGGAATGGACTGGGTGCACAAAATCTTGCACCTGCAATACTCCCGCAATTATAGGTGGCAGTAGAGACAGCATGGATCAATATTTCTTCAGGGAGACGTCTCAGAGTTCTTGAGTCCATGTCACGTCGAGCTGCTGCACCACGCCCGGCAATAGGAGAGCCTACACAATGTTGGGAGGCATCGTATGACATCTGTCACGTCAGTGTATATCATGCATAGTACCATACACTATGTGATCAAAAGTATCCAGACACCCGGCTGAAAATAACTTACAATTTCGTGGCGCCCTCCATCGGTAATGCTGGAATTCAATATGCTGTTAGCCTGCCTTTAGCCTTGATGACAGCTTCCACTCTCGCAGATGTACTGTAAGACGTTGTGGTCTCCTGACCTTCATTGCTTACTTATTCCGTACTCACAATCATATTCCGCGCCTCAAGTCGCTTCATTTGAACCCAAACCCGATAAGATAAAGTCAATGTTGTATGAATTCATGTAAACGATACGCAAATAACAAGTGCGCACTGGGGTTGAGATACTCAAGGCTGGCGTACACACGTACATTCAAGACACGACAGTCACAAGAGCTTTGAGTTCGGGAGAGGCGCACTGCATGCCGAGAGGCCAGTCGCTTCAGAGGACGATTCAGCCTATGTATGTTGGACGGCGACCGCCTGTGTAGCAGACAGTGTTTGCTCGAGTGAAAGGGGAGAATGACCCCGTGTTCGGCTTACAATCTTATTTTGCTACATTGTGTGGGAGCGCCCAGCCTACACATTCTTTACAAACATAGCATGCAGTTTCAGAGGTTTTCACAGGGAGACAGCAAACGCCAAACGCCGTTGCTACAGATTTCCGGATTGGTCGCCTTAAATGAAACGTCATTCTCCCTGTTTAGAAGAGCAATGCTCATTGGCAGACGATATTCCTGACGCCTTGAGCTAAAGGAGTAATGGAAGAGACCAAAAGATATACCTCTTCACATCTGGCATGAAGAGGGGTCATTCCGTTGTCGCTCTTGGAGCGAGAACACGTCACAAGAGCGTATGCACTCGTACGTGTACTCAAAGAGCGAGGAACAAGTCTCTCCTCAGTACTTCACTGGGAGAGCACCTCTGTCGAGAGCAAATCGGAGTGCGACTCCATATTGAGTCCTTGCGATTAAGCGTTGTTCACTGTGTTGGCCGCCACACTTATTGTGCGGTATGAACGGACAGAGTTATAGTTAAATGCTTACGAGCGAATTTTTGAGTGACATCGCGGTGGACTGGTTATCTGACCGGTGTACCACGCCAATAGTTAGATTAGGGGCGAATAGGAGTCCTTGACTTCATCAAGGCGTAGGGAGGGTTTGATTGGCAAAGGTCAATCCAGATAGAACGAGAGGTATTGTATTTGTCAACAGCGAGCGGTGCAGACAGCAGTCATCGCAGCTTACGGTATTGTGCACTACAGCTCTTGTGAGCCCCATATTTCCTCCACAACAGTACACTTCATTGCATTTCACACGCGACAGCTTCTACCGTACCTAGCAACATTCTAACGGATAATTATTCAAGTTGAGTAGGCGTGGCTCTCAGCCATTCTGCCAAGTCAATAACAATCTTAAACTTTGTATAGAAATTTCATTAGCGAATCCTATCCTTAAGAGATAACTTCACATTCAGAAAAAACCCGAAAATTACTTATTCAGTTCACAACAAAAAGTGCCATTGTGATTTCTCAGAGTTTTTGCAAAATAAGTAATAATTTTCGTTGGTATCATGTTTTTCTTGCACTAACTAGCATTACCCCAGTACCCAAGAATCCCACTAGTTACGTAAGAAATTTTGCGAATTTTTGTGTCATTTCCTTACAGCGGACGACTCCAGAAGATATTTATTGCTGAAAGTTTTTCAGGCATTTCTCTTCAGAACGTTAGGAGCGTCTGTCTGACTTCTGTAGTAGTGTAGTGATGGAAATTGCATCTTGCAGGAGCCGCAGGGTAAAGGGTACATCTCAGATTAATCCGTTGCGCAGAATGACAGAATAGCACCCACATGCTCACAATACGTTCAATCAGGTGCTGGAAGGTTTCTTGGGGAATGACAGCCCATTCTTCACGGAGTCCTGCACTGAGGAGAGGTATCGATGTCAGTCTGTGAGACCTGGCACGAAGTCGGCCTTCCATAACATCCCAAAGGTGTGGATTCAGGTCAGAACTCCGTGCAGGCCAACCCATTACAGGGATGTTATTGTCGTGTAACCACTCTGCCACAGGTCGTGCATTATGAACAGGTGCTCGATCGTGTTGAAAGATGCAATCGCCATCCCCGAATTGCTGTTCAACAGTGGGAAGAAGAACAGCTTAAAACATCAATGTAGGCCTGCTCTGTGATAGTGCCAACAATAAAGGGTGTAAGCCCCCTCCATGAAAAACACGACCTCGCCATAACACCACCGCCTCGGAATTTTACTGTTGACTCTACGCACTCTGGCAGATTAAGTTCACTGGGTATTCGCCATACACACACCCTGCCATAGGATCACCACATTGTGATTCGTCACTCCACGCATCGTTTTTCCACTGTTCAATAGTCCAATACCTACGCTCCTTACACCAAGCGAGGCGTCGTTTGGCATTTACGGCGTGTTGCGTGACTTATGAGTAGCCGCTCGACCATGAAATCCAAGTTTTCTCACCTCCTGCCGAACTGTCATAGTACTTGCAGTGGCTCCTGATGCAGTTTGGAATTCAGTGTGATTGTCTGGATAGATGTCCGTCTATTACACATTACGACCCTCTTCAAATGTCGGCGGTCTCGTCAGTCAACAGACGAGGTCGGCCTGTACGCTTTTGTGCTGTACATGTCCCTTCACGTTTTCCCTTCACTACCACTTCGGAACTTAGGGATGTTTAGGAGTGTGGGAATCTCGCTCAGAGACGTATGATACAAGTGACACCCAAACAGCTGACCACGTTCGAAGTCCGTGAGTTCCGCGGACTGCCCCATTCTGCTCTGTCACGTTGTCAGATGATTACTGAGGTCGTTGATATGGATTACGTGGCACTAGGTGCCAGCACAATGAACCTAATATGAAAAACGTATGTTTTTGGGAGTGCCCGGATACTTTTAATCACATTTATAGTATTTTATATACTAAACTGTCATCCGTCATTCTGTCAGCCTGTGACAATTTTGAATTAATTAACTTGTGTTAGTGAAAACCGACTGTTCTGTTATGTTTAACCTAATACAAAAATCCGATTGAAAGTGGTCTGTTCCAGCGGATTGATATTCTTTCTGATACTAGAGCATCAAGATGCCTAGAGGACGTGCCTGCAAGTCAGAACAATAGATGCTGTGGAAATGGAACTGGGCATGTTACCCCCCTAAGTAGAGAATAGTAGGCACTATGTATACCTTCAGAAAAATGCATATATTTCCTGTACATTTTGTTCTCTTTCATTTAAAATTATGTGGTGTGATACTCTGTAATACGTAGATTGAGTGTGAGTCTGGTTTGGTGAAAATACGTTTACCCTTTGAGTGGTCACTTTACCCTGGGTTCCACTCTATTTCTCTTTTCAAAGACTGGACGCCACTGGAAGACGTGATTAGACTATGCGACATAGCCGTCAGTGTGTCTTGCGCGCCCTGTTTTACGCCTACGAGGGCTCAACGAGAATCGTCGCGGGAGGCGCATTTGGTACAATTAGCATGCTAAGCCCAAGAGAGAAAGAGAGAGAGAGAGAGAGAGAGAGAGAGAGACGACAATGTCGAAATTTCGTAGGAATGATGTCAGTATTCATACATGACAGATATTCCGACACTATACATTTCCACGAGATAGCGAGCTTTCATAATTCTATTTATCATATATTTTCACTCTGTATTGCATGTAAAAAATCACTTTTCTTCACACATGGTGTCGTATGAATTTAACAAATGACGATTCGTAAAATATTTTTTGTGGCTCTGACGCACTTTGTAAAGAAGATTCCTTTTGGCGTCTTCAGTATTCTGACAGAGTAGCACTTGCACTCTGCGTCCCCAATTATTTATTGGATGTATTCCGTTCTCCGTCTTCCCCAAGGTTTTTACCCTCTGAAGCCCCCTCTGGTACTATGGAAGTTATCATCCCGTCCCTTCGTGATCTCCAAACATTCCTTTGCTCATTTATTTTGCAGAAATAAAAGAAAATCTTTATAAATGTTCAGTGTGTTGCCATACTTAAAAATTAAGTTGCGACGTGTGTGTGAAATAACTCGTTCCCAGCATTAAGATTTATCGCGCAAATGTTCATTGGTACATGAAGTTAGTTAATTATCTTCTCCATTCCTTATCTTGTTCATTCCATTAATTTGCAACCATTTCTTTAGCACCACATCTGAAACGCTTTGATTCTCTTCTTTTCCGATTTTCCTATAGTCTATGATTTACTGCCGTAGAACTTTATACTTGTAACTTATATTTTCAGAAATGTCTTCTCGGGTTAAGGCCGATGTTTGATATTAGCAGACTTTTCTTCGCCAGGAATGCCCATTTGTCTGTGTTAGTTGGGTTTGTGTGTCCTCCTTGCTTCCTCTGTCATGTGTTAGTTTGCATCCTAACTGGCAGAATTCCTTCACTTCATCTACTTCTTGGCCCTAACTTTGATTTTAACTTTGTCTCTAATCTCCTTTCCGCTACTTATTACTTTCGTCTTTCTTCGGTTTACATTTCTTCCATATTCTGTACTTATTAGATTGTTCATTCCATTCAACATGTCCTGTAGTTGTTCTTTAATTGAGGGTAGCAATATCATCATCAAATCCTATTATTGTTAACCTTTAACTTTAAATTTTAATCTCACTCTACAACCGTTCTTTTACTCCCCTCATAGCATCTTCGATGTATAGGAGCGAAAGAATACGTCCCTGTTTGCACCCTATTTCATACGAGCACTTCGTTCTAACGATTCCATTCTCATAGTTCCCTCTTTATTCTTGTACGGTTCTATATTATCCGTTTTTCCCTATGGCGTACTCATTTTTTCTCAAAATTCTCAACATCTTGCACAACTTCACGTATTCGAACATTTTTTCCACATCAACGAATCCTATGAATGTGTCATTTTTCTTAGGTCTTGCTTCCATTGCCAGTTACAATGTCAAACCTGCCTCTCTTATGCGCTTACCTTTCAGAAAGCTCACCTGATCATCTGAAGTATCGTAAATTTTCTTTTCCACTCTTCCGTATATTATTTTTGTCAGAATATTTTCTGCAAAAGCCGTTAATCTAATTGTGCGATGTTTCTCGCACTTATCCGTTCTTCATATTTACGGGAATGTGTGGATGATATTTTTTCCGAAAACCGGACTGATAGATCATGCACATTGACTTGAATAGTAACTTGAATGCCACCTCGACGAATGAAGTCAGAAACTCAGAAGGGATTTTATCTATCCCTTCTTCGTTATTTTACTGCGAGTCTTTCAAAACTCTATTAATCTCTGACTCTAATTTTGGATTCCAAATGTCTTCCACATGACTCCCGTGTCTTCCTAAATCATGTATTGAAACAAGGCCTTCAGCTTGTGGAAGCCTTCAACGCACCCGTTCCACCTATCTTCTTTCTCCTCTCTGCTTAACAGTGAAATTTACCTTGCAGTTTTAAAGTTCACACTCTTGTTTTTAATTTCATCGAAGATTGCTTCGACTTTCCTACACGCTGAACCAGTCCTTCCGCCGACCATTTCTTTATCAATTTCTTCACATATTTCTTTCAGTCGTTTCCCGTTTGTTTTCCTGTACTTCCTGTTTCTTTCATTCTTACGGACTCCCTTAATTTTACACTTTTCTCCTTTCTTTCGTCAACCAATTCAGGTATTTCTTCTATTACCCAACGTTTCTTCGAAGTTACATTCCTTATACCTATGTTTGTCCGTCCAACTTCTGTGATTGCTCATTTCAGAGACAAACATTCCTCTTTAACCGAACTGCCACTTCTGGTATTCATTAATGCAGCATATATAACCTTAGAGAATTTCAAAAGTATTTCAAAATTTCTCAATATTCCAATATCCCATTTCTTTGCACACTGATTCTTCCCGAAGAGTCTCCAACTTCAGCCTACTCTTCATCATTACTAAACTGTGTTTGAACTTACATCTTAGAGTCCAGTATCCGATTTGGAATTTGATCATGATGTATTCCAGCTAGAATCTTCTCATACCTTCAGCTATTTTCCAAATATACTTCTCCTCTTGTGATTTTTGAACAATGTGTTGATGTGGTCTTCAGTCCGAAGAATGGCTTGATGTTGCTCTCTTCGCAACACTATCCTGTGCAAGCCTCATCATCTCCATGTAACTACTGCAACCTATGTTCGTTTGAATCTGCTTACTGTATTCATCTCTTGATCTCCCTCTACGATTTTTAACTCCCCACAGTTCCTCCAGCAGTAAATTGGTGACCCCTTGATGTCTCAGAACGTGTCATATCAACCGATCCCGTCTTTTGGTCAAGCTAGCCAACCAATTTTTTGTCTCCTCGATTCTATTCAATACCACCTCATTAGTTACGTGATCTACCCACCTCATCTTCAACATTCTTCTCTAGCACATTTCAAAAGCTTCTATTCTCTTCTGGTGTGAACTGTTTATTGTCCATGTTTCACTTGCGTACATGGCTACACTCCATACAAATACTTTCAGAAAATACATCCTTACACTTATATCTATACTTGATGTCAACAAATTTCTCTTCTTCAGAAACGCATTTCTTGCAATTTCCTGTCTACATTTGATCTCCTATCTACTTCGGCCATCATCAGTTATTTTCGTGCCCAAATAGCAAAACTCATCTACTACTTGAAGTGTCTCGTTTCCCAGTCTAATTTCCTCGGCATCACCTGATTTAATTCGACTACATTCCATTTTTCTTGTTTTGCTGTTGTTGATGTCCATCTTATAATCTCCTGTCCATTCCAATGCATTCTCTAGTATCAGATACAACTGCCACTAACGACATTTTGGTTTTGGAACTTAGTCCCGATAGATAAGAGTAATGAGGCACAAGTCCCATGAATGATAAAAATCTTCAGTTTGGTGAAAAATTACCACCCCTGTACGGTGAATCCGTGACGTGGAGCACCATCCTGTTAGGTAAAAGCAACCACGTGCTCGTAATATTAACAAAATTACGAAAAGGTCAGAAAACTTCCAAATCATTTACCATTATCCCCAAAGGTACTCGAATACAGAACTTATTATAGTCAAATCCCGGTGGGATGATGAACATCATCTTCCACATTTTAATATTTCCTATCATTTCAATTTAGCACAAGTGACTCATCCCGTACGAGCCGCATTTTCCCGACTAAATTTTGATTTCCCGCCATTTCTATACATTTCCAGCATTTTGCTTATTTATTTAGCACAAATGGGCTGTTCCTTTAATTTCGAGGTTTTTGCCACTATTTTCATGGTGGTAGCAGGAGAGAAGAAACTGATTGTAGTGGCACCAGATAGTAGTAGGAGTAATAGTAGTAGTAGCTTTATTCATCTGTATATCTGTTTTTTACATGGATATAGGACATGTCAAAGAATTTACAAGTTTAGATCAATTTAAAATAAGCTAATTCGTATACACATACATTTACCGACTTCTAGTTAGGGACAATCATTAGATTTACTCCTGGTATACAACATCAGTTTTACAAATAACTTATTATATAATGTACTGGCACACTGATCACTCTTATCTATCAGTCACTGCACACACTATACAGACATTGTTTCATAACTCTTCACACACTACTCACACAAACACACTGGTGATCTCTGGGCCATTTTCTGTACCACAACTTCCCATTTGCTATCCTGAAAAACTGATCCAGCATCCCTCTATAATGAGTGGGATGTTGAGCTCAGAAAGAGGAAGAGGTGTTATTGTTCAATGCATAGCTTGGGAGACAGTAATTCTATATAAGGAAAAAAGAAGGATAAAACAACGTGAAGGTGTTATGTGGAATGTTGGATGTTTTATAATCATTATTATTATTTATTTGTATAACTTTTTTTTACCGAATCCATATTATGTTTTATCTAAGTAATCCTTCAACATATAAAATGTACTGCATGCGAGGTACTTTTTAGCTGCCTTTTTAAATAAGTGTATTTTTGCAATTTCTTTTATGTCTTTTGGTAATTTATTGTACGGTTATATTTCTTGGTAGAAAATGCTGTATTGAGTTATATGTTTATTTTCTTTCTTGTCAAATGTAAGTCGTGTCTAGCTCTTGTTCCATGGTCATGGACAGAATTGTTTGTGCACTAATTACCAATGTTATTATTTTTTATGTGTACAACTGACTGGTAAATGTCTTCACATGGAGCGCTTAAAATCCGCAGTGTTTTGAGCAGATCTTTGCAGTGAGCGACTACAATTTTTGGCTATGATTCTTATGGTTCTTTTCTAGAGTTTGAAAACTGTTCATATTTTGTGCATTTGTTCCTCAAAAAAGAATGCCATGGCTAAGAACTGAGTGTACATATGAATAGTATGTAATGAAAAGACACTGCATGTTACACACTGATGACAGAATTCTAATGGCATAACATCATGATGACATCCTGTTTGCAAGTACTTTTGTGTGTCACACCACTTCAACTGAGAATCAATATTCATTCCTAGAAATTTTGCATTTGTTACACACCCTATAGAGGTGTGATCTAGATTTAACTTAACATTGTCATTTTCCCTCTTCAAACTGAAATTCATGGCATTAGTTTTCTATATGTTCAGTGTAACTTTATTGCTTATTGATCAATCGTAAACTTCCTTGAGAGCTTCATTTGCTTTCTCTGAAAGGAGTTCTCTTGTTTTCTCAGCGATTATAATATCGCTGTCATCAGCAAACAAGAATTTTTTCACCACGAGTAACACTAGTGGGAAACTCATTTATGTATATCAGGAATAGTATTGGTCCGGATATGCTACCTTGGGAGCCCCTATATTAATGTATTTTCGTTCTGATAAGTGTTTTTCTAAATGTTTAGATCTATTTGAAGTATGTGTTATCCCTGCTCTTCGTACCCAGTCTGCTGGTATGATAAAAACCAGTCGTTAGCTACCCCTCTTACACCTAATGCTTCTAATTTATTTAATAGAATCTTGTGGTCATCTGTACCAGAGGCCTTAGAAAGATCCAAAAGTATGCCTGTGACACACTCATCTTTGTCAAGAGCATCAAGTACAATCTTTGTGAATTCTACTATGGCTGACTCCATATTTTTGCTACTTTGGAAACCGAACTGTGATTCACTTAAAAGATTGTATTTATTCAGGTAATTCATTAATCTGTCTTTCATAGTTGCTTCTATTATTTTTGAGAATGATGAGAGCAGGGAAATGGGATGGTAATTTTCTATGCCCTCTCCATTACCTTTCTTAGGCAAAGGTACAATTCTTGACTGTTTTAGCTGCTCTTGAAATGTTCCTAATGTGAAGGACTCACTTATTAAATTTGTTAAGGGGCCTTGTATAATCTTTATGCATTGTTTCAGCACACACATTGGTACTTCACCTAAGCGTACTAACTTTATTTTTTTGTTTTCCAACAGTTTTATTGACTTCATTCTGTGGTTGGAAGTAACATCATTGTATTTAGTGCAACATTATTTACAGGTGTTATATTTGTTTCTGGAATTCTTTTTGTTCCTTCTCTGGAATGCTTAAATATGCTCATTTACATAGTTTGCTAAGTGTTATGGATCATTTATTACCTTATCCCTCTCCTTTAGCAGTATGTTATTCTGCGTTTCTTTGCGTCTTCCTGTTTCCTTTTTTATAACATCCCAGACTGCTTCGCATTTATTCTCTGCATTATATATTATTTTGTCATTAAATGATTTTTTACAGCAATCAGCACCTTCCTATAGATCTTTTTGTGTCTATGATAGAATTTAAGAATTCTGGATCATTGCTACTCTTTTTCATAGAACTGAGGTATTTAAGCGTTTGGGAGGCCTTCTTAATAACTGCTGTTATCCATCTGTTTTGTGAAATGTTGATACAGACATGCATAATTTTGGAAATGTCTTCTCAAAGTTCAGTTTAAATAATGTGGAGAATTTAGAGAATTTCTTATTCACATTGGTTACCTTCTACACTCCATCCCAGCTTTGTTTTGCTAGTTCCTTTGTAAAATCTTTTATTTTGATTTTTGATAGATGTCGTTTCTAGGCTTGTAGTTAGGGAATGATTCGATGCCTGATTTTACTGTTATTATTTGACAAAGATGTTCTGATAGCCCAAGATCTTACACAGCTACATCACATTTTCCCCTGTCCACATTTGTTGCCACATGGTCAATTACTGATGCCGTCATTGTAGTAACCCTTGTTGCACTATTGACCAATAGCGACATGCCAGAAATTTGAAGGATATTTATGAGGGTGCTGCTGGATTCATTTATGGTATTAGAGTTGACGTTAATGTCCCCACACGGAATTATGTTGACCTTTTTACTTGCGACTTTATCTAGAACTTCTGTTAAATTATTGAAAAAAGTGTCCAAAGTACCAATGGGGTCTACACACACATAAAATGATTACTTTCTTGGTGGTGCACAGCCCTGTTAATTCAATAGCTGATATTTCGAAGTGTTTGTCCTCACTTGCTGTACGGAGGTCATGCCTTGATTTGAACTCTGTTCCTTTTCTTATATAAATGCGTGATCCTCCACCCCTTGAAGCAGTTCTGCAGTAAGAGTTTGCCCTTTGATACCATGATAACACTACATGTTGGATATCTGTCTCTGTGCACCAGTACTCAGTAACACAAACTACTGTACAGTTCAAAGATTGCAGATCAACTTCTAATAGTTGTGTTTTATTTTTTATTGATTGCTTGTTTTGATGGAGGATTGTTAAATCTGTGAAATGCCCCATGTTACTTTTTCCAGTTGTTTGTTTTTCTTTGTGACATCTTGTATGTGTGATATTTGGAGCGTTAAAATCTGTTTTTCGAGTGATCGTTTCAGTACTTTTTAAAGTGCTGGAGATATTATTTAGGCAGGGGAACCTGTTGTCTGGACGTATCCTAATAAAAAATTACTTTTCCTACCCATGGCAGCAGGTATTTGGCCATGTGTGGCCCGAGATCCACCCCCTATACTTTCATGAATCAGCTGTACCTATCTTCCCTTCCCAGTCCTGTTTAGGTGTAGGCCATGCCTAGTGAAACCCCATCTGTTGATCCGACAGGCACCCGAGAAACATGAGCAAAGTTGGCTGCTCTCAGAGCCATCCCTAACCCCACATTGATTCGCCTCATAGCTCCATCAAGGTGTGGCTGATCATGACGCCTCGCCCAAGACTACTACATAGCAGCAGCACTTTCCTCTTCCTAACACTCTGTACACTCCTAGACTTCTCGGCCTCGGTTGAAGTGTGCTGCACATTTTCTGCTCCTCGTTCTACCTGAGGCTCTTCTCCACTTAACTTTCGGTTCAAATGGCTCTAAGCACTATGGGACTTAACAACTGAGGTCATCAGTCCTCTAGAACTTAGAAGTACTTAAACCTAACTAACCTAAGGACTTCAGGCACATCCATGCTGAGGCAGGAATCGAACTTGCGACCGTAGCAGCAGCTCAGTTCCGGACTGAAGCGCCTAGAACCGCTCGGCCACAGTGGCCGGCCCACTTAACTCTGACAGTGGTAGATACCTGTTTTTGGTGTTGATGATAAAACTGTAGGGTCGCGTTCTTTCTTCCTATCCTCCTACAGCTGGCAGTTCCCAACCACCCTCCTCCCCCCTATCTCCATCGATCCCTATCAGTTCCTTCCTTGTTTCCTCCAAGTGTGCCTTAAGTGCACAGATTTTTCTTTCCTGTTCCCAATCACAATGTTCCTATTGCATACACTGCAGTTCCAGGAGAGAGGCTCTTCTGTTCTCCCAACATTCTACCCACTGCATCCTCCCCAGTGAAAATATTTCCTAAAAGATTGGCAACAAATGCCTCTACTCACTACCCTATAATAGCGCCCACAATTCTCACTCCAGGTCAGTTTCCAAAGAATAATTAAGTTTGAAGAATGTTTTAAATTTGTCAAGGACGCGAGATTCTCTGTATGTAAATAAAAACGACACAAAAATCTTATTTGCGGTTGTTGTTTTTGTACTAATTTCGAGATACAATGAGCGAAGAATGAATTAGTAATTACTTTGCTTTTAGAGTATTTACTTATGAAGCGTGTTTGGCCAGGTTTTTAAACGTTTCTAACTTGGAAAATTTAGGCCTAGATCGCTTCTACCTAACTAGTAAACAATACGAAATATGTTAGTCACATACGATTTAGAAACATTTGATTTGCGACAATACACACTGATGAAACTAGTAGCTGCCTTTTTTAATGAATTTTGCACTATCAAGAAAACCTGAGTAGAATTTTTTGTGTTTGTCACGCAAAATTTCGGGTTATGTGGCGATTATTGGGACTTCAGATAACACGAATTTTGTTTCAAGAACAAGCTCTGCTGGGACGCTAATACTCAGTTGTCGACAAGAACGGACACTAGAGCGAGTATACGAAACAAAATTTAAATTTGACACTATTTCCTCTTAAATAAGTTCTTTTAGCGGACGAAGAAAATACCTGTGATCTCACTCGGCGGCCATCTTGAACCATGAGATGTCATTGGTTGTGGAACTGGTACTAATTGGTCAGTACCCTCACTAGCCTGCTATTTCAGTGTACCTGAACTTTCTCTTCTCTCCTTGACTACGTATGGCTATTTACTAAAAAATCAATGTTTCTCACGTAACAACTTGTTCTGCATAATAACATGCAGAGTGTGTGTTAACGTAAAGAAGGCGAAGAGAGAGGCATTCAGCGACTTTAAAAGTAAAACTTTGTCAACCGATTTGAGTGAAAACCCCAAGAAGTTTTGCTCTTACATAAAATCAGTAAGCCTTTCGAAATCCTTTTCTCATTTACTCACTGACCGCACTGGGACAGAAACGTAATATAACAGAAAGCCGATAAATTGGATTCGGTCTTCTGACATTTTTTCACCGCGGAAGATCGCAATACGGCCCCTCTTTGAATCATACGAACGCCGAAATGGCAGATATTTAGCTAACCGATCGCGGAACAGAAAAGCAACTTAGTTGTGAAAAGCCATCCGGTCCATCTGAGACATCTACAAGATACTTCAAAGATTATTCGAAAGAAACGACTGGGAAAAACCGCAGGTTATTCTTATTTTCAAGAAGAGCAAAAGCACATAATTACATGCCTATATCGTTGACGTCAATCTGCCGTAGAACTATGGATCACGTGTTATGCTCAGGAATTATGAATTTCCAGAAAACGGAAATCTCTTCTATAAAAATCAACGTGGATTCCGCAAACAGACGTCTTGCGCTATGGATCACATGGAGGAACAGAGCGATGTGAGTTGCGCAAACAGACGTCTTGCGAAACAGCTCGCTCTGTTTTTCCACGAGAGCCATAGTGCTCTAGACAACGACGCTCAGGTTGACGACTTCTTCCTTGAATTCAGGAGGGCATTTGAGGCTGCCGTTTAGTAGTAAAAAAAGTAAAAGCTTACCGAGTATCGGACCGGGCTTTCTTACAGGTTGAAGTCAACAATTCACTTTTAACAGAACAAAATCGGCAGATGTAATTGCAATTTCGGGAGTACCCCAAGGAAGCGTGATGGGACCGTTACTGTTTATATCGTATATAAATAATCTATTAGAAAGCATCGGAAGGTAGTCGAGACTACTCACAGATGATGCGGTTGTCTATAAGTAGCAACGTCAGAAGACAGTATCGATTTGCTGTACGACTGCAGAGGATTGATGAATGTGTAGGCTCTGGACGTAAATAAATATAGTATATTGCGCATACGCAGGAAAAGAAATCCACTACCGCACCACTACTGAAGACACACTTCTGGGAACAATATTTACCGTAAAATATCTAGGAATAACTACCCTGAGCGACCTTAAGTGGAATGACTACATAAAGAAAATAGTAGTTGTAGCAGATGTCATACAGATTCATAGAGTCTTAAGGAAAAGTAACTCATCGATGAAGGAAGTGGCTCATAAGGGCGCTTGTTAGACCGGCGTCCTGTATCACGAAGAGATTTACTACTGAAATTTCGCGAGAAGAGTTTCCTCCGGCATATATCTCGCGAAATGAGCACGACATGGAAATTCGAGAAATTAAAGGTACTACAGAGACTTATTGACAATTATTCTTCTCCCGTGCCATCCGCGAATGGAAGAGGGTAGGGGAATCAGTTAATGGTATGAGAAATACCCCTCGTCACCCATCGTTAAGTGGCCTGCAGAGTATGATGTAGATGTCTGTTTTTTCACTTTTACCATGCCTTATTGTGTTCTGGTATCTTCCGAACCACCGTCAAGGTTAATCCCCGTTGAAACCCGTATCCATGTTCAACAACTGAACATTATTGAGACTTGGCAACTACCATCTATCTTCTAAATGAAATCGTAATATACATTTTCGGCTTTTGGTTAGTTAAATGGGCACCCTATCAGAAAAAGGGCCTATGACTGCTGCATGTTGTGATACTACACTTGTATTGTAATTGAGTTAAGTTATAAATAAAAATTAGAAAAACCTTGCCTCCGCATTTTCCATGTGTGCCCGAGACAAGAGGGAGACGGAAACTCCTCACCATATCATCATTCTTGGTTTGACAACACACACCAGGAACGCAGGGATGCCTTCGTGGGAGGAGCAGCCACGTAATCACAACAGGCGTGGATAGTTGCCTCAGAAGTCGTTTGTAAAACGGGCGTGGATTTTTATAGGAACTGGAGTTTAGTGTGACAATAGGAGAAAGTTACCTTTCTGGGACCGAGCTTTGAAACAGGAACTAGCAGGATCATCAGTCTCCCTTTTGTAGGTACTCTGGAAAAGGCAACTCATAGCGTCGGCATACCCAGTTTCCATCGCACAGGACTTCTTGGGAGGCGCTGTGTTGGCGTAAATCTTCCTCTAAGACCTCCCACGAGAAAATCGAGTATGAAGTTTAATATTCGCTTGATGTAAATGATATAAGTGATTTACGCCATCGGAAGACAACTGCCAACCACCGTCTGGCTAACATGACGAGATTCTACGGCGTGCAGATTATGTAACACGCCATCATGCTGCAGTGTTACATCCTATTGCTAGTATAAAAGGTGATCACAAAGCTTCCGTTTGAGGGCGTTGCTGCAGCGTATTTGCAACATAGAGCGAGTACAATTCAGGTATATAAGCACCGGCAAGTAGGCAAGTTGTTAGTGCGGCTTTGGTGTCGATTCGACGCTCGTGAGGTAAATGCGGAAACGTGAAGTATGTCGATGTTATTACCAAATTTATCCAAACAAGAACAATGTGGTCTTATTCTCATTTTGGCTGCCGAAGAGCAAACACCGGCAGACATCCATCGGAGAATAACGCACATTCCCGCATCGCAAATGTCGTAACGCGGAAGTTACGCCAACTCAAGTGCGAGACACTGGAGTACCGACCATGTAAGATACATGTACCAAAGAAGGCCCGGTTCCTAATAACGCTCACTCTCGTAGAAAGTTTGAAAACAGTGCTAAATGTCTTCAGTAGTGATAGCTTGAGACATCTTGTGGCCAAGTCAACAACTATTTCCGCACCCGCTCTCGTGCCGTCCAGTTCACGTTCACTTGTGCTACGGCGTCCAACGAAGGAGGGCTGCTTATTTTCACGGTAGGTTTCATCTAATGCAGTTGGTTCGGTTATTTAGCGTTTTTACTAGTAAATATGTACACTACTGGCAATTACGACTGCTACACCACGAAGCTGACGTGCTACAAACGCGAAATTTAACTGGCAGGAAGAAGATGCTGTGATATGCAAATGATTAGCTTTTCAGAGCATTCACACAAGGTTGGCGCCGGTGGCGACACCTACACCGTGCTGACATGAGGGAAGTTTACAACCGACGTCTCATACACAAACAGCAGTTGACCGGCGTTGCCCTGTGAAACGTCGTTGTGATGCCTCGTGTAGGGAGGAGAAATGCATACATCACGTTTCCGACTTTGATAAAGGTCGAATTATAGCCTATCGCGATTGCGGTTTGTCGTACCGCGACATTGCTGGTCGCGTTGATCGAGATGCAATGACTGTTAGCAGAATATGGAATCGATGGGTTCAGGAGGGTAGTTCAGAACGCGGTGCTGGATCCCAACGGCCTCTTATCACTAGCAGTCGAGATGACAGGCATCTTATCCGCTTCCGCGTCCAGCCACGTCTCGATCCCCGAGTCAAGAGATGGGTACGTTTGCAAGACGACGACCATCTGCACGAACAATTCGACGACGTTTGCAGCAGCATGGACTATCAGCTCGGAGACCATGGCTGCGGTTACCCTTGACGCTGCAGCACAATCCCGGTTCCGTTTGCAGCATCATGATGGCCGCATTCGTGTTTGGCGACATCGCGGTGAACGCACATCGGAAGCGAGTATTCTTCACTGCTATACTGGCGTATCACCCGGCGTGATGGTATGGGGTGCCATTGGTTACACATCTCGGTCACCTCATGTTCGCACTGACGGCACTTTGAACAGTGGACGTTACATTTCAGATGTGTTACGACCCGTGGCTCTACCCTTCATTCGATCCCTTCGAAACCCTACATTTCAGCAGGATGATGTACGACCGCATGTTGCAGTTCCTGTACGGGCAATTCTGGATACAGAAAATGTTCGACTGCTGCCCTGGCCAGCGCATTCTCCAGATCTCTCAGCAACTGAAAACGTCTGGTCAATGGTGGCCGAGCAACTGGCTCGTCACAATATGCCAGTCACTACTTTGATGAACTGTAGTATTATGTTGAAGCTGCATGGGCAGCTGTACCTGTACACGCCATCCAAGCTCTGTTTGACTCAATGCCCAGGCGTATCAAGGCCGTTATTGCGGCTAGATGTGGTTGTTCTAAGTACTGATTTCTCAGGCTCTATGCCCCCAAGCCGGCCCGGGTGACCGAGCAGTTGTAGGCGCTACAGTCTGGAACGGCGCGAACACTACGGTCGCAGGTTCGAATCCTGCCTCGGATGTGTGTGATGTCATTAGGTTAGTTAAGTTTAAGTAGTTCTAAGTTCTAGGGGACTGATGACATCAGAAGTCAAGTCCCATAGTTCTCAGAGCCATTTGAACCATTTTTTGCACCCAAATTGCGTGAAAATGTAATCACATGTCAGTTCTAGTATAATATATTTGTCCAATGAATACCCGTTTATCAGGGGCATTTCTTCTTGGTATAGCAATTTTTATGGGCAGTAGTGTCTTCATGAGCAGAAAATTGTGCTGTATTAAGATAGTGGCATTAACGTCCTAATAATAACTTTCTATTTAAACAATAAACGTACACCCTTTTTAAAATAGTTGTTAGCAATACGGCCCATCCGTGGCTCGGCCGGGCCTTATTAGGGGCCCTACTGTATAGCGCTATGCATAATGACAATGCAAACTTTAATTTTAGCGTATCTTGGGAAACCTTATGAAACACCTATTTACTATATCTACATTAAATGTAAATTATTTTATACATTTTTACTGAGCTATTAGCTGGTCTTTGCGAGAAATGTCAAAAGAAAACATTTCAGATTCCTTCGTGGTAATCTTTGTGACAGGGCGTTCGGAATTTATAATTTTTAGTAGCTATAATTGAAGTGCGGAACTTTAAACATGATCACAGTTTTACAGCCACAATTCAAGAAAGTCAGGCTTACCGGAGATGTTTGTTTTAGATGGAGCCACAGAAAACAAGAGCAGCATTGGATGCAGATAATTTAAAACGAGGTATGGAAGCTGTTACTGAAAGGATGCCTGTGAGAGCCGCTTCGAAAACATATGAATCCTCGATGTACGTTACGCAACGACATGAGTGCTGGACTAACAACCAAAAGTTTGGGGCGAAAAACTTGCTTGGGCGAATCTCAGGAAAGAAAACTTTGCCAAAGAATTTTTTGACTCGCTGAAGTTCAGTATTCAATTACAGCAAAAGTGCTTAGAAAATGTGTGTACATATAATGTGAAAAGAATAGTGTGCAGAATCCTCTTAATTAGACGAAGAGATTGGGTGGACGCAAGTGGCTCAAGCTCTTCCTACGAAGACAGTCAGACATTGCAAGAAGGAAGGCACAACACTTGAATCCACGAAGAGCTGCAAAGGTAACCAAGGTTATTGTAAATGATCATTTTCAGGAACTCAAAACGGCCTTGTCCCAATTGGGGTTATTTGACAACCCCCCCCCCCCCCTTATCTACAATATGGACGAAAAGGGATGTCACCTGTTACTCCACAAGCCTCCTGAAGTTTTAGCGAAGAAAGGTGACAAACGCTTGCACTTTGTTGCCACAGAACAGGGGGGAATGCAGCTGAACAGGTTATTCCTCCTATGATACTTTTGAAAGGAAAGCGATGCAAGCCAGAATGGGAAGACTATTTGCCACCTGGGACAGACAAGGGCTCAATGAATATTGGGACATTCATCAAATGGATGCATCATTTTTCCAAATACAAGCCTGCAAAAGATGTTATTTTGATATTTGATGGAGCATCGTCACATTTGTACCCTGAAATTTGTGACGTTGCGGAAGAGCGCAATATCAGACTTTGCTGCTTGCTCAGCAACACAACACATAAGCTGCAACCCATGGATAATTCAGTGTTCAAGCCGTTTGCGTCTTACTGGGACGACGAAGTTCAGCTGTACTACTCTACACAGGAAAGGGAAGAAAACAGTGCAATTAATATACGTGTGTTTGCAAAAATGTTCAGCAGCGTGTGGCCAAAAGCAGCATCCCCAGTAAATGTCATATCTGGGCTCCGTGCAACAGGGATCTATCCTTTGGACCCAGAAGCTGTTCTAGACACTGCATTTGCTCCCTCTCGTCTATCAGAGCATCTTGACCCATAAGAGGACATGACAATTGCCCCAGATACAGGGAAACTGCCAGGCCGAGAAAAGAGATGCCAGTCCATTGATTCCAGTACATCAGAAAACGAGGTATATTCAGTAAAGGATGATAGTTCAAGTGAATTCATTGTTGAAGACAGTGACGCAGCTGAAGATCTCGATTGTTCTTTCAAGGAAATTTTGCAAACCCCAAAGCTGAAGAAGAGAACCAAACATCACGGAAGAAGGCATTAAATTACAAGGCGCAAGTCGTATGCAACGTACTGTTCATGCAGAATAAAAAAAAAAGTACCAACGAAAGCACTGGGTCTAAGAAAGGTACACGTCGCAAAAGAATTTCACGGTCAGTAAAGAATATTCTTAAGAAAACATGCATAAATAGACTCCGCTGAAGCAAGCAGCATGTGCTGTGAAGACAGGATATTTGACATGAGACTTTGCAAAGAAGGTATGAAATGTGTGCATGGAGATTGTGTAGGGTTGACACCCAAAGACAAGGCGCGAAATTTCGTGTGCTTCAAATGTAAAAAATTATTTAAATGAGCCAAATCAGTTTCACGAATCATTATTCATGTCGACATAAAAGCTTTCTGGACGTGGTACCGCGTCATAACATATAAAATTACTACTGCTGGAGAAAAACCAGCGTTTCGGCCATGGCTGCAGCGGCCTTCTTTTGGGTCTACTGCTGAATTGTAGCTATGCAGTGTACCTTATATTCTGTTATTAGTGTTCACTGCGCATGCCATTACCTCATAATTTTAAAAAGATAGTTCGTTTCACTGGTCCATTAATGAAGAAGAGGGACCTTTATTTTGATAGGTTGTTGCGGTGGAGGAAGGACGTAACCTCTGTTGTCTATTCGCTCTTGTGTTATGTGCCATGATTGGTGGTCACAGTCGAATGAGAAGTTGGCCCCTGTTTACCAACTGCTGGACGTCGGCCGCGCGGCGGCAGTTGCTCGCCGGTAGGGCTCGTGCCTCGTGTTGGCAGTGCGGTCTGTTGGGCTCTGATTGCTGGCAGCCAAGCTGGGGCGGGCCTGAGTCCATCCTCCCTATTCATGTTATTAGGGTGTTAAAGTATTTTGGTGGCCCCTCTGATTTTGCGTTTCGTCATAACCGGCTGCTTGGTCAACACACAGGCTTCGTTGTTCCTTTGTGCAGACTTGCTGAAGTTCTGACACTGCAAATTTGTTGTGTTGCCGTACACAGAATAGCGCTCGTGTTTCCGAATGCGCGTTGCTAGTGGCCTGCCAGTCTCGCCTATGTACGCCTCTCCACATTCGCATTCCACCTTGTACACGCCTGCAGTGTGTAGTGCATCCACTTTGTCCTTAGTGGAGCCTAGCACGTCCTGGATCCTGCGACCACTATAGGAGACAGGCTGCACCCCATCCTGGCGGAGGTGTTTGCCTATTCGATCAGGAACATTTTTCACATAAGGTAAGCGCACTGTTGGCTGCAGTTCGTCTATTTCTTGCTTATCTTTCTGGCTTGTGTTCGTCGACAAGGCTGTGTGGATAGACTTATGGCTGTAGCCATTGGCTAGAAACGTTGTGCGTGGCCTTTTAAGCTCAGGTGTTATGTTTTGAGAATCACTTTGGCGCTACGCACGGATTGCCAAAGAACGGATTACCGAGTTGTTCTTCGCTGGGTGGTGGTGGGATTGGGCGTACAGATACCTGTATGTATGTGTAGGCTTACGATATACTCTGTGCCCCAGTGTGCCCTTCGTTGTCCTGTGTACTACGACGTCTAGAAATGGAAGTTCACCATTCTTCTCTACTTCGAGCGTGAACTGTATCTTTCGTTGCATGTTGTTCAAATATAAGTGAAACTTGTGTAGCTCCGTTTCACCATAAGGCCATATAGCGAACGTGTCGTCCACGTATCTGAACCAGGAACGTGGGCGTAAAGGATCTGAACTAAGGCCCGTTGCTTCAAACGCTTCCATGAAAATGTTGGCTGCCAGCGGAAATAGGGGAGACTCCATTGCTACGCCGTCTGTGTGCTCGTAGTATTTTCCTTGGATTTTGAAGTACGTTGAAGCCAGGCACAACTCAACCAGGTCGCATATGTCTGGCGTAACATGCTCCTGAAGGATGTGCATAGTTCCATCTACTGGCACGTTCGTAAATAATCACACCACGTCAAAGCTGACCATGATTAGCGTAGGTACAATTGCTTCTCCCTTTAGGCTTCCTATAAAGCGTGTCGAGTTCTTCACATAAGACTCGGTCTTGCCAACTAGACATCTTAGCTGCCAGCAATCAGAGCCCAACAGACCGCACTTTCAACACGAGTCACGAGCCCTACCGGCGAGCAACTGCCGCCGCGTGACCGACGTCCAGCATTTGGTAAACAGCAGCCAGCTTCTCATTCGACTGTGACCATCAATCATGGCACATAACACAAGAGCGAATAGACAACAGAGGTTACGTTCTTCCTCCACCGCAACAACCTATCAAAATAAAGGTCCCTCTGCTTCATTAAGGGACCAGTGAAACGAACTATCTTTTTAAAATTATGACGTAATGGCAGTGAATGATTAGATTTATTGTTCTTACTACGATAAGGAAACTTACTGCTGTCAGAACAATTTTGATTGCTGATTAAATTTAATAATGTGAGTAGTTAATAAGCAGTAAGTACGAACAGTCCTGTAAGAAGAGTTTGTAAAAACAAGTATTTACAAAAGTCTATGTAACATCCCATTCCACTTCTAAAATGAAATTACATTACAACTCTTGCAGTGTATTCAAACAGTTTTCGTGCCATTTACTGGCCACAGAATTTTAATATGAACAAAACATGGCTACAGGACATATTAGGGACAAGGTCTTCTAACAGGGCCCACTTGCAAGAGTTAAACATTTTCTTTAAAGTGATGACATTAAGTAAATAAACTTTCACTGTTCATTTATTTTTGAACTGATTATAGTTGTAGGTTGTTGGACGTACAATCTCGAAATGTTAACCCTTGCACATAGTTAACACGAAATTCCTGAGCGTTAGGTGGGTCTTATTTGGTACACGTACCCTTAGTCCTGATCTCTCCTCACACAATTATCACGCCTTTGGTCCCCTAAAGAAAGCCTTGTAGGGTCGACGACCCCTGTCGGACGAGATGTGCAGCAGGCAGTTTCGCACTTCTCCACGCAGCTGGACACGGGGTTTTACCAAACGGGTATTTTCAACCTGGTGCGTCGGTGAGATAATAACCTCAACGCTTACGGCAATTTTATGTGACTGGCGCGCCAATTCTGAACTGTACGGCATGCAAACGGAAAGTTTTTGATCGCCATTATATTTCTCTCTCTCGCTCATCTCAGTCTTAAAGTGGCTTCCTCAATATCATTTTGTAAGTTTTTTAATTCTTGCTTGAGCACAAGAGAAATCTGATAATATTAGTGCAATCTTTCGTCCCTACTTCAGTTTTTAATATTAATTTTTCTGTCTTTGTAAATCTTAAATGTAGAACACATTCAGCTAACGAGCAAAGTTTGGTCTCCTTGAAATCTTATTCCCTATATCCCTAGTAAGTGATGTTCAAAGTGGCTGCTTCATTCATACCTCTATGTACGATTGATTTAGATCTACTAAAGGGACTGCCTACACATCGCTTGTCCGTCCTTTTCTGGAATATTGCTGCGCTGTAAGGGATCCTGATCAGATACGACTGACGGAGGAAATAAATTCAAACAAGAATAGTTTTTATTGTATTTTCGGGAAACAGGGGAGAGTGTCACGGATGCGATACGCGAGCTAGGATGGCTATTATTAAATCAAGGATGTTCTTCGTTGCGGCGAGATTTTCTCACAAAATTTCAGTAAACAACTTTCTCCCCCTATTGCGAAATAACCATATTACTATTTTCAATATCTGTTGATTCATTACACGGTCGCGCTAACAGACTACCCTCCTTTTCACTGTCATATCTCAGTTTACTTTGGAGCACAGTATTATGTTTGTCACACGCCATAATTGTCAAAATTGTTCACACGATAACACAGAAAAGCACAATTTGAAGAGGAAAAATTAGAATACACATTAACATAGCATTGAAAATAATATCTAATTAATTGCAAGCACGGCTCCGAAATATTTGGTGCAAATCTTCATG
Organism: Schistocerca gregaria; assembly: GCF_023897955.1. Lineage (NCBI taxonomy): Eukaryota > Metazoa > Arthropoda > Insecta > Orthoptera > Acrididae > Schistocerca > Schistocerca gregaria. The sequence goes on along the minus strand of NC_064920.1, from coordinate 742,386,906 downwards.
CATGCCATAACTGTTTTACAGTACAACAATGAAAATCTACAATTACAAAGGAAATTCTCTCTTCAGTTACGCGCTAGCAATAAACAATAACTACACTAATTTCTCAAACTATAAGAAAATAATTAGAAAATTCCAGTGAGTTATCCTCGGCTAAGGGTCGACATATGAAACGTCGCCTTAGAAAAATTATGCATGACTGTGCTGGTAAACTTCTACATTAATTGATTTTCAAACAGCTGAGCAAAACTGAAAGTACTCAGACAGTTTTCTCTTTACTTATTCTGATCATCACTAAACTGACACACAATATTTTTAGCGCAACGCAATTTGACTTCCAATAATCCCTACCAAAGAATGGCCCTGTCTAACAATAACTGTACCTTTCATGACTCACTTAGCTCACAAAAATCTTCGTTGCTTGAACTACTGGAATACAGCGAGCGCCAATACTGCCAGCCAAATAAAAGATTCTAACTACTGAAGACACTAACTACTGATAGGCATAGTTAGCAAATGAAAGATTTTGGTGGGGAACAAACAATGTATTTACCTTAATACCGTTCAAAAGACAAATATATATATTGTGGCATCCAATATATATATATATATATATATATATATATATATATATATATATATATATATATATATATATATATATATAGTGACATCCAATTAAGCAAATTTCCTTTTTCTGATGGACACATGTCCAGATCGTCCGCTCTGAAAACTCAGACATCTCTTCCCACATCCACAACTGCTGGCGGCTCACTTCCCACTGCACCACGCTACGGGCTGTTCACATCCAACAGCCGAACGCTACACAAGCCAATGTTCCAACAATGAGTCCAACCAGGCACAGACTGCACACAGCGCAGTCAGCGATTTTCATACAGAGCACTACGTGGCGTCACCAACATAAAAACCTAAACAAACTACTTACAAATGCAACATAGATTTGTGTCTGAACTTATGCGACACATTTCGATTGCACGCCTACCTCCTAACCCGCCACCACCACCACCACCATCGCTTCATAACAAACGGATACCACAGTAAGTGATATGTTGTACAGACTTGGAACATCTACATCTACATGAATCCTCTGCAATTCAAACTTAAGCGCTTGGCAACACGACTTACGAGCACTACCGGCGAGCAACTGCCGCCGCGCGGCCGCCGTCCAGCATTTGGTAAACAGCAGCCAACATCTCATTCGACTGTGACCACCATTCATGGCACATAACACAAGAGCGAATAGACAACAGAGGCTACATTCTCCCTCCACCGCAACAACCTATTAAAATAAAGTTCCTTCTCCTTCCTTAAGTGACCAATGAAACGAACTATCCTTTTAAAATTATGAAGTAATAGCATGGGTAGTTATCAGTAACAATTGAATATAAGATCCGTTGCGTAGCTACAATGCAGCAGTAGTCCCAGAAGAAGGCCGCTGCAGCCATGGCCGAAACGTTGGTTTCTCTCCAGCAGCAGTGATTTTATACATTATGACGCGGTACCATACCCAGAAAACATATATGTCAACATGAATAATGATTCGAGAAACTGGTTTGGCTCATTTAAATATAAGGCAATGATGGGTAGTTTTCTAGTGGTAAATCTACAGACCAAAATGGCCAAAGACTTGTTGAAACGTGCAAAAATTGTAACCTTAAAATCACGTCAACGCATTTTAAACCTTACTAAACAAAAAAGTTGGCGGGAATCCAATACATTTATTGGGGAATTTAAAATCGATTATATAGCAATTTCATACTCGAACATAAAGAAATTTTAAATGTCTGTCAAGTTAGGAAAGGGGCTAATATAGATTCTGAGCATTATTTAATTCGAATAAAAGTAAAACTTCAACCTTAAAAACTGTTCAAAACAAAAAATACTATCCCAAAGTCGGACACTGCTAAAATAACTCCAACTCTAACAAGCGAACTTAACAAAAAACAATCCAACAGTTAGCATAGCCTAAAAAGAAAAGTTCATCACAATAGCACATAATTTAATTCCGCTTCGAAAGAAACAAAAACACCCTTGGTTGAAAGCCGATTGTGAAACAGCAGTTAATTTTAGGCATGAGGCATTCAAAAATTGGAATAATAACAAAACTGAAAGTATGTAAAACACCTATCTTTTTTTAAAAAAAACCATATAAATTAACGCGACAGACTAAGAGAAACTACGAAAATGCCCAACTTTTAGAAGTCGGAAAAGAGTTCCAAAGAACAGTACAAGAAACTTTTGTAAGAGATAAAAAAAAACTAACTGGTTACCAACTTCAAAGTCTATGCTTCAAAAATGAAAATTGTAGTTTGGCTCTTAATAACCAGGAAACCCGTAACGTATTTGCTAATTATTTTGAAAAACTATGAAACTCTCCAGAACCAGCGAATAAATTCCAACCACAGACAAATAATAACACCAACCCTAACTCTACTGAACCTGATGAAATCGAAAGAATTAAAGCATCTGGAGAAGACAGTATAATTTCAGAACTACTAAAATCGGCTGGCCCTAACACTGTAAAAGACATCACTCAACTAATACGACATAATTACATCTACATCTACGTAATAACTCTAATATTCACAATAAAGTGCCTGGCAGAGGGTTGAATGAACCACCTTCAAGCTTTCTCTCTACCGTTCAACTCTCTAACGGCGCGAGGGAAAAACGAGCACTTGAATTTTTCTGTGCGGACGCTAATTTCTCTTATTTTATTGTGATGATCATTTCTCCTTATGTAGGTGGGTGCCAACAGAATGTTTGCGCAATCAGAGGAGAAAACTGGTGACTGAAATTTCATGAGAATATCCCGTCTCAACGAAAAACGCCTTCGTTTTAATGATTGCTACTCCAATTCACGTATAATGTGTGTGGCAGTATCTCCCCTATTTTGCGATAATACAAAACGAGCTGCCCTCCTTTGTACTTTTTTGATGCCATCCGCCAGTCCCACCCGATGCGGATCGCACACCGCACAGCAGTACTCCAGAATAGGGCGGACAAGCGTAGCGTAAGCAGTCTCTTTGGTAGACCTGTTGCACCTTCTAAGTGTTCTGCCAATGAATCGCAGTCTTCGGTTTGCTCTCTCCATAACGTTATCTATGTGTTCATTCCAATTTAGGGTATTTGTAATTGTAATCCCTAAGTATGTAGTTAAATTTACTACCTACAGATATGTGTGACTTGTCGCGTAACCGAAATTTAGTGGATTTCTTTTAGTACTCATGTGAATAACTTCACACTTTTCTTTATTCAGGGTCAACTGACATTTTTCGCACCACACAGATATCTTATTTAAATCATTTTGCAATTCGTTTTGGTCACCTGATGACTTTACAAGACGATAAATGACAGCATCATCTGCGAAAAATGTAAGACGGCTACTCAGATTGCCTCGTATGTCGTTTATATAGATCAGGAACACCGGATATTACGGTTGTTTTACTCGATGACGTTCTGTCTATTACTTCGAACTATGACCTTTCTGACAGGAAATCACGTATCCAGTCGCACAACTGAGGCGATATTCCATAGGCACGCAGTTTGGTTAGAAGACGCTTGTAAGGAACGGTGTCGAAAGCCTTCTCGAAATCTAAAAATATGGAATCAATTTGACATACCCTGTCGATAGCACTCATTACTTCATGAGTATAAAGAGCTAGTTGTGTTTCGCATGAACTATATTTTCTGAATCCATGCTGACTGTGTGTCAGTAAATCATTATCTTCGAGGTACTTCATAATGTTCGAATATCTGTCAAATTAAGAAAATACATGAGGTCTGGAAAACTGCCCTGATTCATCCACTGCATGAAAAAGGGGACAGAACCGATGTTAATAATTACCGAGGAATCTCTCTCCTCCGAGTCACATACAAAATTCTCTGTCATTGTTTACTCGATGTAGCCCAAGAACAGTGATGAATACTAGACAGGCTTTAGACCAAACAGACCCTGTCTGGAACGAATTCTTAATTTAGAACTAATCCTTAGGCACCAAAGGATTTCTGGTAGTACGAGGGCTGTTCGGAAAGTTAGGTCCGATCGGTCGCAAAATGGAAACCACAGTGAAAGTCAAATATTTTTTATTCACAACAGTTAGCCACACCTTCCAACTAACTCTCTAAATAGTCGTCGCTGAGACTTAGACACTTGTCGTGGCGTTGTGCAAACTTTCCAGTACCAGCGTCACAGAAAGCAGCCGCCTGTGCTTTCAGCCTTTCCTCTACCCTGGTTTGCTTTTCGTTGTTTGTGCCAAAATGTTGTCTTTGTAGCCAGCGGTTCGTGTGAGCAGAGACGAACAACGGAGGGAGCCAATTAAGGGCTGTATTGTGGGTGATCAAAGACTTCTCATCGAAAATGCTGCAGGAGCTTCTACATTGCCCCTGCAGAACGCGGTTGAAAATTGTCTTGAAGAAAGAAACGCATGACATTTATGTTATTTCGGCTGCATAGCTTCAGGCGTAATCTGTCACCAGATCCACACATTTGGCAGGAGACACTGCTGTTTCAGAAATTTGTAATTGGTCATTTTGCGCTCTGACCTCAAAAGAGCGACGTGAAGAGATCGACAGGCACACTAAAATCATTGCTCAACATATCTGTTCAAAGTTCCATCGGATTTTCACAGTGGTTTAAATTTAGCGCCAAATCAGACCTTACTTTCCGAATACGCCTCGTAATATTGTATGTACATTTGTGGATTTAAAAAGGCCTACGACTCTGGTGATCGTGAATCTATTTTCCATATTTTAAAGGAGCAAGGGCTAGATACTAAAATTCTAACACTGATCAAGGAAACGTTCACTCACACTAGCTCTAAAGTTAAATTGGTGGGAGAAATTTCTGAACCATTTGATATAAAGACTGGTGTTAGACAGGAAGATGGACTCTCCCCATTACTGTTATATTGTGTTTTGGAAAAGGTGATTACAAAATGGCGAGAGCAAAAGTCGAGTCAAAATATAAATCAGTCAATCAAGTTAGGCAGAAGTAATATTTGAATGGATTGCCTCGCCTTTGCGGATGATATGGAAACTTTAACTAGGGATGTTGCCACGACTTAAAAGCAAATTGAAAATCTTAAAGAATTTGCGGAAAAAGTAGGACTACAAATATCAGTCAAAATAATGGAATGTATTACATGCAACAAACAAGCACCAAAGTTTTTGAGTACAAAATATGGAAAAATAAAAAGGGTTTCTGCGTTTAAGTAGTTGGGGGAAATCGTACAAGAAAACGGTCTGGAAAAAGCTTCAAACGAAAATCGCTATCAAAAAATGACAGCTAGATTCAGATTAACACAAAATGTTTATAGTAAAAAGTCATTTTCTAAATGCAGCACGGTAATCAAATCTGAATTCTTATGGAGTAGAAACTTTAATTTTAAATAGAAAGAGGGATACTGAAGAAATTCAAAAAGAAGAAAGGAAGATTACTGGGAAAATATTAGGCCCCAAAATTATTGATGGAGATACGTATAGACTGAGAAGTAATAAGGAAAGGGAAGAATACACAGGCATACATGATGTTATGAGAAAACGAAGACTTCAGTTTTATGTGCACATCATAAGAACGGTACCCACCAAGTTGACAAAAGAAATAGTAGAATTCTACGAAAACAGAAGTAAGGCTAAAACTGAGCCAAATGAACCCGCTGCCTTTAAGAAGGATCTTAAAGCAACTGGTATAGCTCAGTCAGACGTTACATATAGAAAAACATTCAGGCAAAAGATATTTGCTTGGAAAGTTGGTCAGAGGGAAATTAGAAAACGGACTGGAACACCGTGGTCTGATGAAAGAAAGAGATTTAATTCTGCAAGGATGAAAGAAATTTGGACACAAAGGAAAGCCAACCATCAAAAGTGACATTGATGGACTGTACCTCGCGTGGTCCTATTGGGCCCATACGTGTATGATAATAACACTAGTCAATGAATTTAAACTTTTTCTCTGCATCTGGTTTGTAAATGGGTGGATTTACTTAATTTTGGGGTGCTGAATACACTGGTAAAATCAGTTTTTCTCTGTGACTTCACGTATCCTAGATACACAGCAGAATAAAAAATGGTAATAGCGAAAATTGACACAATTAAGTCAAACAAAAATATACATTCAGATCGTTTGAAATCAATACTGTTTTGTATGTATAAATGGACATGATGCTAGTAAAAGGTCCAAATTATTTCAGAAGATATTTTCACCATTAATCGTCTTTGGTTTCTGAAAAATGCGACGACGGAGCTCTTCTTTTGTTTTGCCGATTCATCACTCTCTGTAACAAGACCCCAGCAGTAGTTACCCATCTTAAAATGGTTCCAATAGCCTTGGTAACGGTGTTCCATGGTAAGAACATCTTGGTGAAAGCGTTACTATTGTCATCGGTTATGGCACCCAAATTTTCCGGGAAGAAATCATGATGAGAATGTAAAAAGTGAATTTTAAGCGACATTCTACACCCAATGTTCTTATAGTTGTCCTACAGATCATTCATAATGGTAACATAGTTTTTGTCTTTTCTGTTACCCAAAACGCCCTTCACAATTGCTTTAAAAGAAGACCTAGCAGCTAATTGGATATCTACATCTACATTTACATCTACATCCATACTCCGCAAGCCACCTGACGGTGTGTGGCGGAGGGTACCCTGAGTACCTCTATCGGTTCTCCCTTCTATTCCAGTCTCGTATTGTTCGTGGAAAGATGGTTTATCGGTATGCTTCTGTGTGGGGTCTAATCTCTCTGATTTTATCCTCATGGTCTCTTCGCGAGATATTCGTAGGAGGGAGCAATATACTGCTTGACTCTTTGGTGAAGGTATGTTCTCGAAACTTTAACACAAGCCGGTACCGAGCTACTGAGCGTGTCTCCTGCAGAGTCTTCCACTGGAGTTTATCTATCATCTTCGTAATGCTTTCGCTATTACTAAATGATTCTGTAACGAAGCGCGCTGCTCTCTGTTGGATCTTCTCTATCTCTTCTATCAAGCCTAACTGGTGCGGATCCCACACTGCTGAGCAGTATTCAAGAAGTGGGCGAACAAGCGTACTGTAACCTACTTCCTTTGTTGTCGGATTGCATTTCCTAAGGATTCTTCCAATGAATCTCAGTCTGGCATCCGCTTTACCGACGATCAACTTTATATGAGCATTCCATTTTAAATCACGCCTAATGCGTACCCCAAGATAATTTATGGAATTAACTGCTTCCAGTTACTGACCTGCTATTTTGTAGCTAAATGATAAGGGAACTATCTTTCTATGTATTCGCCGCACATTACACTTGTCTACATTGAGATTCAATTGCCATTCCCTGCCCCATGCGTCAATTCGCTGCAGATCCCACTGCATTTCAGTACAATTTTCCATTGTTACAACTTCTCGATACTCCACAGCATCATCTGCAAAAAGCCTCAGTGAACTTCCGATGTCATCCACAAGGTCATTTATGTATACTGTAAATAGCAACGGTCCTATGACACTCGCCTGCGGCACACCTGAAATCACTCTCACTTGGCAAGACTTCTCTCCATTGAGAATGACATGCTGCGTTCTGTTATCTAGGAACTCTTCAATTCAACCACACAATTGGTCTGATAGTCCATATGCTCTTACTTTGTTCATTAAACGACTGTGGGAATCTGTATCGAACGCCTTGCGGAAGTCAAGAAACACGGCACCTACCTGTGAACCCGTGTCTATGCCCTCTGAGTCTCATGAACGAATAGCGCGAGCTGGGTTTCACACGACCGTCTTTTTTGAAACCCATGCTGATTCCTACAGAGTAGATTTCTAGTCTCCAGAAAAGTCATTGAACATAATAAGTCTTCCAAAATTCTACAACTGATCGACATTAGAGATATAGGTCTATAGTTCTGCACATCTGTTCGACGTCCCTTCTTGAAAACGGGGATGACCTGTGCCCTTTTCCAATCCTTTGGAACGCTACCCTCTTCTACAGACCTACGGTACACCGCTGCAAGAAGGGGGGCAAGTTCCTTCGCGTACTCTGTGCAAAAACGAACTGGTATCTCATCAGGTCCAGCAGCCTTTCCTCTTTTGAGCGATTTTAATTGTTTCTCTGTCCCTCTGTCGTCTATTTCGATAACTACCGTTTTGTCAACTGTGCGACAATCTAGAGAAGGAACTGAAGGAACTACAGTTCAATCTTCCTCTGTGAAACAGCTTAGGAAAAATACATTTAATATTTCGGCCTTTACTCTGTCATCCTCTGTTTCAGTACCATTTTGGTCACAGAGTGTCTGGACATTTTGTTTTGATCCACCTACCGCTTTGTCATAAGACCAAAATTTCTTAGGATTTTCTGCCAAGTCAGTACATAGAACTTTACTTTCGAATTCACTGAACGCCTCTCGCATAGCCCTCCTCACACTACATGTCGCTTCGCGTAATTTTTGTTTGTCTGCAAGGCTTTGGCTATGTTTATGTTTGCTGTGAAGTTCCCTTTGCTTCCGCAGCAGTTTCCTAGCCCGGTTGTTGTACCACGGTGGCTCTTTTCCATCTCTTTCGATCTTGCTTAGCACATACTCATCTAACGCATATTGTACGAATGTTTTGAACTTTGTCCACTGATCCCCAACACTATCTGTGCTTGAGACAAAACTTTAGTGTTGAGCCGTCAGGTACTCTGTAATCTGATTTTTGTCACTTTTGCTAAATAGAAAAATCTTCCTACCTTTTCTAATATTTTTATTTACGGCTGTTCTCCGCTGTTTCAAATAGTTCGGGTCTGTTTGTCATCAGAAGGTCTAATATGTTATTGCCACGAGTCGGTTCTCTGTTTAACTGCTCAAGGTAGTTTTCAGATAAAGCATTTAAAAAAATTTCACTGGATTCTTTGTCCCTGCCACCCGTTATGAACGTTTGCGTCTCCCATTCTATATCCGGCAAATTAAAATCTCCACCCAGTACTATAACATGGTGGGGAAATCTACTCGAAATAGTTTCCAAATTATCCTTCAGGTGCTCAGCCACAATAGCTGCTGAGCCAAGGTGCCTATAGAGACATCCAATTACCATGTCTGAGCCTGCTTTAACCGTGACCTTCGCCAAAATTATTTCACATTTCGGATCTCCGTCAATTTCCTGCAATACTATTGCACTTCTTATCGCTATAAACACGCCTCCCCCTTCACTGTCCAGCCAGTGTGCTCCCTGGATAAGCAGCTGCCAGCAGAAAGTCGTGTACTCCTAGCTCACTCATTTATTACATAGTTTAATTCTTAATTTCTTTGCGTGTTTTTAGTACTTGCATTGTTTAATTTATAAATTTTGGGCGTATTATAGAATTTGAGAGCTGTAGCATCGCGTTTTAGTACCTGAATAGTGTAAAATCACGTAGTCTCCTTCCGCAGCCGAGCAGTGTGTCAGCAGTGCACAAGTAGCAGCATTACTGCATTTACTAGGCAATCTTGTATTTTAATAACCGTTTAAATTTTGTGTCGATTTGTCTGTGCTCTCTGTAGATTAGTTCAGACGTTTTTTGCACAACAGTTTTTAGCATGGATAGGGACTGCAACTGCTGTGTTCGGATGTAGGCTGAGTTGGCATCCCTTCGCTCCCAGCTTCAGGCAGTGTTGGCTTCGGTCACACAGCTTGAGGCTGTTGCCAATGGGCATCACTGTGGGGGTCCGGATGGGGGTTTGTCGGGGACGGCCAGCTCGTCCCTCGCACCCCCCGATCGGACTACGACTGTGGCTGCCCGGGATACTGCCCACATTGAGGCTGATCCCTCACCTGTGGTAGAGTGGGAGGTCGTCTCGAGGTGGGGCAGGGGGCGAAAGACATTCCGGAGGGCTGAACAGAAGGCCTCTCCAGTTTGTCTGACGAACCGGTTTCAGGCTCTGTCTCAGGCTGATACTGATCTTCGGCCGGACATGGCTGCTTGTCCTGTTCCAGAGGTTGCCCCTCAGTTTGCAAGATCCGGGCGGTCGCAGAGGGTGGGCATACTGGTAGTTGGGAGCTCCAACGTCAGGCGCGTAATGGGGCCCCTTAGCGATATGACAGCAAGAGAGGGGAAGAAAACCAATGTGCACTCCATGTGCATACCGGGGGGAGTCATTCCAGATGTGGAAAGGGTCCTTCCGGATGCCATGAAGGGTACAGGGTGCACCCATCTGCAGATGGTCGCTCATGTCGGCACCAATGATGTGTGTCGCTATGGATCGGAGGAAATCCTCTCTGGTTTCCGGCGGCTATCTGATTTGGTGAAGACTGCCAGTCTAGCTAGCGGGATGAAAGCAGAGCTCACCATCTGCAGCTTCGTCGACAGGACTGACTGCGGACCTTTGGTACAGAGCTGAGTGGAGGGTCTGAATCAGAGGCTGAGACGGTTCTGCGACCGTGTGGGCTGCAGATTCCTCGACTTGCGCCATAGGGTTGTGGGGTTTCGGTTTCCGGTGGATAGGTCAGGAGTCCACTACACGCAGCAAGCGGCTACACGGGTAGCAGGGGTTGTGTGACGTGGACTGGGCGGTTTTTTAGGTTAGATGGCCTCGGGCAAGTACAGAAAGGGGCAAAGGGTGCGGGGCAAAGTCAGCACATGCGGGGACCAAGTAGCAGTCGGTATTGTAATTGTAAACTGTCGAAGCTGCATTGGTAAAGTACCGGAACTTCAAGCGCTGATAGAAAGCACTGAAGCTGAAATCGTTATAGGTACAGAAAGTTGGCTGAAGCCAGAGATAAATTCTGCCGAAATTTTTACAAAGGCACACATGGTGTTTAGAAAGGGTAGATTGCATGCAACCGGTGGTGGCGTGTTTGTCGCTGTTAGTAGTAGTTTATCCAGCAATGAAGTAGAAGTAGATAGTTCCTGTGAATTATTATGGGTGGAAGTTACACTCAACAACCGAGCTAGGTTAGTAATTGGCTCCTTTTACCGACCTCCCGACTCAGCAGCATTAGTGGCAGAACAACTGAGAGAAAATTTGGTATACATTTCACATAAATTTTCTCAGCATGTTATAGTATTAGGTGGAAATTTCAATTTACCACATATAGATTGGGACACTAAGATGTTTAGGACAGGTGGTAGGGACAGAGCATCGAGTGACATTATACTGAGTGCACTATCCGAAAATTACCTCGAGCAATGAAACAGAGAACCGACTCGTGGAGATAACATCTTGGACCTACTGATGACAAACAGACCCTAAAGTTTCGACTCTGTAAGTGCAGAACAGGGAATCAGTGATCATAAGGCCGTTGCAGCATCCCTGAATATGGAAGGTAATAGGAATATAAAAAAAAGGGAGGAAGGTTTATCTGTTTAGCAAGAGTACTAAAAGGCAGATTTCAGACTACCTAACAGATCAAAACGAAAATTCGTGTTCCGACACTAACAATGTTGAGTGTTTATGGGAAAAGTTTAAGGAAATTGTAAAATGCGTTTTAGACAGGTGCGTGCCGAGTAAAACTGTGAGGGACGGGAAAAACCCACCGTGGTTCAACAACAAAGTTAGGAATCTACTGCGAAAGCAAAGAGAGCTTCACTCCAAGTTGAAACGCAGCCAAAACCTCTCAGACAAACAGTATTTAAACGATGTCAAAGTTAGCGTAAGGAGGGCTTTGCGTGAAGCGTTCAGTGAATTCGAAAGTAAAATTCTATGTACCGACTTGACAGAAAATCCTAGGAAGTTCTGGTCTTACGTTAAATCTGTAAGTGGCTCGAAACAGCATATCCAGACACTCCGGGATGATGATGGCACTGAAACAGGATGATACGCGTAAAGATGAAAAACTAAACACCTTTTTTTGAAAGCTGTTTCACAGAGGAAGACCGCACTGCAGTTCCTTCTCTAAATCCTCGCACAAACGAAAAAATGGCTGACATCGGAATAAGTGTCCAAGGAATAGAAAGGAAACTGAAATCACTAACAGAGGAAAGTCCACTGGACCTGACGGGATACCAATTCGTTTCTACACAGAGTACGCGAAAGAAATTGCCCCCCTTCTAACAGCAGTGTACCGCAAGTCTCTAGAGGAACGGAAGGTTCCAAATGATTGGAAAAGAGCACAGGTAGTCCCAGTCTTCAAGAAGGATCGTCGAGCAGATGTGCAAAACTATAGACCTATATCTCTGACGTCGATATGTTGTAGAATTTTAGAACATGTTTTTGCTCGAGTATCATGTGGTTTTTGGAAACCCAGAATCTACTCTGTAGGAATCAACATGGATTCCGGAAACAGCGATCGTGTGAGACCCAACTCGCTTTATTTGTTCATGAGACCCAGAAAATATTAGATACAGGCTCCCAGGTAGATGCTATTTTCCTTATTTCCTATATTCCGGAAGGCGTTCGATACAGTTCCGCATAGTCGCCTGATAAACAAAGTAAGAGCCTAGGGAATATCAGACCAGCTGTGTGGCTGGATTGAAGAGTTTTTAGCAAACAGAACACAGCATGTTGTTCTCAATGGAGAGACGTCTACAGACGTTAAAGTAACCTCTGGCGTGCCACAGGGGAGTGTTATGGGACCACTGCTTTTCACAATATATATAAATGACCTAGTAGATAGTGTCGGAAGTTCCATGCGGCTTTTCGCGGATGATGCTGTAGTATACAGAGAAGTTGCAGCATTAGAAAATTGTAGCGAAATGCAGGAAGATCTGCAGCGGATAGGCACTTGGTGCAAGGAGTAGCAAGTGACCCTTAACATAGACAAATGTAATGTATTGCGAATACATAGAAAGAAGTATCCTTTATTGTACCATTATATGATAGTGGAACAAACACTCGTAGCAGTTACGTCTGTAAAATATCTGGGAGTATGCGTGCGGAACGATTTGAAATGGAATGATCATATAAAATTAATTGTTGGTAAGGCGGGTACCTGGTTGAGATTCATTGGGAGAGTCCTTAGAAAATGTAGTCCATCAACAAAGGAGGTGGCTTACAAAACACTCGTTCGACCTATGCTTGAGTATTGCTGCAGATCGGGTTGACGGAGGAGATAGAGAAGATCCAAAGAAGAGCGGCGCGTTTCGTCACAGGGTTATTTGGTAAGCGTGATAGCGTTACGGAGATGTTTAGCAAATTCAAGTGGCATCTGTGCAAGACAGGTGCTCTACATCGTCAGGTTTCGAGAGGGTGCGTTTCTGGGTGAGGTATGGGATATATTGATTCTCCCTACTTATACCTCCCGAGGAGATCACGAATCAAAATTAGAGAGATTCGAGCGCGCACGGAGGCTTTCAGACAGTCGTTCTTCCCGCGAACCATACGCGACTGGAACAGAAAAGGGAAGTAATGACAGTGGCACGTAAAGTGCCCTCCGCCACACACCGTCGTGTGGCTTGCGGAGTATAAATGTAGATATAGATGTAGATGTCTCTGCGGTATACATTCCAATCTGAGTTTAGGATTTCATTACTGTTTACGTCTGGTTTCAGTCAACTTTCTGTCCCTAGTACTATATGGGCGTTGTGACCGTTTATTTATGAGAGCAGTTCTAGGACCTTTCTATAGACGCTCCTGCAGTTTACTATTAGCACATTAATATTGTTATTTACTTTTGCACTTTGCCTACTCCTACCTTGCCGCGTCTCAGGAGTCGTATTGTCGGGCCTAGGGAGGGAATTCTCTAACCTAAAAAACCCACATCTGCACTTCACACGTACTCCGCTACCATTGTAGCCGCTTCCGGCGTGTAGTGCACGCCTGACCTATTCAGGGGGACCCTACATTTCTCCACCCGATAGCGGAGGTCGAGAAATTTGCACGCCAGATCTCCGCAGAATCGTCTGAGCCTCTGGTTTATGCCTTCCACTCGGCTCCAAACCAGAGGTCCGCGATCGGTTCTGGGAACGATACTACAAATAGTTAGCTCAGATTTCACCCCGCGAGCGAGGCTTTCCGCCTTCACCAACTCCACCAACCGCCTGTACGAACTGAGGATGACCTGTGAACCCAGACGACAGGAGTCATTGGTGCCGACATGAGCAACAATTTGCAGTCGGGTGCACCCAGTGCTCTCTATCGCCGCCGGTAGGGCCTCCTCCACATCTCGGATGAGACCCTCCGGCAAGCAGACAGAGTGAACACTGGCCTTCTTCCCCGACCTTTTCGCTATTTCCATAAGGGGCCTCATCACCCGCCTAACGTTGGAGCTCCAAAAAACTGATAAACCCCTCCCCTTGGGTGCCTGCTCGGACCTTGCTGAAGGAGCAGCCACATGTCCACTCACAGGCAGAGCGGGCGATGCCACACGGCCAGCCTCCACATTGACCCTCCGCCTCGTGCGCCGCGAACGCCGCTGAACCCGCCACTCTCCTTGGGGAGAGGGTGGCCCAACCGCGCTCGGTACCCGCGAAGATGTCTCGACAGCAGGGACAGTGGGTGAAGCATGTAACACCTGGGGTGTACCATGCGACGCACAGGACTCCCCATTGCCGGTACACTCCGAGGCAGCAGCCTGAAGACGGCTGACCGCGGCCATCAACACGCTCAGCTGTTCGCGAAGAGTGGCCAGCTCCTCCTGCGTCCGTACACAGCAGTCACACATCCTATCTATCCTAAGAAATCAATTTACTGTAGAGAGTTAATCAACTTTTAAGTAGACTGCTAATTCACTAAAGGCGGCTGATTGTTGACTAAACTGTGGTTGCTAGCCACTTCTTGTAGAAAACAATGAAAATAGCACTACCTGTCTCTGGACTGTATTCAAAACAAACACTAGCACTACTGGCACTATGGCTGACTAAAGGGACTCTCTCTGACTGTATTCAAACTAACACGAAATCTATGGAACACTATTACTAGCACTCGACAATTAAAGCTTCCTAAAAGCAAAAACACACGGTAGAAGAAGTACAAGTAAGAAAAATACAGTTAATACTTAAATTAAGGTAGCTCGCTGCACAGGAGACCTGAAGCAGACGGCAGTTATGACGACACTCTGTGAGTTTGTATCAAAGCTTGGATCTTTCAGCAATTTTCTTATTTGTGGTCCAACAAGTATACCCTCTTTCAGCTTTGCCTCACTTAATTTGGGAAACTTTTCTTTTAAGACCTCACCTTCTTTATCCAGAGCTTTTACAAAGTTCTTGATAAGGCCCAACTTGATATGAAGGGTAGGCAAAATGATTTTATCGGACTCAACCAATGGGATATTGTTCACATTTACGTTTCCAGGAACATTTGACTTCCTTATAGTGGTTCTTGGTCTCACGGCTGTCCCAAAGGCACAAAAGTAGCAGTATCTCGTGAATCCAGTCTGTAAAGCTGAAAGGAGTGCAACAACTTTTAAATCACGTCAAAACTGCCGTTAGTGATCCTTATATTTGACTGCCTGTAGCAGCAAAGCCATGGTTTCAAAAGTTTCTTTCATGTCTGCTGGGTAAGCCAAAGGGATCGATGGAAATGCATTGCCATTATGCAGCAGTACTGTCTTCAACCTGGTTTTACTGGAGTCAATAAACAGTCACCACTCCTGTGGATTACGTTGTACACTTAGCTGCGTCATCAGACCATTGACATCTCTACATAACAGTTGAATTCTGCATATCGAAATATTGAGCGAAGGAAGCACCTCTTGATCTGAAACAGGAAATTTTTGTCCCTGGAGGTAGAAGGCTTCGTTGTAGCTGTCTCGACCCCAGGAGTTCAGCTTGCTGTTTCGAAAGCTTTAGATCGCGAACCAAATCGTTCAATTCCTTTTGATTTAAGAGCTGAGGCGATGTGTCATGATATTAAGGGCAGTACTCTTCTAAATGTTCAATACTTTCTGATTCGCTTGACATGGTGTCTGGTTCCGTGGCTTTCAAGTTACTGACAGGAACAGGCAACCCCTCATCAAGGGGGACAGGCAAATGCACTGAAGATACATTTGGATACTTTATTTTATGTCTAGTTTTGCTTGAATGTCCCGAAATATTTGTTACACAGAAGTAACAGTCTGAATAATGGTCATTATGCTCACACCACACCACACCACACAACAGCGAATGGCATGGCTCGGCGTTTTCCTCTCAACCATTCGGTTAAGGTTGTAGATCAGGCTATGCAGGCAATATGAGGTGCAAAATTTTTATCTTAATCATCAACATGAGAATCAAAATACAATTTATATGCCTTCTTAACCAAATCAGTAATTAGTATTCTTTGGGCTTTGGAGTGAATTTCCCTCACTCATAACAAAAGTTATGGGGGTAGTTTAGACGGCAACGAGATGTACTAGTTGCCATTTTTCTTAGTGTAAGTTCTAAACACACAAAGTTTGTACTTTCTTCCACAGGAAACTCCCACTGAGGATATCTTTCACACCACTGGATTACCACACCAACCATTTGCTGACGATTTGTAGATCTTCTAGCTCTCCTCTGCAAATCAAAAACAAACAATTAAACATTAAAACAGAAAAGCAGCAAAAAACGAAATACTAAATACGAATAATAAAATAAACCTTTAAAAACTCAAAAATGATACGCGCTAAAACATTTTGAAATGTATGTTGGGATTTTACACACCAAAATACACACTTGTGGATGCATCACATCCCAGATGCAAAATGGCTATTGACTAGTGTAATAGCAGGCTTAAGTACACAAATGAACAGTGTACAGTGGTGTACAAAATTGTGCTATGTTAAGCGTAAGAAATATATAATTACGCAAAGCAGAGAAAAATCACACCACGATTATGAGTGTCTAATGAAGAAGGAAACCAAAGACGTGCTCTCAGAATGAATTTCCTGATTTAGGCGAAAAACCAAACAGAAATTACCATAAGTAAAAACCAGCAATTTTTTAACGAAGTTTTTCTGTCTAGGCAACATATCAAACGATAAGTATCTTTAATTACAGACCACTGATGATGCTTTACGTCAACAAAGCGAAACGCATCTGATGAGAAAAACACGCCTTTTCTTGTAGTTGTGACATCAGGACAAAAATATCCTCAGGAAAGGTATATTAAATATGCAGAGATCATTGTATAGAAACATTTAATTATTGAAAAGTCATATATTTTTGCACATAGACTACGAGGAAAAAAGAAAACTATTTTATCTGGATATACATAGTAGGTTAAGTAGATTGTCATGCATAAACATCTAAATTTACAATATAAAATAAAAGCACATTCGGGAAATACGTGTTCACCACGCTTGGAAGAACAACAGAACGATTTTGTAGCTGTAATAGTATCTTTCGAAGAATGCATGTTGACTCCTGTGGATGAGATCGCAGATTTTGAGTGCATAGATTTATCGAGTTTAACTGTGTGATCGGACAGTACGTAAACAGTTTCAAAGTGTCATTTCGTTCACTGAGCACTGCTTTATTTGGCGTGCTGGCGATTCGTCTGCCGGCGCCGGCTCATTACAGTACGCAAAGCTGCCATCACTGGCCGGCGTGTTCCGTCTGATTGACACGGGGGATGATCCTGTGTCCAGCTGCAGCTCCGGATTGGCATCTCGCATCCCTCAGGCTGACCGACTACATCGACCAGGCGCCGCCGCAGAATGCTCTGACGGAACAGATTATGTGAGCACTGTGTGCGTGCGTGTGTGTATTTGGTGCCGCGGACGGCTTACAACCGCCGGGCGGCAGGGAAAGGGGGAGGGGGGAGGGGCGGCCCGGTCAGCCAATCAGCGGCGGAGCGGCGGGCGCACTGGTCCGCGCCAGCCGCGCCGGGGACTCCCCGGAGCGTGCAGTGCTCACAGCGCCGCCGCGGGGCGCGCCGAAAAGGGATTACCGTTTGCTGTGGGCCGCGCAAACACGCCCTGTGTTCCCGCGCTGCGCTGCGCGTATTATCCGTCCGCGCTGACCAAACACGCGAAAGTATCGGCCTGCTCGCTGCGTCCGTGTCCCTTATCCCCTCCCTACCACCCCCATCCCACCGCCCGCCCCAGCGCAAGCAGTGCGCCAATGCGCCCGCTCCTATTGCCCCGCTGCTGCTCTCAGCGACCGTCACATAGTGTGGAAGCTAGCCAGGCGAAAAATTACGCCTCCAATATACCTCAGCTTTTCATCCGCAAGTAGCTAAGAGGTTTCAGAAGACGACTGCTCGAAAGCTGCAAGACACATCCACACAAATTGAAATAAAAAAAAAAAAAAAATGTATGTATGCCCCACACCTGCTCGTAAACCACAGGCCCATTGTAACCAAACTAGGTACACATATCGTTTACTGTCTGGAAAGAATCACTGTGGAGGTAGCAACCGTCCACCTATCAAAAGGGTGGAGGTGAGGGTGAAAAAGCACTGTAGCCCACGACACGACAATACCCACACTTTAGTCATCCAGTATTTGAGGATGAGACGACTTACAGACTTGCAACAGATTCTGCACGTAATTTCAAGCCTTCAGAAACGTTTTTCTCGCTGACGACTTCTACAAAATGATGAAAGGAAAAAAGTTTATCGCTTACTACATTTTCGCTGTTCATGCAGTAAAACTACTATGACTTTCTAATTTCCTTCTTTACTACTACTTGTATTCGTGATACAGTTTCGAGACGATATTCACACATAACACGGAATGTACCACAAAAATTAGATCATTATACTACATTTAGTTCAGAATAAGACGTCGTAACCACTGTATGCGTGAAAAACTACATCATGTTTAAATTTACTACTTCATTGCTACAAACTCTATTCGCAACACATTTCGCGATAATAGCTACATATTATACTGAATGTATCTACAAAAATATATCATTGTACAACACACAGTTCAGGAGATATGACATGAAATACGGAGGTGCGTGAAAAACTGTCATATTTTGCCTGACGTTTTAATTATTATTTCTTCACTACTAACTCTATTCACAACACGTTTCACACACAGTTAACACGTATACCACTGGTGTACCTGCACAATTACATCATTGTATAGTACATAATTCAGGAGATATGACATCATAAACATGGTGCTGTGTGGAAATGAAACTGCAGGGGAAAATTTGCTATGATTATTACATATGTAATTGGTGAAAAATACTTGTGAATGTGTTAAATGTGTGTGAAATATATGTGACATGCGTGAATGCGAGCAGAGCCACAGCTAAAAAGTCCCTCCTAAACCTCTGGAAAGAAATACTGTAGGGATGAGAAACACCAGTAGAGAGAGAAGAGAGGATGAGGAGAGGTGCAGACGGAGAGGGGGAATGAGGAGATGGATGCAGATAGGAGACGGGGAAATGGACAGAGAGAGAGGAGAGGCGGTGACGGACACAAAAAGAAAAGGGGAGGATATAAACACAGGGAGGGAGATAGACAGAGAGAGGGAGGAGGAGGACACAGACTAGTAGAGATTCGAATAAATAAAAACCTGGGCAGTGCAAGGTTTCTCTGCTAGTAGGGAAAAAATGCATATCATTGGATAGAGCACCTCTTCAAATTTCGATCTGTAATATGCCCCATGTCACTGTTGGACAAGGTGGCAGGATTATAAGAACACGTAACATACGAATGTATGGTATCTGTTCTTTTGGACATATCCGAAAGAACAGACACCCTGCATTTGTATAACTCATTCGCCTCGATGGGCAACGAATCCATTTTCTTCAGTGCGGATGTACAATTACTTCTGACAATCTCGAAGTAGCGAGTATGGAAGACATAGACAACTGTGTATTGGTGGCGCTAGGTGTGTATGTGAGGGGGAGGGGGGGGGGGGGGGCTCGGCTGAGAGGCTCGCCGAGACAGTCCGCGCAGTTGCTATAAACATTGTGTCCGGGTGGCTCAAGTGAAGCAGTTGATCCTGGGTTAGATTCCAGGTTCAACACATTTTTTCACCTGCCGCCGCTGATTCCGCGCAATGTCCCGATTCAGCTGATGTCAATAGCCCTTAGTCCTTTTCTTTTCCTTTCTCCTCCCCCCCCCCCCCCCCCCCTTCCACCTTCAGTTTAGATAGATCGTGTAATGACTCATCCACTCTGTGTAGTTGCGTATGGGCAACCCAACAAACAATAGATTTGCAAACTGAGGTCGTGTCTTCCCAGGCAATATGTGTCGGCGACGTCAATGAACTGCTCATTGTACTGATATCTGCACCATCAAAAAAAGTACTGATGTGTGATGTAAATTGAAAACGTGGATAGATGCTGTATCCACTGATATGTGTCCGACACAGACGAAGTTGAGAAAACAAAGCACAAGTTAACCAAAACTGCACTGTAAGATGGCAAGAACTATGCTGCTTACATGAAGTTATTAAAGATCACCGAACTCACGTTGAGCGAACAGTAGAGCAGAACAAAAATGACTGACAAGGCACAATGCATCTTGTAGAGGGTATGGATGTATTGGAGTAATTAATGTTGGGTTATGGTTTTAAAGTAATTAACACAACATGAAAACTTCGTGGAAACGCGTCGATTTACTGGAGACTAGTTTATCCCAGGGAAGTATTCAGAGCTGACCGTGGCCGGGTGGCAGTGCGCAGCTGGCGAGCGGCAAAGGAAAGCGACAATAGGCAGCTTAGGCTGGCTCAAACTCTGAGAAAGCGGTAACGGGGAGCGGCTTCCAGCTGCCTAAAGATGAGTGACAGTGAGGAGTTGGTTGACCCTATGCTGGTGTACCGGGAAGCAGATGGAGAACTTGTACGCCTGTTGATAAATGTCCGTTGTCCAGTTTTCAGTGAAACATGCGAGAAAGCCGCGCAAAGCGACGGTACAGCGGTCAACAGAGGCCGAAATATGCGTGTTCGTGACTATAGCAACTTCAAGCTGAATTCACGGTCCACAGAGTCTGAAGTAAATCAGGTGAAGAGCGACAGAATGAAATACGCCGGCCTCCGATGGGAACGTAGGACTAAGAAATTTGAAGTACTCTCCTGGGAGTCAAAATTTCTTTAAAATTGGTGTTTTATGCAGATGCTAACCTTGATGGGTGGCCTGGGAGAAGCTAAATAGCAGAAGTTGAGAGGCAGGGAAATTTTGTGGGAATTTGTTCACTTCCCAGAGCAGGCATTGGTCGGCGCTAGGAAGCAATGCATAATTAACACGCCTTGCGCTGCAATTGGTGTAAGTGATTATGCTGGAGTGGAAACCAAGGCGAAGAGCGGACTGGAAGAAGTCTCCATAGGGGATTTTTCCGTTCCCAGCTTGCCTAGAGTGCGGACATGGCGTTCTTCACTCAGCTTGCCTGAGAGAGAGTGAGCATCTCTGCAGTTTAGGACTTAGAAAACGGACCGATTGAGCTTGGAGATAGAAAGTTTTCGTTCAGCTATGTACTGAGCAAGATAGCTAGGAGTGAACAGACGAGCACAGCCTTGCAGCACCACGAGGCTGGTCGACGTCCACACAACGATGCCGTCCCACCACACTGAACTCGATGATATTGTGTCCGCATCGGCTTGAATTAGGCCACTGATTAATTTGTTGGATCACGTCAGCAAAGTTTCTACAATGGTTTCATGGGCGAATTCATTGGGGAATTCTTCTCGCACTTCACATTACGTCTGGGTCAGTCGATAGGAATTAATTTTGATTTATCGCACCATACTCCATGTAAAGGAAATTTATTCCCACTGCCTGTTAGGAGAGTCATGTAATGTGATGATTGAAGGCCGTAAGTTAAAATAAATTTGTGCTAATCGACTGCATCTGTTTTCAATCAAGTAGTTGAAATCCCAAGACACTTTCTTAATTAATTTTATTTTCAACATTTGCATCTGGTGTTCAATAGCTGAATATAACATCAATGTGCACCCCTTTTAATTAAAAGGAATCAATTCTGAATCAATTAATGTCAACACTGCCACAGCAGTTCAATCAGGAGTCACAGGGCCTTATTACGTTCTTTGCGTTATTCGATATTGTGGCAGTTTTGCACTCTCTGCTGATCTGTTAGTCAGTTAGCTGAGGTGAACACACGCCAAAACCAGATAAGTGACGGGCGGGGTGTTGCAGCACAAAGCCAAACTCATCTAAAATGGCGGAACGAACGCCCTAGGTGAAATGAAGATTGTAAATAGGGAATAAATGCTCGACACAAAACATTCAGAACACGGAATAGCAACAATTTAAAAAAAATGTACCTGAAACTTTTCGGGCAACCATAACTAAACATTCAAAAGTCAGTATGAGAACACTCAACTCCGCGAAACTGAAGACTACTTCAAAAAATACATCATCAGTTTTTATAAAACATTTAAAGGCGAACCAAAGCGCGTACCAGCTCTAACATCTCTGCTTCAAGAAGTAAATTGGTAACTGACACTTACCAATCAAGAAAAGTGTAGAGAAGGTGGCAAATATTTTTAAATTTTTTTAAATTGCCCTCATCTCACAAAAGAATTTCCACCGGAAATTTCTGTAAACCACAATACAGATCCACAACCTCCAGATGAACAGGCAAGTGCCAGATAAATTAAAACGCTAAAAATAAGAAAGAACTTGGCGAGGACGGAATTTTTGCAGAACTCCTGAAATCAACTGGCCCAGAAGTATTAAATTACATCGATCCTGGAAGACATTTAGTGAAGTGAGAAAATTCCGTATGACTGCACTGATACATCCTCTACATAACACAGGAATCGAACTGATGTTAACAATTATAGAGGAATTTCCCTTCCTTCAGTTGCACACAAAAATCTTTTTCAGGATCTTCTGGACGGTGCACAGCGTTTTCAATGTAAATTAGGCGAATATCAAACACGTTTCAAACTAAATGATGAGCAGAGTTTCAAATCGTATTAAGTGCATAGATCATTACTGTATTCGGGTGGACGGAGATTCAAATACCGTTTCAGTCGTCTAGATTTGCGTTTTGTGTGATAAACTACTTGAGGAAAATTAACGGGATGATTCCTTTGAAATGGTACTGCTTTTTATTTTTCTGCGATATTTCTGGTCGCGTTAACATGGAAGCTACGACAGTCACCAGAATATGGACTCGACTGGTTCAGGAGAACCACACTCTAAGCCACGCAGGAGCTCAACGGATCCCCGTGAATAGCGCCTTGCGGGGCAGACATAAGGTTTTCTCAGCAGTGTAAAATGATGCTGTTAAATCACGTACGAGCCAGAAAATGTGCTTGTTTTCACCAAGGTAAAGGTCCTGTGTACTGTCCGATGACGCGTGGAACACTACGGACTGCTTGCGACAGGGATCACAGTTGTGGAGCGCAAATTTACTTGTAGGAACCGAAGGGCTACTCTAGTAACGACATACTCAAGTCAGAAGATGGTTTGATGATACTGAAACAGGACACAGTTTTACTAATGCAGGGTGTTACAAAAAGGTACGGCCAAACTTTCAGGAAACATTCCTCTCACACAAAGAAAGAAAATTTGTTATGTGGACATGTGTCCGGAAACGCGTAATTTCCATGCTAGAGCCCATTTTAGCTTCTTCCACCTACGCTCAATGGAGCACGTTATCATTATTTCATACGGGATACTCTACCTGTGCTGCTAGAACATGTGCCTTTACAAGTATGACACAACATGTGGTTCATGCACGATGTTATGTGGACATGTGTCCGGAAACGCTTACTTTCCATGTTAGGGCTCATTTTATTACTTCTCTTCAAATCACATTAATCATGGAATGGAAACACGCATCAACAGAACGTACCAGCGTGTCTTCAAACACTTTGTTACAGGAAATGTTCAAAATGTCCTCCGTTAGCGAGGATACATGCATCCACCCTCCATCGCGTGGAATCCCTGATGCGCTGGTCCAGCCCTGAAGAATGGCGTATTGTATCACAGCCGTCCACAATACGAGCACGAAGAGTCTCTACATTTGGTACCGGGGTTGCGTAGACAAGAGCTTTCAAATGCCCCCATAAATGAAAGTCAACATGGTTGAAGTCAGGAGAGCGTGGAGGCCATGGAATTGGTCCGCCTCTAACAATCCATCGGTCACCGAATCTGTTGTTGAGAAGCGTACGAACACTTCGACTGAAATTTGCAGGAGCTCCATCGTGTATGAACCACATGTTGTGTCGTAGTTGTAAAGGAACATGTTCTAGCAGCACAGGTAGAGTATCCCGTATGAAATCATGATAACGTGCTCCATTGAGCGTAGGTGGAAGAAGCTAAAATGAGCTCTAGCATGGAAATTACGCGTTTCCGAACACATGTCCACATAACATCTTTTCTTTATTTGTGTGTGAGGAATGTTTCCTGAAAGTTTGGCCGTACCTTTTTGTAACACCCTGTATATGCAGTCGATACCGATAATAACATTTGTTGTAACCCTGATAGCTCTGAAACACTGTGGTTGACGGTGGCTGTAGGAAGGGATGACGTGTAAAGTATATCTCGGGAACATTTTGAGACATTTAAACGAAGCACAGTTTGTGTAGTATGGATGTAGGAAATAACAACTTGTGAAAGGGTCCTGTAGCCACCTTTCGTTATTCCGGTAGCCCATTTTCACTAGCAGTTCTCTTTCTTTTCCTTGCTTCTCTTTTCTCATAACTCTCATAGTGGTGTGATTGAATGAATGTAGTTGTGTGTCACGTCGCTAGACGGTGGCGTAGTCTGCTGCAGAAAGTCTGCGGTAGTCATACAGATTCAGCAGCAGTTGTACAGAATAGCCAACTCTGGTATTGCTCAAGTAGGCAAAGAGGTTTGCGCTACTTGTGAGAAATCCACCTGCGTTAGGTTCGTGGCGGAAATGGCATCTTTGGGTTTTCCGTGCCACTCGGAGCGTGAAAGAGGCTGGAGAAGAAAAGGGGAGGCAGTCTGCCGCCGGTACGGGAAGCGTCTACAGCTGTGCTCTACTCGAAGAACGGTGAGTTAGACTGACCGCGTGGCGCGTTGTTATTTGGCGAGAGGAGAGCTGTTAGCTTTTGGTCTCGCTTTTCACCTCTGAAAGATTGCGTTGCCTTGTCGCAGCAAAGAATGCAAAACTTCGGCAGATTTTTCTTTTAGTAAATTTCTGTAGCAGAGTTGGATCCGCCGGAAGAGCGCCACGAAAGGTGTCGATAAGAAGTGAGCACTCGCTTCTGAATGAATGTCTGTTTTCCTAGGCTCTGCCTGTATACGCTTTTATTTTTCTAAATATTAATAGCTTTGCATTCTCAAAAATTTTCCTTGCTTTATGTGTCTTTCGTCCTTGGGGTGCCAACCACGTGGTGGAACACTGGAGTTTGTTGGGCTACCGTCATCACTAACTGACCGATCTCATGTTTGTTTTAAAGAATGTTAACTGTTCATGACTGTGTGATGTGGTATTGTGGCAACCTGGACTCGATACCTAGAAATGCGTCTCCACAAACCACGTGGGCAAGTGGGTGTAGTGCGAAACGTGTACCGTTTCACCAGTTATTGCGAACAGTTATCAGGCAACAGCAGTTGTATGAATGATTCACACCAATGATTTTAGGGGTAGATTATAACGGTGAATGTATCGATGATTTTCTTTAATGTTTTAGGAATTAATGTTATCAGGAATTGTGTACATGCCTCACATCCATATCTTAGGAATAGATGATTTTATCCACAATTTTCTATTGTATTCCGAGGTAACGTTTTTACACCTAAGCCACTCACCTCGTAGTTTTGCTGTTAGCACATCCAAAGCGTGTCCTTACGCACAGGTCCAGTGATTATTTTCCCCTTTTATTTTAAAACAAATGCTTTAGATTAAGTCTTATTTTCAGGTGTGTTGCTGGGAGCTGATCTTCTGCACAGTGTTCATGCATGTGCTATTTTATTGTAAATGGTTGATTCTCGTGAACAGTGCACGGGAAATACTATTAATTACATCGCATCCCCTCTGATCGATATTACGACGTATGCATATTTATGAGTTTTTGGTCTGTGATCAAATTAATTTATTTTCCGACTCGGCCAAACCTTTGATTAGTTGTATGGTTAGAGTCGGTGGCGACCCTAATCTTCTCACGTTAATTTCACAATCAATAAGCATTTACATTCCCATTAATAACGTAATAACCCATAGAAACAGGTTAGTTACACTTGTTAGCAAATCTGGGTAAACATCTAATTTAAAAAACCTGACATCGTCGGGGGAAGGAGATGCACTGACCTATATCGTTGACTATAAATTTTAATAGCCTGAATAACCTTGTACGCAAACAAAGTCCAATAGATACTAAATAAACGGTTCTGGTTGGCCAACAGATGTCTTCGGATCGTACTCCCACTGTAATTAATAGCTAAGACCGCAGACAGAGTTAACAAGCACAAAACTGTTACAATTAGAAACTTTCCAAAACATGTAAATTCTGATCAGAGCACGTCTCTCGGTGCATAATATCTTGTTTCTGTTAGTTGACAGATATATTCTGGTCAGATTTCGGATAATTTTGAAAAGCTACAATTGTATGGTGATTAACACTGTCTGATGTCTCAACTACTAATTAGAGTGGAATACATCTGAAGATGGTTGTTGATCAACCTAAACCACCTATATTGTTACTGATGGATGGCGTCTGCGATCAAGAGTATTAAGATTTTTAATAAACAATTATTGTATGTTTAAATTAAATACAACTATTAGTCGAGAGGTTATGTAGCGTCCTCCTTGCTGTTATCGTAAAGGGGTTGACGTCTCTCCTGTTTCTCTTTCCGCAGCCAACATATGACTGACACACACACACACACACACACACACACACACACACACACACACACACACAAGCGTGTACACATAGGTACACACACATATCTTGAGCTAGCACATTTTTAGTATTTTTCTGTAACGGACGATATTCCTATCCTCATATCGTCACTTAGCGTAAGAACGAAGTAAAGCGTTGTCAGTGAATAGTGGCTGTTTTGTTGTGTGTTTTAGTTATTTGTTTTTATTTGTTTTTTGCCTTTCTGGGGCCGAAATGGTGAAGAGGCTCAGCATTTGTGGAAAAATGTGTGGGGAACAGCATGATATCTGCACTCACGCTGGACGTTTAGCATACGAACCATATTGTTAATCTGGCTTTCCTCATTACTATTTACTGCGTTCAGCTTCTTACAATGAAGTTCAACATGCGGTATTTTTCCTCCCTAGTGGCAGCTAACGCCCCTGTTACCTGCCCTGGTGGTTAGTGTATGTAACGGCAGTGTACGTTTCCTCGCCTTGCCGCTGCTGTCCAGTAAGGCGTGTAGTTTTGACATCTTGTTGATTGTAGGCCGTTTGTGGTTCTCCTACTCTAGTGGTCGTGATTCCTTTCTCGTTCCGGCCGCTCTAAGCACAGTATTCTGGGGGCGTAGTGCAGTCCGCCGGTTCCGGCTTTGGCGTGTTGTTCCATTCTTGCATTTGGTTTATTGGACGTCAGGTAGCTTCAGCAAAATTATCATTAGTCATTCGTTAGACTGCCACTATTCTAAGTTACCTTTTTGTGAAGTGAATGCAACTCTTGGCTACCTATCTCATCGATCGCGAAAGTGTTTGTTGCCGGACCTTCTCGGAGGTCGATTCCTGGAACACCGTCTGTGACTGGTCCTTGTGTTTTATTATTGTGTTATTTATTACCATACCGTGTATTGCCTGCATCAAATGTTATGTATGCCTAGTTAATAGTTCCAGTCACCTTCTGGAATGGATCTAGCAGTGTAAGGGCTGTGTTACAAGGTTACCATCATATTATTTCACCCGTTTGGTTGGCAGTTGCTTGTTTCTTTTAATTAACCTTTGCTTGTATTTGCTGTTTTACAGCAGGTTTCTAAAATTTTTATATAAATGCCGTTCCTGGCGTGTAAGGCCTTCAACCATGATTGTGGTCATTTGCTTTAAAAAACTTATTCGATATTTGTATTTTAGCAGTAAGCCTTAAACCCTTATTTACTGCCATTTCTGGCGTCTGATAACTTCTGCTGTGTTTGTGGCCACTTATCTTTTAATACTTCAATACCTGTAAGTTTTAATTGCAGCGAGTTCTTAAACATTCTTAATTTATTGCCATTCTTCGCGCGTAAGGCCTTCAGCCGCGATCATAGTGTTTTTTAAACATTATCTGTATCTGTATTTTATGGTCATTTGCTAAACTGTAAGACACTGAAAACACTATTATTTACACAGTTGTTTATTCCTTCATTAATAACGTTGGTAATTTTTTTTATTTATTGTTGAATCTGGAAAAAAATGTGTGTAACTGTAAAAGGCAACCAATAGTAACTGATTACGGGCTCGTCCACAATCGCAACCGAGTGCTGCCTTCCCTTGACTATCAGGTTTCACCTGCTTCAGCCAGCTTTCAATGCCTATAACGATTTTAGCATCAGCACTTTCTACCAGTGCTTGGAGTTGCACTTTCCCAACACAGTTACGGCAGTTTACAAATGTTATACCGATGGTTCCTGTATCTACGTTCTTCCTGTGTTCGACTGCACCCTTTGTGACTGAAGCCCTTCTTGGGTTTTCGCGAGACTCTCTAACCTAAAAAGCCCCCAGTCCACGATACACATCTCCTGCTACTCGTATAACCGCCTCCTGCGTGTAGTGGACTCCTGACCTGTTCAGCGGAATCCGAAACCCAACCATCCTACGGCGCAAGTCGACGAATTTGCAGCCTACACGGTCGCAGAACAGTCTGAGCCTCTGATTGAGACCATCCATTCGCATCTGTACCAGAGGTTCGCAGATCTCGAAAGCAAGACTGACAGCCTTTACCACTTCCGTTAGCAGCTCGAAATCATAGAGAATATCTTCAGATCCAAAGCGACACCCTTCACTGGTACCGACGTGAGCAACCACCTGCAGTTGGCTGCACCCTGCGCTCTTCGGCATCCGGAAGGATCCTTTACACATCTGGAATGAGTTCACCCGCTATTTACAGGGAGTGCACATTGGCTTTCTTCCCCTTCCTAGCATCCAAATCCCTAAGGGGCTCCATAACGCGCCTAACATCGGAGATCCCAACTACCAATGTCTCTGTGACTGCAGGCTTAGAGGTTTCCTCTGAAACAGGACAGACGACGGCATCTGGCTGAGAGACAGTGTCAGCCACAGACATCACCTGCACCTGTTTGTCAGACTATCGGACAGCCGGCACGGTAGCTCAGCGTGTTCGGTCAGAGGGTTACATGCCCTCTGTAATAAAAAAACTGAGCTCATCGATCAACAACGAACTTCAATGGATGTCTTACGACGTCCGCCCCGAACAGATGCATCGAACTAAAGCGAACAAAATGAGATTTTAAAAAATCGGAGGGGGGGGGGGGGGGGCTTATTCTGCGGCCCCCTGGGAGGTCTTTCGCTCCCTGCCACGCCCCGAGGCGACCTCCCACTCGGCCACAGGTGAGGGGTCAGCCTCATTGCGAACAGTGGCTGGTCTGGAGGCAGTGAGACCGATCGGAGGACTCGGAGACGCTGGACGTCCGCTGGATCCCCACAGCAGGTCCACAACAGTGGTGCCCATCCACTGCACCTTCAGGCTGTGTAACCAAACCCATCACAGCCTGGAGCGGAGAGCAAAGTGTCACCGACTCGGCTCGCATCCCCACACAACAGTCACAGTCTAATCCATACTAAAGACTGTGGAAAACTACACTACTAAGACAAATGGACTATCGACACGTGCTGCGGAACTCTACTGTAGACCCTCATGAGAACGCAAGATCTGTGTCTAATGAATTAGATTAATGCGCAGAGATTCAGAAACCGAACTATCGAAGCACTCAGGTGAGACCAAATAATTCACCTTGATTAGGAACTTGTAATACGTCACAAAATCGGTTTACTTCCCGACGAAAAAGAAAAGATGAGAACTGTGTCTATTCGATATCAAATTAACAGGCAGAAACTCAAGAAACTAATCTATCATAGTATACAGATGAAATTATACAATTCGCTCCTGGCTAGGAATTCGTAAATGTCACAGAATCCCTGTTGCTACTTTTGTATCGGCTGGCTGCTGCTGCCTGACTCGGTTACCTATTTATCGCATCTAGTCTCTCTACACTCGTTCTTCCCTGCCGCTTCTCTCAATCTGACAGAACTGAAATCACACGTTCGGTAATGAACTTCAGGGACAACACAGGAATTCGCATTGCTTTCTCCTTACGTTGTTAACAACATTCGTTTACCATTGCATTCTACGAAAGTGTGTGTGTCAAATATCTGATACATCCTTTCCATGACTGTGTTATGAGTTCTTTTTTTATATATAATGCTTCTGTGTTGGCACGGATTATAGAAGTAGAATAATTGAAGAGGAGAAGTACACAGCCTACTCGACTCAAAAACCCTTAATGGCGCTGGACAGTTTACTGCGTCCCCGTCTAATTGACATCTCAAGACATTCTTAACCCCTGACTCAATGAAACATGGATCTGAAGTATAATCCAGCTGATTAGCTAGCTGTGTGGTGAGAGTAGGCATAAGCACGCCTTCTCCTTACCTCTCTGAGAAAGTCTTGGCAATGAAAATAGTAATAAGAAGCTATAGGATATCGTCGCTTTATGACTTCGAGCAGTGAAGAAGCGATAGCACCTTTGTTGTAGAAAATTAGTTTTGTTTCCTTCGGCATCTAACTTCTTTCTATCAATGTTTCATTTTCACTCTTTAATCCTTGAGTTCCTATTATCTCTGTCTTGATTCAATTCTCGTCTTTGCTTCATGTGTCTGTGTGAAGTCTTATGCCCCCCGGGGCTCAGCATTCATTTGCTGGGTACGGGCTTGGCGACCCCGGGATTCCTGAGCTGGACACTGGTAAGCGCCGCCAGTCCCCTGTCACCGTAAGCTCTGGGCATGCTTCAACGACCACCGTGCGGCGCGGCGGTGGAATGTTGTGTGTCTCAGGGAGTGGGGATCTTGGCTTGGCCGCCCGGATCGCGAGGATGGAATAAACCTCTATAAACAACCCCTCAATCTCAAGGTGTGCTGCGCGCCGATGAGATGCATGGCTGTCGAGGTGGAACAGTCGTTAGCGGGCAACCTCTTGGGAACCTGCCGCACCTCAGTTGTATAAGGCTCACCTAGGCATGCGGGGCTCTGTCTAGGTGGACTCGTAGTTCCCTAGCTGCTCGTGGGACCGAGATGGAACCCTCGTACTTTTCTTCTTCTCCTCCCAGCGGAGAGGGTGGGCCGCTGGTACGTTATAACACCCAATCTAACAAGAGGGCTCGTGTAGCCAGTCCTCCTGATTCAGGTAGTCGTAACAGAACGCATGCTGCTTCGCCGAATGTGTTTCTTGTCATTAAAAGAAAAGATGGGAGTTTCGCAAAAGTTTCACCATTTTATATCCAGAAGGGCTTCGAAGGCATTGCTGGCACTCTAAAATCTGTAAAGCGCTTGCGAAATGGCACCTCGTTGGTTGAAACATCTAGCTTCCAGCAAGCCCAGAACCTTCAGAAGGCGCAATTTCTTGGGTAGTTTGCGATAGAGACTGAGTTTCACAACACCTTGAACTACAGCAAGGGTGTTGTGACTTGCAGAGATCTCGTTGACATTCCCCAAGACGAACTGAAGACTGAATGGTCCCGGGAAGGAATTGTCGACGTGCAACACATTATGAAACGGGTGGATGGTACTCTCGTAAAGACTGACTCGTTTATCCTTACATTTAACACCACCAAATTGCCAGAGCATGTGAAGGCCGGTTTCCTTCGTCTCAGTGTACAGGCTTATTACCCCAACCCCATGCGGTGTTTTAAATGCCAACACTTTGGACACACTACTCTCGGCTGTAGAGGGGAATCCACTTGTGGGAAATGAGGTAAAGCTGCCCATGATGGAGTTGGCTGCTCCTCTCATCCCAAGTGTGTCAACTGCTCTGGGGATCACCCTGTGTGGAGTCGGGACTGCAGAGTTTTCCTTGAGGAACGGAAGATCCAGGAATTTAAAACTACAAAACGCCTCTCGTATGGTGAGGCGAAGAAAATTTACAAGTCCATGCAGCCGCCCACGTTCGCTGCTTCCTTTTCTTCCGTTCTCAAACAGCCAGTGTTGAAATCCGATGCCACTACACAAACGGAGGTTGCTACTTCAGCACTAGCACCTGCATTTGTCAATGTACGTGTGCTGCTGCCGTTCCTGTGAAGCCTGCTGCTCTCCCCCCCCCCGGCCTTCTGACCAGGCCGTGGTAGCTGACGTCATGAAACTTCCTGCCCCTTCCCAGGTCCAGTCTTGTGCACTGCCCAGCGCTGCTACACCCCCTACTGCTTCTGAGGTTTTGGCACCAATGCCGACTCAGGCCAGAAAATCGAAGCCAAAGATAAAGGTGAAGACTCGCCCGCTAAAGGAGACCGACATTCTACAGTCTGCTGATGTGGATGTCATTCTCTCTGACGTCTCTCTCGACTCCTCTTCAGAGGCGATGGAGGTTGATGTCAGACTGGGGCACTCATCTCGCCCCAAAACTGAGCCTCCGTCTGTTGTGGGCTCTCCTCCCTGACAGAAAGTGAGAATGAAGGTACTCCCACCCTGATAGATGGCTCCCATTGTACAGTGGAACATGAATGGATTCTGGGCACATGTGGAGGAACTGCACTTCCTAGCACGGCAACGCCCCCTATGCTTGTGTTTACAGGAAACGCATTTCAAACCATCTGATGCTCCTGTACTAAGGGGCTATACGTCATATCGTAAAGATGACCTGACTGGAGAAAGGGCCAAAGGCGGAGTCACTGTGTTTGTCAATAATGACCACCACTCCTCTGCTCTCCCCCTGGATACTGACCTGCAAGCAGTTGCAGATTGAAATTCATTCACCTTGGAGGCTTACCGTTTGTTCCCTTTATTTACCCCCTCTGGATGCAATGACCTTAGACGCTCTCACAGATCTTATTGACCAACTCCCCCGCCCATTTCTCCTCCTGGGAGACTTCAATGCCCATAATGTCCTGTGGGGCTCCACTTCTCTTTGCGCTCGAGGTCGAATTTTGGAGAGCCTCCTAACATCTCAAATGTTGTGCATCCTCAACACAGGTACTCCGACTCATTTCTCTCCCGCTACAGGGTCATTCTCAGCCATTGACCTATCTTTCTGCTCTCCAACCCTCACCGACTCTGTTCACTGGGAGGTGATCACTTCCCTATCCGCATTCATCTCCTAGATGTATTGCTGGAGCAGCGGCCACCATCGTGGATAATTGGCAGGTCTAACTGGCCACTGTTCACTCGGTTGGCTGTCTTTGACCAAGAATGGGTGGATCACATCACGCTTGTGATCCATCATGCTGCTGGCTGACCTGTCCATACCACAGTCTTCTGGCACTCTTAAGCGGCGCCTTGTGCCTTGGTGGACAGAAGAGTGCCGTTCAGCCATCCGGGACAGGCGTGCGGCTCTTCGCCGATTTAAATGCCGTCCAACAGCGGTCAATCTTACCGCCTTTCGAATCGCGAGAGCCAGGGCACGCAGTGTCATTAAAGAGAGCAAGAAAAGGTCATGGCAGGCGTTCCTGGACTCCATCAGTCGTTCCACTTGTTCCACAAAAGTATGGGAAGTCATCCGGAGAATTTCCGGTAAACATAGCCGTTTACCAACAGCGGCTGTCCTGAACCAGGGATGCCTCCAAACGACACCCAGAGCCATTGCTCAGACGCTGGCAGAGCATTTTGCACACAGTACTGCCACTGCAAATCAGGATCCAGCGTTTCGTCGCTACCGTGCGACTGTCGAAAGAGAGAACTTGGACTTTCGGTCGAACAGTTCTGAGGTGTACAGCTCCCCTTTCTCCATGTGGGAACTTGAATCGGCTCTTAGTGAGACTTCCGACACTGCACCAGGTTACGACCGCATCCGGTACTCCATGCTTCGACATCTGCCAGCGGCGTCAAAGGAAATCCTCCTCGAATGTTTTAATCTCATATGGCAGACAGGAGCGTTCCCCACCTCGTGGTGGGAGACAATCCTCATCCCTCTCCTCAAACCAGGAAAGGACCGCACATGTCCCAGTAGTTATCGTAGTATCTCCTTGACAAGCTGTGTCGGAAAGACCCTGGAACGGATGGTTAACCGGCGTCTGGTCTGGCTGTTAGAGACCAGACAGCTCCTTAGCCGCTTTCAGTGTGGATTCCAAAAATTTCGGTCCACGGTCGACAACCTGACCCTCCTAGAGACGGCTATTCAGCAGGCTTTTCTCCGTCAGCATCACTGTATCGGTATCTTCTTTGATATCAGTAAGGCATATGATACTACTTGGATATACTGTATCCTTGCACAACTGCATCAATGGGGCTTTCGTGGCCGCCTCCCGGTTTTCATTCGGTCTTTCCTGTCTCAGCGGTTTTTTCGGACCCGCGTTGGTAACACACTGTCTGATCGCTTTGAGCAAGAGAGCGGTGTCCCCCAGGGCAGCGTTTTAAGCGTTACCATCTTTGCCATAGCCATCAACAGTATAACGTCTACAGCGAGGAGTCCAGTACAGTGCTCCTTATTTGTGGACGACTTTGCTGTTTTCTGTTCCTCCTCCAGTGTTGCAACCGTGAGCCGTCAGTTGCAGCTAACAGTGCGGTGGTTAGAGGAGTGGGCTGCAAAGACGGGTTTTCGGTTCTCTGCCGATAAGTGTGTTTGTGTTCATTTTAATCGTTCTCGTCGTCTTTTTACTTTGCCTGCCTTGCATATGTGGGATACTGTCCTACATTTTAGAGACACAGTGCGGTTTCTGGGCCTAATTTTTGACTCCAGGTTGTCATGGCTGCTACATCTACGTGACTTGAAAGCCAGAACCCTGAAGGCACTCAACATCTTCAAGTGCCTCAGCCACAGGTCTTGGGGAGCGGACAGGGCCCGTCTCCTTCAGTTTTACCGAGCTTTCGTGCGTTCACGGTTGGACTATGGGTGCACAGTATATGGGTCAGCGAGGCCTTCTTATTTGCAGATCCTTGACGCTGTTCACCATGCTGGGATTCGAATGGCCACGGGTGCTTATCGGACCAGTCCCATACCCAGCCTCTTAGCTGAGGCTTGGGAACCGCCACTTACCATC
The DNA here is from genome assembly GCF_023897955.1 of Schistocerca gregaria. Classification (NCBI taxonomy): domain Eukaryota; kingdom Metazoa; phylum Arthropoda; class Insecta; order Orthoptera; family Acrididae; genus Schistocerca; species Schistocerca gregaria. The sequence continues at coordinate 742,352,070 of NC_064920.1, read as the reverse complement.
CGGCGGCAGCTCCTGCTGGTGCTCCAGGCTTGTAAGTTTCTTGCAGCTCCCAGCTCGCCTGCTCACCATCTTGTTGCCCATCCACCTCTGGACCGCCTTTTTTCCCGCCGTCCCCGGGCTACGTTGCCGTTTGGGATCCGTGTGCAACGTGTACTAGAGTCCCTCGGTGTGGAGTCTGTACAACCCCAAATCCAGGGTTTTCACCGCCTGCCACCCTGGTTTCTGAAGAGGTCCGAAGTGATTTTAGATTTATTGCAGTAGAAGAGAGATTGCACTCCTTCCACCGTTTTTAATGCAGCATTTTCTGCCATTTCATCTGAGCACCACGACTATGTAGCTGTTTTTACGGATGGGTCGAAACAAGGGGATTCTGTTGGTTGCTCAGTTGTTTTTCCAGATCGTGTCTTCAAGGTCCGCCTGCCTCAGACTTTCGCTGTCTTTGATGCAGAATTGTCTGCGATCTTGCGGGCACTGGAGCACATGAGACATTCTTCCTCTCGTAAATTTCTTTTCTGTTCCGATTCACTCAGTGCCCTTCACTTATTGCAACGTTTGTATCCGGCAGACAAAACTGTCCAGACCATCCAGGATGCCCTCCTCCGACTACAGCGACTGGGGAAGGTTGTAGCTTTCTGCTGGGTTCCGGGGCAAGTCGGCATTGCTGGGAATGAAAGGGCAGATCTCGCAGCCAAGGAGGCGTGTCTCGCCCCACAAGTATCTCAGTGTGCTATCCCCTTGCACGCACTTACCTCGCTGTTGAGCTCACGGGTTATGGGTCGGTGGGAGGATGAGTGGCTGGCAGTGACTGACAATAAGCTCTGTATAGTCAAGCCCACAACGCGTGTGTGGTGTACTTCCTTTCAGCCCCATCGACGGGACGAGGTTCCCCTCACTCGGCTTCGAATAGGCCACAGCCCTATGACGCATGGCTACCTGCTCCGGCGAGAGGACCCTCCAATGTGCTTGCGGCGTCCAGGTCACTGTGCGCCACGTTTTATTGGATTGCCTTTTATTTTCTGACCAGCGGGTCGCAGCTAACTTGCCAGCGGACCTGCCATCTCCTTTAGGCAACACTCGGACGAATGTGGCTAAAGTTTTAAAGTTCTGTGACATGTCAAATGTTTTTACAAAGATTTTAGGGAGAGGATTTTAATTTGCTCACTGTGCGACAAGCTAGCCCATATTTTATGTAAGTGGGCAGCCAATAACAATTTCCTGTGACATTCTTGTTGCTATGTTTCCCCTTTCCTTAGGTTTTACTTTCTTATGTAACATTTTCCTTCTTTTCCTGCTTTCTTTGAGAGTGTGCTTTAGTTTTCTTAGGTCTGTCGACGTTCGTTCCTTTTAATGTGTGTCAGGGCCCTGATGACCTCGATGTTGAGCGCCCATAAGCCCCAACACACCACCACCTGAAGTCTTATGGGACTTAACTGCTAAGGTCATCAGTTCCTAAGCTTACACACTACTTAACCTAAATTATCCTAAGAACAAACACACACACACCCATGCCTGAGGGAGGACTCGAACCTCCGCCGGGGCCAGCCGCACAGTCCACGACTGCAGCGCCCTAGACCGCTTGGCTAATTCCGTGTGGCCTTTGCTTGATTTTTCTGTATATGCCTAACAACTATAATTACCAATTTTAATAATAGCTGTCTCATTTCTGAGTGCGACACCAGTGTTTGTTGTGCTGCTCTTGAACTTAACTTCCCAGACATAAGCCAAGAATGTATGTGTAGTTCATATTTCAGTTTTTTTTCCACATCCGACGGTGAAGCGCAATGAAATGGACATAATAGACTAAAACTTTGATGGAAGTCTCGTATCAATACAGTCTCTAACAGCCTCCATATCCATCGGATAAAATCTCTCGCTCTGCTTTAGATCTTACAACAGTCGTTCTTTCCATATGGAAGAGCACATTCTACGAATCGTAATAGTAACTTACACCACATCAATAATGGGTTGGAAGCTGAAGAAATGAATTGAAATTTGTGTTGCGGCCGGGACTCAAACCCAGGTCTTCTTGCTTATTAGGCAGATATGCCTACCATTACACCACCACAGCATTATGGTCAACTTAACTGCACGAACTACTAAGCAAGAAGACCTGGGTTCGAGTCCCGGCCTCGGAACAAATTTTAATTCACTTCTTCAGCTTACAACGTTATCGTAGATAAATTAGAGACTTAAATGTCTCAGGGAAAATTTAATTTAAGATCAATAATGGGTGTTGGCTGTGTTTGTTTATATGTGTGTGTGTCTGTTACTGTGTAGTATATTTGCTGGTTGCCTTCTTGCATATTCTGTTTCACCAGAAACTTTGGTGGACAGTAAAACGCTAAAGTAAACTCTTGCCCAATTTTGGCTAGGACAGAGTCGCACAAACTGAAGCAACCCCTGTGTTATTCGCTAGGGGATCTTTAAAAATGTGGAAACAGAAAAGAAGTCTTTGCTTAAATCCATGCCCTTGGTATAAATCTGTTTTCCACTGCATCGCTTTGTCAGGAACTTAGACACATCGCGTTCTCAGTTGACTGACTGAGTACGTGAAACTGTTCCAGGGAATAACTGAAGTGGATAATTTTCATTTTGGGATGCATACTCTTATATCAACTACATACCGGAAATGTGTAATACAAGTAAAGTATTTTTTCGTACCTTGTGTATTTGGTATATGTATAGTAATGATCTTTTATACCCTGGGACACTTTACAATAACTAACCTACAGCACTGACGAGAATACAAAACCTCAGAAAACTGAAAACGTTGTCTGTACCCTGCTTCTGAGTGACATGCTTTTTAAGCGCACTCGTTTAGAATTCCAGTGCTTTAACCATCACAGCTCTCATTTTGATTTTACAAGTTGTGGAATGCTCTTCATCCAACGACTGGTTTTTGATTGCAGTTGCCCGGTAGATTACATAGAATGGCTTGACAATACGTCCTCTCCGTGGATGAGTGGGCACAGCTTCTGACTACCATCTAATGTTGAAGTCCCGGTGCTGCCAGTGGTTTTCCCCTGATGGAAAGACGGGATGAGGACTCTGTGAGCCTTGTGAGTTCATTCGAGTACCTATTTGAATGAAAAGTAGCAGCTCAAAACCATGGAAAGCCTGCAATGGCTAGAAGGGCAGTGAGTTGATCCATACCACTTCCAAACGACCCCAAATAGGGTTGGGGGTAGAACGGCGGCTGGCCACTATCATATGTTTCAACCGGCCCATGCTGTGGAATCACTTAACAGGACCCAAATTCATCTAGTCATCCTTAATGATGACGTCGGCATTTTATTCCGTATCCCACTTACCGGGAAATGTTTAACTACACGTCATTATTGCTGGGGAACAAAACTGTATTGCCAGCCGTTCATAGCTGGTGTGTGCTTCAATAAGAGCGAAAACACAGTCTTGGTGAAACTCAACAAACTTTTTAAACAGTCATTTATGTGTCATTTCGCCCCTTGACTTCAACCAGCAAGTGGAAAGAAGAATTTTGCTATAGAGAATACCTCTGCCATCAAGTGAAAGAACGGGAAAGTGATGAGGAAAGTATGTTCCATAGCGTACAGATATCAGTGAACAGAGCCAATAAATATGTCCTGTTACCAGGGGAATGAGGAAGATTCTACGGAAGCGAATGGAGTGGTCCCGCACGGATTTAGAAGCGATTCGAAAATGGGAGCCTGTTAATCAAGTGCTGTACCAGTCGTGTCTGCAAAAATTTTATCGCTGTTACTGTACAATGTTTGGCATAAAGAAACATTACATATGATACAATGTGATTTATCAAAACTACTCAATTATCACAGAGTTTGATTGTGGGAGTATAGGAAGCCCACGCGGTCTGAGAAAGTCTGTGACACCCAAAGGTAAATATGTACTATACTGTATCTAAAATATGTTTGTCTGCTCCATTTCTCTTTAATGAAAAAATCGCCCCAGAACACACGCACATGAGTACCATAGCTGAACAGATCTGAGAACAATTATTCCATTGTTCTCCTTATGTAAGCAAACAACCCAAATGGCCTGGCCTGCTAACGTAGACAAACTGCACAGTTGTGCTATTAAGTTACTGTGTGTTTACGTAAATCTCATATCTGACCCAAATATAAAGAAACTGCTCACCTATGCTCTTATGTTATATTTATGCAAGTCTAATTTATTACTGAATGCTTTTAGCCTTATCTTAATGACCACAATTTATGATGCCAGATGGCAATCTCTCCCTTCCCATCCCGCACTCTTCTAGGCCAATTCCGTTATGTATATACTATATATACTGTTATATACCGATATATACTGATTACTATGTCTGCCAGATATTTTCCCCCAACACCTTGGCTTAACCTACACCACTCATCTTGGTATGGTAGCCATTATGAGAAGGACTTGGCATTCGTGTTCTGTGTGTCAACCAGTCAACATCACCATAAAGCATTAGAGCATCAGCAGCAGAACACTATGTTCAATGGTATTGTCTGTAAGCACACCAATGTATGAGCATTTTCCACTCCTATTTATGTTTTGGGCCACTTCGTTGTAGTTTTGGGGCAATTCACTACAGTTTTTACTGAAACATTCCAGATTTACTCCCAGTATTCCATACACCCACTTTCAACTCCTTTTGAAGCTCATTACCTGCAGTGCATTATTTAAACGAATACGCTACCGCTATGTAAAAAAATACGCCAATAGCCTACAGTTTCATGTTTAACAATTATCACAGAGCATTGTTTGAACAAATATACGTTTAATACTTACAGATTACACCAGTATTCCATGGTCCCACGTTTAGTAATTACTGCAGTGCATTTTAAACAAATACACTCTTGATATATATGAAAAGAGTCTTAAAATAAAATATTGTAATAGATCTGAAAAACTAGAGTGAAATTAAAGAAAATCTAAGTAAGAGTGTTTCTACAGGCATGTATGTACGTTAAAACACACACACACACACACACACACACACACACACACACACACACACACACGCACAAGACATTATTAATATATAATGTTTCAGCAATTTCCCACATTTGTGATGGTACCACGACCACTGTACCAGAGCCACTGTGATATCTTTCTTTAAAAACAGGCAAAATGCAGGATGTCTCCTCTGCATTCTGTGCAAAGCCTACCCTAGCACCATACCTGTAACTGCACCCAGTCGGGGGCGACTACTGGAGAGCAAGTGTGAGTGACTCCATGCCCATCCATAGTGGAATGAATGACCCCCACAACATGCAAGGGTGGGGGCATCAGTTGGATGCACACCTGCAAAAATATATTAAGTGCCCAGCGGCACCAGCAGGCGAGATAAGCTACTGACAAACTCTTGTGCATCCAGTACAAGACTGCTTCTAAAAATGAACGCTGATACTGCAAGAATGATGTACAAAGCTTAGTAAACCATGTCTAATTACATAATTATTCTAGAACTGCTTGTGCCGAGATTTGCTATACTCTTAGTGACGTGCAGTCTACACTCCTGGAAATGGAAAAAAGAACACATTGACACCGGTGTGTCAGACCCACCATACTTGCTCCGGACACTGCGAGAGGGATGTACAAGCAATGATCACACGCTCGGCACAGCGGACACACCAGGAACCGCGGTGTTGGCCGTCGAATGGCGCTAGCTGCGCAGCATTTGTGCACCGCCGCCGTCAGTGTCAGCCAGTTTGCCGTGCCATACGGAGCTCCATCGCAGTCTTTAACACTGGTAGCATGCCGCGACAGCGTGGACGTGAACCGTATGTGCAGTTGACGGACTTTGAGCGAGGGCGAATAGTGGGCATGCGGGAGGCCGGGTGGACGTACCGCCGAATTGCTCAACACGTGGGGCGTGAGGTCTCCACAGTACATCGATGTTGTCGCCAGTGGTCGGCGGAAGGTGCACGTGCCCGTCGACCTGGGACCGGACCGCAGCGACGCACGGATGCACGCCAAGACCGTAGGATCCTACGCAGTGACGTAGGGGACCGCACCGCCACTTCCCAGCAAATTAGGGACACTGTAGCTCCTGGGATATCGGCGAGGACCATTCGCAACTGTCTCCATGAAGCTGGGCTACGGTCCCGCACACCGTTAGGCCGTCTTCCGCTCACACCCCAACATCGTGCAGCCCGCCTCCAGTGGTGTCGCGACAGGCGTGAATGGAGGGACGAATGGAGACGTGTCGTCTTCAGCGATGAGAGTCGCTTCTGCCTTGGTGCCAATGATGGTCGTATGCGTGTTTGGCACCGTGCAGGTGAGCGCCACAATCAGGACTGCATACGACCGAGGCACACAGGGCCAACACCCGGCATTATGGTGTGGGAAGTGATCTCCTACACTGGCCATACACCTCTGGTGATAGTCGAGGGGACACTGAATAGTGCACGGTACATCCAAACCGTCATCGAACCCATCGTTCTACCATTCCTAGACCGGCAAGGGAACTTGCTGTTCCGACAGGACAATGCACGTCCGCATGTATCCCGTGCCACCCAACGTGCTCTAGAAGGTGTAAGTCAACTACCCTGGCCAGCAAGATCACCGGATCTGTCCCCCATTGAGCATGTTTGGGACTGGATGAAGCGTCGTCTCACGCGGTCTGCACGTCCAGCACGAACGCTAGTCCAACTGAATCGCCAGGTGGAAATGGCATGGCAAGCCGTTCCACAGGACTACATCCAGCATCTCTACGATCGTCTCCATGGGAGAATAGCAGCCTGCATTGCTGCGAAAGGTGGATATACACCGACATTGTGCATGCTCTGTTCCCTGTGTCTATGTGCCTGTGGTTCTGTCAGTGTGATCATGTGATGTATCTGACCCCAGGAATGTGTCAATAAAGTTTCCCCTTCCTGGGACAATGAATTCACGGTGTTCTTATTTCAATTTCCAGGAGTGTACATTGTGCACACAGTGTCTGATCAGAATATCGAGTCACCTATCAGTTGACATTAACACGTCTGTGCCTACCGAGCGAATAATGGCTGCTGTCGAGACATGAGCACGGGATTTACATTGCATCTTAAGTATTTCGTTTTTAAGTCTTGTAGTGTACCATTCTCTAGCAATCCAGTCCAGAGGTGACGGTGCCATTCGATTTTCACATTGCTTAGCACATTTAATGTTCTAAATAACATCTCTACATCCACAAAAACGAGGCGAAATGAAGAGATCATTCTCTGAAACAGCGTTTACATGTCGTGGAATAGTAAAGTGAAGACAGTGTTTTATTACCAATACACTTTGAAGATAGTCCCTACAAAACCTTTTATAGCCCTCTTCTCGACTACTGTTTCACGGTATGGGTCATGACCAGATGTGATTCACAGATGACATTGAACAAAAAGTTCTATGAAATGTGGCTTGTTTTTGTATTATACCGAAATTTATGAGTGACAGAAATATGACGTGAGGCACAGGATGACAATCTGTCCAACGCAGGCCTGCATGTCATTCAGCAAACGATGTCCTTAATTGTACTTATTCATTTTAGCGCACAAAAAATACAAGCTTACAAATTATTTATGTACAAGATAATCGTTTCAGGTTGCTCTTCTCTGTAGTACATGGAATTGCATAGAAGAAGAGCAAAAAACCGGTAAAATCTGTACCACGTACACTCCACCATGTACAGGATGGGTATATTCTTAGACGATTGCCACATAGTTGGAAAGAGAACTGCTGGCGGTAAAACAAGCAAATTGCATTTCAAAAACAGAAAGGGGAAATTTGCTGGTGCACGTGCCGTATATCTCGAGAAATATGGTTTTAATAGCGGTAATATACAGAAAAAGGTAGACTAATAGTTCTCCAGAGACATGAGCAATTAAGTCTTGCTACTGCAGATACTCCAGTTTAAATCACTCCAGATGCTTACTCATAAGTATTTTATAGTAATTACTGTGCTCATCAATAGTGTAACGGAACAGGATTTCTTCATCTATGTATGCTTAATATGGTACGTTTATTTACATCCACTGTCTGTACCACTAGCCTGCAATTCGTTACAGTCTGCAGGCACTGCTGCCGCCTTCTTACTGCCAGCCTACCATCTGCTACCAGCCTTTTCATGTTGCTATAAGCTATGGACACATGCCATTACTCTCGATGCTAAAACATCGACTTAGTAAAATTTAGCGGTGTATGTATACTAAACTGACACCTATATTGTATCCTGGCAGACATATTGCACCCTTGGACAGTAATGTGTGTAAGTAGTTTGTTTAGGTTTTTATGTTGGTAACGCCAGGTAGCGCTCTGTATGAAAATCACTGACTGTACTGTGTGCAGTCTGTGGCTGGTTGGCATTGTGGGAATATTCGCTATTGTAGTGTTGTTCAGTTGGATGCGAACACCGCGTAGCGTTGGCCAGTTGGAGGTGAGGCGCCAGCAGTGGTGGATGTGGGGAGAGAGATGCAAAAGTTTTGAGCGGACGATCTGGACATGTGTCCGTCAGAAAAAAAAAATATATATAGTGACTTTTGAACGCTATGAAGGTAAATACATTGTTTGCTCTCTATCAAAATCTTTCATTTGGTAAGTATGCCTATCCGTAGTTAGTGCCTTCAGTAGTTAGAAGCTCTTATTTAGCTGGCAGTATTGGCGCTCGCTGTGTTACAATAGTTCGAGTAACGAAGATTTTTGTGAGGTAAGTGATTCATGAAAGGTATAGGTTATTGTTGGTCAGGGCCATTCTTTTGTAGGGATTATTGAAAGATTGCGTTGCGCTAAAAATATTGTGTATCAGTTTAGTGATGATCAGAATAATTAAAGAGAAAACTGAGTACGATGAGTTTTGCCCAGCTGTTTGAAAATCAAATAACGTAGAAGTTTACCAGCACAGTCATTTATAATTTTTCTAAGGGGACGTTTCAGGTGATACACACCGCAAAACCGGAATCTGTCTAACGCACTTTCGATGTTTGTGTTTCCACAAAGGAATCATGGCAATGCGTTTTGGCGACTCACTAGAAAGCGCTCAACTATCTAATCCACACTGTCACTGCCTATACTGTTTACGATAAATAACATTGCATATACACTGCATAAAGCGTTCGTGGACGACGCCAAGTAGCGCTGTACAGAAAATCAGATGTCCTCAAACAATATGGACTAACATAATTTAACTTGCGCCATACTTACGGATAACAATACACAACTTGTGTCCAGAGCTTTAATGTGGGTAGGAATGCTTTCACAACGTCCATCACTGAACATACGTGAGGCTGTAACCACAACCTGACTAAAGAATGATTGTCGCAGCAGACTGAGAGCCTAGAGGACAGCACAGCCACTAGCTTGACAGCCACTTCTACATCACATACCAAATAAAATGCCCACCATATTCACACTCCAGTGCCTTGGAAGACTTTCCACGGAAGCTGTAGGGATGGTCAACATTATTTCTGTGGTGCAGGAACAGAGATCGCGTTGATACGTACCTGTTAACGGCCCTCAGTGCTGCAGCGTATACAACTGTGTTAGGAAGTGTTAAACTGCGGATCAGAAGTTTTCAGTTTCCCATTGCACATGTATCAGCCACAGGATTAGTATTTGTCATTTCTTTGAACGCTAATATTGCTTTCTCGTATTGTATCGGTTACTGTACTCATAAATCATAGCTTCATACTTACCTCATTTTTAGTCAGGGTATTTCATGAATTCAGTAAGTTGGCTACTAAATCGTAAATAGTGATGGAATCTCTGCGTCACCACGTTTATATGCAAGCTAATCACTTTATCGAAACAAATTGTCGTTAAATATAATTATTCCCCAGGTTTAGGAACTGCTTCCAGCTACTAGTGCATACTATGGTATTTAGTATGAAAAAGGCCCAACTCCTCGATAGTTGTCGATCACAGCTTAATAACGCGCTCTTTCGTGAGGAAGACTCGCATCAGAATATTTTATTAGATGACTGTCTAATCGTAGTTATCTACGCATGTTCAAAGTATCATGTAAACGATGTGTTCGCTATTTGTCACAGTAGTGCCATGTACTACGTAACACTTGAAGATGTAAGAAACCTAGTAAAGGGAGGCTGGATACACTACAGCTGCCTTGCACACATACTCTTATCCACTACCCCAGTAGCAGCAATATGTAAACCATGTCTATTTTTCAACTGCTATTGAACAATTAAGTTGCAACAGTAGAACTAAATATGTGTTTTATAGTCAGAGTCTTTAGTAGGAAATGGTTTATATTCATTCGATAACATGGTTGTTTTTCTTAGAACCCATGCAAGAACATTGTACGCACAATCCCAATTCGGTAATATTTATATTTCATGGTATGCGCAGAACAATATACTGGGTTGAGAAAAATATTTCTCCTGTATAATATTTGTGTCATCTTTGTCGACGTTTGTATTAACAATCTCCATGTAGTTTACAGGAAAACAATCCGAGCCATACCCAAACTGAGCATAGTTTATTAGTTTTGCACGTTCTTGATTGTGTGGAAGGATTACCTGTACCTCAGCCAACTTCCGTGTGTTCTTACTTCTGCAGTAGAAAATTTCAGAACACTGTAAGATGCAACCCATACAACAGCTGTTTTGTAAGGCTATCTGATAATTTACACCACATGGATATAGTTGGCACAGATTACAGAAGAACATATTTTAAAAAATGCTGGTTATGACACTTAATGCAGTTCAACAGTCCTCCAAATAATCAAAAACCACTCATTCCATAGTTATAAATTATACACTCCTGGAAATTGAAATAAGAACACCGTGAATTCATTGTCCCAGGAAGGGGAAACTTTATTGACACATTCCTGGGGTCAGATACATCACATGATCACACTGACAGAACCACAGGCACATAGACACAGGCAACAGAGCATGCACAATGTCGGCACTAGTACAGTGTATATCCACCTTTCGCAGCAATGCAGGCTGCTATTCTCCCATGGAGACGATCGTAGAGATGCTGGATGTAGTCCTGTGGAACGGCTTGCCATGCCATTTCCACCTGGCGCCTCAGTTGGACCAGCGTTCGTGCTGGACGTGCAGACCGCGTGATACGACGCTTCATCCAGTCCCAAACATGCTCAATGGGGGGCAGATCCGGAGATCTTGCTGGTCAGGTTGGTTGACTTACACCTTCTAGAGCACGTTGGGTGGCACGGGATACATGCGGACGTGCATTGTCCTGTTGGAACAGCAACTTCCCTTGCCGGTCTAGGAATGGTAGAACGATGGGTTCGATGACGGTTTGGATGTACCGTGCACTATTCAGTGTCCCCTCGACGATCACCAGAGGTGTACGGCCAGTGTAGGAGATCGCTCCCGCCACCATGATGCCGGGTGTTGGCCCTGTGTGCCTCGGTCGTATGCAGTCCTGATTGTGGCGCTCACCTGCACGGCGCCAAACACGCATACGACCATCATTGGCACCAAGGCAGAAGCGACTCTCATCGCTGAAGACGACATGTCTCCATTCGTCCCTCCATTCACGCCTGTCGCGACACCACTGGAGGCGGGCTGCACGATGTTGGGGCGTGAGCGGAAGACGGCCTAACGGTGTGCGGGACCGTAGCCCAGCTTCATGGAGACAGTTGCGAATGGTCCTCGCCGATACCCCAGGAGCAACAGTGTCCCTAATTTGCTGGGAAGTGGCGGTGCGGTCCCCTACGGCACTGCGTAGGATCCTACGGTCTTGGCGTGCATCCGTGCGTCGCTGCGGTCCGGTCCCAGGTCGACGGGCACGTGCACCTTCCGCCGACCACTGGCGACAACATCGATGTACTGTGGAGACCTCACGCCCCACGTGTTGAGCAATTCGGCGGTACGTCCACCCGGCCTCCCGCATGCCCACTATACACCCTCGCTCAAAGTCCGTCAACTGCACATACGGTTCACGTCCACGCTGTCGTGGCATGCTACCAGTGTTAAAGACTGCGATGGAGCTCCGCATGCCACGGCAAACTGGCTGACACTGACGGCGGTGGTGCACAAATGCTGCGCAGCTAGCGCCATTCGACGGCCAACCCCGCGGTTCCTGGTGTGTCCGCTGTGCCGTGTGTGTGATCATTGCTTGTACAGCCCTCTTGCAGTGTCCGGAGCAAGTATGGTGGGTCTGACACACCGGTGTCAATGTGTTCTTTTTTCCATTTCCAGGTGTGTAGCTTTAAACCATATTCCTTTGTCAAGGAAAATGTAAACGTTTCTCGTAGGCACATACCAGGGCACACTATAAAATAGATAAGGTGGTTCCAGATAACTTTGTTCATATCTGAATATAAATGTTGTATGTATATCTTTATTGTGCAACTGGAACTCATCCACGTTAAACAGTCTTATTGTTGTTTACAATAACATAACTGTATCCTTAGCAGTGTTTTAAGTTGTAATTAATATTAAGTAACCACACACCTTCATTTTGTTAAAGATCGCAGCAAAATATTGCGTTAGACCCACATCCATTTGGTGATAGCCATCTACATGAAGTTGTTGCAATAGTCCAGGCAGCTCATCAATTTTGAGATCGATCAGCTTCATTTTATGCGATATAACGACACAGTTTTTATATTTTCTTGGAATGGTTACCAGTGCTCTCTCGCAGTATTGTTCCCATGTAGGAGAAATTGTAGTTTCGTGTTGACATCTTGTCTCTAGAATGTATCGACTTTCCTCTATTAAAGTACAGATATGTTGTCATCCCTCTCTAATATCTAGAGCACACATTAAAGCCCCACAGATTCTGCTGCAAATTCCAACTAATTCCACTGTATGATGTTTCCTTCTAGATGTATCTGTAAATTGGTGTGATATTATTGAAGGATTCTGACATGTGGGTGTAGGCAATGAATTACAACTGTTACGTAACGGACCTTGATGTTCCCTATGGTATACAACCCACCGCACTACAAACCATTAACTGGTTGGAGGAGTACACATGTTGCTTCTGGAATGATATTCCGTTATCTCAAGACACTTGCCAACAGATGATACAGAGCTGTGTAGTAAAGGTCCGAATGTTTTAACAATAGTACTCTACAGGAGATAAAATCATGTTTTCTTACTCTGTGTAAGATTTACTACATCAATAAATGGTGATAACGACCATCAGTTCTACGTTGCGACACTAAAATCACGAGTCTTTAATTCTGGTCAGTTTTTTCGAAGATGTGTTAAGATCATAATTTAATCATGTAGAAATCATGATTAGAAGTGTCGCCGTCTTAATACGCTCTGAAAGCAAGTATCTCTAGCATAGCGGGTCTGGGATGTTGGCGAGGTAAACCCCTGAGAGTAGGTCTGTGATGATTCAAATGTTATGCCTGTAACTGTTTTTGTATGGATCGTGTAGTCTGTAAAGAATGGAAATACATCTGCACTCATCTCCTGAATCAATACCATTGAGCACTTCAGCGTATGATGTGGGAGACACTGGGTTAGTTCACCCTAAATACAGAATATGTAAGGTGATGCTAGCATACTTCAACGACTGGTCGTTAGCTATTAAGCAACGTCCGGAAATACTAAGTGCAACTGGATACTTTGATACTGGTAATAGCAATCAAACTGTGTGTTTCCATTATGATGAAGCATTGAAAGGTTGGGAAGAAATGTATAATCTGTGAGTTGAACATACTGTGTGGTTTTTGATGTCTTTGCTTGTGATTCTTGTGTAAGTCAAGGTATTGTAGAAAATCTCTGTCACATCGTAGACGCAATAATTGCAACAAAGGATGCAACTAATATTAAACTTCTATCAGATCAGTATATTACTGTGAAAGCTTTTGACAATGCTCGACTCCGTAAAGTTTCGTTGCAGGAAGAGATGGGAGAGCTATTCATTGCATGCAGATATGTTGACACTCGCATTAAATGTGCACTTGTTGTGCGCAATGTGTTGGAAACTTGTTTTAGTTACAATAAAGCGCTCCCTAGGCGGTCAATAAGACTGTACAATTTTCCCTGAAGGGCAATAATATTAAACGTCTAGAGGTGAGGCTGAGAGGTTGCCCAATTGTATTGAGAATATAAAAAACTAAAGAAATATTTAGCACTGTCCGGAAACATTGTGCTACTCGTATCTGTGGACAGTACTTACAATATCCTTGCAGTTTCTCGCACGCTACGGATTGTTAATGTAGTTGTATCCACTGTTCGTTGTTGTTATGGTGTTGGAAATGAGTTCAAAACAAGGCAAAATAGCGTTATCATAAGAGTGCATCGAAATGTATAAATACACTCCTGGAAATTGAAATAAGAACACCGTGAATTCATTGTCCCAGGAAGGGGAAACTTTATTGACACATTCCTGGAGTCAGATACATCACATGATCACACTGACAGAACCACAGGCACATAGACACAGGCAACAGAGCATGCACAATGTCGGCACTAGTACAGTGTATATTCACCTTTCGCAGCAATGCAGGCTGCTATTCTCCCATGGAGACGATCGTAGAGATGCTGGATGTAGTCCTGTGGAACGGCTTGCCATGCCATTTCCACCTGGCGCCTCAGTTGGACCAGCGTTCGTGCTGGACGTGCAGACCGCGTGAGACGACGCTTCATCCAGTCCCAAACATGCTCAATGGGGGACAGATCCGGAGATCTTGCTGGCCAGGGTAGTTGACTTACACCTTCTAGAGCACGTTGGGTGGCACGGGATACATGCGGACGTGCATTGTCCTGTTGGAACAGCAACTTCCCTTGCCGGTCTAGGAATGGTAGAACGATGGATTCGATGACGGTTTGGATGTACCGTGCACTATTCAGTGTCCCCTCGACGATCACCAGAGGTGTACGGCCAGTGTAGGAAATCGCTTCCTACACCATGATGCCGGGTATTGGCCATGTGTGCATCGGTCGTATGCAGTCCTGATTGTGGCGCTCACCTGCACGGCGCCAAACACACATACGACCATCATTGGCACCAAGGCAGAAGCGACTCTCATCGCTGAAGACGACACGTCTCCATTCGTCCCTCCATTCACGCCTGTCGCGACACCACTGGAGGCGGGCTGCACGATGTTGGGGCGTGAGCGGAAGACGGCCTAACGGTGTGCGGGACCGTAGCCCAGCTTCATGGAGACGGTTGCGAATGGTCCTCGCCGATACCCCAGGAGCTACAGTGTCCCTAATTTGCTGGGAAGTGGCGGTGTGGTCCCCTACGGCACTGCGTAGGATCCTACGGTCTTGGCGTGCATCCATGCGTCGCTGCGGTCCGGTCCCAGGTCGACGGGCACGTGCACCTTCCGCCGACCACTGGTGAAAACATAGATGTACTGTGAAGACCTCACGCCCCACGTGTTGAGCAATTCGGCGGTACGTCCACCCGGCCTCCCGCGTGCCGACTATACACCCTCGCTCAAAGTCCGTCAACAGCACATACGGTTCACGTCCACGCTGTCGCGGCATGCTACCAGTGTTAAAGACTGCGATGGAGCTCCGTATGCCACGGCAAACTGGCTGACACTGACGGCGGCGGTGCACAAATGCTGCGCAGCTAGCACCATTCGACGGCCAACCCCGCGGTTCCTGGTGTGTCCGCTGTGCCGTGCGTGTGATCATTGCTTGTACAGCCCTCTCGCAGTGTCCGGAGCAAGTATGGTGGGTCTGACACACCGGTGTCAATGTGTTCTTTTTTCCATTTCCAGGAGTGTAATTACCGGTATTTTGGGATGCTGCGGCAGATGAATACATAAACAGAAATGAATGAATCGCACGATTTATTGCAAAGAAAATACTAGTAAAGTCCACGAATAACGTTGTGTTAAAGAAACGCAAAATTATGAATAAAAGTATATGTAGATATCTGTGCATGTTTACATTATCTACCAGAAAATAACAATTTAAGCTCGTATTGTTTCATGACATGTTTCCATAACTATGCATAAAATATTTTATGGTAAAACTGCACCTGTAAGTTTAAAGTCTACAAAAGAATTGCCAGACGAAAGATATTTTAGGTTAAGGCTGACTTGGTGGAACTACATCTCTCACTGTTGTTCTTTGTTTTTTGATTATGGAGATCTAAGCATCTGCAGAAATTTAACAAATAGTGGGTCCCAGACTCCAAAATTTCTATTTTTAATGAAATTGAGTTGGTCGGTTTTGAGACGTATCATGCTTCAAAAACTAAGTTTGACAAGTGACAAAAAAAAAAAAGATTATATGCCAGGGAACGGTGCTTATCCACTCAATACTTGTTACACGTACGTTATTTCAATACCTTACTTAAAACAACAAACAAACGCTTACACAGGAACTGCTAAACCCATACTATTGTCTCGCTGCAGTCAGGCCTTATGGTCTACATTTGACTACGCGAGAGGCATAGCAGAATCATGGAAATAACTTTTGGAAGTGTATAAGAATACTGCAATGAATAAAAACACCATACTACAGATTCCAAGAGGAACAGGGAGGCCAAGTTCCTAAGTATGGTGACGCCAATGTGTGTTGGCAACAATTCGAGCAATGTATCTAATGCTGGACCATGTTGTTGTTGTTGTTGTTGTTGTTGTTGTCTTCAGTCCTGAGACTGGTTTGATGCAGCTCTCCATGCTACTCTATCCTGTGCAAGCTTCTTTATCTCCCAGTACCTACTGCAACCTACATCCTTCTGAACCTGCTTAGTGTATTCATCTCTTGGTCTCCCTCTACGATTTTTACCCTCCACGCTGCCCTCCAATGCTAAATTTGTGATCCCTTGATGCCTCAAAACATGTCCTACCAACCGATCCCGTCTTCTAGTCAAGTTGTGCCACAAACTTCTCTTCTCCCCAATCCTATTCAATACCTCCTCATTAGTTACGTGATCTACCCATCTAATCTTCAGCATTCTTCTGTAGCACCACATTTCGAAAGCTTCTATTCTCTTCTTGTCCAAACTAGTTATCGTCCATGTTTCACTTCCATACATGGCTACACTCCATACAAATACTTTCAGAAACGACTTCCTGATACATAAATCTATATTCGATGTTAACAAATTTCTCTTCTTCAGAAACGCTTTCCTTGCCATTGCCAGTCTACATTTTATATCCTCTCTACTTCGACCATCATCAGTCATTTTACTTCCTAAATAGCAAAACTCCTTTACTACTTTAAGTGTCTCATTTCCTAATCTAATTCCCTCAGCATCACCCGATTTAATTTGACTACATTCCATTATCCTCGTTTTGCTTTTGTTGATGTTCATCTTATATCCTCTTTTCAAGACACTGTCCATTCCGTTCAACTGCTCTTCCAAGTCCTTTGCCGTCTCTGACAGAATTACAATGTCATTGGCGAACCTCAAAGTTTTTACTTCTTCTCCATGAATTTTAATACCTACTCCAAATTTTCTTTTGTTTCCTTTACTGCTTGCTCAATATACAGATTGAATAACATCGGGGAGAGGCTACAACCCTGTCTCACTCCTTTCCCAACCACTGCTTCCCTTTCATGCCCCTCGACTCTAATAACTGCCATCTGGTTTCTGTACAAATTGTAAATAGCCTTTCGCTCCCTGTATTTTACCCCTGCCACCTTCAGAATTTGAAAGAGAGTATTCCAGTCAACATTGTCAAAAGCTTTCTCTAAGTCTACAAATGCTAGAAACGTAGGTTTGACTTTTCTTAATCTTTCTTCTAAGATAAGTCGTAAGGTGATTATTGCCTCACGTGTTCCAAACTGATCCTCCCCAAGGTCCGCATCTACCAGTTTTTCCATTCGTCTGTAAAGAATTCGCGTTAGTATTTTGCAGCTGTGACTTATTAAACTGATAGTTCGGTAATTTTCACATCTGTCAGCACCTGCTTTCTTTGGGATTGGAATTATTATATTCTTCTTGAAGTCTGAGGGTATTTCACCTGTCTCATACATCTTGCTCACCAGCTGGTAGAGTTTTGTCATGACTGGCGAGAGCCGTCAGTAGTTCTAATGGAAGGTTGTCTACTCCGGGGGCCTTGTTTCGACTCAGGTCTTTCAGTGCTCTGTCAAACTCTTCACGCAGTATCTTACCTCCCATTTCGTCTTCATCTACATCCTCTTCCATTTCCATAATATTGTCCTCAAGCACATCGCCCTTGTATAAACCTTCTATATACTCTTTCCACCTTTCTGCCTTCCCTTCTTTGCTTAGAACTGGGTTTCCATCTGAGCTCTTGATATCATACACGTGGTTCTCTTCTCTCCAAAAGGCTCTTTAATTTTCCTGTAGGCAGTATCTATCTTACCCCTAGTGAGATAAGCTTCTACATCGTTACATTTGTCCTCTAGCCATCCCTGCTTAGCCATTTTGCACTTCCTGTCGATCTCATATTTTAGACGTTTGTATTCCTTTTCGCCTGCTTCATTTACTGCATTTTTATATTTTCTCCTTTCATCATTTAAATTCAATATTTCTTCTGTCACCCAAGGATTTCTAGCAGCCCTCGTCTTTTTACCTGCTTTATCCTCTGCTGCCTTCTCTACTTCATCCCTCAGTGCTACCCATTCTTCTTCTACCGTATTTCTTTCTCCCACTGCTGTCAATTGTTCCTTTATGCTCTCCCTGAAACTCTGTACAACCTCTGGTTCTTTCAGCTTATCCAGATCCCATGTCCTTAAGTTCCCACCTTTGTGCAGTTTCTTCAGTTTTAACCTACAGGTCATAACCAATAGATTGTGGTCAGAGTCCACATCTGCCCCTGGAAACGTCCTACAATTTAAAACCTGATTCCTAAATCTCTGTCTTACCGTTATATAATCTGATACCTTTTAGTATCTCCAGGATTCTTCCATGCTGGACCATCAACACACAAATTATCATAATTTTCGTTCAACCTCAATTCTCTCAGCGTGGTTTCTCATAAGAGATTTTTGACGCTCGTTGACCCACTTTTCCATCCACTTTTTTCTGCTTGTAACAAAGTATAGCAATAATCACACGCAGTGTCTTTATCGTCAACATTCCAAATCACATTATTATTGCACAATAATATTCAGAGGTGTACGAAGAACCTCAGTCATATTTTACAATATTATTGTGCAATAATATTGACTGTCTAGGAGCCACTTAAGCGCACTTTTGATGTAATAAACCCAATATAAAAGTGAATTAACTGTTTTAAACTGATCTGTGAGGATTTTAAAAGGAAGACAAATAAAATAATTTATTTCACTGAATTATGTGATTTTTATTTCTTAAAATCCTTTTAAAATGTGCAATCAACATAGCTTAACCATTTGGGGGGTAGGATAGTAGTGGATCTACTTGTAAGCTTGTAAGTGTATATGCATCTGAACCATACGATTCTGTATATGGTGATGGTGGGAATCTGCTTATGAAGTTGGTGTTTATAAGTTTTTTGATCAAGATAGACGGAGGACTTTCAACTACAGAACGTGCGGTGGTGAAATTTAGAGCGCATCTATATATTCAAAAGTATAATTTGCTTTGTGAGGCAGCAGGTACGTAATAGTTGCTCGAATAGTATGGATTACTATAAACTGGTTTATAACCAAGAACAACATTAGATTTCTATTCCAGAACGTCAATGCCCGCTACCTACAATCGTCGCCAGATTTTTCAAAGAATGAGCTATCAGGAACGCTACATCGAAGGCCTAAGTAGCCATTCGACATACGAAATACCGTCTCGTGGTTAATTCGTACGCAGCAAAAATGTATTGAATGGGTGCCCGAAATCACGGTTCCCAAAAGGACAACTCTAATTATATTATGGACGACGGGTTTTTGTTTTAAGTAAGGAAGATCACACACTCACTTGGTGACGGCAGCAGTAATTCTTTTTTTAGCGTTGTCACGCAGATAGTACGCATAGCCAACATTGTCAGCTCATCAGTCATCAGCTGTGCTGCTTTCTGGCGTAACCAGGTGCTTTGGGTCAAGCAACGGCACCGCCCGAACTACAGCGTCCGTCTAAAATACACCAGCACCGCGCCGAAGTGTTGTTCCACCTCCATAACACTCCACTTACATCATGAAAATTATTACTTCATGCACCTCTCGCATCACCAGTACACCGAAGCAGCATCAATAACGTCTCTGATTACATTTTAACTTTTATGTCCCCTCATATGTGACCAATATACAGAGGGGTCCAAAAAAAGTGTACCCACTGTTCAAAAGTCCATAACTTGCAAAGTTGTCTCATTTTAGGTGAAAGTGTAACTTAAAGATATCACTCTAGGTGTTCGAAATGGTCGCCATTAACAGCCACACACAGACGATGCCACCGAACTGCAGCACGAACTGCTGACTGCAATGTGTTCAGTTGGATATTTGCACATGAATGTACAATGGATTCTCGAAGTTCATCCAATAGGCGTGGCTTTTGTCGATAAACGACGTCCTTTAGTGTTCCTCACAGTTAAAGTCCAGAGGAGTTAGATCTGGGGAACGTGGTGGATACTCCACAGCACCTATACGGCCTATCCATCTTCCTGGCAGATTTTCGTCGAGATACGGCCTAACACGATTTTGGTAGTGGGCTGGGGCACTATATTGTTGAAAGTAAACTCTTCCGTCCTCATAAAAGTCTCGGATGGCAGGTAAAATGAATGTCTTAAGCATCTGAAGGTACACCTAACCGGTAACTGTGCCGTCAAAGAAGAATGGCCCAATCAAGCCCCGGTAAGACAACCCACACCACACATTTACTCCTGGCAAATTCACGGCTTTGTCTACATGGACTTTCGGATTTTCGACGGCCCAGGAGATGCAATTGTGCCGATTTTCTGTACCATTGAGTTTGAACTGTTCCTCATCAAACCACACAATCATCTCTGCATACTCTTCGTCGTTGCGCACCATGTTAGTAAACCACTCGTAGTACTCCAATCTACGATTGGGGTCGTCCTCGTTCATTGTGTGTAGCAAACGTGGGATGTAGCACTTCCACATTGCTGTCTTCAAAATTCGCCGAACACGTGAGCGACTCACTCCAGTTTCACGGGCACACTGTCTCACAGACTTCTGTGGTGAGCGAGTGAATTGTTGTCACACACGACGGGAGTTAGCTGAACTTTTATAGTTCGTCTAGATCGTTGTTTGTGTACCTTTCTAACACAGCCTTCGGCTTCAAATTTGTCTCGAATGTGACGAACGTGTCGGTGGCTCTGTTTGATACTCATTTCGGCATTGCCGTTGAACCTCATTAATGTTTTCGTGCTTAAAATACCACTTCAGAACTGAATTCCTTTCATCGAATGTAAGCCTTGCGCCAGCGGTGTTTACTCGAGTAACTAGGTGCAACTAAGAACAAAACACTATCTGGCGATTGTCGTCTGACGAAACAAAACAACGGAATACAACGCTTGTGTGGCGATTGCCGGAACTACAAACTGTTACACTACCAAAGATGAGACAACTACGTCAGTTAGTTTGCCAGTTATGGACTTTTAAACAGTGTACTTATTTTTGAACCATTCTGTATATATTTAAAAAGGTCGAATTTATTTCATCTGTTTATGTAATTAGGCATTTTGTCAAACAAGTAAAACTTTTGCTGAAGAACGGTTGAAGTTTCATTCTGCCCTATAAGCGTTTTGTGAAGTCCGCGTTTCTCACGTATAGAGATAACTATTACAGCAGTATGCATTGTAAGTAGGCTGTTTAGGTTTTTTTATTGGTAACGCCGCCGCCACGTAGCGCTCTGTATGAAAATCACTGGGTGTGCCGTGTGCAGTCTGTGGCTGGTTAGCATTGTTGTAATACTCGCCATTGTAGTGTCGGGCAGCGGCAGCTGGATGCTAACAGCGCGTAGCGTTGCGCAGTTGGAGGTGAGCCGCCAGCAGTGGTGGACGTGGGGAGAGAGATGGCGGAGTTTTGAAATTTGTAAGAATTGGTGTCACGAACTGATATATATATATTATGACTATTAAGGTAAATACATTGTTTGTTCTGTATTAAAATCTTTCATTTGCTAACTATGCCTATCAGTAGTTAGTGCCTTCAGTAGTTTGAATCTTTTATTTAGCTGGCAGTAGTGGCGCTCGCTGTATTGCAGTAGCTTGAGTAACGAAGATTTTTGTGAGGTAAGTGATTTGTGAAACGTATAGGTTATTGTTAGTCAGGGCCATTATTTTGTCGGGATTTTTGAAAGTCAGATTGCGTTGCGCTAAAAATATTGTGTGTCAGTTTAAGCACAGTCTAGTATATATTTTTCTGAAGGGACGTTTCATATGGCGACCCTGCCAGGATTCGAACCTTCCTGTAACATTGATGTATATGTTTATTTCTATTCTTTTGTAAAGCCCATTTTACTACAAATGTTATCTGTATTGTTATGTTCTTTAATGATGTTTTTTGTACCTTTGTTATTGTATTCTTATGTTATAAAATTGTAATTGACACCAGTTCATCAAATTAAGTTACTTGTAAGTTACATTTCACTGCACACATTTCTGTTGCTCATACTATATGGACAATATGTGTGAAGTAGCGATTGATAGTGTTTGCACATGTGTTAATAATTCAGCAAGGGACTGGATAATAGCATTGCTGGTTCTAAGGATATTTAATTTTTTTTTTTTTTTTTTTTTTTTTTTTTTTTTTGTGAGTGCACAAGTGGTGGTTCATGGACTTGCTATATGGTCCGCAAGACTCTTCGATGGTGATTGTGCACCTGCACAGTCGCAACAGATGGCTGCTGGCCGTCTCTATGTGGACTACTGTAGGTCTGCATCTTTGATGGCCCACCAATACCATTACTTCTACAAGGACTGCACTGGGTCTCCACCTCTGGTGGCCCACCAATACCACAATCTCTACCAGGACTACAGTTGGTCTGCTCTGTGATGACCTACCTACAAGTATTATTCAAAACTTCGACTGACTCTGCTGTGGGTTTGCTCTGTTGTGGCGCATTACCTGTCTGTTTGTCAAGAGTCAGCACTGTCTTTCCGTTGGAAGGACAACACTACTTCAAGAGTGCATGGAAATCCACTACTTCGGTGTGCATTTCCTTTTACTGCTCAGAGTTTGAGAAAAACATTGCTATTTTACTGTGATGAACGATCAGGACTGTCTTTATGGACTGTGATGAAATTTTAGCTTTTGACCAACATTGTATCAATAAGTGTGTGCATTTGATTTCTTTGTTATTGTAACTATAATTATGAAAAATTTTTCAAATCTGTATTGGCCACTGCCCAAAACAATTAGTAATTTTTTTGTGGGGAGCATGTGGGCTATGTAATTAGGCTGTTTAGGTTTTTCTTATTGGTAACGCCGCCGCCACGTAGCGCTCTGTATGAAAATCACTGGGTGTGCCGTGTGCAGTCTGTGGCTGGTTAGCATTGTTGTAATACTCGCCATTGTAGTGTCGGGCAGCGGCAGCTGGATGCTAACAGCGTGTAGCGTTGCGCAGTTGGAGGTGAGCCGCCAGCAGTGGTGGACGTGGGGAGAGAGATGGCGGAGTTTTGAAATTTGTAAGAATTGGTGTCACGAACTGATATATATATTATGACTATTAAGGTAAATACATTGTTTGTTCTGTATTAAAATCTTTCATTTGCTAACTATGCCTATCAGTAGTTAATGCCTTCAGTAGTTTGAATCTTTTATTTAGCTGGCAGTAGTGGCGCAGCTGTATTGCAGTAGCTTGAGTAACGAAGATTTTTGTGAGGTAAGTGATTTGTGAAACGTATAGGTTATTGTTAGTCAGGGCCATTATTTTGTCGGGATTTTTGAAAGTCAGATTGCGTTGCGCTAAAAATATTGTGTGTCAGTTTAAGCACAGTCTAGTATAAATTTTTCTGAGGGGACGTTTCAGTATGTTGGAATACTCTTTATTCTGAGACTTAATCACGTGCATATTTTCAGATCTGTTGTCCTCCTGTGTGAAGATGACCTCTGAAATGGCCATAATCCTTTACATAAAACATAAATGTTACATTGTTTTCAAAAATATAGTCATTTCAATGTTACATGCCTGCGACGACGCAACCATTAGACAAGGATATTTTTAATACTTGGGCGCTGGTCCCAGCTGAAATTGTTTGTGTATTCTGTCGTCGATATGACTGCTATTACGTTATCAGCGTCAGCACAGTTTTCTCATTGCTTCAAGAGTATTTTATCTTGCAGTAAATAGATTGTAACAGCTTCACAGGAAGATGTTTGGCACAATGTCACAAAAAAGTTCTTTCATTTACCTGCAATACTGAATTCTAAAGGAAGGAAATACGAATTGCAGTCAAAAAAAGCATTACACGTTTAGTATTATGTCAAAGATTTAATTGTACAGTTTCGGTACAGATTGGCACAATTGTTTCTTATTGCGATAGAAGTTATATACTTTAAAAACAAACAATATTTTCTATATGCTACATTTACACAAAGATCTATTATTTGAGATGTGAACTGATCTGTTATAACCCTATGTCACAGAACAACAATTATGACAGGGCCAGTTCGGGTCCCGGCTCGTGGCACAGGAAGCAGCGCCCCGCATCGCACTCCTAGCTCTCCTTTCTCACTTCTCAGCCCCGGAAGGAGTTTCTAATATGAGATCACCACGTGGTCCACATGTCTTCCCTCTCCTGCGCAGTAGTACGAGCTCTCGTCTATACAACAGGGAGATAAACGTAGCGTTTACGAAATTTTCCTGCTATGAAATGAGTCGAGAATATCGAGTTTTGTACTTAATGATAGAAGTCAGTTTGATCCGTAACGCCTATGTAAGTCAATAACAGAAAACTATTTTAGTGTTAGAATGATGGGGTGTAATGTACAAAAAAAAGTGTGTTAGAATTAAGGTCTTGAGAAGCATTACTAAGAAATTAAGGAAATTGCGATCGATGATATCTATTTACAAACGACGATTTAAAAGGTGACAAACTAAAGACCTCCGAGAAACGTTTACGAATGTAATTTCAAACTTTTCGATGATTTAGTGCATTAATACTCGTGGCCGGCTAATAATATTTTGCCTAGTGTGCAAGGAAATGGTCTTCAGACAGTTTTGTTCGAAAGCCTACGGCGTTCTGATAATACTATTTGAAGGTCGTGCCAGTAGTGTGTTTCGTTAGTATTCGTTCATATCTTAAACAGTTTTCACGATAAAAAACCGTGGAATTGCTGCTAGAGAAATAATTACGTTGCTAAAAACGATACACTAACATTAATGGAATGAATCATAACTGGAGCAACTGCGTTAAAAGTGCTGTAATTGACAGGATTGTTTTAACGGAAACAGCACGCGCTTTACGCATTGTTCGGTTTAGTTCAACCATAAATGTCTCTGTCCGCTTCATGAATTAGGTCTCAAATCCGTTACAATATTTTGTATCTCTTTATAGAACACCACAGAAGAGGAACTGTGTGTGTGTGTGTGTGTGTGATGTACGAGGGGTGTTCATAAGTAATGCAACACATTTTTTTCTGTTGATGCAGCAAGACATTGGGGGGCATCGAGGAATATTCCCGTTTCAGCCCCTACAGTTTCACGAAATTCGAATAGGCGAAGGCGCTATTAGTGGCCTTCAAAATCGAGTGTTCCAACCAGAGAACTGTCATTGAGATTCTTTTGGCGGAAAACCAGACCATCGCAGATATTCATAGGCGCTTGTAGTGTGTCTAAGGAGACCTGGCAGTAACAAAAGCATGAAGAATCGTTGGGCGAGGCGTCTGTCATCATAGCAACAAGGTCGCTCAATTGTGTCGAATCTGCCGCGTACGGGCCGGCTGCACATAGCTATCACTCCTGCAATGCTGGAACCTGCTGACACTGTCATCCGAGGTGATCGACGGATCACAATCAAACACCTCGCTGCTCAACTGGACATATCTGACACACTCGTCCACCAGTTGGGATACTAAAAGATGTGTACCGGCTGGATCGCTCTCCGCCTTACAGAGTACCATCAAGAGCAACGAAGACCATCTGCGCGGAACTGCTTGTGCGTTACGAAGCTGATGCTGGCAGGGAATGAAACATGGGTTCATCACTTTGGACCGGATGCAAAACGGCAATCCATGGAGTGACGACACACCATCTACTATCCGAAGAAAAAGTTCAAAGCCGCACGCTCAGCCAGTAAAGTCATGACGACGCTCTTCTGTGACTGATGGGGTTATTCTGTTTGATGTCCTCCACCGTGGTGGAATGATCAACTTCTACGTGTATTGTACTACCCTCAAGAAGTTGAAGAAATGACTTGAGCGTGTTTGGCGCCACAAAAATTCCAACGAGTTTATCCTTTCACAAGCTGCGACATTCTATGTGCTTTAATTTACGTCTATGGTCACAAACCTTTTGTTCACAGATTACTGGTTTCGGTCTATAATGAGCATCTTCAGATCTGTGTTTTATAAAAACAGTGTCCTAATAAAGTACATTAGGTAGGTATAGACCGGTATCGGTCTATAATGTCCATCTTCAGATCTGTGTTTTATAAAAACAATTTCTTAATAAAGTACATTAGGACATTGTTTTTATAAAACACAGATCTGAAGATAGTCATTATGGACCGAAACCGGTAATTGCATAGACGAAAATTAAAGGCAGTTTATCCTTTTCCTTGACAACGCAGAGTCATGCACAAGTCTGCGCACACGAGAGAAGCTCACGACACTTCACTGGATTATTCTTCCTCACGCACCCTACTGCCCGGATCAGGCACATTCCCACTTCCAGCTGTCTGGCTCGATGACGGATGAACTCCGTGAGAAGGAGTGCTTGAATGATGGGGAGGTTTCTAATGCAGCAAGACGTTAGCTGCGATGTCAACCAGTAAAGCGGTACCATGCTAGCATACAGGTCCTCCCAGTAAGGTGGCTTAAGGCCGTCGCACCAAACGGAGATTACGTTGAAAAATAGGATTCTGTAACCAAAAGAGTAGGGAATAGTATGGTGTATTGGAGTCCTGAATAAAGCAGAAAAAAATGTGTTTCATTTGTTACTGAACGTCCCTCTTATGATATAGTATCGTTCAGTTGCTTTTCCTCCGGTTGAATTCTCGGTTTGCTATGTATCTACTTGCGTATTCACAATGTACGGAATTTGTCAAGTTTTTGCACTGACGCTAGTGCCCATTCAGACAGTGTGAAGGAATGTCAAATGAGTATTAAAACTGGAATATAAAAGGCTCTGATCGCCGAAAGGAGCTCGCGATTCGAGGGCGTGGCGGCGAGGTGCGCTCCCCACCGCAGCAGTCTGTGAGTCGGTGACGGCGGAAGCCGGCAGGAGGCGCCGTGGGCCTAGAGCGGGTGCGCCTGCCGGACGAAGAGGTACTCGGAGAACTGCTGGCCCTCGACGCCGCCGCCGGTGCTGGCGGCGACGCTGAAGCCGCGGTTGAGCAGCCGCGTGATGGCCTGCACCGAGTTGAGCTTGCAGTAGCCGTTGAGCGGGAAGCGGATGACGTGGCGCGCGTCGTGCGCGTTCCACGCGGCGCCAGACCGCGCGTCCATCAGCGCCTGCGACGTCTCGGGGAACACCTGTCGGCACGGCAGACACGAGGGCTGCAGCGATACAGGCGCACTCACCTGGCCTTACACCCCAGCTGATCAACAGTATTCGGTCGCCCTTATCGTTCATTTTCTCCACACGTGGAAGATGTTAAGAAAACGAATTTTTAACTCACATTTGTAATATTTTTTCGTAACTTCCAATTGACTCTCAAAGTTAAAGTGTGTACTAAAGTTTGATATCATAAGGGTGTATTAAGTGTATAATTTTCAGATTTTTTTCTGACCCACCAACAAAGATTATGCAACTCAAAGAATGAAAAAAATTAAAAAAATATTTTTTGAAAATAATGTACTTTTTATGTGTAAGCTTCTCACCAGTACAACACTATATAAAAAGTAACAATAATATATAGTTAACAGCACAAAAAATATTGTATGAGAAATTACTCCTTCTGTGGAACACTATTGTTAAAAAAATCGAGTTTTCTTAAATTTCGACCAATAGCTTCGACTTATTAGAAATACACTAAGGAATACACCCAGCTAGGTGATAATGGCTTTAATTTGTAGACCAGAGTGTCCTGAACTAAATGCTGTGTACCTGAAAGGTCTAGAGCAAGCCACTACTGTGTAGTTAATAAAATATATATATATCTGAAAGGGGTCTAGAGCAACCCACTACTGCGTAGTTAATAAAACTGCATAGTCTTGATATATATATATATATATATATATATATATATATATATATATATATATATATATATAGGGTTGCTCTAGACCTTTCATATATATATAATTTTAAGCCTATGCAGTTATATTAACTACACAGTAGTGGGTTGCTCTAGATCTTTCAGATACACAGCATTTGGTTCAGGACTCTCTGGTCTACAAATTAAAGCCATATATATATTTCAAGCCTACGCAGTTTTATTAACTACGCAGTAGTGGGTTGCTCTAGACCTTTCAGATACACAGCATTTAGTTCCGGACACTCTGGTCTACAAATCAAAGCCCTTATCACATAGCTGGATGAAAGACGCGACTGAACAGTGAATGACTGGAAATTAGTGATTTGGAGTGAAGAGTCGCTCTATACCGCTTGTATCCCGAAACAAAAATTGCTGCCATTTCTGAATCATAAACAATAAAAATGTTTAAAAATTATTTTTGAGCTCTCTAAACTAGGTAATTCAACCAGCAACTATCAGATTTTCCTCAGTTAGTCAAGCAACCAATGCTGGACCACTTCGAATGGATTGAACTCTCTGTCCCGCATCTCTGTAGGTTCACTGTGGTTATTAGCGGATTGAGGGAGGTTAGTTTAACGGGTAACCGGATGCCATTCCTGTCGAAACCCAGCTACCTCCTCGGATAAACACTTGTATCGCAACTGTTTTGCGTATACTGTTATCTATGGGATAGCGAGCGAAAGTTCTTCGAAATGTTCGTGAAGCGTGTCACTGAGGTAAGACTTGGGTACTAGCCCGATATTCACCTAGTGAGATGCGGGAAACAGCTTAAAAACCACAACTAGGCTGGCCAGCACATCCGACTTTTGTCGTTTATCAGCTGGGCGGAATGTATACAACGCCGGCAGCTCCCCGTCCCGGAAGCGGCAATTTAATACGAACGACTGTCCGGGCGCGTGTCTGGACACCCCAGTGTAGTACGCAGTTGATGATTATATGTCAGGAGGGGCGGATTAGCTTGTGCAAAAGGAAGCAGGGACTATAGCGTTGTCGGCAGAGAAGCAGTAAACGGGTCAGCCAGGAGACCTCACTGACTTCGCATGGGGTCTCGCCGTTCGATCACACCTGAGTAACAGGTCGATCGGGGACATTTAAACCCTTCTAGAGCTGCCCAAGTCGATTGATGGTGATGGGTCATCGAAGTGGAAACGCGAATGAAAAATCATGACCAGGCAGACCTCATGTACACAAGGGCACGGATTGCAGAGCACTGTGGTGCTATCAGAAATACAACGAACACAATAACAGAGAATAGAGTTATCAGAAACAGATTAGGTAGGTCAAGCAGCTCATCATACATTTATGTTGTCAGTTTTAAGCGACATTGCGCGTGGTCTTAGGAAGAGGCCACTGAACAGTGGATGACTGAAAATTAGTGATTCGGAGTGAAGAGTCGCGCTATACCTTTTGGCAGTCCACCAGAAGAGTTTTGGTTTGGCCAATGTCTGGAGAATTTTATCTGCCATCACGTGTAGTGCTACAGTGAAGTAGAAAGGTGGCGGTGTTACATTATGGGGGTGTTTTTCGTGATTGGGATGTGGTCCCCTTACTGCATTTAAGAGAACACTTAATACGGAAGGAAATGAACACGTTTTACAGTATTGTGAATGCCTACAGGAATAGTTCGAAGACGATGATTATTTGCATCAGCATGACAAGACAAACTGCCATAAAGCAGCATCTGCGAGGCAATAGTTTGTGGACAGCAGCATTTCTGAAAGGCATCGCCCTGCCCTTAGTTCGGACTTCAACCCAATGGCACACCATTGGGATAAATTAGAACGTCCATTTCGTTCCAGACCCCAATGTCAGACATCACTACCTTCTCTGGTTTTTTCTGTTGAGGAGGAATTAACTGCCAATCTTCAACAGAATTCCAGACATCTCTCTGAAAGTGTCTCTAGGAAAGTTTAAGCCATCGTCATAGAGGCAAACGGTGGACAGACTCCACGTTAATGTCCAGTAACAGGTGTCCCGATACTTTTGCTCAGGTACAGTGTCTCTGAGACACCTATGAAGGCAATAAAGTTTGGAAACCGATCTCATAATTAGTTAAGTCCTTTCACGCACGTATTTTGTGTGAAGAAGGAGTTTTTGTGCCGATGTGTTTCGCCTCTGACTTTTATATAAGAGGTGATGAACACACTGCTTAAAACTAAGACAAAAAGAGAAACACTCGACAGTGCGGTCCGACAGCAGGCGTACGCACCTCGTCGAGGACGGCGCGCTCGCCGGAGAGCACGATGCGCTCGCCGAGGTCCGGGGAGACGTGCAGCGCGACGCACTCGTAGTGCAGGCCCGGCTGCAGCGCGCCGCTGTTGTGGCAGCAGCCCGGGTCGTCGGCGCAGCCGCCCACGCCGCCCCCGCCGCCCCCGCCGCGGTCCCTGCCGCCGCCCAGCGCCTGCGGGCTCGCCGCCGCCGCTGCCGCCGCCGCCGCCGCCGCTGCTTTCTTCTGGCGCTCCTTGCGCAGCTGCTCCAGCTGCCTCACCATAGCTGCAACATCGCAAGGGGCACTGTGTCACACAACGACCACATAATGGAGCTGAAGGGAAATTTTACACATCGAAATGAACGCAGCTGTATCTAATTACTAACTGATTACCCTGCGTTGGCCGAATAAATATTTCTTCCATTCTCCTATTAGTCCACCTCCTCCTTCCTCCTGTCTCTGTCCATCTCTACCACTCCCACTCCATCTCCTCCTGCCCCTCTCTCTGTCTATTCCTTCCTATGCCTCTCTCTGTTAATCTTTTTCTTCCCTTCCCCTCTGTCCATCTGCTCCTCCCCACCCAACCTATCTCCTCCTCCCCTCTATAATTCTATCTCCTCCTTCCCCTCTCTTTTCAGTTTCCTCCTCCCCTCTCTTTCAAATCTCCTCCTCCGTCATGCATGATGCGGCAGTTTCTCACGCATCCCAGTGTTTATGACGTCATAGCTCCTCAATTACGTGTCGTACTGCGATATATTATTGTAGGCAACAGTCAAATGTTCTTTATTCCAGTCTTTGATCTCAGTATCAATTCTTTTGACGATGACCATCCTCAGATCTTTTCTACATAATGTCCTAAACTGATAAGGTCGTAATGGCATCGTCCAAAGATATAAATATACTAAGCACAGCATCGTCACATAGATCTAAAATTCGGTGTACAATAGGCCACATCGACCGCACAGTCGTTTTTGCAACTGACCCCAGCTGGTGAGACAATCACCAGTACATGTGGTGTGGATACTGTCTGCAAAATGTGTTACGAATGCAATTAGTATTAAAAAAGTAATAAAGTAAAACGTCTTGCTTCATGTGACTGTTTTCCTGCATGAACAGTGTAAATGTAGTAAAGAATGATTCAAATGGCTCTGAGGACTATGGGACGTAATTTCTGAGGTCATCAGTCCCCTAGAACTTAGAACTACTTAAACCTAACCAACCTAAGGACATCACATACATCCATGCCCGAGCCAAGATTCGAACCTGCGACCGTAGCGGTCGCGCGGTTCCAGACTGTAGCGTCTAGAGCCGCTCGGCCAGCCCGGCCGGCGTAAATGTGCTAAGCGACAAAATGTTTTCCATTCTTCATTTCGTGGGGGGTCATGAGCGAGAAAAAGTTATTTAGAGGTTTGAAATTTTGAGCAAAGTTTTTGGCAAGTCTCCAAGCGCCATTAGTCTCAAACACTGGACTGGGGCATGGTATTGTTGCGAGGTGCGCTACACTGCTTTTTCACTCCCCCCCTCCTTCGACACCCGCTTGATAGTTGGGTGGTTCTCACACCGACACAGATTCTTTCCAAACAGAAAATCATATGATCATAAAATGTAGGCTTTCACAGTCGCTATTGTCTTCACTTAAAACTTCCGGGCTAATAGGCCTTGGTCGATGTATAAAACTCTCTCCTGACGTTTCGTCTCCGACTGTGGGAGACATCTTCCGAGGTAAGCAGTTCGCCGCTTTACCTCGGAGGACGTCTCCCGCAGTCGGAGACGAATCGTCAGGGAAGAGTTTTATACATCGACCACGGCCTATTAGCCCGGAAGTTTAAAATGAAGAGTAAATTAGATGCGAATCGATTTTGATTTAAATCGGTCCAGTGGCTTCGAAAGAGATGTGGGTATACATGGATTCAAATGTATATTCATTTTTATGATTTGTATGGGTTACAGGGCTCATATAAGTTTTCTTTGTAAAAATCCAGATTTCTTTGACAATGTTTGTGTGCTGATTACTCAAAGTATTTGGAACGGATAACTTACGCCTTTCTTCCCCGAATGCGATCTATCAATTAGACAGACAAATAGTGCAGTTGAACGGATTCGTGATGATGACAAGAACTATACATCAAGAGTGGTAACGAGACATTGCATTACGTTTCTTGAATTTTTCTCCAGTGCGCCATGGGATGTGCTTCAAAGTGGTCACTTATCTAGAATGTGTGTGGACTGGCATATGAGACCACCAGGTTATGAGTATTTTACGTTAATATTTCTTCGTCATGTTTCCATTACAATTAAAGTGTACACTGATGACAAATTTGTCATACCGCTAATAATATCAATAAAACAATATTTACGTATACAATAATGTGGGAGGAACCCAAGATTAAAGTTGTAAGTGATTTCGGGATAAATACACACAGCTGGCATATCTGGTTGCAACTAAGTCTGGATTCCATCCCGTTTCAGGTCTACGCAGTTTGTCAGTCATAGTGGTTGGAGAGTGTTTGCATGCCAGTTTCCCCTAAACCCATAACCAGATGTCTTCAATGAGAAGGCTGACAAATGTCTTGACCAGGGCAACAGTTGAACACCATCTTTATCGGTTTGGATCCTGACGGCATGCGCAACATGGGCTCTTGCATTACCTTCTTGACAAATAACGCTACAGAGACCTTAATATGTCAAAAATCAGGCATCTTCTGTCCAAATTACTAACTATTCTATACGAACAACAGGCGATTGTGCATGTAGCCAAAGACACTCCATACCGTCACTCCATGTCCTAGCCTTGTATGAGTTTGACGAATACAATCTGGAATTGTTAGTCCTCCTCTGAGCCTCCATACACGGACATGTTCTTGGTGATGCTGTACGCAGCAGTGGGACTCATTTGAATAAAAGACGTGGTGCCATTGGATGTACGGCTGTGGACGCCCATGTCTCTGCTGCTGCGTCAAGAGAAGCTACTACAATAGGCGCCGTGCTGACTGCCCATGGGGCTCCACAGGTCGTCCTGCAAACACTGTATCTGTCCTCTCAGGTGCTAGTCACGTTGAAGTGTTGAGATCCTGCTCAACTGCGCGGTCGTCACCGCCCGTACAAAGTCCCAATTTTTACATAGTCCAATTTTTTACACAGTCCACCCTAGTCACTGTCACGAATGACGATGTTGATTATGAAATGACAACACAAACACCCATTCGATGGGCAGAGAAAATCCCCAACCCGGCCGGGAATCGAACCTAGGATCCTATGATCCAGAGGCAGCAACGGTAGCCACTAGGCCACGAGGTCCAGACTGGCTCTGCTGAGCCCACCATTTATATAGTCGTATGAAAATCACAGGATCCAGACCAATATGAGCATCAATATTGCCATACAAGAAATCACAGTCACGATAGACCTCAGAAGTCCCAGTGGTTCCGACCGACCGTCGTGTCATCCTCAACCAATAGGCGTCACTGGATGTGGGTATAGAGGGGCATGTGGTCATCACACTGCTGTCTGGGCCGTTGTCAGTTTTAGGACGCGTTCGAATTGGGACACGTGCTGGTAGAATTTTCTCCTTACACGACGCATGACATACCCTTCTCACAAACGGTTCGCGCGGCTGCCCCCGTCTGAGGTTCGAGTCCTCCCTCTTGCACGTGTGTGTGTGTTGTCCTTAACGTAAGTTAGCTTAAGTTAAATTAAGTAGTGTGTAAGCCAAGGGGCCGATGACCGTAGCAGTTTGGTCCCATAGGAACTTACCACGAATTGCCAATTTTCCTTCTCACAAATAACGAAAAGTCGCTGTGATTTCTGAACGTCAAACCTGCTGAGCAATCTTCCATTCTATACAGAATATACATAGCGTTTCTCATACCTACTTGAGCTGTTATGCTGAATTGCTAATCGTTTGCATATCGAAACATGGAGTACAGTACACTTCACGCCAATTGGACATTTGTTGCGTGCCGTCTTCATATTGAAGAATATGAGTTTCCATTGGAGTGTTACCTAGGATTTGGACACTTGGGCAGTAAAAGTGGAGGACAGAGTTTAAATATGACTACACCTCTGTTAAAAACAAAATGAGCCTATACAATGAATTACTGTTCCAATATCTATATTGTATATTGCTTTACTCGATGAGAACAGTGACGTACGTGGGGGCTACCGAGTGCGGGAGGGCATGTAGGCATGAATACGGGTGGTACAAGTCTTCCGCCGGCCACTGATCGAGTGCCTTCGCAGTGACGATCAGTGTCCAATCACCAATAAACACGAAAGAATACAGAATGAAACAGTAAACATGACAGGAAACATAAATCTTGAAATGACTGGACAACTTGCTGACGATGATCATTCTGAAATTCATCAGACTCGTCCCTCACCTCAAATGGTTCAAATGGCTCTGAGCACTATGGGACTTAATTTCTGAGGTCATCAGTCCCCGAGACCTTAGAACTACTTAAACCTAACTAACCTAAGGACATCACACACATCCATGCCCGAGGCAGGATTCGAACTTGCGACAGTAGCGGTCGCGCGGTTCCAGACTGTAGTGCCTAGAACCGCTCGGCAACTCTGGCCGGCGTCCCCGACCTCCACTACTCTCCTGTTTCTTGTTTTGATTCCTAACGCTGCTGGATGCCTCTTAACGCGGGATTCCAACTTCACTGTGCCACAATCTTTCAAAGTGACGCCATACGTCAACCGTTCGCAGCTGGTTAAGTGAGCGGAAGTGTGCCCGGTCCTGGCGCTACCATGATTGCTTGGATTACACGTGTTCTCATTGCCTTTGTAATCATATCCCACCGTCGAAGAGGGAGCGGAAACCTACACTAAAGATGGCTGCGACGGCGGCAGAATGGCGACGTATACAGTGCTGAACCAAAGGGGACGACATCAGGGAGCAATGTGGAAGCGACGGGTCTGTTGCAACGACCCTGTCGAAATACAGCGTGAAAGCAAATCTAGGAAATGGGAACTACATTCACATTTTATGCACGTCCTTGCAGCAGATACGAAATTTATTTACACAATGCTTCAAATAAGGCAATTTACATCTTTTGAGAGGATGCAGTTCTGCTGCAGTCTCTGCAACTGTTGGCAACTACTGCTCTATGTGCGTTCTTCCTTCACCTGCTTCCATCTAGCGCCAGCCAACGTGGCAGACAGTGCATAAAGTGCACCCCTCATATTCACTCTCATCTAACGTGGCGGGAATGTATTAAAAAATTCAAAGTTAGATTATTAAGTAAATGCTGTATAATCACTATTCAGTCGGAATGTAATCAGAAACATAATTTACCTGCTGCAGTATGTAGACAGTCCAGCAGCTTAGGTATTTAATCTACACGTTTACTTGACGGTGTCAACTTCGACATTTTCCTTGTCAAATTTAGCACCCTAAATTTCTCGCCACGTGCAGTGAAATGGTTTAGCTCATACTGGCGTCTCGCCAGCAAGGCGTCATGTCCGCACCATAAACTCACAAAGGAGGCAGGTAGTATCAACCGTCCCCCAGGATTCGGTATTAAGTTCTATACTCTTTTGATCGTACGTAAATGATGTATCATCAGTTCTGTTCTACTGCAAATACTACAAGTACGCTGGTGACCTCGAGTTGTACCTAACTGCAAAACGAGTAATCCTGAAGACTGCTATCGAGAATCTCAATAACGACCTGTGTGCACCATCAAAGTGGACGCAGGATGTGGTGTTAAAGCTCAACTCATCCAAATTTCAAGCGATACTGGTTAGTTATTCTAGACTCATTAGTCCGAAATATTGGGAATCCCTATCATCTTTAACCCTAAATGGACCAAATATCAACTTTTCTCCTTCAGCAAAGAGTCTAGTAGTCATATAAGATGCAAATCTAAATTTGACTGAGCACGTGACTGCATAAAACATTGCATCACTCCATGCCCTATAAAAAACATAAAAAGCTCTTCCTTCTTGACATGAAAAATAAACTTGTACAAATACTTATATTCCAAATTATTGATTACAGCGAAGTTATCCTACAAGGCCTTTCTCAGGTACGCTCACAGCGCTTGGAAGTGGTTACGAATGCCTGTTCCACCCTTGAAGTTTCAAAAGTGGGGGCTGGACTTATTTCCGGTTTATAAGATCGGTTTTTTTATATATTAAAAATAATGTTTATATTCTCTAGTTCGTTAAATCTGTGACGTCCGACCAAATCTCTGATCGTATTTCACTATCTTAAGCACAGCTATCATGGCAGCGTGCAGACATGAGCAATAGCAGGAACCCGACTTTGGAACAACCTCCTGCATTATACTAGAGAACTAAAAAATATCTCCAGCTTCAGAAGACAGTTAATGACATATATAGTAAAGCAACAAAACGGATCACTATTGCGCCTGTACATATTCCTTACCCTTATATTATACATTCTTCCTTCAAACCAGATTTTCCTCATTTTCCAGAATACTTAGCTGGTGCAGTCTCCTTAAATTTCCTTCCCCATAACTCGATGTATCATAAAACATCTGTTCGTATACCTACAAATTACTTTTTATATCTGCCATTATCATTACTGCGCCACCCCAGACGTCCATAATTGCTACAGAGTGACTCCAGGAACTCTCTTCTGGGTTTAAGCACTTCTCCTGGCCACCAAACCCCCCAGACACGAATATTATTGAGCATATCTGGGATGCCTTGCAACGTGCTATTGAGAAGAGATCTCCACCCCCTCCTAGTCTTACGGATTTATGGGAAGCCCTACAGGATTCATGGTGCCAATTCTCTCCAGCACTCCATCAGACAGTAGTCGAGTACATGCCACATCGTGTTGCGGCCTTTCTGCGTGCTCGCGGAGGCCCCACACGAAATTAGGCAGTTGTACCAGTTTCTTTGGCTCTTCAGTAGTACACGTATCCCAGTATTAATTTCAGTAGTTCATAGACGGTATTATTTACTCACATTGCCATTTGAGACACCCAACTCATTTTAATACTATTTATTGTATTAAAATTGATATTACTTAGATACCTATGATGTAAAGAATGTACCGTATGTTTGATGTATATGAGGGCCTGATGTTCCTAATCAGATCAGGTTAAATAAATAAATGTATGAATACAGGGAACATCAGATCTCAGTACGTATGGTGGTGACCGCAGGTAGAAGTATTACATGTTTTACGGTGAAAATTATTATTCTTTGTGTTTAATTAAGGCTAAGTGGTCGTGATCCTTAGATACTCGGAAATGAACTGAAGTCTTAAAGACGCCGTAATAGGAAAACGTTTCTGCCATTAGCCTTACTGACTGGCGGATAAGAGGCAATTAATTTGAAAACGACGAGCAGGCCGCATCAGCTGCCGGGAGTGGCCAGAAGACATTCTTGGCGGTAATTATTTTGTAAGCAGTGTACGGAGGAAACGCTAACGGCAGCAGTAACTGTTCCAGTGAGAGCGGCCTTACCACGACGAATAAAACGTCCTGGACACAAAGCGTTGTGAGCTAAGACTGAATGATGGGTTTTAGAATGGAACTTACTTTCTGTTGCGGGCATATGAAGTAGAAACACCTCTAAACTTCTCTCGAGCAACGAATTACAACTCCGTGTTTGGGGCGCTACTCTTTAACCAAATCGACCGAGGTGACAAACTGGTTAGGGCAACACAACCTCAATCAGAAGGAGCGGCTTCCACACCCCGGGCTGCCAGCTACGTTCAGGTTTAATATGAAAGCTGGGACTGTTCCTTTTAAAAAGTAGCAGCCGATTTCCTCTCCGGGCTTCTTCAATCTACAACTTGTATAACATCTCATAAGACCTCGCTGTTCATATCGCTTTCCGTTTTCGCTGCGCCAGAAAAGTTTTTTTGGGCAGCTAACGAGTAAAAAGCATTGTTCTGACATTGTCATAGTTAGATCGTAAGGCGCAAGTTTGAACTACTATAGGACCAGCATGGACCGACGAACATTATCCACTGTGTTACCAAATCTAACGTCTGGTCTACTTAAATCATTGTGTAGCCGTCCCTATTTAGAGTATTCGTGTTCCCTTAAATCATTAGTGGCGAATGTCAGGGCGGTTCCTTCTCTCCACGTTGTCGTAGAAGAGAGCTGTCGTCCGTTTCACTTACATCTCTACGGAATGCTAAACCCCCGTTTTAAAATTGTTTCGAAGATCTGATACCCAACGTTCCTGTACCAATGGGATGTAATTTTGCGATTACTGTTAACGACTCCTCTAGCAAGGTGTCCGGGATCCATTTATCGAGAGTGATGTATTTCTTTCTTGTGTTTCTACGTACTGCCAATCTGTGGGAATAATTTGAAATTAATAGTTTGTAAGAGATGCTATTCATAATGACAATATTCTACTTTCTCTACTCAAGAATACTGGTCAACTAATGTCACTTTATCAGTTAAGAATGAAAGTGTAAATCTAAATACGCTGGATATTTGACTCACGGTGCTTCTTATTTTAGTAAGTAGCTATAGTACAACTCGTCTTCACAACTGTAATTGCCCTGCTCACAAAATCACTCGTTTCTTCTTGGACCTTTCAAAATCGATTTACGCAGTCCTGATATGACAAAAAAATCTAAAAAATTGTCTTTTGATGGAAATAAAAAGTGTATTATATGTTGCGCTGTGGGTAAGAAGAGAGTTATAGTCTCAAGAAATGTTAAAAATAATGCTTGTAGAAGAGTCACCACGACGAACTACTCAGCAATGGCACACCTTTAACTGACTAGCTCTCTGAAGGAAAATTGGCATATCCAGTTTCGAAGTCCGATACACAGAAAATACAGTTGTGAATGTCGTGTTAAGTCTGAATATACATGATTACTCTGCAGTTCACAGTTAAATGTCTGGCAGAAACCCTCTTGGGGCCTGCCTCGCACGAAATGATGCTCTTCTGTGTTACTATGCAGCTATTTACGTAGCTATGGGGGCGATAAACGTAAGGTGGTCGTCAGCTCAAATTACACACCTCAGCTGAAAGTGGTGTCTTAGAGAGATGGCTGTGAAAAACACTGCCTCATCGTGTCTGTTTTAGAAGTTTAACAAGCAGTATGAACCATGGCGCAGTTTGGCAATACTAATGCATTATGAGATCACTGTCGGGGAAGAAAGTATCCCTTAAAGGTACAGCTCGGAATATTTGACTTGCAGTTAATAACATCAGAGACAACTAGAGTAATAAAAGTATCTTATGCTATCACAGACTTATCATAAGTGAGCGTAGACCACGACAGTTTTCCTAGTAGCTACGGCCAGTTAAAGTAGTAACCACATTACCTGTACATTAGTTGTGTTGCATACCTTCTAGGCGTTTCCTCCTAACGATGGTCATACTAGGTTCCCCAAAAAATCGAAAGCGGTGAAGCGTCTAGAAACTCTGACGACATTTTTGCTCTATGTAATTATCCTCCTGTCTGTTACTTAAAAGTAAAGTGTATTTATAGCAAAATTGGACTTGTTGCTGTTTAATTCAGGTTTTATTCGAAAATTGTTGATTTGTGAAGTGAAACAGAGGAATATTTCAGTAGAAATTAAAAAAGCAATTCAAATTTATCATACAGCGCTAGCCCTAGAAACGCAAATTCTTCAAAGAAAGGTAAAAAAAAACCGCAGAACAAAAATACCCCTTGCTCATCACTTCAATACTTTGTCGAAGTTATGTAACACATGTTTCTGTTACTCATGAACAACTTTGGCATTTATCAACAGTAAGAGGAAACTCTTGCCTTTGTCACGATGAAGAATGTTCTTTTGAGTACAAAATAACATATTTTATGTTTTGGCATGTA
This sequence comes from Schistocerca gregaria, assembly GCF_023897955.1. NCBI lineage: Eukaryota > Metazoa > Arthropoda > Insecta > Orthoptera > Acrididae > Schistocerca > Schistocerca gregaria. The sequence continues at coordinate 742,311,948 of NC_064920.1, read as the reverse complement.
AACCGTATTGGCAGCAAAAGCGATTGCTTTGGTTACGTAAAAGCACAGAAGTACTCGTCTCCACGGCGGACGTCGCTAATGCTTGCTTGTGAGGTGGCACTCGACCCGGGGTAAGCTAGTTCGAATCCTTGTGGTGGAAAAAAAAGGGGAACGGAATCGGAAGCATAAGGTTCCTGATCACCAGACTTTGCGCCAACGTTCTGGTTTAAGTACCAAACCTTTCCACCGTATCTTATGAAGTGAGGGGGCGTGACGCTGCTGATGGTGAACTGTCCCTCGGAAGGGGATGCTCTGTGCCGCCACAGGTTTCATCCTCTCCCTTCTCTCTTCATCATCATGATCATCATCATCATCATCGTCACACAACACAAACATTACATTACAATACACTACACTACACACTACACTACACACACACACACACACACACACACACTCACACACACACACACACACACGCACACGCACACGCACACGCACGCACTCATGCACACAACCGACATGAATTTTAAGTAGGTTTTTATATTGGTAACGCCACGTAGCGCTCTGTATGAAAATCACTGGCTGTGCTGTGTGCAGTCTGTGGTGGGTTGGCATTGTTGTTGGCCATTGTAGTGTTGGGCAGCTGGATGCGAACAGCGCATAGCGTTACGCAGATGGAGGTGAGCCGCCAGCTGTGGTGGATGTGGGGAGAGAAATGGCGGAGTTTTGAAATTTGTAAGACTGGATGTCATGAACTGCTATATATATTATGACTTTTGAACACTATTAAGGTAAATACATTGTTTGTTCTTTACCAAATCTTTCATTTGCTAACTATGCCTATCAGTAGTTAGTGCCTTCAGTAGTTTGAATCTTTTATTTAGCTGGCAGTAGTGGCGCTCGCTGTATTGCAGTAGTTCGAGTAACGAAGATTTTTGGTGAGGTAAGTGATTTGTGCAAGGTATAGGTTAATTTAGTCAGGGCAATTCTATTGTAGGGATTTGTAAAAGTCAGATTGCGTTGCGCTAAAAATACTGTGTGTCAGTTTAAGCACAGTCATGTATAATTTTTCTAAGGGGACGTTTCAAATTGTTTAACAACTATACAACATTTGGATGAATATATTTTCAGGTATTCCGGGGGGTTGACCTTCCCGTTTGATGCATTCCGTCATCTCGTTTTCTGAGATAAAATCCAGCTCGGGGGACAAACTACACACGCTATTGCACCACTGATTAGCAAGGAAGTGTATTGGCTTGGTACATAAATTGGTAAAGATTTCCATACGTTTAATAAACGCAAAAGATACTCTTCTGCTATATTTACGACAGTCTACCTCCGCTGGAGGATCTTTTCGTTTCCGCGATTTTAGAAATCTCGTGGTTTTGATGCGAAGAACTTGTCCAACAATGTTCGGAGTACATTTTCATCCTTAAAGGAAGTTTCTTGAAGGCTGTTCAATAAATTGCGGAAAAGGTGGGAAAAGGTGAAAATGTGAGGGTGGAAGTTTAGGTGAATTACGTGTATGCGGAATGATTTCCCAACCCAGCTCGTCAGTCTGCCGGAATGGTGGCGTGTGTTATCGCGGAGTAGCATAACTTCCCGCAGTCTTCCTGTTCGTTGTTGTTGGATTGCGTCTGCAACGCGTCTCAGTTCTTGGCAATAAATGTCAGTGCTGATGGTAGTGATATTCGGGAAGCAATTCGTGGTACGCCACAATGTCGCTGTTCCACCAAATGCATAACATTATCTTTTGTGGATGGCCGAAGATTTTTGTATGGGGTGTTGCGCTTTTTTCGACTCGACCATTCCATTCTTTTCCTTACGTTAGCATAAAACCATTATTTGTCGTCCCCATTAACGATACAAGATAGGAATGGACTTTTTGTGATTTTGGCTTAGAGCATGCCATACCCATAAAACCACTTTTTGAACCTTCCCAGCTGCATACAAATGTCGCACGATGGTACAATGATCACAGTTGATCACGTTTGCCAGTTCTCAGGTACACTGACTTGTACCCTTGTGGATGAATGTGCTTAAACTATCTTCATCAAACCCCGTAGGACATCATACACATCCATGCCCGAGACAGGATTCGAACCAGCGGCCGCGCGGTTCCATACTATAGCGCATAGAACCGCTCGGCCACTGCGGACGGCTTGCTTTTCCAGTAGAGTCGCTAATGTCAAAACAATCCTCCTTAAAGCAAGAAAACCATTTTGTTTCCGTGCTCTGTCCAACGACATTATACCCATACACGGGGAAAATGTTTCTGGCTGTTCCCGCTGCTGTTACCCCTCCATTGATCTCAGACCAAGAATATATCAGAAACGTTCCGATTTCCCCATACCCATACACGGGGAAAATGTTTCTGGCTGTCACCGCTGCTGTTACCCCTCTATTGATCTCAGACTAAGAGTATATCAGAAATGTTCAGATTTCCCCACTTCGCACTCCATTTTCTAGCGTCCAGGCTCCACTCACTATCTTTAAATGACGAAATAACAATACTTAAACTCAAATACCAACAGTGAACTACAAATAAAAAAATGCCATTGATAAATAAATTCATAGAAACTTCAACTGGAATACCAAGCCGGCCGTGGTGGCCGAGCGATTCTAGGCGTTTTAGTCTGGAACCGCGCGACCGCTACGGTCGCAGGTTCGAATCCTGTCTCGGGCATGGATGTGTGTGATTTCCTTAGGTTAGTTAGGTTTAAGCAGTTCTAAGTTCTGGGGGACTGATGACCCCAGAAATTAAGTCCCATAGTGCTCAGAGCCATTTGGAATACCAAAGTGGAAAACAAAAAAGCTACGAAGTTATGGACCTATCTAATAAGAAGACACAACGAAGTCGGACAATGTGTCGTTATTATGTCTATTACCAGGTGGTTCAGTTAATTGTGATTGCAACTAGTCACTTCGAGGGAAGTTTCTCGGAAAACTGGTTGGCGTCATGACGCAGGAATTCTTGCCACACAGAAAAAAGGTAACAGTATAATAAGGCTCATTGTTAGCGGCCATTACGGAGAGCCCAGCCGTGAGTAACGCACATAAAAGCGAGAGAACAAAAGTGCTAGGGAGCAGTCGCGGAGCGCGAGGCGTGGCTGTCAGCGGGAGGTGTGAGCAAGACGTCAGCCGGCCGGGCCAGCCCAGTTTATTGCGGCCGGCTCGTTGCTGTGCAGATAGGCGGCGTTATAAACCAATTTACGCTCGGCGGGCCTGAGTAATTGGCGGTGATAAGGGCGCGCGCGAGGCTCCGCGCGGCGGCCCGCTCCGTGGCGATTAGTTCGTTATTCGGCGGCGCCGATTTATTGTGCACGCGCGCTTCTAAATCGCGATGGCTGCCGCGCTGGCGGGCTGCGCGAGGCGCGAGGTTCACTAATCGCGCCATCGCCGCCCGCGCAGACTTACGAGGCCGCCGCAGGCGTTAATTGGCAGCGCGGCCCGCCGCCGGCTCGCGAATCTCTGCGAACAGCCAACTTGCGGGAAATCTCCACTCTGCGACGACGGCCGGGTAAACACGGGCGGAAAGGCTGTTGAAGAACTGCAAAACACATTACATGCTCGCGCATTATGATCCCATTGCAGAGTGAAAACGTTGTGTGTAGGATTCGGTACGGAATCCGCAAACGACGATCGTGTGGAGACTAGCTCGTTCTCTTCGTCCACGACAGCCAGAAGGCAACAGAAAGTAGCGCCCAGATTGATGCCGCGTTGAATGTTTTCCGCACTGTCACCTGAGGGACATCAGACTGGCTTTGTGATCGGATTGATGACTTCCTAGCAAATTAAACCTAGCGACCTAGCATGTCATTCTTAACGAAGAGAGAAGTTCAGACGAAGAAGAAACTATGAGTCTACTCTGAGAAATGTTGCAATGTTATAGCGCTTTCTTTTTCCTTTATTGAATTTCGATTCCCCCCGAAGGGGGCTGGCTGGCAGCAGCTCAGTACGCCGCTCTTCACCCTACAGAATTTTCAAAACATAAGAAGAAGATAATAATCAGTAAAAGCAGACGATAAAAACAATCACTTAAATTGTAAAATGGCGGAAAATTGAGGAAGGTAAAACATAAAACTTAGGGTTGGCGATGCTACTAAAATACACAGGAAGCAGACAGGTAAAATAGTAGACAGACACTTTAAAAAAAAAAAAAAAATACACAGCGACAGTCTGGTGTCTGTTGACAAGAGATATAAAAATCACACCCAGCGGCTGTATGATTTCCGTTCGCAACACTTCGGAAAAGAGGCACAACACTTAACACTCACTTGAAACACTGCACTAAAATGTTGATACGAACATGACACACCACAGCCAAGAACAGATTGGGGGGGGGGCTGGACAGATGAGGGGAGAAAAAGGGGGAGGGGAGGACCGACGGAGGGAGAGAACTCATAAGGGAGGGATGTTATAGCGCCACACCGGTCGACAAAACATGCAAGTAGTCTGATGGGTAACGTGGGAAGATCTATGAAAATGGTGTTGCTGCGTTTAGATAAGTTGCAAGACTAAAAGCATGTAGCGAAATTCAGAAAGACCTGCAGTGTATCGATGCTTGGTACAAGGATTGGCAGTTGATTCGCAACAAAGACAAATATAACGCGTTTCGTGTAAATACACTATCTGATACAAAATATCCAGACACCGAGTTGAAGATGACTTACAAGTTTGGACGCCCTCCTTCGGTAATGCTGGAATTCAATATGGTGTCGGCCCACCTTTATCCTTAATGACAGCTTGCACTCTCGGAGGCATACATTCAATCAGGTGCTGGAAGGTTTGTTGGGGAATGGCAGCCCATTCTTCACCGAGTGCTGCAGTGAGGAGAGGTATCGATGTCGGTCGGTGAGGCCTGGCACGAATCGGCGTTCCAAAACATCCCCAAAGATGTTATATAGGATTCAGGTGAGGACTCTGTGCAGGCCAGTCCATTACAGGGATGTTATTCTCGTGAAACCACTCCGCCACCGGCCATGTATTATGAACAGGTGCTCGATCGTGTTGAAAGATGCAATCGCTATCCTCGAATTGCTGTTCAGCAGTGGGAAGCAAGAAGGTACTTAAAACATCAATGTAGGTGTGTGCTGTGACAGTGACATGCAAAACAACAAAGGGTGCAAGCCCCCTCCATGAAAAAAACACAACCACACCATAGGACCACCGCCTCCTAATTTTACTGTTGGCACTACATACGTCGGCAGTTGACGTTCATCGGGCATTCGCCATACCCTTACACTGCCATCGAGTCAGCACATTGCGTACAGTGATTCGTCACTCCACACAACGTTTTTCCACTGTTCAATAGTCCAATGTTTACGCTCCTTACACCAAGCGAGGCGTCGTTTGCCATTTACCCACATGATATATGGTTTATTAGCATCCACTGGACCATGAAATGCAAGTTTTCTCAGCTCCCGCCTTACTGTCATAGTACTTGCAGTGGATCCTGATGTAGTTTGTAATTCCTGTGTGATGGTCTGGCTAGATGTCCGCCTATTACAGATTACAATCCTCTTCAACTGTCGGCGGTCTGTGTCAGTCAACAGACGAGGTCAGCCTGTACGCTTTGGTGCTGTGCATGTCCTTTCATGTTTCCACTTCATTATCACATCGGAAACAGCGGACCTAGGGATGTTTAGGAGTATCGAAATCTCGCGTACAGGCGTATGACACAAGTGACATCCAATCAACTGACCACGTTCGAAGTTGGTGAGTTCCGCGGAGCGCTCCATTCTGGTCTCTCACGCTGTCTAATGACAACTGAGGTAGCTGATATGGAGTACCTGGCAATAGATGGCAGCACAACGCACCTAATATGAAAAACGCATGTTTTGGGGGTGTCTGGATACTGTACTGTTACACGGGTGCTTGGCGCCTGCAGGTAGGCAACCACTTGATACACCCCCGGTGGCAGTTGTCTTACTGCAGCCATGTAGCACTACTTCGAAGGTTTCCTCTGTGAAAGCACATTGTTAAAATCCTCAATAAATGTGGGAAGAGGAGGGCGGCGTGCCACCGAAGTTATTGTCGAACTAGTGGGCTTTACAGAGGCGCTTTGAAGTTCTATTCTCGCAGCTATCAATGTTGGGCAGAATTTTGATAAAATTTAGTGGTAATGGGACATCATTAACACACTTTACACGTCACATGAACTTCTGCGTTGTGGCCTTTCTTTCGCACATGTCGACAGTTTGCTGTCTGAAGCGTCGACGAGCCCGAGGAGGCGCCATTCCTTTGCACCATTACAGAGGAAGTTTGTAGGCACCTTTGAGAGAAATTTCAAATTTATGCTGCGCAATGGGATACAATTACTGGGTTTCGAAAGCGTGATAATCTAATTCTGTCGCGCAGTGTAACTAGCGGTTTGTAGTTTCATCATTTGCTACAGCGACTAGAGCTCGGTGATTACGTAGCACTCGTAATCATTAAAAAAGAGAGAACACATTGCCAGGATCGCATTTGGGCCTTCCAGATCCTTTTCAAAATGTGAGGGAACTGGAAAGGTTACATATATCTTTGTGACATTACTTTGGCACCGTTATTCTGAGACAAAACCAATCTTTTCCATTTTCGTCTTTCATTTCAAAGGAAAAACAAACTTTGATCGAGGTTAGCAGAGCATAGCTTCCCTATAAACGTTATAATCAGACGCGGGCGTTCAGTATCAAATATCAGCACATTTTCGATTCATGGATATAGTTCAGAAGAACATCAGCACAAGAAATTTATATCGAACGTTTGATGACATTCTTGAGGACTGTAATGATCTGCGAACGATCTTAAGAAGTTGATAATACATTTATTTAAGCGAGTTTATTCTGCTTTTATTTCTGTTGTCGTTACGTCTGATAGACAGCGGAAGTTTATAAAACGTTACCTTTTCTTTTCAATAGTAATTCGGAATACTGTGTGCAATATTGCAGTCAAATTGAGAGATCGAGCAAAGATTTTTAAAAGTGTGATCCCAGCCATTTATACCTTCCCAACAAAACTACGTTTTAGCATGTGTAATAATTCCGGGAATCTGGTACACGTTATTAATGCGGCGATGTTCCATTAAGCAAAAACACCCGTCCGTTAGGACGCCCAAAGTTGTTAAAGAAATGTAAATTTATTCGAGCATATAGGAGCTTAAATTAAAAATTTACATAATACACTCCAGCAGCGGCCATCGCTACGGCGGTTACCTAGTAACGTACCGGACGAAGTGGAGCGAACCACGGGGAAGAGCACGCAAACGCGTGTACTCATTAGTGTCTGAAGACGCTAATGCTGTCCGTGTTGCCAGCACGCCTGTCATCGAACTGTTCCCGTCACGGAAGGCTGGCCACTGGTTACCTGTGATTCCGTAATCGTACCCGTCAGCGCATGCGCGTTAGCACGTGGCAACGAGCGCTCACGCAACGCCGCCGTGATATTCGGAGCAGTTTAGCATGATACCGTGTGGCAATATTGCCTTTAGGATAAATCCGAACAGTCATGTCGATCATCTGTGCCCAAGTAGCTATCCTTCACAATGACATGCATGTTACTCTAGGCTTTTGGGGAATTATTTCCTAGATTAAGATACCGGTGTATGAATAACGCTGTCATTACTGCGGAAATTGGAGTACAGTGCGTACACACTTGCCGTTATCAGAGACGTGCAGTAATAAGAGGGGATATGTTAGACAACAGCGTAATTCTTTCATCTCTGTTTGTTGCTTATGGTTTGGTGTGCGATGCTCGCTAGTGTGTGTGCTGGTGGGTTGGTGGGTAGTGTTTAACGTCCCGTCGACAACGAGGTCATTAGAGACGGAGCGCAAGCTCGGTTTAGGGAAGGATTGGAAAGGAAGTCGGCCGTGCCATTTCAAAGGAACCATCCCAGCATTTGCCTGAAACGATTTAGGGAAATCACGGAAAACCTAAATCAGGATGGCCGGAGGCGGAATTAAACCGTCGTCCTCCCGAATGCGAGTCCAGTGTGCTAACCACTACGCCACTTCGCTCGGTCTAGTGTGTGTGTGTGTGTGTGTGTGTGTGTGCGCTCGCTCAAACGTGTGGCAAGTAATAAAACTCCATGAAACTTGGAACTCTATGAAACTTGGACCATACATAGAAAGAACTGCTGCAGTATATCACAGAAGGCAGCCAATTCAGAGGCGTACTGCTAGATTGATTTGTTACCTGAGTGTTCAATCAACACTTGAATATTACGGGGATGCTTCGTGAACTCAAACGGAAATGCCTGGAGGGAAAACGTTCTTTTCACGAAACAGTACAGAGAAAACTTAGAGATCCGGCATCTGTGGCTGACAGAAGAATTCTATTGCCGGCAACGTACATGTAGCGTAAAGAGAGCGTAGGCAGGATAAGAGAAATTAAGGGTTGCAGTACCGACGCGTGGTCATTTTTCCTTTGCTCCATTTGTGAGTGAAATAGGAAAGGAAATGACTCCGCTATACACTGGTGTTTTGCGGAGTATGTATGTAGATGTAGAGGGAATACACTCATAAGCCTTAAAATTCAGCCCGTTATCTAACGATAGTGCGAGTAGACTGCTCTGTTTAATTAGTATTAGGTTGACGAAACTGTAAACTACTAGTAACCTGAGTCCAAAACAGTCATTTATGCGGCATAGCATTGCCTTATTTTTTGTAGGCGATTTGAAACCTGGAATCACTGTATGTGTCTCCAGAATGGCAACCGCCTTGCTAGCCATATCGAGGAGCGCGATTCGTTGGTCATTGTCTCGCTGCTGCGTCAGGAACACGTCTAAACACGGTGTTGAACTACTACCTTCTCACGTCACATCTATTGGGGGAATCAAAAATATTTGTTAATGTGGAAACAAAAAGTATCCCAATCAACATTCGCACGGAAGCGTTTAGCATCTGAGTCATTGAGGAAGAAGGTGGGCTTACTGTTTCCGAGGTATTGTGAACCATCGATGAAATGGTATGAATGTTTCATACAGTCTCAATGTTTCCACAACAAAATGACATTGAAGATACAAACAGGTGAACTGCCCACTATTTTGTGAAACGAAAGTAGGGTAAGAAAACAGGGAAGCTCGGATTCAGATAGTAGACTCCATGTAATATTGACACCTACCGTTCACCCTGCCCTCTGATATTGCAGATACAGTCGGTGGCTCACAATGTGTGGGTCATCGATTCGACTCATATTTCTGGAATTATTTATCATTTAAAGTTAATGATCCCTGGAAAGTTCTTGAGTGTACTGGAATCTGCTAGAACATGAAAAAAAGGACCTCTCTCTGCTGAGGTAGAGTCTGGGGGTGAATAAAAGCGGTTTCGGTGTGAAGTATTCGTCCTTGCTGACTAATCTTTTCCCGTAAGTGATACGAAGTTACAGATTCTCCATAATAATATAGCTGCAGGTGCTGTTTAGTTTTTGAAAACATGTTCTCGATTTCAGTTTTTAGAGCAAAGCGATAGCGGGATTTCATAAGATTTACGAGCGGCCGTAGGTTTCGCATCAAGGACGTTTCCGCGCGCTTTCCGTATGGCGTTAGTGTATGACAACTGACACTAAAGTGCCGCCGGACATATGCTGTCGTTAGGTAATGGAAGACCAACACTAGCTTGCTCTGTGCGTGGGCTGTCTGGGAGGTAGCCCAATACCGCAGGAACCTTGCTGCGGTAGGAATTGATACGGGCACGAGGGCCGCGTCTTGTTGGTTCCTGAACTTGGGCAGTAGATGACCAAGCTTCGTGGTAGAGTTACATGATCTTACGTAGTGCAGTACTTCCAAGTTCATCATATGAGCCACACAATTTCTTCAGTTACGTAGCGACAAAGTGGTGTTGCTTCAGCGCTGGTAATCTTGATATTTAATTCTGAGACATCTATGTCAGCAAGGTTACATACTGTAGAAGGCAGGGTATAAAAATGGGAACACATACATGGTAATATTACGTACAGGTGAGTGAATAGCATGTGCGCCTGGCGACAGTTTATGACTGAATATCGGAAACCGTCCCAGGTAACGCAAATACTGTAGTTGTATTCGAGAGGAGAAATTCGAATCCCCATTCGTCCATGCTCACCTATTCTTTGTCTGCCCCCTTAAATCTCTTAGGTAAATGCCAAAATGAATCCTTCAACAGCAACTCGGCCGACTCTATTACCTGGTCTTGTCCAGATAAGTTAGCGCCTGTTCCCAATGGCCTCGACATCAACGATACATTAAAATCAACTCTATTCCGATGCAGATTGGGAGTGGCGAAGATTTCTTGCTCTGCGAAAATTCCTGATCAAGCGATTTTACTGTTGCTTCGGTTAGCACACAATATTGTCTCAGAAATTACTTAGCGAGCTTGATGGCGCAATGGTTTGCACGCTGGCCTCGATTCGGAAGGACGACGGTTCAAATCCGCGTCCGGAAATCAAAATGTAGGTTCTTCGTAATATCCCTAAGTCGCTCCAGATAAATGTCGAGATGTTCCTTCAAAATGGTGATGAAGATTTCCTTTTCCATTCTTAACAAAAACAAAACAATTGCAGTTTGTGCTCCATCTCTAATGACATGGAAATCGACGGGACTTTAAACCCTAATGTCACTTCCTTCCTGCCTTCAGAAATCGCTCAGCAAACAAAACGTTCTTGTTTGTGTGACATACAGAACTTCGTCTGTTATTCTCTAAGATGTGTAACTATACGTTCTCGTTCCCTCATACAGATTCATTTTGGTATTGTAGTCTTCAGAATGAAGACATCTTGATACAGCTCTCCAGGCTAGTCTATCCTGAGTAAACCCCTTTATCTTTCCATAAGTACTGCAACCCACATGAATCTGAATTATCTTACTGTATTGGCGCCACGTATCTTCTACAATTTTCGCCCTACATTAACAAACTGACCTTTACATGGTGCCCCAGGTTGTGTCCTATTCACAGAGTTCTTCTTTTTGTCAAGCTGTACTGTAAATTTTATTTCTCCTCAGTTCAATTCAATATCTCTGGAATAGGTGAGAAAGGAAATTTGTGGCGCAACTCGGCAAAAAGAAGGGATCTGTTGATAGGACACATCCTGTGGTATCATGGAATTGTCAGTTCGGTAACCTAGGGAAGTGTCGGGAGCAGCAGAAGGGCACAGTGAATAGAGCAGACCCAGGGATGAACACAGTGAACAAGTTAAATGGCTGTATAATGCAGTACTTACGCAGGAATGAAGAGGCTTGAACAGGACAGACCATCTTGAAGATCTATATTCAACCTCTATCGGTTCTCCCTTCTATTCCAGTCTCGTACTGTTTGTGGAAAGAAAGATTGTCGGTATGCCTCTGTGTGGGCTCTAATCTCTCTGAGTTTATCCTCATGGTCTTTCGTGAGATATACGTAGGAGGCAGCAATATACTGCTTGTGAAGGTGTGTTCTCGAAACATGAACAAAAGCCCCTATCGAGCTACTGCTGGAGTTTACATTGGAGTTTATCTATCATCTCCGTAACGCTTTAGCGATTAATAAATGATCCTTTTACGAAAGGCGCTGGTCTCCGTTGGATCTTCTCTATCTCTTCTATCAACACTATCTGGTACGGATCCCACACCGAGGAACAGTATTCAAGCAGTGGGCGAACAAGTGTACCGTAACCTACTTCCTTTGTTTTCGGGTTGCATTTCCTTGGGATTCTTCCAATGAATCTCAGTCTGGCATCTGCTTTACCGACGATTAATTTTATATGGTCATTCCATTTTAAATCGTTCCTAATGCCTAATCCCAGATAATTTATGGAATTAAATGCTTCCAGTTGCTGACCTGCTGTATTGTAACTAAATGATAAAGGATCTTTGTTTCTATGTATTCGCAGCACATTACACTTGTCTACATTGAGATTCAATTGCCATTCCCTGCACCATGCGTCAATTCGCTGCAGATCCTCCTGCATTTCAGTACAATTTTCCATTGTTACAACCTCTCAATATACTACAGAATCATCCGCAAAAAGCCTCAGTGAACTTCCGATGTTATCCATAAGGTCATTTATATATACTGTGAATAGCAACGGTCCTATGACACTCCCCTGCGGCACACCTGAAATCACTCTTACTTCGGGAGACTTCTTTCCATTGATAATGACATGCTGCGTTCTGTTATCTAGGAACTCTTGAATCCAATCACACAATTGGTCTGATAGTTCACATGCTCTTACTTTGTTCATTAAACGACTGTGGGAAACTGTGTCGAACGCCTTGCGGAAGTCAAGAAACACGGAATCTACCTGGGAACCCGTGTCTATGGCTCTCTCAGTCTCGTGGACGAATAGCGCGAGCTGGGTTCCACACGACCGTCTTTTTCGAAACCCATGCTGATTTCTACACAGTAGATTTCTAGTCTCCAGAAAAGTCATTATACTCGAACATAATACGTGTTCCAAAATTCTACAACTGATCGACGTTAGAGATATAGGTCTATAGTTGTGCAGATCTGTTCGACGTCCCTTCTTGAAAACGGGGATGACCTGTGCCCTTTTCCAATCCTTTGGAACGCTACGCTCTTCTAGAGACCTGCGGTACACCGCTGCAAGAAGGGGGGCAAGTTCCTTCGCGTACTCTGTGTAAAATCGAACTGGTATCCCATCAGGTCCAGCGGCCTTTCCTCTTTTGAGCGATTTTAAATGTTTCTCTATCCCTCTGTCGTCTATTTCCATATCTACCATTTTGTCATCTGTGCGACAATCTAGAGAAGGAACTACAGTGCAGTCTTCCTCTGTGAAACAGCTTTGGAAAAAGACATTTAGTATTTCGGCCTTTAGTCTGTCATCCTCTGTTTCAGTACCATTTTGGTCATAGAGTGTCTGGATATATTGTTTTGATCCACCTACAGCTTTGACATAAGACCAAAATTTCTTAGGATTTTTTGCCAAGTCAGTACATAGAACTTTACTTTCGAATTCGTTGAACGCCTCAGGAGATTGGAGAAACGACTTCAGTGTGTCCGTCGCCACAAAAATGTAAACGAACTTCTTCTTATCCGTGACAACGCAATGCCTCACACCCTTTACACCCCAGATGAGCTCACAAAACTTCGTTGGACTGTTCTCCCTCGTCCACGCTACAGACCGGATACAGGACCCTCCCAGAAAAAGGAGCAAGACCGTCGCTTTGAACAGAGATTATGGTGAAAAACAGGGCTTTGTAGCCAAAAGAGTGGGGAACTATATGGTGTATTGGGATGTAAATAAGACGCCCGTCGTAACTGCAGTATGGTTTCTATACCAGTTGCAGGTAAGTAATCGCACCCTATATTTTATCGTTGCTACCTTCAGAATTTCAGAATTGCAGCTTTTTGATTACATGAAAGGAGCAGTATGAAGTGGATGTGGAGGGAACTGCGGTACTCACGGGCGATGTCGAAGTAGCGGGCCTCCTCGAGCAGCAGGTCGATGTCGCTGAAAGTGTCCGGCAGCAGCAGCCGCGAGTTGCGCATGAAGTTGAGGATGTGCCGGAACATGCCGCCGTCGCGGTCGATGAAGTAGTGCTGCTTCAGCGAGTCCAGCACGATCGGGATGCTGCCGTTGAACAGCTTCGCCAGCCGCGACTCGGGGAACCTGCGCGCACACACACACCGAGCGTAACAACGCGCAAGGCACCCGAGGCATTTCAGAGGATATTACTCACACATTTCACATTAAGCAATCTGAATACATCTAGAAAGCTTCTAATAAAGCTGGCTATTTAACAAAACTGTGTCATTACGAGCTTTTTTCACCTATGACGGTTTCCTCAAAATGGGTTTATTTTCTCAAATCTGGTTATGTGACTGAGGTGCGGTATCGGAGATAGATTTTCAGAAATCCGGAACGAAAGAAGATGCATGTTTAATGTCTTGTCGAGAATGAGGTCAATAGAGACACATGCACGCATGTCGGAAGGAACATTGCTCCTTAATAACACAGCCACTGTTATTTCGTATTTATTCGCTAATGCTGCTCCCTCGAATCTCAATATCCGGCCGCTGTGGCCGAGCGGTTCAAGGCGCTTCAGTCCGGAAGGGCGCGGCTGCTACGGTCGCAGGTTCGAATCCTGCCTCGGGCATGGATGTGTGTTATGTCCTTAGGTTAGTTAGGTTTAAGTAGTTCTTAGTCTAGGGGGACTGATGACCTCAGATGTTAAGTCCCATAGTGCTTAGAGCCATTTTAACCTTTTTTTTCGAATTTCAATAAATATGTGCTTCCTGGACGGGAATACACGTTACGCAAGAGTGCTGGTTGTGACACGTGGGCGACGACATATGGAAATTCGCGACTGGCCGTGACACGTGCTCGGATGGCAGAAGCGGTTACGGCGACCGCTTGCGTAAAGCGGGAAATTTGGGTTAGAGTCTCGGTTTGGCACAAATTTTCAATGATGTCGTTATTCCAGTGGTTCATATTGGCAACAATGAATGCATTTCCTCCGTTTCTTGACGACTGTAGTCGCCGCAGTGTACCATACTTACTGCTATTTCATGTTTAGGAATTCTGAATCAATACTATTCACCCTCCGCGAGCCGAGAGCTCGCAAGAACTTTTGTGGGGTGTGACTGTTTGCGTGCGTCGTTTTAAGACAATAAAGGTAGGGCTTTTATTTCTTTTGTTTTCACGTAACCAGTGCAACCATCCAGAATTATGGACAATGAAACTATGTATTAAATCATCATAAAGTGTCAGTCCTCTTTTTTTTATATGTGCCATACCCATCAACTACGCGCTGCAGATTCCATTGAGGAACTGCCGCGTTGGATTAGCCGAGCGGTATAAGGCGCTGCAGTAATGGACTGTGCGGCTGGTCCCGGCGGAGGTTCGAGTCCACCCTGGGGCAGGGGTGTGTGCGTGTGTTTGTCCTTAGGATAATTTAGGTTAAGTAGTGTGTAAGCTTAGGGACTGATGACCTTAGCAGTTAAGTCCCATCAGATTTCACACACACACACACACACACACACACACACACACACACACATTGAGCAACTATGATGCAAAAAAAGAAATGCCAGTGACAGGTAAGTGCACCTGGCCGTCGGTTGGAAGGTTATTGCATGAGTATGGATCCTTACCTGGAACCTGCCACAAAAAGTGTGAGTGATGGTGAATCAAAATTACGTATGCGGTCACCACTCAACGGAAGACGTTGAACTAATGAGATTGTCGATCGTCGGCTTAAAGGGGTAGGACGTCAAACGGGCCGGCTTGGAGCAGGAGAGGCACCACAGGATATTTTAATTTCCACTGTCAATACATATACAAATAAATTATAAAACTTTGTCATCATGACCAGGAAGGATTCAAGATTCATACTCATAACAGTGGAAATTCAGAAACATAACAAAATAAATTTTTACACGTGAAATTCCATCATTTTTTGACTTAGTATTAGCTGCATTTGTTGCTATAGGTATAGTTTTCTTCATAAATAAGAGAGATTCTTCGATGAATTTTGCACAGTATACAAACAATACTTACAGGTATATGAAACTCTAGAATCTATTTAATATACGAAAAAATGAATGAGCTGTTACATTTTAAACATATTTAGAAAAAACTAAAATTTTAAAGTTAATTATCTCAATTTCAATAGATTTGGAAAATTGTAGAGCTTCATACACCTGTAGGTATGGTTTGTATGCTGTGCAAAATTCATCGAAGAATCGCTCTTACTTATGAAGAAAAGTGTACCTATAGCAGCAAATGCATCCAATAGTAAGTGAAAGGAAGGTGAAATTTCATATGCAAAAAATTTACTTTTTTATGTTTTTGAACTTTCACTGCTATGAGTGTGAATCCAGAACCCTTTCTGGTCATGCTGACAAAGGTTTATGAATTTATTTGTAAAAGTATAGGTAGTGAAGATTAAAATGTCCTGCTCCAAGTCGGCCCGTTTGACGTTCTACCCCCCCCCCCCCCCTTATGATCGGCATTGTCCTTTGCAAAGGAGGTATCCCAGCATTTACCTCACACGGTCTATAGAAACTACATAATGCAGGTGTGATTTCCGTTGTTCCAGAACACGAGTCCGATGCCTCATCACGTCATCACCTTTTCGGTCGGAAATCTGGAGGTGGAAGAACCTTCCACAAACAGAACATTTCTGCTGACAGGAAAAGGTACCTGATTATCAAATCAGTAAATATTCCCTATGAACATACAACCTCCACAGTGTCCTATGATGTGAAGGTATAGAATTCTGTAATAATCATAAACATTCATAGGGATTTCAGATCGATTGCGTAGTTCTGGATTTCTGGAAGGCTTTTGACACTGTACCACACAAGCGGCTCGTAGTGAAATTGCGTACTTATGGAATATCGTCTCAGTTATTTGACTGGATTTGTGATTTCCTGTCAGAATGGCTCTGAGCACTATGGGACTTAACAGCTGTGGTCATCAGTCCCCTAGAACTTAGAACTACTTAAACCTAACTAACCTAAGGACATCATACACATCCATGCCCGAGGCAGGATTCGAACCTGCGACCGTAGCAGTCGCACGGTTCCGGACTGCGCGCCTAGAACAGCGAGACCACCGCGGCCGGCTTCCTGTCAGAAAGGTCACAGTTCGTAGTAATTGACGGAACGTCATCGAGGACAACAGAAGTGATTTCTGTCGTTCCGCAAGGTTCTGCTATAGGCCTTTGCTGTTCCTTATTTATATAAACGATTTGGGAGACAATCTGAGCAGCCGTCTTCGGTTGTTTGCAGATGACGCTGACGTTTATCGACTAATAAAGCCATCAGAAGATTAAAACAAACTGCAAAACTATTTAGAAGAAATATCAGAATGGTGCGAAAAGTGGCAGTTGACCTTAAATAACGTAAAGTGAGTGCTAAAAGGAACTCGTTAAACTTCGGTTACATGATAAATCACCGTAATCTAAAAGCCGTTAATTCAACTAAATACCTAGGTATTACAATTATGAACAACTTAAATTGGAAGGAATTCATAAAATACGTTTTTGGGAAGGCTACCCAAAGACTGCGTTTTATTGGCAGGACACTTAGAAAATGTAACAGACCTACTTAGGAGACTGCCTACACTACGCTTGTCCGTCCTCTTTTAGAATACTGCTGCGCGGTGTGGGATCCTCACCAGACGGGACTGACGGAGTACATCGAAAAAGTTCAAAGAAAGGTAGCACGTTTTGTATTAACGCGAAATATGGGAGATAGTGTCACAGAAGTGATACAGGATTTGGGCTGGACATCATTAAAACAAAGGTGTTTTTCGTTGCGGCGGAATCTTCTCACGGAATTCCATTCACCAACTTTCTCCTCCGAATGCGATAATATTTTGTTGACACCGACCTACATAGGAAGGAACGATCACCACGATGAAAAAAGGGAAATCAGAGCTCGTACGGAAAGATATAGGCGTTCATTCTTTCCGCGCGCTATACGAGATTGGAATAATAGAGAATTGTGAAGGTGGTTCGATGAACCCTCTGCCAGGCACTTAAATGTGATTTGTAGAGTATCCATGTAGATGTAGATCCAGAAAAGCAAGGATAAACCATAACATCAACGAGTTTGTGAAATAAGGTATTTGGTGAGATAGTGCGTAGAATATGGCAGAAAAGAAGTTTTTTGCACAATGTGGTTAACAGGTTAGTAAGACACATCCTGAAGCGCTAGTTTTAATGAAGCGATGAGTTTTGTAAATCTGACATTACATCGACTAAGTACAAGACTGTGAGTACAGCTTCGCAACGATTAAACGTAGAGGAACAAATAAAGAAATAACGAACCGCATTGTAGTGTGCCTGTGCTGAGAACATTCTGTGACATCAGCAGTGGTACCATATGCTGTTCCGTAGACGATTTGAGGGTCAGCACCAAAGTACCACTGATTCCGCTAGCCACATGCCGCGGGCAGGGCCGACGCAAAAATCTGTGCCGGCGAGATTTACGGGGGGCCGTTAGCTCTGCTGTGGCTGAACCCAGGGACCCCGCGACACAGTTACAGAGGAGCCAGGAGACAGTCCGGTTGGCCTGGTGGGCCAGCCCCGGAACTCAGACTGCGGGACACGGGCACCGCTAGCCCGTATGCGGTGTTAAGCTTAACACGGTAACGTGGTGCGATTTTATTTACTTTTATTTTTGGAGGGGGGTTGGGGGGTTCCAGGTATCAGACTTCTGACTGGTTTAATGTGCTGGTCACTGACTCCTCCCCTGACTCTACCTCTTCACCTCAGAGTAACTCTTGCAGCCAGTCAGTTGTTTGTTGGATGTATTTAAATCTCTGTCTTCCTCTGCGGTTACGCCAATTACAGCATCTTTCAGTACCGTGGAAGTTGTTCCTGTCCATTATTCCTGTCAATGCTTTCCACACGTTCCTCTCCTAGCCGACTCTGCCAAAAACATTCTCATTTCTTATCTTATCGGTCTTCTTATTGTTCAACATCCTTCTGCAACCACCACATCACAAACCCACTTCAATTCTCTTCTTTTCACATACTGCACGACTTCACGATTTCTTGCATCCAATCTCAGAAATTTCTTCCTTAAATGAAGGTCGATGTTTAATAGCAGTAGACATATTTTGGCTAGGAATTACCCCTCTTGCACTATGTCAGTCTATTTTTATGTCCTCCTTGCTTCCTCTGTCATGTGTAACTTTGCTTACAGGTAGCAGACCCCTCCACTTTGTCTAATTCGTTATTAAGTTTGTCACTAATCTCATTTGCGCTACTCTTCATTGCTTTTGTGTTTCTCCCGACGACTCTCAATCTTCACTATATGCCCATTCTATTCAACAGGGTAGCAATGCCATCTGTGAATTTTCTTATCGATACCTTTCACCTTGAATTTTAATCCCATTCCTTAACCTTTTCGACCGATGACCGCAGCAGTCTGGTCCCTTTTATCCCCTCCCCCCCTCTTAACCATTCTTTTATTTCCTTCATTACTTCTCCTACGCATAAACAGTAATGGCGAAAGGCTACATCACTGCTTTATACCCTTTGTAATCCTATAACTTCGTTCTTGACCTACCATTCTTATTGTTCTTTTTTGGATATTGTACACGTTGAAGATCACCCGTCTTTGGATATAGCCCATAACTATTTTTGTGAAAATGTCGACCACCTTGCACTATTTTGCACCGTGGAATGCTTTCCCTAGGTCAAAAATCCTACGAATGTGTTTTATTTTTCTTACATCTGTCTTCCATTATCAAGCACGTAAGAAATGCTTCACTGGTGCCTTTACCTTTCCTAATACTAAACTGATCATTATCTGACATATCATCAACTTTCTTTGCCATTCTATGAGGAAGAAGTATTCCTATTCAGAATATAACATTAGAAATGGTTGCAGTGGCTGGTCATTGCTTTGTCATTCCAAACTTCTCTCCATAGCTCTGTTGAATGTACTCGCTTCGGCGGTGCATATACTAAAATTGGAACGATACAGAGAAAATTAGCATGGCTCCTGCACAAGGATGACACGCAAAATCGTGAAGCGTTTCACATTTGTGCCAGCCGCGGTGGTCTAGCGGATCTAGGCGCTCAGTCCGGAACCGCGTGGCTGCTACGGCCGCAGGTTCGAATCCTGCCTCGGGCATGGATGTGTGTGATGTCCTTAGGTTAGTTAGGTTTGAGTAGTTCTAAGTTCTAGGGGACTGATGAACACAGATATTAAGTCCCATAGTGCTCAGAGCCATTTAGCCCTCTGTTGAATGACTTTCCAGGTGGTGCTTTAAGACCCGTAACCCCGCTGTACTCATAGAGAGGAATAATGTATCTCTAATGACCTTGTCGTCCAAATTACCTTCCCTCCTTTCTTTTTCGGTGTCCATTCCTTACGTCTCCATTTCAGTTGTCTATTCATTCTCAACAACACCGACACAAACATTAGACCGAGCGAGGTGGCGCAGTGGTTAGCACACTGGACTCGCATTCGGGAGGACGACGGTTCAATCCCGTCTCCGGCCATCCTGATTTAGGTTTTCCGTGATTTCCCTAAATCGTTTCAGGCAAATGCCGGGATGGTTCCTTTGAAAGGGCACGGCCAATTTCCTTCCCAATCCTTCCCTAACCCGAGCTTGCGCTCCGTCTCTAATGACCTCGTTGTTGACGGGACGTTAAACACTAACCACCACCACCACAAACATTAGAGGCAGATATTTTTCGACTCACACTAAACGATCAGCTAACACTTCACCGGCAGTTTGCACAAAGGCTACAGGGTATCACAGCCACAAGTGTCATACCACGAGATCAACATGGTGGACTAAAGAGTCCTTTGTACACAAATACTGTGTCTGTAGGCTGACATCCTGATTTACACACTGTTAGACAGGAATCTTGTTAACTGTCACACGTTAAAGTTGGAACAGGATCTGACGAAGGAATTTATCTTTCTCATACAATAAGCACAGCAAACCTAGTGCTCCTCACCAACCGACAAACAGTTTCAGTCTTCGATTAACTTTCACTTGTTCTTCCAAACTTGAGAGACGCCAAGCTCTGTTGGCTTGTCTCCTCTCATTTATTTTCTTCAACTGATGTCGATGGGAAGGTGACTGAGTATCAAGGGCTGTAATTACTCAAAACTGGTGATGGGTCTTACTCCATTTGCTATATATTCCAATGGTGGTGGAAGTTCTGTGTGGAAGAGACACGTGGGACAGGGGAGTATTGCACGGCCGTGTCCGTCGGCCGTCGGGATAGTCGGGCCCAGGTGACAATAGCGATGGCCAGGCACCCTCTGTTTTCTCTCGGCAGGAGAGAATCACTCCGACTTCAGGTCACGAGTGGCCTACCGCCTACCGCCGTGTCATCCTCAGTGGAGAATGCAGATAGGAGGGGTGTGGGGTTAGCACACAACTCTCCCGGTCGTTATGATGGTATTCTTGACCGAAGCCGTTACTATTCGGTCGAGTAGCTCCTCAATTGGCATCACGAGGCTGAGTGCACCCCGAAAAGTGGCAAAAGCGCATGGCGACCTGGATGGTCACCCATCCAAGTGCCGACCACACCCGACAGCGCTTAACTTCGGTGATCTCACGGGTTTATGGTTTAACTCAACAAGTCCTGTTGTGATGCTAAAACTCGCTATTGCTTCAGTAATTATAGAGCCACATCAGATTACCCTGCAGTTAGTCACATAGTTTAATACGAGGTGCATTCAAGTTCTAAGGCCTCCGATTTTTTTTCTAATTAACTACTCACCCGAAATCGATGAAACTGGCGTTACTTCTCGACGTAATCGCTCTGCAGATGTACACATTTTTCACAACGCTGACGCCGTGATTCCATGGCAGCGGCGAAGGCTTCTTTAGGAGTCTGTTTTGACCACTGGAAAATCGCTGTGGCAATAGCAGCACGGCTGGTGAATGTGCGGCCACGGAGAGTGTCTTTCATTGTTGGAAAAAGCCAAAAGTCACTAGGAGCCAGGTCAGGTGAGTAGGGAGCATGAGGAATCACTTCAAAGTTGTTATCACTAAGAAACTGTTTTGTAACGTTAGCTCGATGTGCGGGTGCGTTGTCTTCGTGCAACAGCACACGCGCAGCCCTTCCCGGACGTTTTTGTTGCAGTGCAGGAAGGAATTTGTTCTTCAAAACATTTTCGTAGGATGCACCTGTTACCGTAGTGCCCTTTGGAACGCAATGGGTAAGGATTACGCCCTCGCTGTCCCAGAACATGGACACCATTATTTTTTCAGCACTGGTGGTAACCCGAAATTATTTTGGTGGCGGTTAATCTGTGTGCTTCCATTGAGCTCACTGGCGCTTTGTTTCTGGATTGAAAAATGGCATCCACGTCTCATCCATTGTCACAACCGACGAAAAGAAAGTCCCATTCATGCTGTCGTTGCGCGTCAACATTTCTTGGCAACATGCCACGCAAGCAGCCATGTGGTCGTCCGTCAGCATTCGTGGCACCCACCTGGATGACACTTTTCGCATTTTCAAGTCGTCATTCAGGATTGTGTGCACAGAACCCACAGAAATGCTAACTCTGGAGGCGGTCTGTTCAACAGTCATTCTGCGATCCCCCAAAACAATTCTCTCCACTTCCTCGATCATGTCGTCAGACTGGCTTGTGCGAGCCCGAGGTTGTTTCAGTTTGTTCTCACACGATGTTCTGCCTTCATTAAACTGTCGCACCCACGAACGCACTTTCGACACATCCAAAACTCCATAATCACATGTCTCCTTCAACTGTCGATGAATGTCAATTCGTTTCACAGCACGCAAATTCAGAAAACGAATGATTGCAGGCTGTTCAAGTCAGGAAAACGTCGCCATTTTAAGTATTTAAAACAGTTCTCATTCTCGCCGCTGGCGGTAAAATTTCATCTGCTGTACGGTGCTGCCATCTCTGGGACGTACTGACAATGAATGCGGCCTCATTTTACAACAATGCGCATGTTTCTATCTCTTTCCAGTCCGGAGAAAAAAAAAAATCGGAGGCCTTAGAACTTGAATGCACCTCGTATATCGTAAATTGGGTAAAGAGGTCGACCCATGGAGTGCCATGCACGACAAGAGCAAACAGGTTCTTTTGCATACAAAAATCGTTGTGCACAGTATAGAGAGTGACAGTTCCTAGAAGCGATGTTTATCTTCATAACGTTGGCACATAGGTTTTACTCAGATCATGGAACTAGTTACACCGCGCCACCAGACATTCTTTCAAATTTCAGAGTAATTCTTCCATATACGTTCCTACATTAGCAGTTCCGCTAGAGAGCGTATGGTGAATAATGGTTGACCACCCTGGGGAAGGTTTCACAACTGATACTTCTGTATTGGAGGTTTGGTAAAGCTGTAAAATATATATGACTCAGTTTTTAAGAATGCTGGCAGCAATTTTAAGTGGCTTGACATCAATTATAGGAAAGGCACAGAAGTTTAATTTGCCCTGAAATTTCACGTTTCATGGTTATCACACGATGAGCCGAACATCTCACGTTTGGTCTAGAAATATACAAAGGAACTTCAACGAATAAATTGCATATTATTATGGCAGGCCAACTAACTATTATTGAATACTGTATTACACTTCAGAATGACACCGATTCATGACACTGTTCTCGATCACAGGTACCAAGTCTCTGCAAACAATGGTAGGGGCTTCGTACCAATCATTCAGTTCCTCTACGATAGAAATCTGCTCCTTGGGTTTAGAGTCCAGATCAAAATATTTAGGGTTACGCAAAAGAAATCATTAAACTCGTGGTTTATTAGAACAGTCAAACGTAGAAAACGAAGAAGTGACAACTATAACTATTTCTGTATTAACTGAACTTCTGCCTATTGTATATCACACGCCGTGATCTGGTACTTGACTGAATGTCTAACAATAAAAATATATCACAAAAATACTTTAACTGGCTTAGAAATTTCATCAGCATTCGTTCCAATGGCGCACCTACATTAATGTCACAACCACATAAGTAAGAAATAAGAAATAAATGCGGGCCGGTGTGGCCGAGTGGTTCTAGGCGCTGCAGTCTGGAACCGCGCGACCGCTACGTCGCAGGTTCGAATTCTGCCTCGGGCATGGATGTGAGTGATGTCCTTAGGTTAGTTAGGTTTAAGTACTTGTAAGTTCTAGGGGACTGATGACCTCAGAAGTTAAGTCCCATAGTGCTCAGAGCCACCTGAACCATTTTTTAAGAAATAAATACTGTGAGTCGTGTACCCAAAGCATTATATTCGCCTAAAAACAACTTCCAGTGGAGAAAAGATGGCAAGATGTCATTCAGAAGCACCTTCCATGTTGCTACGAGCTCGTGTGCCTCGCAACGAGTCATGTTGGACAGTAACCAAACACAAGACCCCTACCGCGTAAGAGCCAGTTGCATGGGTTCTCTTACAATATTTCTATACCTCTTTAAGTGAGTTTTGCTATTCAAAAGAGCAACAGCAACAGCAACTGCGAAGCTTTAATCTTTTAAATGTTCTGGAATATTGTATCTTGTTATCTCGCTATCGATTTTACCCACTTTCTTTTCGCAAAATGAGGTAATAGACTTAAGGTTGGTGACGTAAGTACGAGTGCTTGGTTCCCTTCTACAGGAAATTAGAAACTAGATTTTGCAATATTCAGATGAAGCTCACGAGCGTCAGGCACCAAGGCTACATCATCGTCCAATTTTGATCACCCCAATTTTGATTTTCTAGCGATCCTCTATTCTATCACTTTCTCTATCGTTTCTTGTCATAATACAATATTTTTTCTTATTTCATTCTCATTGGCAAAACTGGCACAGAATGGCAAGACCACCATTTGATCGTGTTTTTTTTTCTATTAAAGCAGCTACTTACCGACAGAACTCTTATGTAACCACTGCAAGACGACGCACCACGTCTGTAACATAATGCGGTAACAATCTGCAGTAATGCAGTACCAAAGACGAGATTTAGTTACGTTCACACACGAAGTTCCGTATTTTTCAAGAGTAGTTCCTTGTAACAGCCTTCCAAAAGTGAACTAGTTTTCATTAAAAGACTTCGCTGTGAGCAACAGCAAAAAGATCTTGCTTAGTCTCTGTTGGATTTCCTTTTGGTAAGTGAGTGTTGAAAATAGGGGTGACGGTTATCACTAAAATAACTGGTTTTCGGTTATGCCGTTTTCTTACGTCTCCAGTTTAACCTAACTTTTAAAATCGAGCAAAATAACCCGTTTCTGAAATAACGATTTTCGGATTTTTATTGCTCTCATTTACAGTAAAAACGTAGACTTCGGATAAAAATTAAAAATTCTAATAAATGTAAAGAGTAGGAGATCTCGATGGGTATGGAACTGAAGCTGTGGCAGAAGTCAGTGCCACTGACTCCAGTAAATGTGGCGAAGGAGAACGAGACGGACGTGGCGTCTGCGAGATCGAAGGGTCAGAAGTTATGACTTTCTTGCATCGTCACTTTTGAAAGGTATCAATTTTTCACCCTGATACAACCAAAAAATTATCAAAATGGTTCAAAGGACTCTGAGCACTATGGGAATTAACTGCTGTGGTCATCAGTCCCCTAGAACTTGGAACTACTTAAACCTAACTAACCTAAGGACATCACACACATCCATGCCCGAGGCAGGATTCGAACCTGCGACCGTGGCGGTCGGGCGGTTCCAGACTGTAGCGCCTAGAACCGCTCGGCCACTCTGGCCGGCTGAATCATTATCCCAAGTTAATAGCACGCCAATAAAATTATAGGTATATCAATCAAATTCAGTTTCTTCCTGAAGGAACATTGTGGATGTATTCTCTTTATATCATGTCGCAAGTTAGTTGTGCTT
Organism: Schistocerca gregaria; assembly: GCF_023897955.1. NCBI lineage: Eukaryota > Metazoa > Arthropoda > Insecta > Orthoptera > Acrididae > Schistocerca > Schistocerca gregaria. The sequence continues at coordinate 742,286,734 of NC_064920.1, read as the reverse complement.
CCTCCCGTTTTCTACCTTTTTGGAGCAAATGATGATTTGTACTTGAGCCACAGCATTTTGTAAAATATTTCCCTAACTAGGTGTGGTGCCATTTTGCAATTCAACCGAAGTCCGACGCATAGACCAGTTGGGGCAAGTTTAGCTCACCGCACGTATTCGTTTGTTTACAGGACACAAATGGTTCAAATGGCTCTGAGCACTATGGGTCATCAGTCGCCTAGAAGTTAGAACTACTTAAACCTAACTAACCTAAGGACATCACACAACACCCAGTCATTACAAGGCAGAGAAAATCCCTGACCCAGCCGGGAATCGAACCCGAGAACCCGGGCGCGGGAAGCGAGAACGCTACCGCACGACCTAGAGCTGCGGACTACAGGACACACACTACATACGTACTGTCTCAGCGATGTTGCACAGACTCTTATGCCACGCATCTTTTTTTTAAAGTTTCTAACTGTCGGTGTCGTTATTGAAAGAGTGCTATTCATCTTTGCAGTTTTCTATAATAGCCCATTATTGTCAAGCAATGGAAATTTTATGAACAAACATTATTCGTTTTTAAAATAAAGATTTTTAGTACTAGAACGAGATTTTCACTCTGCATCGGAGTGTGCGCTGACATGAAACTTCTTGGCAGATTAAAACTGTGTGCCGGACCGAGATTCTAACTCCGCTTCAGAGTGAAAATCTCATTCTGGAAACATCCCCCTAGGCTGTGGCTAACCCATGTCTCGGCAATATCCTTTCTTTCGGGAGTGCTAGTTCTGCAAGGTTCGCAGGAGAGCTTCTGTAAAGTTTGGAAGGTAGGAGACGAGGCACTGCCAG